>NC_134354.1:373565948-374165948 GCF_048569485.1 Anomaloglossus baeobatrachus | reverse complement strand
GCGGATAATAAAAAGTAGCATGGAGGACGTTATACCGTAGAATGGGGGATATTACACAGAAGCATGGGAAACATTGTACAGCAGACTGAGTTATATTAAAAAGCAGCATAAGGGACATTACACAGCAGCATGGGGTACATTACACAGCAGCATAGAGAACATGACAGAGGAGCATGGGAGACATTATAAAGCAGAGGGTATATTACACAGCAGCATAGGGGAGATTACACCGCAGCATGGGGAACATTACGCAACAGCATGTGGGACATTACACAGCTACATGGGAGACAATATACAGCAGAATAAGGGATATTACACATCAGCAAAAGGGAACATTACACAGCAGCTTTTGGAATTTTACACAGCAACCAGGGGGATATTACACTGTAGCATGGGGAACATTACACAGAAATATTTGGGGACACCATACAGCAGAATGGGAGATATTACAAAGCAAAAAGTGGGATATATTACACAGCAGCATGGGAGACATTATACATTATACAGAATAATGGGGGTATTACATAGGAGCATGGGAGACATACAGCAGAATGCCAGATATTACACAGTAGCATGGAGGACATTATACAGCAGAATGGGGAACATAAAACAGCAGAATAGGGTTTATTATACTGCACCATGGGGTATATTATTACTGAGCCATAGATCCTGAAAAATGAGAACGCTACGGGAATATGGCGTAAAACGTTCGCCACTTTTTTCAGAAAAACTTCCGATTTTTTTTAACCCATTATATAAAGTAAACCTATACATGTTTGGTGTCTACAAACTCGCACTGACCTGAGGCATCACACCCACACATCGGTTTTACCATACAGTGAACACAGTGAATAAAATATCTCAAACACAATAGTGCTATGGCACTTTTTTGCAATTTTTCTGCATTTGGAATTTGTTTGCCGTTTTCCAGTACACTGTATGGTAAAATTTATGATTTAATTTAGAAGTACAGCTCGTTCCGTAAAAAATGAGCCCTCATATGACCATATTGACTGAAAAATAAAAAAAAAACGTCTCTCAGAAGAAGAATGGCGAAAAAAAAAACGGAAAGCGAAAAATCGGCCAGTCGTGAAGCGGTTAAAAAGCAGAATGTGGGATATTATACTGCCGCATGGGTGACATTATGGAGCGGAATGGGGATATTACACAGCAGCATGGGGAATATCACATAAGAGCATGGGAACATTATACAGCAGAATGGAGATATTACACAGAGAGATGGGAGGCATGCTGCAGAATGGCAGATAATACACAGTAGCATGGAGGACATTATACAGCAGAACGGGGGGATATTACATAGCTACATATAGAACATTATACAGTTGAATGGGGGATATTACACAGCAGCATGAGGGACATTATACAGCAGAATGGGGATATTACTAAGCAGCATGGGGGACATTACAGAGCAACATGGGGGATATTATACAACATATTTGGGGTATATTACACAGTAACATAGGGAACATTACAGAGCAACATGGGGGACATTATACAGCAAGATATTACAAAGCAGAATGTGGGATGTTACACAGCAGCATGGGGGATATTACACAAGAGCATGGGAGATATTACACAGCAGAATGTGGATATTACACAGAAAGATGGGAGGCATGCTGCAGAATGGCGGATAATAAAAAGTAGCATGGAGGACGTTATACAGCAGAATGGGGGATATTACACAGAAGCATGGGAAACATTGTACAGCAGAATGAGGCATATTAAAAAGCAGCATAAGGGACATTACACAGCAGCATGAGGTACATTACACAGCAGCATAGAGAACATGACAGAGGAGCATGGGAGACATTATAAAGCAGAATGGGGGTATATTACACAGCAGGATAGGGGAGCTTACAGCGCAGCATGGGGAACATTACGGAACAGCATGTGGGACATTACACAGCTACATGGGAGACATTATACAGCAGAATAGGGGATATTACACATCAGCAAAGGGAACATTACACAGCAGCTTTTGGAACATTACACAGGAACCAGTGGGATATTATACAGCAGAATAGGGGATATTACACTGTAGCATGGGGAACATTACACAGAAATATTTGGGGACACCATACAGCAGAATGGGAGATATTACAAAGCAAAAAGTGGGATATATTACACAGCAGCATGGGAGACATTATACAGAAGAATGGGGGTATTACATAGGAGCAAGGGATACACACAGCAGAATGCCAGATATTACACAGTAGCATGGAGGAGATTATACAGTAGAATGGGGAACATAAGACAGCAGAATAGGGTTTATTATACTGCATCATAGGGTATATTATACAGAAGAATGGGGGACAGTACACAGCAGAATTGCGGACATTACATAGCAGCATGGGGGACATTTTACAGCAGAATGCCGGATATTACGAAACAGAATGGGGATATTACACAGCACCATGGGGGATATTGCATAGCAGAATGGGGGATATTACACAGCAGCATGGGGATATTACACAGCAAAATGGAGATTTTACGCAGCAGCATGGGAGACATACAGCAGAGTGCAAATATTACACAGTAGCATGGAGAACATTATACAGCAATAGGATGGACATTACACAGCAGAATGGGGGATAGTACACTGCAGCATGGGGGATATACAGTAGAATGGGGTATATTACACAACAGCATTGGGTACATTATACAGCAGCATGGGGGTGAATTACACAGCAGCATTGGGTACATTATACAGCAGCATTGGGTACATTACACATTAGCATAGGGAACATGACAGAGGAGAATGGGGGTATATTACACAGCAGCATAGGGGAGATTACACCGCAGCATGGGGGACATTACACAGCAACATGGGGGACATTATACAGCAGAATAGAGGGATATTACACTATAGCATGGTAGAAAATACACAGCAACATGGGGGATATTACAAAGCAGAATGGGGGATATTACACAGCCGCATGGGTAGGGCTGTATTTGGCCGTCATGCTGCCTTAGACACTTTATGTGGTCTCACCCTTTACTGACAACGTAAAATTATGATTTTGTGCACGCGACACCTATTTAAGACACTACTCTAACACACTTGAAAAAGTGCTAAATGCCATAAGAATGAAGATCTGTACTTGCTGCGCATACGTTCAGTTTTATTTTGCTTATTTTAACAGCTTCAGGTTTTCAAAGACACCAAGTGGTTAAAACAGGTATTTGAACCATTTTTCATGCTGTTGTCACCAAGAAGTCGCTGACTAGTACTTAAAACAATTTCAATTTAAAAAAGATGCCAGTGTTTCCTAACCTGTCCTCCTCCTGAAAAACTCAATAGATTCACAGATATGTAAAGGCCATGGTGTGCACACACCCAAACCGTTCATATTCCCTTCAGATAGTAGTTAAAGCGCTTGTACACAGACTACAGTTGGCTGAACCCACAGATAGACAGGCTCGGCCGACAGTCTAATTGTCAGAGGTGTGATGACCCAGCAGGTCCAATTTTGGACTGTGAATCCTTTTCTCTCTAAGAGGTGAGCCACTGCCAGAGATGTGTAGTAGCGTCTGTCTCATAGAGAACACAACCACTCAACAAAGTGAACGCTCCAGTGTATGTGAGAATCAGGGAGAGAGCTGCCAGCCGCATGATGGGACACCTGTCTATATTGTATGGGAGAGTCAGGGAGATAGCTACCAGCCAAAATGATGGGACACCTGTGTATAGTGTATGGGAGATATAATGATCTACTATTAAATCTAATAAATTAAATATTGCTACATCTACACAAATACATCAACAGAACCAACCTCAAATCACGATAACATTACCAGAACCACAATCTGTATATGACAATATCTCCAGAACCAACCTCAAATCACTACTACATCACGAGAACCACCATCTGCACACTACTGCATCACCAGAACCACGATCTGCACACTGCGACATTACCAGAACCGCCATTGGTATATGAATGCATAATCAGAACCAAGCTAAAATCACTACTACATCACCAGAACCATCATTGGTACATGACTACATTACAAAAATCAAGCTCAAATCACTACTACGTCACCAGAACTAAAGCTAACCCAACATAAAATTGTCTGGCATGAAACTGCAGCTCCTAGTATGTATGTAACAATAATAAGGAGATACCAGGATTTGTTACCAGCCATCATCAGACTGCGGACAATACAGGAACCATAGTACTGTTAACCCCTTCACCCCCGGCCACTAAAACACCCTAATGACTGGGCCATTTTTTTGCAATTCTGACCAGTGTCACTTTGACAGGTTATAACTCTGGAACGCTTCAACGGATCCTGGCGATTCTGAGATTTTTTTTTCGTGACATATTGTATTTCATGTCAGTTGTAAATTTAGGCCGATACTTTTTGCGTTTATTTGTGAAAATTTAGGAAATTGTGCGAAAATTTAGAAAATTTCGCAATTTTCAAACTTTGAAAATTTATGCCCATAAATCTGAGAGATATGTCACACAAAATAGTTACGAAATAACTTTTTCCACTTGTCTACTTTACATCACCGCAATTTTCGAAAGAAATTTTTTTTTGTTAGGAAGTTAGAAGGGGTCAAAGTTCATCAGCAATTTCTAATTTTTCCAACAAAATTTACAAAATAATTTTTTTAGAGACCACATCACATTTGAAGTGACTTTGAGAGGCCGAGGAGACAGAAAATACCCAAAAATGACCCCATTCAAAAAACTGCACCCCTCACACTGCTCAAAACCACATCCAAGAAGTTTATTAACCCTTTAGGTGCTTCACAGGAACCAAAGCAATGTGGAAGGAAAAAATGAAAATTTTACTTTTTAACACAAAAATGTTACTTTAGCCATAAATTTTCATTTTTACAAGGGAGAAAAGAGAAAGTGCACCCTACAATTTATTGTGCATTTTCTCCTGAGTACGCTGATACCCCATATGGGGTAAAAATCAATTGTTTGGGTGCACGGCAGTGGTCGAAAGGCAAGGAGCCCCATTTGAATTTTTGAATGCAAAATTAGCTGCACTCATTAGCGGACGCCATGCCGGGTTTGAAGACCCCCTGAGGTGCCTAAACAATGGAGCTCCCCCAAAGGTGACCCCATTTTGGAAACTAGAGCCCTCAAATAATTTTTCTAGATGTTTGGTGAGCACTTTGAACACCTGGGGGCTTCACAGAAGTTTATAACGTTGAGCCGTGAAAAGAAAAAAAAATTTTTTTTACCACAAAACTGTTGCTTCAACTAGGTAGCTTTTTTTTCACAAGGGTATCGGGAAAAAATGCAACATAAAATGTATTGTCCATTTTCTCCTGAGTACGCAAGATACCTCATATGTGGTGGAAATCAAATGTTTGGGCACACAGCAGAGCTCGAAAGGGAAGGAGCGCCATTTGAATTTTTGAACGCAAAATTAGCTGCACTCATTAGCGGACGCCATGTCAGGTTTGAAGACCCCCTGAGGTGCCTAAACAATGGAGCTCCCCCACAAGTGACCCCATTTTGGAAACTAGAGCCCTCAAGGAGTTTATCTAGATGTTTAGTGAGCCCCAAGGGGCTCCACAGAAGTTGATAATGTTGAGCCATGAATACAATTTTCTTTTGTTTTACCACATAACTGTTACTTGAACCAGGTAGCTTTTTTTGACAAGGGTATCAGGAAAAAATGCACCATAAAACGTATTGTGCAATTTCTCCTGAGTACGCAGATACCTCACATGTGGTGGAAAGTAATTGTTGGGCGCATGGCGTGGCTCAGAAGAGAAGGGCACCAGTTGACAGCAAAATTGGTTGGAATCATTAGCGGATGCCATGTCACGTTTTTAGACCCCCCTATGGTGCCTAAACAGTGGAGCTCCCCCACAAATTACCCCATTTTGGAACTAGACCCCTCAAGGAATTTATCTAGACGTTTAGTGAGTCCCTTGTACCCCCAGGGGCTCCACTGAAAGTTGATAACGTTGAACCGTGAAAATTATTTATTTTTTTTTTAATTTTTTAAATTTTGCAGCAACAAGGTAGCTTTTTATTTTCCTTTTACAACGGTATCAGGAAAAAATGCACCATAAAACGTATCGTGCAATTTTTCCCGAGTACGCAGATACCTCATATGTGGTGGAAATCAATTGTTTGGGCGCATGGCGGGGCTCAGAAGACAAGGAACGCCATTTGACTTTTCAAACGCACAGACGCAGTGCACTGATCGGCCGCTGCAGGAGGCACGGTCGGATGAGATACAAAAAGCGCTGGGGATACGGGAAAAAAAAAGTCACGCCAAAAATTGAGCAGGGATGCTGCTCCGCGCTCAGCGGGACGCACGGACAGATGCGATACTTTTTTTTCCGTATCCCCGACGCTTTTTGTATCGCATCAGTCCGTGCGTCCCGCTGAGCGCTGATCAGGGATGCACATAACGGATCGGCATCCCTGATCAATTTTTGGCGTGACTTTTTTTTTGCATCCCCGATGCTTTTTGTCACGCCAAAAATTGAGCAGGGATGCCGATCCGTTATGTGCATCCCTGATCAGCGCTCTTCGGGACGCACGGACTGATGCGATACAAAAAGCGTCGGGGATACGGGAAAAAAAAAAGTCCCACCGAAAACTGACCACGGATGCAGATACGTTATCTGCATCCCTGATCAGCACTCGGCGGGACGCACGGACGCATGAGGTGTAAAAATGGACAGGGGATAGAGGAAAAAAAAGAAAAAAAAAAAGTTATACTCACAGTACCCAGAGGATTAGCAGGAGGAACAGCTTTACAGGAGCAGCAGGCAGGAAGTTGGACAGCTCAGCAGAAGACCCAGGAAGAAGGACCCAGCGATGGAGGCAGATGTGATCGGCCGGTGAAGACAGTTAAGAGGACGTCGGGGGGACAGCAGAGGGGGAGGAGGACAGCAGAGGGGGAGGGGGAGAGCAGAGGAGGAGGGAGATACCGGAGGAGCTGCAGAATAGAGATCACGGGGGAGGCCGGCAGATTGGGATGTCGGGGAGGCAGATCGGGATGTCGGGGGGGGCAGATCGGGATGTCGGGGGGGGGCAGATCGGGATGTCGGGGGGGCAGAACGGGATGTCGGGGGGGCAGATCGGGATGTCGGGGGGGCAGATCGGGATGTCATGGGGCAGATCGGGATGTCGGGGGGGTAGATCGCAGGGGGGGCACGGGCAGGGGCCATTACGAGAGCGCGCAGGAGCTATCACAGGAGTGCGCAGGGGCTGCAAGGTGAGCACAATACTCACCACTCCTGCTCCTGCTCCGTGACAGCAGCGGCAGCAGCAGCGGTGGCATGGTACCACTAGTACCAGCCAGTGCTGCACACTGCAGACATGTTGGGGGAGGGTCCCCAGACCAGCACAGGCCTTGGGAGGGCGGCCACCAGCAAATCAAACCGCCCCACTGCACACTGATTGGAGCGATTGCGCGTCATAGCACGATCGCTCCAATCAGTGCTGCAGAGGCTGGGGGCGGCATGTTTGAGATCCACCTATGATCTGCTGTACCTGCTACGGCATCTCATAGCCGGATCTCACAGTATCGCACTATTTCCGGCATTATTTTTACCGAAATCAGTGCGAAAGATGTGGTTGGCGGTTCAGATTTGAACAGCCAATCACATCAATCGTCGATGGGGGGTGGCGATGCCATCCCCCCTGGGGTGAAGCAAAGGTCCCCTGCTGTAAGAAACAGCAGGGGACCTCATTTGAAAGCCGTTGCTATGGCCACGGCAATAAAATGAAATAAAGGCAGTAAAATTACGTCCCTGGTCGTTAAGTCACGTTAAAATAGGACGTAATTTTACTGCCCACGGTCGTGAAGGGGTTAAACATTTACAAAATACCTTAATTTTTGGGAGATATCTTCTATGTTTTAGGTACATTAATTCTGAGCACATTTATGTGGGTCTGGGTCCTGAGACCCCCGTAAATTGCTCAAAAGACCCCTTAGAAGTGCACGGCTCAGGAGACAGGACTACTTTCTACAGCATTCGCTCTGTGCTGTGTGTGCTCTTCTAAAAGTTAGAACACAACACATGGGAAAGAGTGGGCACAACTACACCAAACATGTACTGGAAAATCCAGAATAATGGAATGAAGCAAGAGGAGTCCCTTGTTGCATGCAAAAAGTGTGAAAAAGTTTATTAATAACACAGAGAAATATTATTAAGAACACTTAAAACTGGGAAAGATCAAAGGGGTGATCCACCCATGAACAGTTTAGCACATCACCACTAAAACCTCATGAAATAATGCAGATGGAGCAAATCACATAGGCTCAAAAATAGCAGTACCAGAGAACAGTATACAGCAATACATAGTCACCAAATGTAGGACTAACATAAATATGGTACAGATCAAAGAGAGCCAATACAATACCAGATGAGTAAATAATGAGAGAGGAAGTGTGGGTGCGCCTGCCCCACGCGTTACGCCACCATGTGTGGCTTCATCAGGGGTAATTCACTGTGTACTGTTAAACATTTAAAAATACCTTAATTTTTGGGAGATATCTTCTATGTTTTAGGTACATTAATTCTGAGCACATTTATGTGGGTCTGGGTCCTGAGACCCCCGTAAATTGCTCAAAAGACCCGTTAGAAGAAGTGCACGGCTCAGGAGACAGGACTACTTTCTACAGCATTCGCTCTGTGCTGTGTGCGCTCTTCTAAAAGAGCTTTTCAGCTATTTTGGGGAGTTTCAAGAACAGATTCCTCACCAATCTGCTCAAAATTATTGGGCATAAAACAAAAAATTCTCCCAAAAGTTTAGTTACGTTTTGAGGAGCACTTTGATCTGCCCTGAGAAGAGCAGATCAAAATATTGTAGTGCGCTTGTGCAGGACCTCAATGCCGGCTACTGTGGATGACGTAGAATGCATCATGCACCCAGGATTCAGAAGAAGCAGGACAAAGATGGCCAAAAGAGGAGGCGTTGCTATTGGAGAATGGAGACACCCATCCGACCAGTCTGCACCGCATCGCCCTTTAGGTGAGTATTTTAAAGTGACTGTTATGTTCTACACAGCGGCCTGGGCTCTTATCTACAGCATGTTAGAATGCTGTACATAAGAGCCCACTAGTGGTGGCCGCAGCTTATAAACACCAAATCTGGTGACAGGTTCCCTTTAAAGAAGCACTCCGGTCATTTTTTTCCCCTAAAAAATTATTGTTCAGCTCACCTGTCTTCCTATGCCACAAAATCCGAGGGGTGCTCGTGGTCCGCTAGTCAGGTGGATCAGTGGTCATTTTAGATAAAACTCTTTATGAAAGAGAAATAACCACCATACTAAATGACAACTCTACCTAGAGGCGTTTGAATGGGGACCCAACAAATATTTTTTCTACCAAATAACAGAATATTCTACAACAAGGTTATGATTGGGGGATTCTAAACAAGAAAACCTAGGAATACCTCATGGTGGATACTCCTATTTGCCCCATCTTTCAGGGTCTACCCAAAGTTCACAAGGATACCTTCCCCCGTCCATTAAGACCCATTGTTGCTAGCACGGGATCGCTAGCCAGCCACCTTTCAGATTGGTTAGACAATATTTTACAACCACTCATAAAGCGCACCGTCATTTACATAAAGGACACAAAAAGCCTCCTCCAGAATCTTAGGGAGATGAAATGGACTGAACATTCCTTTTGGATTACTAGTGACGTAGTTTCACTCTATCCCTGTATTCCCCATGACGAAGCTTTACAAGCCCTATTTTTCCATCTTGATAAATATAGCACCCTGGATGACATCCATAAAGAATTTATTATTACAGTAACTGGTTATCTACTTAAACATAATTTCTTCCAGTTTAATGGAATATATTATTTACAAGTCACAGGATGCCCTATGGGAGCTAGTTTGTCATGCGCTCTAGCAAACTTATACATGGCATACTGGGAAGAACAATACATACATACCGCAAACAATCCATTCCTCACACACATCTGGTCACACATGTACGCTAGGTACATAGGTGACCAGATGTTTATCTGTGATCATAAAACAGATATCACTCCACAGGAGTTTATCAAATCATTGAGCACATATCTGAACAACAATAACTTGAATCTGCGGTTTTCAGTTAATCTATTTTACCCATTCTGCCCCTTTTCTTGACATACAACTATCAGGTAATTCCAAAACAGATGATATCGAGACAATTCTGTACAGGAAAGAGATCAGTGGAAACACCACCTTACATGCGGTTAGTTGTCAAACTCCACACACTCTACTCAATTTACCGGTAGGCGAATTCCTCAGAGCCAAGAGGCTATGTTCCTCTGAAACCTCCTTTTCCACAGAAGCCAAGAACATCAGGAGTAGGTTGAAGAGGAGAGGGTATACCGACCATTATTTGCATAGAGCACTAAGCATCTCTAGAACTAGGTCACGTGATGATCTACTGAGGGATAAATCTAAGAATAATACCTATACTGAACGTGTTACCTTTTCCACCCCATATAGCCGGGATTTTTTCAACATCAAAACAATTTTTTTACAATACATTGCTCTCTTACAGCAGGATAGAGAATTAAATCATAAACTCTCACAAGGTGTCAATATTGTGGCTACAAAAGCTAAAACTATAGGTAACATCATATCACCTGGCTTATACACAGCCGTGAAACCCAGCAAAACATGGTTGAGCACTACAGGCTGCCATGCGCGTCACAACGATGTGGTCTATGCTAATACATGCATAGTATGAAACAGTTTCCAGGAGCCAATGGGGAAATTTTCAAAATTACTTCTTTTATCAACTGCCCATCATCACGTGTAGTATATAGAGCCTCTTGCCTTATCTACAATAAAAATTATATAGGATGTACATCCAGATCTCTTAGAACACGCATATCAGAACACATTAGAACCCCTTTAGAATCATCAATTACTACAGCAGGCAATATGCAGAAAAAACGCTCCTCATTGGGGCTCACTAAACATTTTCAGGATTTACATGATGGGGTTTTCACCTCCTTAACCCCTTAACGACCTTGGACGTACTGAGTACGTCATGGTGACATGGTGCTAAACGACCCATGACGTACTCAGTACGTCATGGCGAAATCGCGGTCCCGGAGCCCGAGGGAGTGAAATTTGTTTACTTAAACGGTAGATTCGGGAAGGAGGGGACCTCTGCCTGACCTCAGGAGGGGTGGTGCCTCCTCCCCGAACCTACAGAGGCTGTGATTGGCTGACGAACGCCGCTCAGCCAATTACAGCCACTGTAATGTTCCAGCCATTGAAAATGGCTGGAACATTGAAATCCAGCCCTGATCAGTGCTGCTGTAGCACTGGCCATTGGCTGGAGCTGGGTGATCGATGCTTCACCCGCCCCCAGCTCTGATTGGAGAGACCGGTCTTGTGACCGCTCTCTCCAATCAATGTGGATCTGCGGCCTGTGACCGTCCCTGGAAGCCGAGGAGAGCGGTAAGTTGTTGTCCCCGCCGCCCGCCCCTGTCCCCGATCGCCCCGCCGCTGCTCCCGCCGCTGCTCCCGCTTCACCGCTGTCCCCGCCGCTGCTCCCACTTCACCGCCGCTGTCTCCGATCGCCCCGCCGCTGCTCCCGCTTCACCGCCGCTGTCTCCGATCGCCCCGCCGCTGCTCCCGCTTCACCGCCGCTGTCTCCGATCGCCCCGCCGCTGCTCCCGCTTCACCGCTGTCCCCGCCGCTGTCTCCGATCGCCCTGCCGCTGCTGCCGCTGTCTCCGATCGCCCCGCCGCTGCTGCCGCTTCACCGCTGTCCCCGCCGCCATGCTCCCGATGCACCGCTGTCCCCGCCGCCATGCTCCCGATGCACCGCTGTCCCCGCCGCCATGCTTCCGATGCACCGCTGTCCCCGCCGCCATGCTCCCGATGCACCGCTGTCCCCGCCGCCATGTTCCCGATGCACCGCTGTCCCCGCCGCCATGCTCCCGCTTCACCGCTGTCCCCGCCGCCATGCTCCCGCTTCACCGCTGTCCCCGCCGCCATGCTCCCGATGCACCGCTGTCCCCGCCGCCATGCTCCCGCTCCACCGCTGTCCCCGCCGCCATGCTCCCGATGCACCGCTGTCCCCGCCGCCATGCTCCCGATGCACCGCTGTCCCCGCCGCCGCTCCTGATCCACCGCTGTCCCCGCCGCCATGCTTCCGATGCACCGCTGTCCCCGCCGCCATGCTCCCGATGCACCGCTGCCCCCGCCGCCATGCTCCCGATGCACCGCTGTCCCCGCCGCCATGCTCCCGATGCACCGCTGTCCCCGCCGCCATGCTCCCGCTCCACCGCTGTCCCCGCCGCCGCTCCCGATCCACCGCTGTCCCCGCCGCCATGCTTCCGATGCATTGCTGTCCCCGCCGCCATGCTCCCGCTCCACCGCTGTCCCCGCCGCCATGCTTCCGATGCACCGCTGTCCCCGCCGCCATGCTCCCGATGCACCGCTGTCCCCGCCGCCATGCTCCCGCTTCACCGCTGTCCCCGCCGCCATGCTCCCGCTTCACCGCTATCCCCGCCGCCGCTCCCGATCCACCGCTGTCCCCGCCGCCATGCTTCCGATGCACCGCTGTCCCCGCCGCCATGCTCCCGCTCCACCGCTGTCCCCGCCGCCATGCTTCCGATGCACCGCTGTCCCCGCCGCCATGCTCCCGATGCACCGCTGTCCCCGCCGCCATGCTCCCGCTTCACCGCTGTCCCCGCCGCCATGCTCCCGATGCACCGCTGTCCCCGCCGCCATGCTCCCGATGCACCGCTGTCCCCGCCGCCATGCTCCCGCTTCACCGCTGTCCCCGCCGCCGCTCCCGATCCACCGCTGTCCCCGCCGCCGCTCCCGATCCACCGCTGTCCCCGCCGCCATGCTCGCCACTGTCCCCGCACCCACCTTCTTCAGCTGCTGCTGCCCCCGAATCGGCCCCCACTGTTCCCGATCGGCGGCCGCCGCCGCCGCCTCCTTCATCGGCTGCCCCTTCTTCTCCATCGCCACACCACCTATCCCTCCATGTGCTGCAAGCCACCCTCCCCCCACGTGGGGGGAGGGTGGCTTGCAGCACATGTGGGGGGAGGGTGGCTTGCAGCACATGTGGGGGGAGGGTGGCTTGCAGCACATGTGGGGGGAGGGTGGCTGGCTTGCAGCACATGTGGGGGGAGGGTGGCTGGCATGTGCTGCAAGCCACCCTCCCCCCACATGTGCTGCAAGCCAGCCACCCTCCCCCCACATGTGCTGCAAGCCAGCCACCCTCCCCCCACATGTGCTGCAAGCAAGCCACCCTCCCCCCACATGTGCTGCAAGCCACCCTACCCCCACATGTGCTGCAAGCCACCCTCCCCCCGGGGCCCCCCCTCCTCCATGTGCCATCTCTCTCTCCCATCAGACTCTGCCCCCCTCCCCGATCTGCTGCCTGCTCTCTCCCATTTTCCATCTACTGCCCCCTCTCACCCTCCTCGATCTGTTGCCTCCTTCATCTGCTGCCTCTTCTGTCTGCTGTGATCCTGCTGCCTAGATCCATCCTGTAAGGTAGGTATCCCCATCTCGCCTTCCCCCCCCCATCCTCTGCCGCTCCTCCATCCGCTGCGCCATTTCCCATCCATCCGCTGCGCCATTTCCCATCCATCCACTGCGCCATTTCCCATCATCCATCCGCTGCACCCTTTCCCACCCTCTGCCGCTCCTCCACCCGCTGTGCCCTTTCCCATCTTCCATCCGCTGCGCCCTTTCTCATCTGCCGCCCCGCCCTCTCGCATCGCATTATCCAGCGCAGTTGCTCGCTTCCAGACTGCAGTGGATGATGCGATGCGAGACTCGTGCATTGCTCTCACGTTTGGCACTGGTCTTGGCAGGCGCTCATTTTTTTTTTTTTTTACTGATGTCTGTATTTTTTATTTCGCCAAACTTATTTTTTTTGTATGGGGGGGGTCTAGTTTCCAAAATGGGATCACATGTGGGGGAGCTCCATTGTTTAGGCACCTCAGGGGGTCTCCAAATGAAACATGGCGTCTGCTAATAATTCCAATCAATTTTACTGTGAAATGGCGCTCCTTCTCTTCTGAGCCCCGCCGTACGCCCAAACAATTGATTTCCACCACATATGAGGTACCTGTGTACTCAGGAGAAATTGGACAATACATTTTATGGTGCATTTTTTCCTGATACCCTTGTGGAAAAAAAAGCTACCTGTTTGAAAAAACAATTTTGTGGTAAAAAAAAGAATAAAATATTTTCACGGCTGAACATTACAAACGTTTGTGAAGCCTCCAGGGGTTCAAAGTGCTCACTAAACAGCTAGATAAATTCCATGAGGGGTCTAGTTTCCAAAATGGGGTCAATTGTGGGGGAGCTCCATTGTTTAGGCACTTCAGGGGGGTCTCCAAATGAAACATGGCGTCCGCTAATAATTCCAACCAATTTTGCTGTGAAATGGCGCTCCTTGCCTTCCGAGTCCTGCCGTGAGCCCAAACATTTGATTTCCACCACATATGGGGTATCTGCGTACTCAGGAGAAAATGCACAATACATTTTATGGTGCATTTTTTCCTGATACCCTTGTGATAAAAAAGCTACCTGGTTGAAGCAACAGTTTTTTGTTAAGAAATTTTTTTTTTCTTTTCACGGCTCAACGTTATAAACTTCTGTGAAGCCCCCAGGGGTTCAAAGTGCACATCAAACATCTAGAAAAAATATTTGAGGGCTCTAGTTTCCAAAATGGGGTCATTTGTGGGGGAGCTCCATTGTTTAGGCACCTCAGGGAGTCTTCAAACCCGACATGGTGTCCGCTAATGAGTGCAGCTAATTTTGCACTCAAAAATTCAAATGGCGCTCCTTGCCTTCCGAGTCCTGCTGTGTGCCCAAACATTTGATTACCACCACATATGGGGTATCTGCGTACTCAGGAGAAAATGCACGATACATTTTATGATGCATTTTTCCTGATACCCTTGTGAAAATACTAATTTTTATGGCTAAAGTAACATTTTTGTGTTAAAAAAGTAAAATTTTCATTTTTTCGTCTACATTGCTTTGGTTGCTGTGAAGCTCCTAAAGGGTTAATAAACTTCTTGGATGTGGTTTTGAGCAGAGTGAGGGGTGCAGATTTTAGAATTGGGTCACTTTTGGGTATTTTCTGTCGCCTAGGTTTCTCAAATCACTCCAAATGTGATGTGGTACCTAAACAATTTTTTTTTGTAAATTTTGTTGGAAAAATGAGAAATTGGTGATGAACTTTGAACCCCTCTAACTTCCTAACGGAATTTTTTTTTTTTCAAAAAATGCGCTGGTGTAAAGTAGACATGTGGGAAATGTTATTTAGTAACTTTTTTGTGTGACATATCTCTCAGATTTATGGGCATAAAATTTCAAATTTTGAAAATTGCAAAATTTTCAAAATTTTCGCCAAATTTCCAAAATTTTCACAAATAAACGCAAAACATATCGGCCTAAATTTACCACTGACATGAAGTACAATACGTCACGAAAAAACAATCTTAGAATTGCCAGGATCCGTTGAAGTGTTCCAGAGTTATAACCTGTCAAAGTGACACTTGTCAAAATTGCAAAAAATGGCCGGGTCTTTAAGGTGAAAACAGGCTGGGGGCTGAAGGGGTTAAAGGTGGCAGATATTGAACACCTTACCAGACCACCAAGAGGGAGTGACTGGTTTGCAGCTTTATTATACGCAGAGGCCAAATGGATCCTTAAATTAGACACCAGGCAACCATTAGGTCTTAATTTTCATTCAGATTTCCATTTTATCATTTAAATATACCTTTTGGGTTCTATTCTGCAACCAATTACCACCAGGTATGATCCAATTTATAATTTGCAGATGAAATATATCTTTTTTTTTTTACCCTGCAGGTCCCCCTAGAATTTATATTAATGAATGCATATAGGTAGAATAATTATTAATTGATTTATGGGAATTAGTTTATAACAATTTTGTAGTAAATAATTACAACTATTGGACTTTGTCATTTTATTGATACCCACAAATCTTTAAATAGGTCATAAACCTTTCCTTTTTCTACATAAGCACAAACAATCTCTAGAATTTAAGGTCTAAAAACAGGAATTTTTTGATCCGTCATAACAACGCAGAAACATATTTTAATTTAATACCTTTTTTTCCCATATCCTATAGGCCTAGTTTTCTCCTGGACAAGAAATGGTCCATATATCCAACAGTTTGTCTCCCTTCTTTACATAATATTTGAAAGTATTTTCTATATTTCTTATTACTTTCTTTCAGATTAATCATAAACACAATACACATACAGTTTGCACATATTTTTCATTTTATTTTATTTTTCATTCCTGGATAAGGAATTTCATTATATTTTTTTTGTACTTTACTCCACTTCATTCCGTTTTCACATTTTCAGTCCATTGAGTTAATATTATTCACACCTGTTTTCTATTCCTAACAATGGTCACACCCTCAAACCTCTCTCATTCAAGTATTTGTCTGACATATAAACCTGGTATCATGGGCTGTATAGGTTATTTATGATTAAGGACTTATTGTTTTTATGTACTGGTCCGAAACAAGTCAAGATCACCCATAATTTAATGTTCACCTTGCGGTTTTCTTACGCGAATTTTAACATGCTTCAATAAAGAAATGTTTTATATTTTACAGGAATTGGTGCTGGGTCCATACCTTCACGCCTTCTCTGATTCATTTTTTCCCCTAAACCTGAGTAAATGTTAGTGTAGTGTAAGGTCTGTGATAATTCACTTACAGATCGCTGATTTCTCATGTACCTGACTCCATGATGACTTCACATCCACAGCTCGTCTCTGCAGACTTCCCTCTTCTCCGGTCTTCTGCAGCACATCTCACCATGGTGCCCCGAAAAATAGCAATGCCATTATAATGTTCCTGAATAACAATACCTACAAATGCTGTGCTATAAATAAGCCCTATGCTGTGGACTGGAAAAAAAAATACTCCTCACTGTGCTCCCCGCAAAAGAATATTACTGCACACAGTCCCTCTTAACGTACATGGCCTCCACACTATCCTCTCCTATAAAATATTCCCACCACACCGTCCCCACTTATATACTATGACCGCAACTCTGCCCCCTAATAAAATAAAACGCCACACTGCTCTTTATAAATTATACCCATCACACCTTTCTCAATTATAAAATATGATCTGCATATTGTCCTCACATCATGCTGCCTCCTCCTCACAATGTCCCATGCATGCTGCCCTTCTCCATATGGGGCTCTCACAGGGCTCTTCTCCATACTGAGCCACCAATGCTGCTCCTTCTTAATGCGCTTTAAATGCTGCCTGCCCCTTCTCCATAATGACGCCTCCATGCTGCCCCACTCATGATACAGAGACCACTATGCTATCTCACGCCTAAGGGCTCGTTTCCACCTGCGATTTGCATGTGTAAGTGCAATCCAATAAAAAATCGGATTGCACTCGCACCAGTGTTAATCAATGAGCTAGTTTCCTCTTTCATGTTATTTCTCCACACGAATCGTTCTCTCGGTGCAATCGCAGCATGCTGCGTTTTGCAATGAATCTCAGCTCACACACTCCCAACATCCCACTGCAGTGCACGCAGAGACAGACAGCGGAGGAGAAAGTGCTTCCCCCATCTAATCCGCTCCTGTGATGCAATCGAAAGATCGCATCACAGTTGCATGACCCTCAGCTGACGCTCGCAGCAGAGGGTCATTAGCATATCGCTTTCGAAGCTCTCGCACACAGGGGACGGTCCCTAGAAACTGGAGGAAGAGAAGTAATTTCCAAAGGTGAAAACCGAGGCCCAGGGTGGTTGCAAGCGCCCAGGGCCACTGCCCACTGCAGAACCTCTGGTAAGAGGGCAAAGTTCCAGCTAGGCGAGCCCCCTTGTCCGGAAGCTGTAGTGGAGGCCAAGCCATGTTCATCCAGCAAAGGCAAGGCTTAGAAGTCAGCTGAAGAGAGGGACACAATAGAAGGGTGCACCGGCTTTTATGCTCAGATCTACCCGGGATCGGCGGAGGTCCCTGACAGGGGGTTCAAGCAGTCCAAAGGCATCAGTGCACTACCAACCAGGAACTGTGAGTAAACAACTTGAAACTGCACCCTTGGTGTCGCCTCTATTATTTCGTCTGCACTGCACCATCTACATAACCCTCATAGACTTTTACAAGCACCAACTGTTGCCCCGGGGCACCGCTCCACCTGTGGGGAGCAGGACCATCCAAACTGCCACTCCATCAGCCCCGGAGGCCCCATCAGCAGCGGCGGCTTAATAGCCACAAACCACAGGTGGCGTCACGAATATAAACTTTATGCACCCCCACTGAAGCCATATTAATTGACTCCCACCAGGGCCACGGAGTCGGGCCCCGCCACCACTGACGACCCCCCGGACTAGTCCAGCCCGGCACCGGGTGTCCCATAGCCCTGGGGTGAGCGAGTCAGGCTCCCCAAACCGCCCTCTACAGCAATAGGCCCCCTAAAACTTCCTCTACAGCAATAGCCCCCCTAAACACCCCCACAGTAAAAGGCCCCTTAAACCCCCCTCCTACAGCAATAAGACCCTAAACACTCCTTTTACAGCAATAGGCCCCCTAAACCTCATCTCCTACAGCTATACTTTTCATAAACACCCCTCCTACAGCAATAGGCTCCCTAAACACCCCTCCTAGAGCAATATACCACCTAACTCTAAGACTATACTAACAGCCCCAGCTCCCCAACCACTGTCTAGAGTCGTAGGCCCCCTAATCCCCAGACTACAATAACAGGCCACCTTAGTCTTTAGCCTCTACCTGCCCCTCCCCCGCAATCACCAGACTATAGCCTCTACTTGCCCCTCCCCCACAATCCCGACTATATCCTATGCCTGCCCTTCCCCCACAATCCCCAGACTATAACCTCTGCCTGCCCCTCCGCCGCAATCCCCAGACTATAGCCTCTGCCTGCCCCTCCCTTGCAATCTCCAGATAATAGCCTCTGCCTGCCCCTCCTCCGCAATCCCCAAACTATAGCCTCTGCCTGATCCTGCCCCTCAACCCCCCGACTATAGCCTCTGTCTGCCCCTCCCCCACAAACCTCACATTGGAGCCTCAAGGGAGACATTACACAGCAAAATGGGGGATATTACAACTTAGCATTGGGTACATTATACAGCAGCATGGGAGGAAATTACACAGCAGCATAGTGGAGATTACAATGCAGCATGGGTGACATTATACATCAGAATAAAGTGATATTACACTGTAGCATGGTAGAAAATACACAGCAACATGGGAAATATTACAAAGTAGAATGGGGGATATTACACAGCGGCATGGGAGATATTATTCAGCAAAATTGGAGACATTTTACAGCAGAATGGGCGATATTACACAGTAGAATGGGCAGGGCTGTATTTGGCCGTCATGCTGCCCTAGACACTTTATGTGGTCGCACCCTTTACTGAAAAAGTAAAATTATGATTTTGTGCGACATATATTTAAGACACTACTCTGTACCACACTTGAAAAAGTGCTAAAACGCCATAGGAATGAAGATCTGCACTTGCTGCGCATACGTTCCGTTTTATTTTGCTTATTTTAACAGCTTCAGGTTTTCAAAGACACTAAGTGGTTAAAACAGGTATTTGAACCATTTTTCATGCTGTTGCCACCAAGAAGTCGCTGACTAGTACTTAAAACAATTTCAATTTAAAAAAGATGCCAGTGTTTCCTAACCTGTCCTCCTCCTGAAAAACTCAATAGATTCACAGATGTGTAAACGGCATGGTGTGCACACATCCAAACCGTTCACATTCCCTTCTGATAGTAGTTAAAGCGCTTGTACACAGACTACAGTTGGCTGAACCCAGAGATAGACAGGCTCGGCCGACAATCTGATTGTCAGAGGAGTGATGACCCAGTAGGTCCAATTTTGGACTGTGGATCCTTTTCTCTCTAAGAGCTGAGCCACTGCCAGAGATGTGTAGTAGCGTCTGTCTCATAGAGAACACGACCAATCAACAAAGTGAACGCTTCTGTGTATGCAAGAATCAGTGAGACAGCTGCCAGCCACATGATGGGACACCTGTGTATAGTGTATAGGAGAGTCTGGCAGGATAACTGCCAGCCGCATGATGGGACACCTATCTATAGTGTATGATAAATATAATGATCTACTAATAAACCTAATAAATTAGATATTGCTACATCTACACAAATACATCACCAGAACCAACCTCAAATCACAATAACAATACCAGAACCACAATCTGTATATGACAACATCTCCAGAACCAACCTCAAATCACTACTACATTACGAGAACAATCATCTGCACACTGCTACATCACCAGAATCACGATCTGCATACTGCTACATTACCAGAACCGCCATTGGTATATGAATGCATAATCAGAACCAAGCTGAAATCACTACTACATCACCAGAACCATCATTGGTACATGACTACATTACCAAAATCAAGCTAAAATCACTACTATGTCACCATAACTACAGCCAACCCAACATAAAATTGGCTGGCATGAAACTGCAGCTCCTAGTATGTATGTAACAATAATAAGGAGATAGCAGGATTTGTTACCAGCCATCATCAGACTGCGGACAATACCAGAACTACAGTACTGTGAAACAATTAAAAAATACCTTAATTTTTGGGAGATATCTTCTATGTTTTAGGTACATTAATTCTGAGCACATTTATGTGGGTCTGGGTCCTGAGACCCCCGTAAATTGCTCAAAAGACTCCTTAGAAGTGCACGGCTCAGGAGACAGGACTACTTTCTACAGCATTCGCTCTGTGCTGTGTGTGCTCTTCTAAAAGAGCTTTTTAGCTATTTTTGGGAGTTTCAAGAACAGATTCCTCACTAATCTGCTCAGAATTATTGGGCATAAAACAATACATTCTCCCAAAAGTTTAGTTACTTTTTGAGGAGCACTTTGATCTGCCCTGAGAAGAGCAGATCAAAGTATTGTAGTGGGCATGCGCAGGACCTCAATGCCGGCTACTGTGGATGATGTAGAATGCATCATACACCCAGGATTCAGAAGGACAAAAATAGCTGAAAGAAGAGGCGCCACTATTGGAGAATGGAGACACCCATCCGACCAGTCTGCACCACATCGCCCTTTAGGTGAGTATTATAAGGTGATTGTTATGTTCTACACAGCAGCCTGGGGTCTTATCTACAGCATGTTAGAATGCTGTACATAATAGACCACTAGTGGTAGCCGCAGCTTATAGTCACCAAATCTGGTGACAGGTTCCCTTTAAAGAAGCACTCCGGTCATTATTTTTCCCTAAAAAATTATTGTTCAGCTTACCTTTCTTCCTATGCCACAAAATCCGAGGGGTGCTCATGGTCCGCTGGTCAGGGGGAGATCAGTGGTCATTTTAGATAAAACTCTTTATGAAAGAGAAATATCCACCATACTAAATGACCACTCTACCTAAAGGCATTTGAACGAGGACCCAACAAATATTTTTTCTACCAAATTACAGAATATTCTACAACAAGGTTAAGATTGGGGGATTCTAAACAAGAAAACCTAGGAATACCTCATGGTGGATACTCCTATTTGCCCCATCTTTCAGAGTCTACCCAAAGTCTACCCATCTAATCCGCTCCTGTGATGCAATCGCAAGATCGCATCACAGTTGCATGACCCTCAGCTGACGCTCGCAGCAGAGGGTCATTAGCATATTGCTTCCGAAGCTCTCGCATCAGAAGCGGTACACAAGTGAAAAAGAGCCCTAATGCTGAGCACCCCCATACTACCTCACGTCTCATACGGAGTCCCCTACATTGCTCCACTCCATACTGAGACCTCACACTGCGCCTGTTCATACTGAATCCCCATGCTAGCTCCTTTGCGATAATGAGCTCCCAATCCTTCCCCCTCTCTATACTTAATGCATTGATACACACGTCACTTCTGGGGTGGTGCACAAGTAGGGTCCCAAACCGTATCAAATAATTGTAGAAACTTGGCACTCAAGATCAACGTCAATAGTCGTTTTTATTATAAAGAACTTGTAGGACCAGCACAAGCACATCACTGCCACATAGACAGCGGTGGACACCATGTCATACCGGGCTATGCCGCTCGCCATGCTACTATACAGTCATATGAAAAAGTTTGGGCAACCCTATTAATGTTAACCTTTTTTCTTTATAACAATTTGGGTTTTTGCAACAGCTATTTCAGTTTCATATATCTAATAACTGATGGACTGAGTAATATTTCTGGATTGAAATGAGGTTTATTGTACTAACAGAAAATGTGCAATCCGCATTTAAACAAAATTTGACCGGTGCAAAAGTATGGGCACCCTTATCAATTTCTTGATTTGAACACTCCTAACTACTTTTTTACTGACTTACTAAAGCACTAAATTGGTTTTGTAACCTCATTGAGCTTTGAACTTCATAGGCAGGTGTATCCAATCATTAGAAAAGGTATTTAAGGTGGCCACTTGCAAGTTGTTCTCCTATTTGAATCTCCTATGAGGAGTGGCATCATGGGCTCCTAAAAACAACTCTCAAATGATCTGAAAACAAAAATTATTTAACATAATTGTTCAGGGGAAGGATACAAAAAGTTGTTTCAGAGATTTAAACTGTCAGTTTCCACTGTGAGGAACATAGTAAGGAAATGGAAGAACACAGGTACAGTTCTTGTTAAGCCCAGAAGTGGCAGGCCAAGAAAAATATCAGAAAGGCAGAGAAGAAGAATGGTGAGAACAGTCAAGGACAATCCTATGCCTGCCCCTCCCCCGCAATCCCCAGACTAAAGCCTTTACCTGCCCCTCCCTCGCAATCCTGACTATAGCCTATGCCTGCCCCTCCCCCACAATCCCCAGACTATAACCTCTGCCTGCCCTTCCCCTGCAATCCCCAGACTATAGCCTCTGCCTGCCCCTTCCCCACAAACCTCACAGTGGAGCCTCATGGGAGACATTACACAGCAGAATGAAGGATATTACAACTTAGTATTGAGTACATTATACAGCAGCATGGGAGGAAATTACACAGCAGCATGGGGACAATATACGGCAGAATGGGGGATATTACCAAGCAACATGTGGGACATTATACAGCACAATGTGGGATATTACAAAAGAGAATGGGGGATATTAAACAACAGCATAGGGGACATTACACAGCAGCATGGGGGATATTACACAACATTATGAAGGACATTATACAGCAGAATGTAATATACCCCTAATGTAACATGGCGGACATTACATAGCAACATGGGGGGACATTATACAGCAGAATGGGGGATATTACAAAGTAGAATGGGCGATATTACACAGCAGAATGGGGCATATAAAACAGCAGCATGGGATATATTACACAGCAGAATGTTGATTTTCCACAAAAGCATGGGAGTCATACAGCAGAATGACGGATATTACACAGTAGTAAGGAAGACATTATACAGCAGTAGGGGGGACATTACACAACAGAATGGGGGATAGTTCACTGCAGCATTGGGGATATTATACAGCAGCATGGGAGAAATTACACAGAAACATGGGGAAGATTACAGAGGAACATGGGAGACATTATACAGCAGAATGGGCTATATTACACTGCAGCATAAGGGACATTACATAGCAGCATGGGGGATATTACACAGCAACATGGGGGAAATTCTAAGGCACAGTAGGGGAATATTACAATACTAGAAGGTGGTCCGATTTTAACGCATCGGGTATTCTAGAATTTATTGTGTAGATAATGTATGATTTTTGTTATATATATATAGATGTTGTTGTGTAGTTACCAAGTGTTTGTGAAGGGTGCTGTAAATGTTCTGGGTGTTTTCTGGATGTGGCGGTGTGAGAGAGCGGTGTTGGAGGAGTATAATAGGAGGAGTAGTCCTGTGGAAAGAGGAGGATATTAAGAGGAGCAGCAGTCCTGGGGGAAGAGGAGTATAATAGGAGGAGTAGTCCTGGGGAGAGAGGAGGATAATAGGAGAAGTAGCCCTGGGGGGAGGAGTCTAATAGGAGGAGTAGTCCTGGAGGTGAGGAGTATAATAGGAGGAGTAGTCCTGGGGTGGAGGAGTAAAATAGGTGGAGTAGTCCTGGGGGGAAGATGTCTAATAGGAGTAGTCCTGGGGGGAGGAGTATAATAGGTAGAGTAGTCCTGGGGGGAGGAGTCTAATAGAAGAAGTAGTCCTGGGGGGGAGGAGTATAATAGCTGGAGTAGTCCTGTAGGGAGGTGTCTAATAGGTTGAGTAGTCCTGAGGGGAGGTATATAGGTGCCCAATGTGTGTGGGGGGCGTGGCCGAGCGGGCAAAGCGTGTGGGGGCGTGGCCGAGTGAACAAGGTGTGTGGGGGACAAAGACGAGCAGGCATAGTGTGTGGGGGGCGTGGCCAAGCGGGCACAGTGTGCAGGGGGCATGGCCAGGTCAAGCTAAGTGTTCAATGCGTGTGGGGGGCGTGGCCGGGCCGAGCGGTCAATGCATGAGGGGGGCGTGGCCTGGCGGAGCCAAACGGCCAATGCGTGTGGGGGGCGTGGCCGGGCCGAGCCGAGCAGCCAATGCGAGGGTTGTCACTGTAATAACTCATTTTGGAGCAAGACAGACAGACAGACAGATTAAGGCAATTATATATATAGATAACGTGACGGACATTACACAGCAACATGGGGAACATTTTAAAGCAACATTGAGACATTACAAAGCAGAATGGGGAATATTACACAGCAGCATGGGAGACATAACACAGCAGAATGTGGTATATTACAAAGCAGAATGGGGATATTACAGAGCAGCAAGGGTTTATTATACAGCAAAATTGGAGAAATTATACAGCAAAATTGGGGATATTACACAGCAGAATGGGAGATAATACAGAGCAGCATTGGCTATGTTACAAAGCAGAATGGGAGATATTACACAGCCGCATGGGAATACTACACAGCAAAATGGGCATATTACACAGCAGCATCAAAGACATACAGCAGAATGGCAGATATTACACAGTAGCATGGAGGATATTATACAGCAGAATGGAGGATATTACACAGCAGCAAGGGGGATATTACACAGCAAAATGGGGATATTATACAGCAGCATTGGGTACATTATACAGCAGCATGAGATAAATTACACAGCAGCATAGGGACAATATACACAATATACATATAATGGGGGACATTACTCAACAACATGGGAGACATTATACAGCAGAATGGGGGATATTACACAGCAGCATTGGGTACATTATACACCAGCAACAGGAGAAATTACATGGCAGCATGGGGGACATTAACCCCTTAACGACCGCGGGCAGTAAGTGTACGTCCTAGCGGTCATAACGATACTTCCCACGGTCTGCCGGCGGCAGCATGCCACGATCGGCGCACATCTCAGCTGATTTTCACAGCTGAGATGAGTGCCTGCTAGGCACGAGTAGAATCGTTATCTGCTCGTGCCGTTTAACCCCTGAAATGGCGCTGTCAATATTTGACAGCACCATTATAAAGGCGATCGCTGTAAAGTTTTACTTACCGCCCGATGCCGGAAGTCACGTGACATGTCACGTGACTTCCGGTGGTTGTCATGGTAGCACAGGGTCATGTGATGACTCCTATGCTAGACATGAACCACTTTCAGTTTCACTTTTACCGGAGGCCAGTAAAGAAGGAAGTGACCGTATCTGCTGTTTACAGCTGTATAGCTGCAGAGCGATCGGAGTGCTGCAGAATGGTGGATAATAAAAAGTAGCATGGAGGACGTTACACCGCAGAATGGGGGATATTACACAGAAGCATAGGAAAAAATGTACAGCAGACTGAGTCATATTAAAAAGCAGCATAAGGGACATTACACAGCAGCATGGGGTACATTACACAGCAGCATAGAGAACATGACAGAGGAGCATGGGAGACATTATAAAGCAGAATGGGGGTATATTACACAGCAGCATAGGGGAGCTTACACCTCAGCATGGGGAACATTATGCAACAGCATGTGGGAGATTACACAGCTACATTGGAGACAATATACAGCATAATTAGGGATATTACACATCAGCAAAAGGGAACATTACACAGCAGCTTTTGGAACATTACACAGCAACCAGGGGGATAATACACTGTAGCATGGGGAACATTACACAGAAATATTTAGGGACACCATACAGCAGAATGGGAGATATTACAAAGCAAAAAGTGGGATATATTGCACAGCAGCATGGGAGACATTATACATTATACAGGATAATGGGGGTATTACATAGGAGCATGGGATACATACAGCAGAATGCCAGATATTACACAGTAGCATGGAGGACATTATACAGTAGACTGGGGAACATAAAACAGCAGAATAGGGTTTATTATACTGCACCATGGGGTATATTATCACTGAGCCATAGATCCTGAAAAATGAGAACGCTACGGGAAAATGGCGTAAAACATCCGCCACTTTTTTCAGAAAAACTGCAGATTTTTTTTTAACCCATTATATAAAAGTAAACTTATACATGTTTGGTGTCTACAAAATCGCACTGACCTGAGGCATCACACCCACACATTGGTTTTACCATACAGTGAACACAGTGAATAAAATATCTCAAAAACAATAGTGCTATCGCACTTTTTTGTAATTTTTCTGCATTTGGAATTTTTTTGCCGTTTTCCAGTACACTGTATGGTAAAATTTATGATTTAATTTAGGAGTACAGCTCGTTCCGTAAAAAATGAGCCCTCATATGACCATATTGACTGAAAAATAAAAAAAGTTACGTCTCTCAGAAGAAGAATGGCGAAAAAAAAAACGGAAAGCGAAAAATCGGCCAGTCGTGAAGGGGTTAAAAAGCAGAATGTGGGATATTATACTGCAGCATGGGTGACATTATGCAGCGGAGTGGGGATATTACACAGCAGCATGAGGAATATCACATAAGAGCATGGGAAACATTATACAGCAGAATGGAGATACTACACAGAGAGATGGGAGGCATGCTGCAGAATGGCAGATAATACACAGTAGCATGGGGGACATTATACAGCAGAACGGGGGGATATTACATAGCTACATGGGGAACATTATACAGTTGAATGGGGGATATTACACAGCGGCATGAGGGACATTATACAGCAAAATGGGGATATTACAAAGCAGCATGGGGGACATTACAGAGCAACATGGGGGATATTATACAACATATTTGGGGTATATTACACAGTAACATAGGGAACATTACAGAGCAACATGGGGGACATTATACAGCAAGATATTACAAAGCAGAATGTGGGATGTTACACAGCAGAATGGGGGATATTACACAAGAGCATGGGAGATATTACACAGCAGAATGTGGATATTACACAGAAAGATGGGAGGCATGCTGCAGAATGGCGGATAATAAAAAGTAGCATGGAGGACGTTATACAGCAGAATGGGGGATATTACACAGAAGCATGGGAAACATTGTACAGCAGAATGAGGCATATTAAAAAGCAGCATAAGGGACCTTACACAGCAGCATGGGGTACATTACACAGCAGCATAGAGAACATGACAGAGGAGCATGGGAGACATTATAAAGCAGAATGGGGGTATATTACACAGCAGCATAGGGGAGCTTACACCTCAGCATGGAGAACATTACGGAACAGCATGTGGGACATTACACAGCTACATGGGAGACATTATACAGCAGAATAGGGGATATTACACATCAACAAAGGGAACATTACACAGCAACTTTTGGAACATTACATAGGAACCAGTGGGATATTATACAGCAGAATAGGGGATATTACACTGTAGCATGGGGAACATTACACAGAAATATTTGGGGACACCATACAGCAGAATGGGAGATATTACAAAGCAAAAAGTGGGATATATTACACAGCAGCATGGGAGACATTATACAGAAGAATGGGGGTATTACATAGGAGCAAGGGATACACATAGCAGAATGCCAGATATTACACAGTAGCATGGAGGAAATTATACAGTAGAATGGGCAACATAAGACAGCAGAATAGGGTTTATTATACTGCACCATGGGGTATATTATACAGAAGAATGGGGGACAGTACACAGCAGCATTGCGGACATTACATAGCAGCATGGGGAACATTTGACAGCAGAATGCCGGATATTACGAAACAGAATGGGGATATTACACAGCAGCATGGGGGATATTACACAGCAGCATGGGGATATTACACAGCAAAATGGAGATTTTACGCAGCAGCATGGGAGACATACGGCAGAGTGCAGATATTACACAGTAGCATGGAGAACATTATACAGCAATAGGGGGGACATTACACAGCAGAATGGGGGATAGTACAATGCAGCATGGGGGATATACAGTAGAATGGGGTATATTACACAACAGCATTGGGTACATTATACAGCAGCATGGGGGTGAATTACACAGCAGCATTGGGTACATTATACAGCAGCATTGGGTACATTACACATTAGCATAGGGAACATGACAGAGGAGAATAGGGGTATATTACACAGCAGCATAGGGGAGATTACACCGCAGCATGGGGGACATTACACAGCAACATGGGGGACATTATACAGCAGAATAGAGGGATATTACACTGTAGCATGGTAGAAAATACACAGCAACATGGGGGATATTACAAAGCAGAATGGGGGATATTACACAACGGCATGGGAGGTATTATTCAGCAAAATTGGAGACATTTTACAGCAGAATGGGGGATATTATACAGTAGCATGGGTAGGGCTGTATTTGGCCGTCATGCTGCCCTAGACAATTTATGTGGTTGCACCCTTTACTGACAACGTAAAATTATGATTTTGTGCACGCGACATCTATTTAAGACACTACTCTAACACACTTGAAAAAGTGCTAAATGCCATAGGAATGAAGATCTGCACTTGCTGCGCATACGTTCAGTTTTATTTTGCTTATTTTAACAGCTTCAGGTTTTCAAAGACACCAAGTGGTTAAAACAGGTATTTGAACCATTTTTCATGCTGTTGTCACCAAGAAGTCGCTGACTAGTACTTAAAACAATTTCAATTTAAAAAAGATGCCAGTGTTTCCTAACCTGTCCTCCTCCTGAAAAACTCAATAGATTCACAGATATGTAAAGGCAATGGTGTGCACTCACCCAAACCGTTCATATTCCCTTCAGATAGTAGTTAAAGCGCTTGTACACAGACTACAGTTGGCTGAACCCACAGATAGACAGGCTCGGCCGACAGTCTAATTGTCAGAAGTGTGATGACCCAGCAGGTCCAATTTTGGACTGTGAATCCTTTTCTCTCTAAGAGGTGAGCGACTGCCAGAGATGTGTAGTAGCGTTTGTCTCATAGAGAACACGACCATACAACAAAGTGAATGCTCCAGTGTATGTGAGAATCAGGGAGACAGCTGCCAGCCGTATGATGGGACACCTGTCTATATTGTATGGGAGAGTCAGGGAGATAGCTACCAGCCAAAATGATGGGACACCTGTGTATAGTGTATGGGAGAGTCAGGCAGGATAACTGCCAGCCGCATGATGGGACACCTATCTATAGCGTATGGGAGATATAATGATCTACTATTAAATCTAATAAATTAAATATTGCTACATCTACACAAATACATCACCAGAACCAACCTCAAATCACGATAACATTACCAGAACCACAATCTGTATATGACAACATCTCCAGAACCAACCTCAAATCACTACTACATCACGAGAACCACCATCTGCACACTACTGCATCACCAGAACCACGATCTGCACACTGCTACATTACCAGAACCGCCATTGGTATATGAATGCATAATCAGAACCAAGCTAAAATCACTACTACATCACCAGAACCATCATTGGTACATGACTACATTACCAAAATCAAGCTGAAATCACTACTATGTCACCAGAACTAAAGCCAACCCAACATAAAATTGGCTGGCATGAAACTGCAGCTCCTAGTATGTATGTAACAATAATAAGGAGATAGCAGGATTTGTTACCAGCCATCATCAGACTGCGGACAATACCAGAACTATAGTACTGTGAAACAATTAAAAAATACCTTCATTTTTGGGAGATATCTTCTATGTTTTAGGTACATTAATTCTGAGCACATTTATGTGGGTCTGGGTCCTGAGACCCCCGTAAATTGCTCAAAAGACTCCTTAGAAGTGCACGGCTCAGGAGACAGGACTACTTTCTACAGCATTCGCTCTGTGCTGTGTGTGCTCTTTTAAAAGAGCTTTTCAGCTATTTTTGGGAGTTTCAAGAACAGATTCCTCACTAATCTGCTTAGAATTATTGGGCATAAAACAATACATTCTCCCAAAAGTTTAGTTACTTTTTGAGGAGCACTTTGATCTGCCCTGAGAAGAGCAGATCAAAGTATTGTAGTGCGCATGCGCAGGACCTCAATGCCGGCTACTGTGGATGACGTAGAATGCATCATGCACCCAGGATTCAGAAGAAGGAGGACAAAGATAGCTGAAAGAAGAGGCGCCACTATTGGAGACTGGAGACACCCATCCGACCAGTCTGCACCGCATCGCCCTTTAGGTGAGTATTATAAGGTGATTGTTATGTTCTACACAGCAGCCTGGGGTCTTATCTACAGCATGTTAGAATGCTGTACATAAGAGCCCACTAGTGGTAGCCGCAGCTTATAGTCACTAAATCTGGTGACAGGTTCCCTTTAAAGAAGCACTCCGGTCATATTTTTTCCCTAAAAAATTATTGTTCAGCTTACCTTTCTTCCTATGCCACAAAATCCGAGGGGTGCTCGTGGTCCGCTGGTCAGGGGAAGATTAGTGGTCATTTTAGATAAAACTCTTTATGAAAGAGAAAAATCCACCATACTAAATGACCACTCTACCTAAAGGCATTTGAACGAGGACCCAACAAATATTTTTTCTACCAAATTACAGAATATTCTACAACAAGGTTAAGATTGGGGGATTCTAAACAAGAAAACCTAGGAATACCTCATGGTGGATACTCCTATTTGCCCCATCTTTCAGAGTCTACCCAAAGTCTACCCATCTAATCCGCTCCTGTGATGCAATCGAAAGATCGAATCACAGTTGCATGACCCTCAGCTGACGCTCGCAGCAGAGGGTCATTAGCATATTGCTTCCGAAGCTCTCGCATCAGAAGCGGTACACAAGTGGAAAAGAGCCCTAATGCTGAGCACCCCCATACTACCTCACGTCTCATACGGAGTCCCCTACATTGCTCCACTCCATACTGAGACCTCACACTGCGCCTGTTCATACTGAATCCCCATGCTAGCTCCTTTTCGATAATGAGCTCCCAATCCTTCCCCCTCTTTATACTTAATGCATTGATACACACATCACTTCTGGGGTGGTGCACAAGTAGGGTCCCAAACCGTATCAAATAATTGTAGAAACTTGGCACTCAAGATCAACCTCAATAGTCGTTTTTATTATAAAGAACTTGTAGGACCAGCACAAGCACATCACTGCCACATAGACAGCGGTGGACACCATGTCATACCGGGCTATGCCGCTCGCCATGCTACTATACAGTCATATGAAAAAGTTTGGGCAACCCTATTAATGTTAACCTTTTTTCTTTATAACAATTTGGGTTTTTGGAACAGGTATTTCAGTTTCATATATCTAATAACTGATGGACTGAGTAATATTTCTGGATTGAAATGAGGTTTATTGTACTAACAGAAAATGTGCAATCCGCATTTAAACAAAATTTGACCGGTGCAAAAGTATGGGCACCCTTATCAATTTCTTGATTTGAACACTCCTAACTACTTTTTTACTGACTTACTAAAGCACTAAATTGGTTTTGTAACCTCATTGAGCTTTGAACTTCATAGGCAGGTGTATCCAATCATTAGAAAAGGTATTTAAGGTGGCCACTTGCAAGTTGTTCTCCTATTTGAATCTCCTATGAGGAGTGGCATCATGGGCTCCTCAAAACAACTCTCAAATGATCTGAAAACAAAAATTATTTAACATAATTGTTCAGGGGAAGGATACAAAAAGTTGTTTCAGAGATTTAAACTGTCAGTTTCCACTGTGAGGAACATAGTAAGGAAATGGAAGAACACAGGTACAGTTCTTGTTAAGCCCAGAAGTGGCAGGCCAAGAAAAATATCAGAAAGGCAGAGAAGAAGAATGGTGAGAACAGTCAAGGACAATCCTATGCCTGCCCCTCCCCCGCCACCCCCAGACTAAAGCCTATACCTGCCCCTCCCTCGCAATCCTGACTATAGCCTATGCCTGCCCCTTCCCCACAAACCCGACTATAACCTCTGCATACCTCTCCCCTGCAATCCCCAGATTATAGCCTCTGCCTGCCCCTCCCCCATAAACCTCACATTGGAGCCTCATGGGAGACATTACACAGCAGAATGAAGGATATTACAACTTAGTATTGAGTACATTATACAGCAGCATGGGAGGAAATTACAAAGCAGCATGGGGACAATATACGGCAGAATGGGGGATATTACCAAGCAACATGTGGGACATTATACAGCACAATGTGGGATATTACAAAGGAGAATGGGGGATATTAAACAACAGCATAGGGGACATTACACAGCAGCATGGGGGATATTACACAGCATTATGAAGGACATTATACAGCAGAATGTAATATACCCCTAATGTAACATGGCGGACATTACATAGCAACATGGGGGGACATTATACAGCAGAATGGGGGATATTACAAAGTAGAATGGGCGATATTACACAGCAGAATGGGACATATAAAACAGCAGCATGGGATATAAAAACAAAATAAGCAGAGAGTTAGCAATGGAAACACCCATTGCTCAACACACCTGGTCTCTGTCCAAACCATTCCTGGCCACAAGAGGGAGCCTCACAGCAGCCAAAGCATAACTGACATTCACAACAGGAGTGTGTGTGTGTGTGTGTGTGTGTGTGTTTTGGGGGGAGGTATGTTTTGTGCAGTGTGTGTGGTGGAGGAGTAGTCCTGGGAAGAGAGGGGGATAATAGGAGGAGCAGTCCTGGGGGAAGAGGAGTATAATAGGAGGAGTAGTCCTGTGGAGAGAGGAGGATAATAGGAGGAGCAGCAGTCCTGGGGGAAGAGGAGTATAATAGAAGGAGTAGTCCTGGGGAGAGGAGTCTAATAGGAGGAGTAGTCCTGGAGGTGAGGAGTATAATAGGAGGAGTAGTCCTGGGTGGAGGAGTAAAATAGGTGGAGTAGTCCTGGGGGGAATATGTCTAATAGGAGGAGTAGTCCTGGGGGGAGGAGTATAATAGCTGGAGTAGTCATGTAGGGAGGTGTCTAATAGGTTGAGTAGTCCTGAGGGGAGGTATATAGGTGCCCAATGTGTGTGGGGGGCGTGGCCGAGCGGGCAAAACGTGTGGGGGCGTGGCCGAGTGGACAAGGTGTGTGGGGGACATAGACGAGCAGGCACAGTGTGTGGGAGGCGTGGCCAAGCGGGCACAGTGTGCGGGGGGCATGGCCAGGTCGAGCCAAGTGGCCAATGCGTGTGGGGGCGTGGCCGGACCGAGTGGTCAATGCATGAGGGGGGCGTGGCCGGGTGGAGCCAAACGGCCAATGCGTGGGGGGGCGTGGCCGGGCCGAGCCGAGCAGCCAATGCGAGGGTTGTCACTGTAATAACTCATTTTGGAGCAAGACAGACAGACAGACAGAATAAGGCAATTATATATATAGATAATGTGGCGGACATTACACAGCAACATGGGGAACATTATAACGCAACATTGAGACATTACAAAGCAGAATGGGGCATATTACACAGCAGCATGGGAGACATAACAAAGCAGAATGTGGTATATTACAAAGCATAATGGGGATATTACAGAGCAGCAAGGGTTTATTATACAGCAAAATTGGAGAAATTATACAGCAAAAATTGGGGATATTACACAGCAGAATGGGAGATAATACAGAGCAGCATTGGCTATGTTACAAAGCAGAATGGGAGATATTACACAGCAGCATGGGAATACTACACAGCAAAATGGGCATATTACACAGCAGCATCAAAGACATACAGCGGAATGGCAGATATTACACAGTAGCATGGAGGATATTATACAGCAGAATGGGGGATATTACACAGCAAAATGGGGATATTATACAGCAGCATTGGGTATATTATACAGCAGCATGAGATAAATTACACAGCAGCATAGGGACAATATACACAATATACATATAATTGGGGACATTACTCAACAACATGGGAGACATTATACAGCAGAATGGGGGATATTACACAGCAGCATTGGGTACATTATACACCAGCAACAGGAGAAATTACATGGAAGCATGGGGGACATTAACCCCTTAACGACCGCGGGCAGTAAGTTTACGTCCTAGCGGTCATAACGTTACTGCCCACGGTCTGCCGGCGGCAGCATGCCGCGATCGGCGCATATCTCAGCTGATTTTCACAGCTGAGATGAGTGCCTGCTAGGCACGAGTAGAATCGTTATCTGCTCGTGCCATTTAACCCCTGAAATGGCGCTGTCAATATTTGACAGCGCCATTATAAACGCGATCGCTGTAAAGTTTTACTTACCGCCCGATGCCGGAAGTCACGTGACATGTCACGTTACTTCCGGTGGTTGTCATGGTAGCACAGGGTCATGTGATGAATCCTATGCTAGACATGAACCACTTTCGGTTTCACTTTTACCGGAGGCCAGTGAAGCAGGAAGTGACCGTATCTGCTGTTTACAGCTGTATAGCTGTGATCAGCAGATAGTGCAGAGTGATCGGATTGCTGCAGAATGGCGGATAATAAAAAGCAGCATGAAGGACGTTATATCGCAGAATGGGGGATATTACACAGAAGCATGGGAAACATTGTACAGCAGAATGAGGCATATTAAATAGCAGCATAAGGGACATTACACAGCAGCATGGGGTACATTACACAGCAGCATAGAGAACATGACAGAGGAGCATGGGAGACATTATAAAGCAGAATGGGGGTATATTACACAGCAGCATAGGGGAGATTACACCGCAGCATGGGGAACATTACGCAACAGCATGTGGGTCATTACACAGCTACATGGGAGACAATATTCAGCAGAATAAGGGATATTACACATCAGCAAAAAGGAACAGTACACAGCAGCTTTTGGAACATTACACAGCAACCAGGGGGATATTACACTGTAGCATGGGGAACATTACACAGAAATATTTAGGGACACCATACAGCAGAATGGGAGATATTACAAAGCAAAAAGTGGGATATATTACACAGCAGCATGGGAGACATTATACATTATACATAATAATGGGGGTATTACATAGGAGCATGGGATACATACAGCAGAATGCCAGATATTACACAGTAGCATGGAGGACATTATACAGTAGAATGGGGAACATAAAACAGCAGAATAGGGTTTATTATACTGCACCATGGGGTATATTATCACTGAGCCATAGATCCTGAAAAATGAGAACGCTACGGGAATATGGCGTAAAACGTTCGCCACTTTTTTCCGAAAAACTTCCGATTTTTTTTTAACCCATTATATAAAAGTAAACTTATACATGTTTGGTGTCTACAAACTCGCACTGACCTGAGGCATCACACGCACACATCGGTTTTACCATGCAGTGAACACAGTGAATAAAATATCTCAAAAACAATAGTGCTATCGCACTTTTTTGTAATTTTTCTGCATTTGGAATTTTTTTGCCGTTTTCCAGTACACTGTATGGTAAAATTTATGATTTAATTTAGGAGTACAGCTCGTTCCGTAAAAAATGAGCCCTCATATGACCATATTGACTGAAAAATAAAAAAAGAAGGGAATTTTGTTACTTACCGTAAATTCCTTTTCTTCTAGCTCTTATTGGGAGACCCAGACGATTGGGGTATAGCTACTGCCCTCTGGAGGCCACACAAAGCACTACATTAAAAGTGCAAGGCCCCTCCCCCTCTGGCTATACCCCCCCCGTGGTATCACGGGTTCTCCAGTTTTAGTGCCAAAGCAAGAAGGAGGAAGCCAATAACTGGTTTAAACAAATTAACTCCGAATAACATCGGAGAACTGAAAAACCGTTCAACATGAACAACATGTGTACCCGCAAACAACAAAAAAACATCCCGAAGGACAACAGGGCGGGTGCTGGGTCTCCCAATAAGAGCTAGAAGAAAAGGAATTTACGGTAAGTAACAAAATTCCCTTCTTCTTCAGCGCTCTATTGGGAGACCCAGACGATTGGGACGTCCAAAAGCTGTCCCTGGGTGGGTAAATAAATACCTCATGTTAGAGCTGCAAAACAGCCCTCCCCTACGGGGGTGTCACTGCCGCCTGCAGGACTCTTCTACCTAAGCTGGCATCCGCCGAAGCATAGGTATGCACCTGATAATGCTTGGTGAAAGTGTGCAGACTGGACCAGGTAGCTGCCTGGCACACCTGTTGAGCCGAAGCCTGGTGACGTAATGCCCAGGACGCACCCACGGCTCTGGTGGAGTGGGCTTTTAGCCCTGAAGGAACCGGAAGCCCCGCAGAACGGTAGGCCTCTAGAATTGGTTCTTTGATCCATCGAGCCAGGGTGGCTTTAGAAGCCTGCAACCCCTTGCGCGGACCAGCGACAAGGACGAAAAGTGCATCGGCACGGCGTATGGGCGCCGTGCGGGAAATGTAGATTCTGAGTGCTCTCACCAGATCTAGCAAACGTAAGGCCTTTTCATACCGGTGAACCGGATGAGGGCAAAAAGAAGGCAAGGATATATCCTGATTAAGATGAAAAGAGGATACGACCTTAGGAAGAAACTCCGGAATGGGGCGCAGCACAACCTTGTCCTGGTGGAACACCAGGAAGGGAGCCTTAGATGACAGAGCTGCCAACTCAGACACTCGCCGAAGCGATGTGATCGCAACAAGAAACGCCACTTTCTGCGACAGCCGAGAAAAGGAAACCTCCTTCAGAGGCTCGAAGGGCGGCTTCTGGAGAGCCACTAGTACCCTGTTCAGATCCCATGGATCTAACGGTCGCTTGTACGGGGGCACAATATGACAGACCCCCTGCAGGAACGTGCGCACCTTAGGAAGACGTGCTAGACGCTTCTGAAAAAACACGGATAGTGCCGAAACTTGCCCTTTAAGGGAGCTGAGCGACAAGCCCTTTTCTAACCCCGATTGCAGGAAGGAAAGAAACTTGGGCAATGCAAATGGCCAGGGAGACACTCCCTGAGCAGAGCACCAGGACAAGAAAATCTTCCACGTTCTGTGGTAGATCTTAGCCGAATTCGACTTTCTAGCTTGTCTCATTGTGGCAACGACTCCCTGAGATAATCCAGCAGATGCTAGGATCCAGGACTCAATGGCCACACAGTCAGGTTCAGGGCCGCAGAATTCTGATGGAAAAACGGCCCTTGGGACAGTAAGTCTGGTCGGTCTGGCAGTGACCACGGTCGACCGATCGTGAGATGCCACAGATCCGGATACCACGACCTCCTCGGCCAGTCTGGAGCGACGAGTATGACGCGGCTGCACTCGGATCTGATCTTGCGTAGCACTCTGGGCAAGAGCGCCAGAGGCGGAAACACGTATGGGAGCTGAAACTGCGACCAATCTTGAACCAAGGCGTCTGCCGCCAGAGCTCTTTGATCGCGCGACCTCGCCATGAATGCCGGGACCTTGTTGTTGTGCCGGGATGCCATTAGGTCGACGTCCGGCACTCCCCAGCGTCGACAGATTTCCTGAAACACGTCCGGGTGAAGGGACCATTCCCCTGCGTCCATGCCCTGGCGACTGAGGAAGTCTGCTTCCCAGTTTTCTACGCCTGGGATGTGAACCGCGGATATGGTGGATGCTCTGTCCTCCACCCACATTAGAATGCGCCGGACTTCTTGGAAGGCTTGCCGACTGCGCGTCCCTCCTTGGTGGTTGATGTATGCCACCGCTGTGGAGTTGTCCGATTGGATTCGGATCTGTTTTCCTTCCAGCCACTGTTGGAAGGCCAGTAGAGCAAGATACACTGCTCTGATCTCCAGAACATTGATCTGAAGGGTGGACTCCTGCGGAGTCCACGTCCCCTGAGCCCTGTGGTGGAGAAATACTGCTCCCCACCCTGACAGACTCGCATCTGTCGTGACTACTGCCCAGGATGGGGGCAGGAAGGATCTTCCCTGAGACAATGAGGTGGGAAGGAGCCACCATTGTAGAGAGTCTTTGGCCGTCTGGGAAAGCGAGACTTTCCTGTCCAGGGACGTTGACTTCCCGTCCCATTAGCGGAGAATGTCCCATTGAAGTGGGCGCAGATGAAACTGCGCAAAGGGAACTGCTTCCATGGCTGCCACCATCTTCCCTAGGAAATGCATGAGGCGCCGCAAGGGATGCAACTGTCCCTGCAGAAGAGATTGCACCCCTGTCTGTAGTGACCGCTGCTTGTCCAGCGGAAGCTTCACTATCGCTGCTAGAGTATGAAACTCCATGCCAAGATACGTTAGTGACTGAGTCGGTGATAGGATCGACTTTGGAAAGTTGATGATCCATCCGAAAGACTGTAGAGTCTCCAGCGTAGCATTCAGGCTGTGCTGACATGCCTCCTGAGAGGGAGCTTTGACCAATAAGTCGTCTAGGTAAGGGATCACCGAGTGTCCCTGAGAGTGCAAGACTGCTACCACCGCCGCCATGACCTTGGTGAAGACCCGTGGGGCTGTCGCCAGACCAAATGGAAGAGCTACGAACTGAAAATGGTCGTCTCCTATCACAAAACGTAGAAAACGTTGATGTTCTGTAGCAATTGGCACGTGGAGATAAGCATCTTTGATGTCTATTGAGGCAAGGAAGTCTCCTCTGGACATTGAGGCAATGACAGAGCGGAGGGTTTCCATCCGGAACCTCCTGGCGTGCACATGTTTGTTGAGCCGTTTTAGGTCCAGAACAGGACGGAACGAGCCGTCCTTTTTTGGAACCACAAAGAGATTGGAGTAAAACCCTTGCCCTTGTTCCTGAGAAGGGACTGGGATAACCACTCCTTCCGCTTTTAGGGAATCCACCGCCTGCAGCAGAGCATCTGCTCGGTCTGGACGTGGGGAGGTTCTGAAGAACCGAGCTGGAGGACGAGAATTGAACTCGATTCTGTACCCGCGAGACAAAATGTCCGTCACCCACCGGTCTTTGACCTGTGACATCCAAATGCCGGAAAAGCGGGAGAGCCTGCCCCCGACCGGCGATGCGGAGGGGGGGGGCTGGAAGTCATGAGGTGGCCGCTTTGGAAGCGGTACCTCCATTTGCTTTCTTGGGGCGTGTGTGAGTCCGCCACGAATCTGAGTTTCTTTGCGTCCTCTGAGTCCCTTTGGACGAGGTAAATGGTGTCTTGCCCGAACCTCGAAAGGACTGAAACCTCTGCTGCCACTTTTTCTGCTGAGGTTTGGATGATCTGGGTTGTGGTAAAGAGGAGTCTTTACCCTTGGACTGCTTAATGATGTCAGCCAATGGCTCGCCAAACAGTCTATCTCTAGATAAAGGCAAACTGGTTAAACATTTTTTGGAACCAGCATCTGCTTTCCAGTCCTTTAACCACAAGGCTCTGCGCAAAACTACCGAATTGGCGGACGCCATTGAGGTGCGACTGGTAGATTCTAGGACCGCATTGATAGCGTAAGACGCAAACGCCGACATCTGCGTGGTAAGGTGCGCCACTTGCGGCACTGCTGGATGCATGATAGCATCCACTTTTGCTAAGCCAGCTGAAATAGCCTGGAGTGCCCATACGGCTGCGAATGCCGGAGCAAACGACGCGCCGATAGCTTCATAGACAGATTTTAACCAAAGGTCCATCTGTCTGTCATTGGCATCTTTAAGTGAAGCGCCATCCTCCACTGCAACTATGGATCTAGCTGCAAGTTTGGAAATCGGGGGGTCTACCTTTGGACACTGTGTCCAGCGCTTGACCACCTCAGGGGGGAAAGGGAAACGCGTATCTTTAGATCGTTTAGAGAAACGCCTTTCTGGGTGAGCGTCGTGCTTCTGGATTGATTCTCTGAAGTCAGAGTGATCTAACAAAGCACTCAATTTACGCTTGGGATAAAGGAAACGAAACTTTTCCTGCTCCGCAGCCGCCTCTTCTGCTGAAGGGGCTGGAGGAGAAATATCCAACAGCCTATTGATGGCTGAGATAAGGTCGTTTACCATGGCATCCCCATCCGGGGTATCCAGGTTGAGAGGGGTTCCAGGAGTGGATTCCTGATCACTCTCATCAGACACATCACAGGGAGACTGATTGCGCTGAGACCCTGAGCAGTGTGAGGACGTCGAGGGTCTTTCCCAGCGAGCTCGCTTAGGGTGGCTGGGGCCATCATCTGAGTCATAATCCTCGGCCTGTGAAGCCGGGGACCCCCCTGTGGGCTGGATACATTCCAAGTAAGGGGGACCTGAGGACAGAGGCCTCGCCGTGCCCAGAGACTGCGTCCCATGCATAGATTGCAAGGTTTCAAGGATTCTTGCCATAGACACAGACATATTATCTGCAAAAACTGCAAAGTCCGTCCCTGTCACCGGGGCAGAACTTACAAGCGTCTCAGCCTGGGTCGCTACCTCTCCTGACTCCGGCTGGCGAAGCAGCACCGGGTCGGAGCATTGCACACAATGGGGGTCATCGGAGCCTGCTGGTAGATTAGCCCCACATGCAGCACACGCAGTATACACAGCCCTTTTTGCCTTGGCCGCCTTGCGTTTTGAGGATGACATGTTGCTGCTTCCACAGAGCGATCTGGGATATGCAGCCAGAAGCGCACCTCACAGTGCAAGAAATACAATATCTATATATCTGTACCCAGTACACTGATACACAGTGAGGCACTAGAGGGACCAGCACAGAAAAATCGCTTACCGCCCGCTTAAAAAGCGGGTGTGTGGTCGCCAGATAGCCCCTAGTCCAGGTCTCCCAGAGCCTTGCGTCCTTCCTCCAGCCAGGCATGCATGTAATGGCTGCCGGCGTCTCGAGAGAGGAAGGGGGGCGGGCCCTGGGCGTTCCTGGCCAAGAGCGGGAAGCCTGCTTCCCTCTGTGCCAAGTGAGAGGGCTGGAGCATGTAAATCAGGCTCCAGCCCTCGTCGCTGCTAGCGAACAGCGTCTCTCCCCTACCCTGAATGACAGGGTGGGGGCGGGAACGAAACGGAGCTGCCGGCGTCCTAGGCCCAAAAAGCCGGGGACTAAATTTATAACCGCCGCCGCCGTAAAAGCGCGGACGGCGGATCCCCGGCGCACCACAAGTCACAGCAGCGCCGCCCGGTCCAGAGGGGGTCGGCGCTGCGTTCCCATACACAAAAAAGTCCCCCAGTAATCTGTAGGGACACCAACTCCACGTTGCGGTCCCCGGCGCACTACAACACCCAGCCAGCCCGGAGTGTGTCTGTGCCTGCCGGGGACACAGAGTACCTGTATGATGCAGGGCCTGTCCCTGATCGTACTCCTGCTCCGTCTCCATCAGGTTCTAATGGGTCTGTGGATGGAGCCCGGCATCAGAGCTGAGAGGCCGGCAGGATCCCACTTCCACAGAGCCCTACAAGGGGATGTGGAAGGAAAACAGCATGTCAGGCTCCAGCCCTGTACCAGCAATAGGTACCTCAACCTTACAACACCATCCAGGGGTGAGAAGGGAGCATGCTGGGGACACTATATGTGTCCTCTTTTCTTCCATCCGACACAGTCAGCAGCTACTGCTGACTAAAATCTGTGGAGCTATGCATGGAATGTCTGACCTCCTTCGCACACAAAGCTAAAACTGGAGAACCCGTGATACCACGGGGGGGGTATAGCCAGAGGGGGAGGGGCCTTGCACTTTTAATGTAGTGCTTTGTGTGGCCTCCAGAGGGCAGTAGCTATACCCCAATCGTCTGGGTCTCCCAATAGAGCGCTGAAGAAAGTTACGTCTCTCAGAAGAAGAATGGCGGAAAAAAAAACGGAAAGCGAAAAATCGGCCAGTCGTGAGGGGGTTAAAAAGCAGAATGTGGGATATTATACTGCAGCATGGGTGACATTATGCAGCGGAGTGGGGAAATTACACAGCAGCATGGGGAATATCCCATAAGAGCATGGGAAACATTATACAGCAGAATGGAGATATTACACAGAGAGATGGGAGGCATGCTGCAGAATGGCAGATAATACACAGTAGCATGGAGGACATTATACAGCAGAACGGGGGGATATTACATAGCTACATGGGGAACATTATACAGTTGAATGGGGGATATTACACAGCAGCATGAGGGACATTATACAGCAAAATGGGGATATTACAAAGCAGCATGGGGGACATTACAGAGCAACATGGGGGATATTATACAACATATTTGGGGTATATTACACAGTAACATAGGGAACATTACAGAGCAACATGGGGGACATTATACAGCAAGATATTACAAAGCAGAATGTGGGATGTTACACAGCAGCATGGGGGATATTACACAAGAGCATGGGAGATATTACACAGCAGAATGTGGATATTACACAGAAAGATGGGAGGCATGCTGCAGAATGGCGGATAATAAAAAGTAGCATGGAGGACATTATACAGCAGAATGGGGGATATTACACAGAAGCATGGGAAACATTGTACAGCAGAATGAGGCATATTAAAAAGCAGCATAAGGGACCTTACACAGCAGCATGGGGTACATTACACAGCAGCATAGAGAACATGACAGAGGAGCATGGGAGACATTATAAAGCAGAATGGGGGTATATTACACAGCAGCATAGGGGAGCTTACACCTCAGCATGGGGAACATTACGGAACAGCATGTGGGACATTACACAGCTACATGGGAGACATTATACAGCAGAATAAAGGATATTACAGATCAGCAAAGGGAACATTACACAGCAGCTTTTGGAACATTACACAGGAACCAGTGGGATATTATACAGCAGAATAGGGGATATTACACTGTAGCATGGGAAACATTACACAGAAATATTTGGGGACACCATACAGCAGAATGGGAGATATTACAAAGCAAAAAGTGGGATATATTACACAGCAGCATGGGAGACATTTTACAGCAGAATGGGGGATATTATACAGTAGCATGGGTAGGGCTGTATTTGGCCGTCATGCTGCCCTAGACACTTTATGTGGCCGCACCCTTTACTGACAACGTAAAATTATGATTTTGTGCACACGACATCTATTAAGACACTACTCTAACACACTTGAAAAAGTGCTACATGCCATAGGAATGAAGATCTGCACTTGCTGCGCATACGTTCAGTTTTATTTTGCTTATTTTAACAGCTTCAGGTTTTCAAAGACACCAAGTGGTTAAAACAGGTATTTGAACCATTTTTCATGCTGTTGTCACCAAGAAGTCGCTGACTGTTTTAAGTACTAATTTCAATTTAAAAAAGATGCCAGTGTTTCCTAACCTGTCCTCCTCCTGAAAAACTCAATAGATTCACAGATATGTAAAGGCAATGGTGTGCACTCACCCAAACCGTTCATATTCCCTTCAGATAGTACTTAAAGCGCTTGTACACAGACTACAGTTGGCTGAACCAACAGATAGACAGGCTCGGCCGACAGTCTAATTGTCAGAGGTGTGATGACCCAGCAGGTCCAATTTTGGACTGTGAATCCTTTTCTCTCTAAGAGGAGAGCCACTGCCAGAGATGTGTAGTAGCGTCTGTCTCATAGAGAACACGACCATTCAACAAAATGAATGCTCCAGTGTATGTGAGAACCAGGGAGACAGCTGCCAGCCGCATGATGGGACACCTGTCTATATTGTATGGGAGAGTCAGGGAGATAGCTACCAGCCAAAATGATGGGACACCTGTGTATAGTGTATGGGAGAGTCAGGCAGGATAACTGCCAGCCGCATGATGGGACACCTATCTATAGCGTATGGGAGATATAATGATCTACTATTAAATCTAATAAATTAAATATTGCTACAACTACACAAATACATCACCAGAACCAACCTCAAATCACGATAACATTACCAGAACCACAATCTGTATATGACAACATCTCCAGAACCAACCTCAAATCACTACTACATCACGAGAACCACCATCTGCACACTACTGCATCACCAGAACCACGATCTGCACACTGCTACGTTACCAGAACCGCCATTGGTATATGAATGCATAATCAGAACCAAGCTAAAATCACTACTACATCACCTGGACGATCATTGGTACATGACTACATTACCAAAATCAAGCTCAAATCACGACTATGTCACCAGAACTAAAGCTAACCCAACATAAAATTGTCTGGCATGAAACTGCAGCTCCTAGTATGTATGTAACAATAATAAGGAGATACCATGATTTGTTACCAGCCATCATCAGACTGCGGACAATACAGGAACCAGAGTACTGTTAAACATTTAAAAAACACCTTAATTTTTGGGAGATATCTTCTATGTTTTAGGTACATTAATTCTGAGCACATTTATGTGGGTCTGGCTCCTGAGACCCCCGTAAATTGCTCAAAAGACCCCTTAGAAGTGCACGGCTCAGGAGACAGGACTACTTTCTACAGCATTCGCTCTGTGCTGTGTGTGCTCTTCTAAAAGTTAGAACACAACACATGGGAAAGAGTGGGCAAAACTACACCAAACATGTACTGGAAAATCCAGAATAATGGAATGAAGCAAGAGGAGTCCCTTGTTGCATGCAAAAAGTGTGAAAAAGTTTATTAATAACACAGAGAAATATTATTAAGAACACTTAAAACTGGGAAAGATCAAAGGGGCGATCCACCCATGAACAGTTTAGCACATCACCACTAAAACCTCATGAAATAATGCAGAAGGAGCAAATCACATAGGCTCAAAATTAGCAGTATTAGAGAACAGTATACAGCAATAAATAGTCACCAAATGTAGGACTAACATAAATATGGTACAGATCAAAGAGAGCCAATACAATACCAGATGAGTAAATAATGAGAGAGGAAGTGTGGGTGCGCCTGCCCCACGCGTTACGCCACCATGTGTGGCTTCATCAGGGATAATTCACAGTGTACTGTTAAACATTTGAAAAATACCTTAATTTTTGGGAGATATCTTCTATGTTTTAGGTACATTAATTCTGAGCACATTTATGTGAGTCTGGGTCCTGAGACCCCCGTAAATTGCTCAAAAGACCCCTTAGAAGAAGTGCACGGCTCAGGAGACAGGACTACTTTCTACAGCATTCGCTCTGTGCTGTGTGCGCTCTTCTAAAAGAGCTTTTCAGCTATTTTGGGGAGTTTCAAGAACAGATTCCTCACCAATCTGCTCAAAATTATTGGGCATAAAACAAAAAATTCTCCCAAAAGGTTAGTTACGTTTTGAGGAGCACTTTGATCTGCCCTGAGTAGGGCAGATCAAAGTATTGTAGTGCGCTTGTGCAGGACCTCAATGCCGGCTACTGTGGATGACGTAGAATGCATCATGCACCCAGGATTCAGAAGAAGGAGGACAAAGATGGCCAAAAGAGGAGGCGTTGCTATTGGAGAATGGAGACACCCATCCGACCAGTCTGCACCGCATCGCCCTTTAGGTGAGTATTTTAAAGTGATTGTTATGTTCTACACAGCGGCCTGGGCTCTTATCTACAGCATGTTAGAATGCTGTACATAAGAGCCCACTAGTGGTGGCCGCAGCTTATAATCACCAAATCTGGTGACAGGTTCCCTTTAAAGAAGCACTCCGGTCATTTTTTTCCCCTAAAAAATTATTGTTCAGCTCACCTGTCTTCCTATGCCACAAAATCCGAGGGGTGCTCGTGGTCCACTAGTCAGGTGGATTAGTGGTCATTTTAGATAAAACTCTTTATGAAAGAGAAATAACCACCATACTAAATGACAACTCTACCTAGAGGCATTTGAATGGGGACCCAACAAATATTTTTTCTACCAAATAACAGAATATTCTACAACAAGGTTATGATTGGGGGATTCTAAACAAGAAAACCTAGGAATACCTCATGGTGGATACTCCTATTTGCCCCATCTTTCAGAGTCTACCCAAAGTTCACAAGGATACCTTCCCCCCTCCGTTAAGACCCATTGTTGCTAGCACGGGATCGCTAACCAGCCACCTTTCAGATTGGTTAGACAATATTTTACAACTGCTCATGAAGCGCACCGTCGTTTACATAAAGGACACAAAAAGCCTCCTCCAGAATCTTAGGGAGATGAAATGGACTGAACATTCCTTTTGGATTACTAGTGACGTAGTTTCACTCTATCCCTGTATTCCCCATGACGACGCTTTATAAGCCCTATTTTTCCATCTTGATAAATATAGCACCCTGGATGACATCCATAAAGAATTTATTATTACAGTAACTGGTTATCTACTTAAACATAATTTCTTCCAGTTTAATGGAATATATTATTTACAAATCACAGGATGCGCTATGGGAGCTAGTTTGTCATGCGCTCTAGCAAACTTATACATGGCATACTGGGAAGAACAATACATACATACCGCAAACAATCCATTCCTCACACACATCTGGTCACACATGTACGCTAGGTACATAGGTGACCAGATGTTTATCTGTGATCATAAAACAGATATCACTCCACAGGAGTTTATCAAATCATTGAGCACATATCTGAACAACAATAACTTGAATCTGCGGTTTTCAGTTAATCTATTTTACACATTCTGCCCCTTTTCTTGACATACAACTATCAGGTAATTCCAAAACAGATGATATCGAGACAATTCTGTACAGGAAAGAGATCAGTGGAAACACCACCTTACATGCGGTTAGTTGTCAAACTCCACACACTCTACTCAATTTACCGGTAGGCGAATTCCTCAGGGCCAAGAGGCTATGTTCCTCTGAAACCTCCTTTTCCACAGAAGCCAAGAACATCAGGAGTAGGTTGAAGAGGAGAGGGTATACCGACCATTCTTTGCATAGAGCACTAAGCATCTCTAGAACTAGGTCACGTGAAGATGATCTACTGAGGGATAAATCTAAGAATAAAACCTATACTGAACGTGTTACCTTTTCCACCCCATATAGCCGGGATTTTTTAAACATCAAAACAATTTTTTTACAATACATTACTCTCTTACAGCAGGATAGAGAATTAAATCATAAACTCTCACAAGGTGTCAATATTGTGGCTACAAAAGCTAAAACAATAGGTAACATCATATCACCTGGCTTATACATAGCTGTGAAACCCAGCAAAACATGGTTGAGCACTACAGGCTCCCATGCGCGTCACAACGATGTGGTCTATGCTAATACATGCATAGTATGAAACAGTTTCCAGGAGCCAATGGGGACATTTTCAAAATTACTTCTTTTATCAACTGCTCATCATCACGTGTAGTATATAGAGCCTCTTGCCTTATCTACAATAAAAATTATATAGGATGTACATCCAGATCTCTTAGAACACGCATATCAGAACACATTAGAACCCCTTTAGAATCATCAATTACTACAGCAGGCAATATGCAGAAAAAACGCTCCTCATTGGGGCTCACTAAACATTTTCAGGATTTACATGATGGGGTTTTTACCGCCTTAAAGGTGGCAGATATTGAACACGTTACCAGACCACCCAGAGGGAGTGAATGGTTTGCAGCTTTATTATACGCAGAGGCCAAATGGATCCTTAAATTAGACACCAGGCAACCATTAGGTCTTAATTTTCATTCAGATTTCCATTTTATCATTTAAATATACCTTTTGGGTTCTATTCGGCAAAAAATTCCCACCAGATATGATCCAATGTATAATTTGCAGATGAAAAATATCATTTTTTTTTTTTACCCTCAGGTCCCCCTAGAATTTATATTAATGAATGCATATAGATAGAATAATTATTAATTGATTTATGGGAATTAGTTTATAACAATTTTGTAGTAAATAATTACAACTATTGGACTTTGTCATTTTATTGATACCCACAAATCTTTAAATAGGTCATAAACCTTTCCTTTTTCTACATAAGCACAAACAATCTCTAGAATTTAAGGTCTAAAAACAGGAATTTTTTGATCCGTCATAACAACGCAGAAACATATTTTAATTTAATACCTTTTTTTCCCATATCCTATAGGCCTAGTTTTCTCCTGGACAAGAAATGGTCCATATATCCAACAGTTTGTCTCCCTTCTTTACATAATATTTGAAAGTATTTTCTACATTTCTTATTACTTTCTTTCAGATTAATCATAAAATCATACACAATACACATACAGTTTGCACATTTTTTTCATTTTATTTTATTTTTCATTCCTGGATAAGGAATTTCATTATACTTTTTTTTTTACTTTACTCCACTTCACCCCGTTTTCACATTTTCAGTCCATTGAGTTAATATTATTCACACCTGTTTTCTATTCCTAACAATGGTCACACCCTCAAACCTCTCTCACTCAGGTATTTGTCTGACATATAAACCTGGTATCATGGGCTGTATAGGTTATTTATGATTAAGGACTTATTGTTTTTATGTACTGGTCCGAAACACGTCAAGATCACCCATAATTTAATGTTCACCTTGCGGTTTTCTTCCGCGAATTTTAACATGCTTCAATAAAGAAATGTTTTATATTTTACAGGAATTGGTGCTGGGTCCATACCTTCACGCCTTCTCTGCTTCATTTTTTCCCCTAAACCTGAGTAAATGTTAGTGTAGTGTAAGGTCTGTGATAATTCACTTACAGATTGCTGATTTCTCATGTACCTGACTCCATGATGACTTCACATCCACAGCTCGTCTCTGCAGACTTCCCTCTTCTCCGGTCTTCTGCAGCACATCTCACCATGGTGCCCCGAAAAATAGCAATGCCATTATAATGTTCCTGAATAACAATACCTACAAATGCTGTGCCATAAATAAGCCCTATGCTGTGGACTGGAAAAAAAAAAATTACTCCTCACTGTGCTCCCCGCAAAAGACTATTACTGCACACAATCCCTCTTAACGTACATGGCCTCCACACTATCCTCTCCTATAAAATATTCCCACCACACCGTCCCCACTTATATACTATGACCGCAACTCTGCCCCCTAATAAAATAAAACGCCACACTGCTCTTTATAAATTATACCCATCACACCTTTCTCAATTATAAAATATGATCTGCATATTGTCCTCACATCATGCTGCCCCCTCCTCACAATGTCCCATGCATGCTGCCCTTCTCCATATGGGGCTCTCACAGGGCTCTTCTCCATACTGAGCCACCAATGCTGCCCCTTCTTAATGCGCTTTAAATGCTGCCTGCCCCTTCTCCATAATGACGCCTCCATGCTGCCCCACTCATGATACAGAGACCACTATGCTATCTCACGCCTAAGGGCTCCTTTCCACCTGCGATTTGCATGTGCAAGTGCAATCCAATAAAAAAATCGGATTGCACTCGCACCAGTGTTAATCAATGAGCCAGTTTCCTCTTTCCTGTTATTTCTCCACACGAATCGTTCTCTCGGTGCAATCGCAGCATGCTGCGTTTTGCAATGAATCTCAGCTCACGCACTCCCAACATCCCACTGCAGTGCACGCAGAGACAGACAGCGGAGGAGAAAGTGCTTCCCCCATCTAATTCGCTCCTGTGATGCAATCGAAAGATCGCATCACAGTTGCATGACCCTCAGCTGACGCTCGCAGCAGAGGGTCATTAGAATATCGCTTCCGAAGCTCTCGCATCGGAAACGGTACACAAGTGGAAAAGAGCCCTAATGCTGAGCACCCCCACAGTACCTCACGTCTCATACGGAGTCCCCTACATTGCTCCACTCCATACTGAGCCCACCCATGCTACCCAGTTTCCATACTGAGACCTCACACTGTCCCTGTTCATACTGAATCCCCATGCGAGCTCCTTTTCGATAATGAGCTCCCTATCCTTCCCCCTCTCTATACTTAATGCATTGATACACATGTCACTTCTGGAGTGGGGCACAAGTAGGGTCCCAAACTGTATCAAATAGTTGTAGAAACTTGGCACTCAAGATCAACGTGAATAGTGTTTTTTATTATAAAGAACTTGTAGGACCAGCACAAGCACATCATTGCCACATAGACAGCGGTGGACACCACGTCATACCGGGCTACGCCGCTCGTCACACTACTATACTCTCTGAGGACCCTCTGCATGCACTGATGAAGGTCTTTTGACCAAAACATCTTTACTTGTACTGGTCCTACAAGTTCATCACAAAAAAAAAACACTGTTCACATTGATCTTGAGTACAAAGTTTCTACATCTACCCCTCTCCATATGGAGAACCCCAACATACTGAGTCCTTACACTTTTCCCCATCGATTTTATCCTTTGCACTTTCTTTCACTCTGTAAGCCTCCCTAAACCCACCATCTACAGCAATAGGCCCCCTAAACCCTCCTCTACAGCAATAAGCTTTCTTATCCCCCCTCTACAGCAATAGGCTACCTAAACTTGCCATCTACAGCAATAGGCCCCCTAAACCCTCATCTACACCAATAGGATCCCTAAGCCCCCTTCTACAGCAATAGGCTTGTGGCGCCCCTGATGCTTCCGTCGCCACAGGAAGATTGCACCCCAGCCAGAGGTGTGATGTCCCATCTTGGGTAAGGAAGAGAGTAAACGCCGGTCAACAAGCAAATCTGCACTACACCCATTGTTAGGCACACACAGGGACCAGGGACAGTGGCAGCAACCCCCCCCCCAGACTGCATGCTGGGGGGCCGTAAGACCCATCCCTGCTCCAAAAGGGTAGAGCTTAGCAACTGCGTGGGTGGGAGGAGCGAGCCGAGAGTAGAGTAGAACAAGGAAGGTCAAGTTTAGTCAGTCTGCGGGAGGCAGAGGAGTCAGATTGAGTGAGGAGAGCTGAGAGGAGGAAGTGTGAGTTGAGAGGAGTTGAAGTGAGAAGAGACACAGCAAGAGAAAGCGACGCTTCCTGGTGGAGACCCTGAGGCACAGATAGGCTCAGGTGACACCACAGCAGAACACCACTGAAGGGATTCCAGGGCCACTGAACCGCTTTCAAGCACAGGGCCTGATCCACAGAAAGATCAGGTGGAGGGATCAAGCTGCACACAGGGGATGGTACCTAGAAACTGGAGGAAGAGAAGTCATTTCCAAAGGTGAAAACCGAGGCCCAGGGTGGTTGCAAGCGCCCAGGGCCACTGCCCACTGCAGAACCTCTGGGAAGAGGGCAAAGTTCCAGCTAGGCGAGCCCCCTTGTCCGGAAGCTGTTGTGGAGGTCAATCCAGGTTCATCCAGCAAAGGCAAGGCTTAGAAGTCAGCTGAAGAGAGGGACACAATAGAAGGGTGTACCGGCTTTTATTCTCAGATCTACCCGGGATCAGCGGAGGTCCCTGACAGGGGGTTCCAGCAGTCCAAAGGCATCAGTGCACTACCAACCAGGAACTGTGAGTAAACAACTTGAAACTGCACCCTTGGTGTCGCCTCTATTATTTCGTCTGCACTGCACCATCTACATCACCCTCATAGATTTTTATAAGCACCAACTGTTGCCCCGGGGCACCGCTCCACCTGTGGGGAGCAGGACCATCCAATCTGCCATTCCATCAGCCCCGGAGGCCCCATCAGCAGCGGCGGCTTAATAGCCGCAAACCACAGGTGGCGTCACGAATATAAACTTTATGCACCCCCACTGAAGCCATATTAATTGACTCCCGCCAGGGCCACGGAGTCGGGCCCCGCCCCCACTGGTGACCCCCCCCGGACTAGTCAGTCCCGGCACCGGGTGTCCCTTAGCCCTGGGGAGAGCGAGTCAGGCTCCCCAAACCGCCCTCTACAGCAATAGGCCCCCTAAAACTTCCTCTACAGCAATAGCCCCCCTAAACACCCCCACAGTAATAGGCCCCTTAAACCCCCCCTCCTACAGCAATAGGCCCCCTAAACCTCATCTCCTACAGCTATACTCTTCATAAACACCCCTCCTACAGCAATAGGCTCCCTAAACACCCCTCCTACAGCAATATACCCCCTAACTCTAAGACTATACTAACAGCCCCAGCTCCCCAATCACTGTCTAGAGTCATAGGCCCCCTAATCCCCAGACTACAATAACAGGCCACCTAATCCTTAGTCTTTAGCCTCTGCCTGCCCCTCCCCCGCAATCACCAGACTATAGCCTTTATTTGCCCCTCCCCCACAATCCCGACTATATCCTATGCCTGCCCTTCCCCCACAATCCCCAGACTATAACCTCTGCCTGCCCCTCCGCCGCAATCCCCAGACTATAGCCTCTGCCTGCCCCTGCCCCTCAACCCCCCGACTATAGCCTCTGTCTGCCCCTCCCACACAAACCTCACATTGGAGCCTCAAGGGAGGCATTACACAACAAAATGGGGGATATTACAACTTAGCATTGGGTACACTATACAGCAGCATGGGAGGAAATTACACAGCAGCATAGGGGAGATTACACCGCAGCATGGGGGACATTATACATCAGAATAAAGGTATATTACACTGTAGCATGGTAGAAAATACACAGCAACATGGGGGATATTACAAAGCAGAATGGGGGATATTACACAGCGGCATGGGAGATATTATTCAGCAAAATTGGAGACATTTTACAGCAGAATGGGCGATATTACACAGTAGAATGGGCAGGGCTGTATTGGGCCGTATGCTGCCCTAGACACTTTATGTGGTCGCACCCTTTACTGAAAAAGTAAAATTATGATTTTGTGCGACATATATTTAAGACACTACTCTGTAACACACTTGAAAAAGTGCTAAAACGCCATAGGAATGAAGATCTGCACTTGCTGCGCATACGTTCAGTTTTATTTTGCTTATTTTAACAGCTTCAGGTTTTCAAAGACACTAAGTGGTTAAAACAGGTATTTGAACCATTTTTCATGCTGTTGCCACCAAGAAGTCGCTGACTAGTACTTAAAACAATTTCAATTTAAAAAAGATGCCAGTGTTTCCTAACCTGTCCTCCTCCTGAAAAACTCAATAGATTCACAGATGTGTAAAGGCCATAGTGTGCACATACCCAAACCGTTCACATTCCCTTCAGATAGTAGTTAAAGCGCTTGTACACAGACTACAGTTGGCTGAACCCAGAGATAGACAGGCTCGGCCGACAATCTGATTGTCAGAGGAGTGATGACCCAGCAGGTCCAATTTTGGACTGTGGATCCTTTTCTCTCTAAGAGCTGAGCCACTGCCAGAGATGTGAAGTAGCGTCTGTCTCATAGAGAACACGACCATTCAACAAAGTGAACGCTCCTGTGTATGCGAGAATCAGTGAGACAGCTGCCAGCCAAAATGATGGGACACCTGTGTATAGTGTATAGGAGAGTCTGGCAGGATAACTGCCAGCCGCATGATGGGACACCTATCTATAGTGTATGATAAATATAATAATCTACTAATAAACCTAATAAATTAGATATTGCTACATCTACACAAATACATCACCAGAACCAACCTCAAATCACAATAACATTACCAGAACCACAATCTGTATATGACAACATCTCCAGAACCAACCTCAAATCACTACTACATTACGAGAACAATCATCTGCACACTGCTACATTACCAGAACCACGATCTGCACACTGCTACATTACCAGAACCGCCATTGGTATATAAATGCATAATCAGAACCAAGCTGAAATCACTACTACATCACCAGAACCATCATTGGTACATGACTACATTACCAAAATCAAGCTGAAATCTACTATGTCAAAAGAACTAAAGCCAACCCAACATAAAATTGGCTGGCATGAAACTGCAGCTCCTAGTATGTATGTAACAATAATAAGGAGATAGCAGGATTTGTTACCAGCCATCATCAGACTGCGGACAATACCAGAACTATAGTACTGTGAAACAATTAAAAAATACCTTAATTTTTGGGAGATATCTTCTATGTTTTAGGTACATTAATTCTGAGCACATTTATGTTGGTCTGGGTCCTGAGACCCCCGTAAATTGCTCAAAGACTCCTTAGAAGTGCACGGCTCAGGAGACAGGACTACTTTCTACAGCATTCGCTCTGTGCTGTGTGTGCTCTTCTAAAAGAGCTTTTCAGCTATTTGTGGGAGTTTCAAGAACAGATTCCTCACTAATCTGCTCAGAATTATTGGGCATAAAACAATACATTCTCCCAAAAGTTTAGTTACTTTTTGAGGAGCACTTTGATCTGCCCTGAGAAGAGCAGATCAAAGTATTGTAGTGCGCATGCCAAGGACCTCAATGCCGGCTACTGTGGATGATGTAGAATGCATCATGCACCCAGGATTCAGAAGAAGGAGGACAAAGATAGCTGAAAGAAGAGGCGCCGCTATTGGAGAATCGAGACACCCATCCGACCAGTCTGCACCGCATCGCCCTTTAGGTGAGTATTATAAGGTGATTGTTATGTTCTACACAGCGGCCTGGGGTCTTATCTACAGCATGTTAGAATGCTGTACATAAGAGCCCACTAGTGGTGGCCGCAGCCTATAGTCACCAAATCTGGTGACAGGTTCCCTTTAAAGAAGCACTCCGGTCATTTTTTTTCCCTAAAAAATTATTGTTCAGCTTACCTTTCTTCCTATGCCACAAAATCCGAGGGGTGCTCGTGGTCCGCTGGTCAGGGGGAGATCAGTGGTCATTATAGATAAAACTCTTTATGAAAGAGAGATATCCACCATACGAAATGACCACTCTACCTAAAGGCATTTGAACGAGGACCCAACAAATATTTTTTCTCCCAAATTACATAATATTCTACAACAAGGTTAAGATTGGGGGATTCTAAACAAGAAAACCTAGGAATACCTCATGGTGGATAGTCCTATTTGCCACATCTTTCAGAGTCTACCCAAAGTCTACCCATCTAATCCGCTCCTGTGATGCAATCAAAAGATCGCATCACAGTTGCATGACCCTCAGCTGACGCTCGCAGGAGAGGGTCATTAGCATATTGCTTCCGAAGCTCTCGCATCAGAAGCGATACACAAGTGGAAAAGAGCCCTAATGCTGAGCACCCCCATACTACCTCACGTCTCATACTGAGTCCCCTACATTGCTCCACTCCATACTGAGACCTCACACTGCGCCTGTTCATACTGAACACTCCCCCTCTCTATACTTAATGCATTGATACACACGTCACTTCTGGGGTGGTGCACAAGTAGGGTCCCAAACCGTATTAAATAGTTGTAGAAACTTGGCACTCAAGATCAACGTCAATAGTTGTTTTTATTATAAAGAACTTGTTGGACCAGCACAAGCACATCACTGCCACATACACAGCGGTGGACACCATGTCATACCGGGCTACGCCGCTCGCCATGCTACTATACAGTCATATGAAAAAGTTTGGGCAACCCTATTAATGTTAACCTTTTTTCTTTATAACAATTTGGGTTTTTGCAACAGGTATTTCAGTTTCATATATCTAATAACTGATGGACTGAGTAATATTTCTGGATTGAAATGAGGTTTATTGTACTAACAGAAAATGTGCAATCCGCATTTAAACAAAATTTGACCGGTGCAAAAGTATGGGCACCCTTATCAATTTCTTGATTTGAACACTCCTAACTACTTTTTTACTGACTTACTAAAGCACTAAATTGGTTTTGTAACCTCATTGAGCTTTGAACTTCATAGGCAGGTGTATCCAATCATTAGAAAAGGTATTTAAGGTGGCCACTTGCAAGTTGTTCTCCTATTTGAATCTCCTATGAGGAGTGGCATCATGGGCTCCTCAAAACAACTCTCAAATGATCTGAAAACAAAAATTATTTATTTAACATAATTGTTCAGGGGAAGGATACAAAAAGTTGTTTCAGAGATTTAAACTGTCAGTTTCCACTGTGAGGAACATAGTAAGGAAATGGAAGAACACAGGTACAGTTCTTGTTAAGCCCAGAAGTGGCAGGCCAAGAAAAATATCAGAAAGGCAGAGAAGAAGAATGGTGAGAACAGTCAAGGACAATCCTATGCCTGCCCCTCCCCCGCCACCCCCAGACTAAAGCCTTTACCTGCCCCTCCCTCGCAATCCTGACTATAGCCTATGCCTGCCCCTCCCCCACCACCCCCAGACTATAACCTCTGCCTGCCCCTCCCCTGCAATCCCCAGACTATAGCCTCTGCCTGCCCCTCCCCCACAAACCTCACATTGGAGCCTCACGGGAGACATTACATAGCAGAATGAAGGATATTAAAACTTAGTATTGAGTACATTATACAGCAGCATGGGAGGAAATTACACAGCAGTATGGGGACAATATACGGCAGAATGGGGGATATTACCAAGCAACATGTGGGACATTATACAGCACAATGTGGGATATTACAAAGGAGAATGAGAGATATTAAACAACAGCATAGGGGACATTACACAGCAGCATGGGGGATATTACACAGCATTATGAAGGACATTATACAGCAGAATGTAATATACCCCTAATGTAACATGGCGGACATTACATAGCAACATGGGGGGACATTATACAGCAGAATAGGGGATATTACAAAGTAAAATGGGCAATATTACACAGCAGAATGGGGCATATAAAACAGCAGCATGGGATATATTACACAGCAGAATGTTGATTTTCCACAAAAGCATGGGAGTCATACAGCAGAATGACAGATATTACACAGTAGCAAGGAGGACATTATACAGCAGTAAAGGGGACATTACACAACAGAATGGGGGATGGTTCACTGCAGCATTGGGGATATTATACAGCAGCATGGGAGAAATTACACAGAAGCATGGGGAAGATTACAGAGGAACATGGGAGACATTATACAGCAGAATGGGGTATATTACACTGCAGCATAAGGGACATTACACAGCAGCATGGGGGATATTACACAGCAACATGGGGGAAATTATAAGGCACAGTAGGGGAATATTACAATACTAGAAGGTGGCCTGATTTTAACGCATCGGGTATTCTAGAATTTATTGTGTAGTTAATGTATGATTTTTGTTATATATATATAGATGTTGTTGTGTAGTTACCAAGTGTTTGTGAAGGGCGCTGTAAATGTTCTGGGTGTTTTCTGGATGTGGCGGTGTGAGAGAGCGGTGTTGTTTGTGTGTTGCGTTGTTTGTGGAGCACTGTGTGTATTTGGTGCTGTGAGTTTTGTGTGGTTTGTGTGGGTATGTGTGTGTGGTGCTGTGTGTAGGGTGTGTTATGATCCGGAACCATGGAAGACAACCATAAATCATTGGTAAAAGGTGACAAGAGCATTGCAACTAATCTGGCCGCCATCCCCTTACTAACCATCACAACTAGAAGTAGCCGAGGGGTGAACTAACATCCTGTGCACCGCGAATCCAGCCGGAGAACTAGCTATCCTAAAGGAAGGAAAGCTGAATAACTCTCTGCCTCAGAAAATAGATAAAGAATAGCAAGCCCCCCACATTCAAAGACTGCGGTGATATAGGAAAACACAATACACAGATAGATGATAGGATTCGCAAAAGGTGAGCCCCTACTGACTAAATAGGACAGGAAAGGGACTGATGGTGGCCAGAGAAAGACCCTGCAAAAATCCAACGACCTGATAGTACAAAAAAGCCCTCAGATCGCTAGATCTGAACTCTGTCCTATACCAGGCGATCTTGTCATACCAATGAACAGAAATCATGAGCCATTACAAATTCAAGAAGCAACAAACACATGGACTTATTAGGAGCAATACTCCAAACATAGCTGCAGGGAGCTTTCCAGCTAAGCAGCTGAGAGGGAAGATCCCTGCATGCAAATAAACTGAAAACAACCACAGCAAATGACAAACTCAGATAAGAACAAAAAGAACCAAACAAAAATAAAGAGCCAAGCACTTATCTGGGGTGGATGTGGTCTGGAGCAGGATGAAGCAGGCTGGTGAACAAAGAACAACTGACATCCGGCATAGCCTGCTATCAGACCAGGGTTTAAATAAGCAGAGAGTTAGCAATGGAAACGCCCATTGCTCAACCCACCTGGTCTCTGTCCAAACCATTCCTGGCCACAAGAGGGAGCCTCACAGCAGCCAAAGCATAACTGACATTCACAAGAGGAGTGTGTGTGTGTGTGTTTTGGGGGGAGGTATGTTTTGTGCAGTGTGTGTGTTGGAGGAGTAATCCTGGGAAGAGAGGGGGATAATAGGAGGAGCAGTCCTGGGGGAAGAGGAGTATAATAGGAGGAGTAGTCCTGTGGAGAGAGGAGGATAATAGGAGGAGCAGCAGTCCTGGAGGAAGAGAAGTATAATAGGAGGAGTAGTCCTGGGGAAAGAGGAGGATAATAGAAGTAGCCCTGGGGGGAGGAGTCTAATAGGAGGAGTAGTCCTGGAGGTGAGGAGTATAATAGGAGGAGTAGTCCTGGGGTGGAGGAGTAAAATAGGTGGAGTAGTCCTGGGGGGAAGATGTCTAATAGGAGTAGTCCTGGGGGGAGGAGTACAATAGGTGGAGTAGTCCTGGGGGGAGGAGTATAATAGCTGGAGTAGTCCTGTAGGGAGGTGTCTAATAGGTTGAGTAGTCCTGAGGGGAGGTATATAGGTGCCCAATGTGTGTGGGGGGCGTGGCCGAGCGGGCAAAACGTGTGGGGGCGTGGCCGAGTGGACAAGGTGTGTGGGGGACATAGACGAGGAGGCACAGTGTGTGGGGGGCGTTGCCAAACGGTCACAGTGTGCGGGGGGCATGGCCAGGTCGAGCCAAGTGGCCAATGCGTGTTGGGGGCGTAGCCAGGCCAAGCGGTCAATGCTTGAGGGGGGCGTGGCTGGGTGGAGCCAAACGGCCAATGCGTGTGGGAGGCGTGGCCGGGCCGAGCCGAGCAGCCAATGCAAGGGTTGTCACTATAATAACTCATTTTGGAGCAACACAGACAGACAGAATAAGGCAATTATATATATAGATAACGTGGCGGACATTACACAGCAACATGGGGAACATTATTAAGCAACATTGAGACATTACAAAGCAGAATGGGGCATATTACACAGCAGCATGGGAGACATAACAGCAGAATGTGGTATATTACAAAGCAGAATGGGGATATTACAGAGCAGCAAGGGTTTATTATACAGCAAAATTGGAGAAATTATAGAGCAAAATTGGGGATAATACACAGCAGAATGGGAAATAATACAGAGCAGCATTGGCTATGTTACAAAGCAGAATGGGAGATATTTTACAGCAGCATGGGAATACTACACAGCAAAATGGGCATATTACACAGCAGCATCAAAGACATACAGCGGAATGGCAGATATTACACAGTAGCATGGAGGATATTATACAGCAGAATGGGGGATATTACACAGCACCAAGGGGGATATTACACAGCAAAATGGGGATATTACACAGCAGCATTGGGTAGATTATACAGCAGCATGAGATAAATTGCATAGCAGCATAGGGACAATATACACAATATACATATAATGGGGGACATTACTCAACAACATGGGAGACATTATACAGCAGAATGGGGGATATTACACAGCAGCATTGGGTACATTATACACCAGCAACAGGAGAAATTACATAGCAGCATGGGGGACATTAACCCCTTAACGACCGCGGGCAGTAAGTTTATGTCCTAGCGGTCATAACGTTACTGCCCACGGTCTGCCGGCGGCAGCATGCCGCGATCGGCGCACATCTCAGCTGATTTTCACAGCTGAGATGAGTGCCTGCTAGGCACGAGTAGAATCGTTATCTGCTCATGCCGTTTAACCCCTGAAATGGCGCTGTCAATATGTGACAGCGCCATTATAAAGGCGATCGCTGTAAAGTTTTACTTACCGCCCGATGCCGGAAGTCACGTGATATGTCACTTGACTTCCGGTGGTTGTCATGGTAGCACAGGGTCATGTGATGACTCCTATGCTAGACATGAACCACTTTCAGTTTCACTTTTACCGGAGGCCAGTGAAGCAGGAAGTGACCGTATCTGCTCTTTACAGCTGTATAGCTGTGATCAGCAGATAGTGCAGAGCGATCGGATTGCTGCAGAATGGCGGATAATAAAAAGTAGCATGGAGGACGTTATACCGTAGAATGGGGGATATTACACAGAAGCATGGGAAACATTGTACAGCAGACTGAGTTATATTAAAAAGCAGCATAAGGGACATTACACAGCAGCATGGGGTACATTACACAGCAGCATAGAGAACATGACAGAGGAGCATGGGAGACATTATAAAGCAGAGGGTATATTACACAGCAGCATAGGGGAGATTACACCGCAGCATGGGGAACATTACGCAACAGCATGTGGGACATTACACAGCTACATGGGAGACAATATACAGCAGAATAAGGGATATTACACATCAGCAAAAGGGAACATTACACAGCAGCTTTTGGAACATTACACAGCAACCAGGGGGATATTACACTGTAGCATGGGGAACATTACACAGAAATATTTAGGGACACCATACAGCAGAATGGGAGATATTACAAAGCAAAAAGTGGGATATATTACACAGCAGCATGGGAGACATTATACATTATACAGAATAATGGGGGTATTACATAGGAGCATGGGAGACATACAGCAGAATGCCAGATATTACACAGTAGCATGGAGGACATTATACAGCAGAATAGGGTTTATTATACTGCACCATGGGGTATATTATTACTGAGCCATAGATCCTGAAAAATGAGAACGCTACGGGAATATGGCGTAAAACGTTCGCCACTTTTTTCAGAAAAACTTCCGATTTTTTTTAACCCATTATATAAAGTAAACCTATACATGTTTGGTGTCTACAAACTCGCACTGACCTGAGGCATCACACCCACACATCGGTTTTACCATACAGTGAACACAGTGAATAAAATATCTCAAACACAATAGTGCTATGGCACTTTTTTGCAATTTTTCTGCATTTGGAATTTGTTTGCCGTTTTCCAGTACACTGTATGGTAAAATTTATGATTTAATTTAGAAGTACAGCTCGTTCCGTAAAAAATGAGCCCTCATATGACCATATTGACTGAAAAATAAAAAAAATAACGTCTCTCAGAAGAAGAATGGCGAAAAAAAAAACGGAAAGCGAAAAATCGGCCAGTCGTGAAGCGGTTAAAAAGCAGAATGTGGGATATTATACTGCCGCATGGGTGACATTATGGAGCGGAATGGGGATATTACACAGCAGCATGGGGAATATCACATAAGAGCATGGGAACATTATACAGCAGAATGGAGATATTACACAGAGAGATGGGAGGCATGCTGCAGAATGGCAGATAATACACAGTAGCATGGAGGACATTATACAGCAGAACGGGGGGATATTACATAGCTACATGGGGAACATTATACAGTTGAATGGGGGATATTACACAGCAGCATGAGGGACATTATACAGCAGAATGTGGATATTACTAAGCAGCATGGGGGACATTACAGAGCAACATGGGGGATATTATACAACATATTTGGGGTATATTACACAGTAACATAGGGAACATTACAGAGCAACATGGGGGACATTATACAGCAAGATATTACAAAGCAGAATGTGGGATGTTACACAGCAGCATGGGGGATATTACACAAGAGCATGGGAGATATTACACAGCAGAATGTGGATATTACACAGAAAGATGGGAGGCATGCTGCAGAATGGCGGATAATAAAAAGTAGCATGGAGGACGTTATACAGCAGAATGGGGGATATTACACAGAAGCATGGGAAACATTGTACAGCAGAATGAGGCATATTAAAAAGCAGCATAAGGGACATTACACAGCAGCATGAGGTACATTACACAGCAGCATAGAGAACATGACAGAGGAGCATGGGAGACATTATAAAGCAGAATGGGGGTATATTACACAGCAGGATAGGGGAGCTTACAGCGCAGCATGGGGAACATTACGGAACAGCATGTGGGACATTACACAGCTACATGGGAGACATTATACAGCAGAATAGGGGATATTACACATCAGCAAAGGGAACATTACACAGCAGCTTTTGGAACATTACACAGAAACCAGTGGGATATTATACAGCAGAATAGGGGATATTACACTGTAGCATGGGGAACATTACACAGAAATATTTGGGGACACCATACAGCAGAATGGGAGATATTACAAAGCAAAAAGTGGGATATATTACACAGCAGCATGGGAGACATTATACAGAAGAATGGGGGTATTACATAGGAGCAAGGGATACACACAGCAGAATGCCAGATATTACACAGTAGCATGGAGGAGATTATACAGTAGAATGGGGAACATAAGACAGCAGAATAGGGTTTATTATACTGCATCATAGGGTATATTATACAGAAGAATGGGGGACAGTACACAGCAGAATTGCGGACATTACATAGCAGCATGGGGGACATTTTACAGCAGAATGCCGGATATTACGAAACAGAATGGGGATATTACACAGCACCATGGGGGATATTGCATAGCAGAATGGGGGATATTACACAGCAGCATGGGGATATTACACAGCAAAATGGAGATTTTACGCAGCAGCATGGGAGACATACAGCAGAGTGCAAATATTACACAGTAGCATGGAGAACATTATACAGCAATAGGATGGACATTACACAGCAGAATGGGGGATAGTACACTGCAGCATGGGGGATATACAGTAGAATGGGGTATATTACACAACAGCATTGGGTACATTATACAGCAGCATGGGGGTGAATTACACAGCAGCATTGGGTACATTATACAGCAGCATTGGGTACATTACACATTAGCATAGGGAACATGACAGAGGAGAATGGGGGTATATTACACAGCAGCATAGGGGAGATTACACCGCAGCATGGGGGACATTACACAGCAACATGGGGGACATTATACAGCAGAATAGAGGGATATTACACTATAGCATGGTAGAAAATACACAGCAACATGGGGGATATTACAAAGCAGAATGGGGGATATTACACAGCCGCATGGGTAGGGCTGTATTTGGCCGTCATGCTGCCTTAGACACTTTATGTGGTCTCACCCTTTACTGACAACGTAAAATTATGATTTTGTGCACGCGACACCTATTTAAGACACTACTCTAACACACTTGAAAAAGTGCTAAATGCCATAAGAATGAAGATCTGTACTTGCTGCGCATACGTTCAGTTTTATTTTGCTTATTTTAACAGCTTCAGGTTTTCAAAGACACCAAGTGGTTAAAACAGGTATTTGAACCATTTTTCATGCTGTTGTCACCAAGAAGTCGCTGACTAGTACTTAAAACAATTTCAATTTCAAAAAGATGCCAGTGTTTCCTAACCTGTCCTCCTCCTGAAAAACTCAATAGATTCACAGATATGTAAAGGCCATGGTGTGCACACACCCAAACCGTTCATATTCCCTTCAGATAGTAGTTAAAGCGCTTGTACACAGACTACAGTTGGCTGAACCCACAGATAGACAGGCTCGGCCGACAGTCTAATTGTCAGAGGTGTGATGACCCAGCAGGTCCAATTTTGGACTGTGAATCCTTTTCTCTCTAAGAGGTGAGCCACTGCCAGAGATGTGTAGTAGCGTCTGTCTCATAGAGAACACAACCACTCAACAAAGTGAACGCTCCAGTGTATGTGAGAATCAGGGAGAGAGCTGCCAGCCGCATGATGGGACACCTGTCTATATTGTATGGGAGAGTCAGGGAGATAGCTACCAGCCAAAATGATGGGACACCTGTGTATAGTGTATGGGAGATATAATGATCTACTATTAAATCTAATAAATTAAATATTGCTACATCTACACAAATACATCAACAGAACCAACCTCAAATCACGATAACATTACCAGAACCACAATCTGTATATGACAATATCTCCAGAACCAACCTCAAATCACTACTACATCACGAGAACCACCATCTGCACACTACTGCATCACCAGAACCACGATCTGCACACTGCGACATTACCAGAACCGCCATTGGTATATGAATGCATAATCAGAACCAAGCTAAAATCACTACTACATCACCAGAACCATCATTGGTACATGACTACATTACAAAAATCAAGCTCAAATCACTACTACGTCACCAGAACTAAAGCTAACCCAACATAAAATTGTCTGGCATGAAACTGCAGCTCCTAGTATGTATGTATGTAACAATAATAAGGAGATACCAGGATTTGTTACCAGCCATCATCAGACTGCGGACAATACAGGAACCATAGTACTGTTAACCCCTTCACCCCCGGCCACTAAAACACCCTAATGACTGGGCCATTTTTTTGCAATTCTGACCAGTGTCACTTTGACAGGTTATAACTCTGGAACGCTTCAACGGATCCTGGCGATTCTGAGATTTTTTTTTCGTGACATATTGTATTTCATGTCAGTTGTAAATTTAGGCCGATACTTTTTGCGTTTATTTGTGAAAATTTAGGAAATTGTGCGAAAATTTAGAAAATTTCGCAATTTTCAAACTTTGAAAATTTATGCCCATAAATCTGAGAGATATGTCACACAAAATAGTTACGAAATAACTTTTTCCACTTGTCTACTTTACATCACCGCAATTTTCGAAAGAAATTTTTTTTTGTTAGGAAGTTAGAAGGGGTCAAAGTTCATCAGCAATTTCTAATTTTTCCAACAAAATTTACAAAATAATTTTTTTAGAGACCACATCACATTTGAAGTGACTTTGAGAGGCCGAGGAGACAGAAAATACCCAAAAATGACCCCATTCAAAAAACTGCACCCCTCACACTGCTCAAAACCACATCCAAGAAGTTTATTAACCCTTTAGGTGCTTCACAGGAACCAAAGCAATGTGGAAGGAAAAAATGAAAATTTTACTTTTTAACACAAAAATGTTACTTTAGCCATAAAATTTTCATTTTTACAAGGGAGAAAAGAGAAAGTGCACCCTACAATTTATTGTGCATTTTCTCCTGAGTACGCTGATACCCCATATGGGGTAAAAATCAATTGTTTGGGTGCACGGCAGTGGTCGAAAGGCAAGGAGCCCCATTTGAATTTTTGAATGCAAAATTAGCTGCACTCATTAGCGGACGCCATGCCGGGTTTGAAGACCCCCTGAGGTGCCTAAACAATGGAGCTCCCCCAAAAGTGACCCCATTTTGGAAACTAGAGCCCTCAAATAATTTTTCTAGATGTTTGGTGAGCACTTTGAACACCTGGGGGCTTCACAGAAGTTTATAACGTTGAGCCGTGAAAAGAAAAAAAAAAATTTTTTACCACAAAACTGTTGCTTCAACTAGGTAGCTTTTTTTTTCACAAGGGTATCGGGAAAAAATGCAACATAAAATGTATTGTCCATTTTCTCCTGAGTACGCAAGATACCTCATATGTGGTGGAAATCAAATGTTTGGGCACACAGCAGAGCTCGAAAGGGAAGGAGCGCCATTTGAATTTTTGAACGCAAAATTAGCTGCACTCATTAGCGGACGCCATGTCAGGTTTGAAGACCCCCTGAGGTGCCTAAACAATGGAGCTCCCCCACAAGTGACCCCATTTTGGAAACTAGAGCCCTCAAGGAGTTTATCTAGATGTTTAGTGAGCCCCAAGGGGCTCCACAGAAGTTGATAATGTTGAGCCATGAATACAATTTTCTTTTGTTTTACCACATAACTGTTACTTGAACCAGGTAGCTTTTTTTGACAAGGGTATCAGGAAAAAATGCACCATAAAACGTATTGTGCAATTTCTCCTGAGTACGCAGATACCTCACATGTGGTGGAAAGTAATTGTTGGGCGCATGGCGTGGCTCAGAAGAGAAGGGCACCAGTTGACAGCAAAATTGGTTGGAATCATTAGCGGATGCCATGTCACGTTTTTAGACCCCCCTATGGTGCCTAAACAGTGGAGCTCCCCCACAAATTACCCCATTTGGAACTAGACCCCTCAAGGAATTTATCTAGATGTTTAGTGAGCCCCTTGTACCCTTATTTTTTTTTTAATTTTTTAAATTTTGCAGCAACAAGGTAGCTTTTTATTTTCCTTTTACAACGGTATCAGGAAAAAATGCACCATAAAACGTATTGTGCAATTTTTCCCGAGTACGCAGATACCTCATATGTGGTGGAAATCAATTGTTTGGGCGCATGGCAGGGCTCAGAAGACAAGGAACGCCATTTGACTTTTCAAACGCACAGACGCAGTGCACTGATCGGCCGCTGCAGGAGGCACGGTCGGATGAGATACAAAAAGCGCTGGGGATACGGGAAAAAAAAAGTCACGCCAAAAATTGAGCAGGGATGCTGCTCCGCGCTCAGCGGGACGCACGGACAGATGCGATACTTTTTTTTCCGTATCCCCGACGCTTTTTGTATCGCATCAGTCCGTGCGTCCCGCTGAGCGCTGATCAGGGATGCACATAACGGATCGGCATCCCTGTTCAATTTTTGGCGTGACTTTTTTTTTGCATCCCCGATGCTTTTTGTCACGCCAAAAATTGAGCAGGGATGCCGATCCGTTATGTGCATCCCTGATCAGCGCTCTTCGGGATGCACGGACTGATGCGATACAAAAAGCGTCGGGGATACGGGGAAAAAAAAAGTCCCACCGAAAACTGACCACGGATGCAGATACGTTATCTGCATCCCTGATCAGCATTCGGCGGGACGCACGGACGCATGAGGTGTAAAAATGGACAGGGGATAGAGGAAAAAAAAGAAAAAAAAAAAGTTATACTCACAGTACCCAGAGGATTAGCAGGAGGAACAGCTTTACAGGAGCAGCAGGCAGGAAGTTGGACAGCTCAGCAGAAGACCCAGGAAGAAGGACCCAGCGATGGAGGCAGATGTGATCGGCCGGTGAAGACAGGTAAGAGGACGTCAGGGGGACAGCAGAGGGGGAGGAGGACAGCAGAGGGGGAGGGGGAGAGCAGAGGAGGAGGGAGATACCGGAGGAGCTGCAGAATAGAGATCACGGGGGAGGCCGGCAGATTGGGATGTCGGGGAGGCAGATCGGGATGTCGGGGGGGGGGCAGATCGGGATGTCGGGGGGGGGCAGATCGGGATGTCGGGGGGGCAGAACGGGATGTCGGGGGGGCAGATCGGGATGTCGGGGGGGCAGATCGGGATGTCATGGGGCAGATCGGGATGTCGGGGGGGTAGATCGCAGGGGGGGCACGGGCAGGGGCCATTACGGGAGCGCGCAGGAGCTATCACAGGAGTGCGCAGGGGCTGCAAGGTGAGCACAATACTCACCACTCCTGCTCCTGCTCCGTGACAGCAGCGGCAGCAGCAGCGGTGGCATGGTACCACTAGTACCAGCCAGTGCTGCACACTGCAGACATGTTGGGGGAGGGTCCCCAGACCAGCACAGGCCTTGGGAGGGCGGCCACCAGCAAATCAAACCGCCCCACTGCACACTGATTGGAGCGATTGCGCGTCATAGCACGATCGCTCCAATCAGTGCTGCAGAGGCTGGGGGCGGCATGTTTGAGATCCACCTATGATCTGCTGTACCTGCTACGGCATCTCATAGCTGGATCTCACAGTATCGCACTATTTCCGGCATTATTTTTACCGAAATCAGTGCGAAAGATGTGGTTGGCGGTTCAGATTTGAACAGCCAATCACATCAATCGTCGATGGGGGGTGGCGATGCCATCCCCCCTGGGGTGAAGCAAAGGTCCCCTGCTGTAAGAAACAGCAGGGGACATCATTTGAAAGCCGTTGCTATGGCCACGGCAATAAAATGAAATAAAGGCAGTAAAATTACGTCCCTGGTCGTTAAGTCACGTTAAAATAGGACGTAATTTTACTGCCCACGGTCGTGAAGGGGTTAAACATTTACAAAATACCTTAATTTTTGGGAGATATCTTCTATGTTTTAGGTACATTAATTCTGAGCACATTTATGTGGGTCTGGGTCCTGAGACCCCCGTAAATTGCTCAAAAGACCCCTTAGAAGTGCACGGCTCAGGAGACAGGACTACTTTCTACAGCATTCGCTCTGTGCTGTGTGTGCTCTTCTAAAAGTTAGAACACAACACATGGGAAAGAGTGGGCACAACTACACCAAACATGTACTGGAAAATCCAGAATAATGGAATGAAGCAAGAGGAGTCCCTTGTTGCATGCAAAAAGTGTGAAAAAGTTTATTAATAACACAGAGAAATATTATTAAGAACACTTAAAACTGGGAAAGATCAAAGGGGTGATCCACCCATGAACAGTTTAGCACATCACCACTAAAACCTCATGAAATAATGCAGATGGAGCAAATCACATAGGCTCAAAAATAGCAGTACCAGAGAACAGTATACAGCAATACATAGTCACCAAATGTAGGACTAACATAAATATGGTACAGATCAAAGAGAGCCAATAGAATACCAGATGAGTAAATAATGAGAGAGGAAGTGTGGGTGCGCCTGCCCCACGCGTTACTCCACCATGTGTGGCTTCATCAGGGGTAATTCACTGTGTACTGTTAAACATTTAAAAATACCTTAATTTTTGGGAGATATCTTCTGTTTTAGGTACATTAATTCTGAGCACATTTATGTGGGTCTGGGTCCTGAGACCCCCGTAAATTGCTCAAAAGACCCGTTAGAAGAAGTGCACGGCTCAGGAGACAGGACTACTTTCTACAGCATTCGCTCTGTGCTGTGTGCGCTCTTCTAAAAGAGCTTTTCAGCTATTTTGGGGAGTTTCAAGAACAGATTCCTCACCAATCTGCTCAAAATTATTGGGCATAAAACAAAAAATTCTCCCAAAAGTTTAGTTACGTTTTGAGGAGCACTTTGATCTGCCCTGAGAAGAGCAGATCAAAATATTGTAGTGCGCTTGTGCAGGACCTCAATGCCGGCTACTGTGGATGACGTAGAATGCATCATGCACCCAGGATTCAGAAGAAGCAGGACAAAGATGGCCAAAAGAGGAGGCGTTGCTATTGGAGAATGGAGACACCCATCCGACCAGTCTGCACCGCATCGCCCTTTAGGTGAGTATTTTAAAGTGACTGTTATGTTCTACACAGCGGCCTGGGCTCTTATCTACAGCATGTTAGAATGCTGTACATAAGAGCCCACTAGTGGTGGCCGCAGCTTATAAACACCAAATCTGGTGACAGGTTCCCTTTAAAGAAGCACTCCGGTCATTTTTTTCCCCTAAAAAATTATTGTTCAGCTCACCTGTCTTCCTATGCCACAAAATCCGAGGGGTGCTCGTGGTCCGCTAGTCAGGTGGATCAGTGGTCATTTAAGATAAAACTCTTTATGAAAGAGAAATAACCACCATACTAAATGACAACTCTACCTAGAGGCGTTTGAATGGGGACCCAACAAATATTTTTTCTACCAAATAACAGAATATTCTACAACAAGGTTATGATTGGGGGATTCTAAACAGGAAAACCTAGGAATACCTCATGGTGGATACTCCTATTTGCCCCATCTTTCAGGGTCTACCCAAAGTTCACAAGGATACCTTCCCCCCTCCGTTAAGACCCATTGTTGCTAGCACGGGATCGCTAACCAGCCACCTTTCAGATTGGTTAGACAATATTTTACAACCGCTCATAAAGGGCACCGTCGTTTACATAAAGGAGACAAAAAGTCTCCACCAGAATCTTAGGGAGATGAAATGGACTGAACATTCCTTTTGGATTACTAGCGACGTAGTTTCACTCTATCCCTGTATTCCCCATAACGAAGCTTTACAAGCCCTATTTTTCCATCTTGATAAATATAGCACCCTGGATGACATCCATAAAGAATTTATTATTACAGTAACTGGTTATCTACTTAAACATAATTTCTTCCAGTTTAATGGAATATATTATTTACAAATCACAGGATGCCCTATGGGAGCTAGTTTGTCATGCGCTCTAGCAAACTTATACATGGCATACTGGGAAGAACAATACATACATACCGCAAACAATCCATTCCTCACACACATCTGGTCACACATGTACGCTAGGTACATAGGTGACCAGATGTTTATCTGTGATCATAAAACAGATATCACTCCACAGGAGTTTATCAAATCATTGAGCACATATCTGAACAACAATAACTTGAATCTGCGGTTTTCAGTTAATCTATTTTACCCATTCTGCCCCTTTTCTTGACATACAACTATCAGGTAATTCCAAAACAGATGATATCGAGACAATTCTGTACAGGAAAGAGATCAGTGGAAACACCACCTTACATGCGGTTAGTTGTCAAACTCCACACACTCTACTCAATTTACCGGTAGGCGAATTCCTCAGGGCCAAGAGGCTATGTTCCTCTGAAACCTTTTCCACAGAAGCCAAGAACATCAGGAGTAGGTTGAAGAGGAGAGGGTATACCGACCATTATTTGCATAGAGCACTAAGCATCTCTAGAACTAGGTCACGTGATGATCTACTGAGGGATAAATCTAAGAATAATAGCTATACTGAACGTGTTACCTTTTCCACCCCATATAGCCGGGATTTTTTCAACATCAAAACAATTTTTTTACAATACATTGCTCTCTTACAGCAGGATAGAGAATTAAATCATAAACTCTCACAAGGTGTCAATATTGTGGCTACAAAAGCTAAAACTATAGGTAACATCATATCACCTGGCTTATACACAGCTGTGAAACCCAGCAAAACATGGTTGAGCACTACAGGCTCCCATGCGCGTCACAACGATGTGGTCTATGCTAATACATGCATAGTATGAAACAGTTTCCAGGAGCCAATGGGGAAATTTTCAAAATTACTTCGTTTATCAACTGCTCATCATCACGTGTAGTATATAGAGCCTCTTGCCTTATCTACAATAAAAATTATATAGGATGTACATCCAGATCTCTTAGAACACGCATATCAGAACACATTAGAACCCCTTTAGAATCATCAATTACTACAGCAGGCAATATGCAGAAAAAACGCTCCTCATTGGGGCTCACTAAACATTTTCAGGATTTACATGATGGGGTTTTTACCTCCTTAAAGGTGGCAGATATTGAACACGTTACCAGACCACCCAGAGGGAGTGACTGGTTTGCAGCTTTATTATAGGCAGAGGCCAAATGGATCCTTAAATTAGACACCAGGCAACCATTAGGTCTTAATTTTCATTCAGATTTCCATTTTATCATTTAAATATACCTTTTGGATTCTATTCTGCAACCAATTACCACCAGATATGATCAAATTTATAATTTGCAGATGAAATATATCATTTTTTTTTTACCCTGCAGGTCCCCCTAGAATTTTTATTAATGAATGAATATAGGTAGAATAATTATTAATTGATTTATGGGAATTAGTTTATAACAATTTTGTAGTAAATAATTACAACTATTGGCCTTTGTCATTTTATTGATACCGACAAATCTTTAAATACCGTATTTTTCGCTTTGTAAGACGCACTTTTGTTCCCCCAAATTTTGGGGGAAAGTAGGGGGTGCGTCTTATAATCCGAATATACGGGGGGGGGGTATATATATATATATATATATATATTTATATATATATATATATATATATACACACACACACACACACACACACAGAGTCCAGTGGAGGTGCGGGCAGCTCTGGAGCGCTGCTAGGGGCAGGGAAAGCTGGGAGAGGTAGCATTTGATCTCCTGCTCCCGCTCATATAATATGCACAGCCGCTGTCCATCAGAAGCGTGGTGCTGAAACTGCATCGCGCTGATGGGCTGGGGGAGCTGCACATATTATATCTGCCTGTGCTTACCTTTGATCGCACAGGATTCCCCCTCCCCCTGTGTTAGATATGGCCTCCCGTGCTGCTGCCCATAGTAAAATAATAAACTCTTTAATGACCTCCTCCAGCATCTGCCCGGTCTCCCTCCTGCTGCTGTGATTAGGCACACAGAGCTATCTCTCTGCTCTCTGCTGTCCCGATCACATGTCCTGCACTAGAACCAGGAAGTAGGAAGTGCAGGAGACACTGGAGGAGCTCAACCCCGAGGAGGGTGACACCAGACAGGACACTGCTGCAGAAGGTAAGTAAAGAGTTTATTTTACTAAAAGCAGCAACATGGGGGCGATATGTAACAGAGGATGATGTCTGCCTGCCCCAATGGGCCTGTCTGCCTGCCCCAGTGGGCCTGTCTGCCTGCCCCAGTGGGCCTGTCTGCCTGCCCCAGTGGGCCTGTCTGCCTGCCCCAGTGGGTCTGTCTGCCTGCCCCAGTAGGCCTGTCTGCCTGCCCCAGTGGGCCTGTCTGCCTGCTCCAGTGGGCCTGTCTGCCTGCCCCAGTGGGCCTGTCTGCCTGCCCCAGTGGGCCTGTCTGCCTGCCCCAGTGGGCCTGTCTGCCTGCCACAGTGGGCCTGTCTGCCTGCCACAGTGGGCCTGTCTGCCTGCCACAGTGGGCCTGTCTGCCAGCCATAGGGGAAAGTGTTCAATATAAGGTGGCCATATCCAGATTAAGGGGGCTAATTTTAGGATGAGGGGGCTATGAGGGACATATACCCTATATTATTTGTTAGACGGACACCGGCATTATAAGACTGACCCCATTCATTAAAAAATTCTCTATTCCTTCACCAAATTTGGGGGTGCATCTTATAATCAGGTGCGTCTTATAAAGCGAAAAATACGGTAGGTCATAAACCTTTCCTTTTTCTACATAAGCACAAATAATCTCTAGAATTTAAGGTCTAAAAACAGGAATTTTTTGATCCATCATAACGCAGAAACATATTTTAATGTAATACCTTTTTTTCCCATATCCTATAGGCCTAGTTTTCTCCTGGACAAGAAATGGTCCATATCCAACAGTTTGTCTCCCTTCTTTACATAATATTTGAAAGTATTTTCTATATTTCTTATTACTTTCTTTCAGATTAATCATAAAATCATACACAATACACATACACTTTGCACATTTTTTTAATTTTATTTTATTTTTCATTCTTGGATAAGGAATTTCATTATACTTTTTTTACTTTACTCCACTTCATTCCGTTTTCACATTTTCAGTCCATTGAGTTAATATTATTCACACCTGTTTTCTATCCCTAACAAGGGTCACACCCTCAAACCTCTCTCACTCAGGTATTTGTCTGACATATAAACCTGGTATCATAGGCTGTATAGGTTATTTATGATGAAGGATTTATTGTTTTTATGTACTGGTCCGAAACACGTCAAGATCACCCATAATTTAATGTTCACCTTGCAGTTTTCTTCCGCGAATTTTAACATGCTTCAATAAAGAAATGTTTTATATTTTACAGGAATTGGTGCTGGGTCCATACCTTCACGCCTTCTTTACTTCATTTTTTCCCCTAAACCTGAGTAAATGTTAGTGTAGTGTAAGGTCTGTGATAATTCACTTACAGATCGCTGATTTCTCATGTACCCGACTCCATGATGACTTCACATCCACAGCTCATCTCTGCAGACTTCCCTCTTCTCCGGTCTTCTGCAGCACATCTCACCATGGTGCCCCGAAAAATAGCAATGCCATTATAATGTTCGTGAATAACAATACCTACAAATGCTGTGCCATAAATAAGCCCTATGCTGTGGACTGGAAAAAAAAAATTACTCCTCACTGTGCTCCCCGCAAAAGAATATTACTGCACACAATCCCTCTTAACGTACATGGCCTCCACACTATCCTCTCCTATAAAATATTCCCACCACACCGTCCCCACTTATATACTATGACCGCAACTCTGCCCCCTAATAAAATAAAATGCCACACTGCTCTTTATAAATTATACCCATCACACCTTTCTCAATTATAAAATATGATCTGCATATTGTCCTCACATCATGCTGCCCCCTCCTCACAATGTCCCGTGCATGCTGCCCTTCTCCATATGGGGCTCTCATACTGCTCTTCTCCATACTGAGCCACCAATGCTGCTCTTTCTTAATGCGCTTTAAATGCTACCTGCCCCGTCTCTATAATGACGCCTCCATGCTGCCCCACTCATGATACAGAGACCACTATGCTATCTCACGCCTAAGGGCTCCTTTCCACCTGCGATTTGCATGTGCAAGTGCAATCCAATAAAAAATCGGATTGCACTCACAACAGTGTTAATCAATGAGCCAGTTTCCTCTTTCCTGTTATTTCTCCACACGAATCGTTCTCTCGGTGCAATCGCAGCATACTGCGTTTTGCAATGAATCTCAGCTCATGCACTCCCAACATCCCACTGCAGTGCACGCAGAGACAGACAGCGGAGGAGAAAGTGCTTCCCCCATCTAATCCGCTCCTGTGATGCAATCGAAAGATCGCATCACAGTTGCATGACCCTCAGCTGACGCTCGCAGCAGAGGGTCATTAGCATATCGCTTCTGAAGCTCTCGCATCGGAAGCGGTACACAAGTGGAAAAGAGCCCTAATGCTGAGCACCCCCACACTTCCTCACGTCTCATACGGAGTCCCCTAAATTGCTCCACTCCATACTGAGCCCACCCATGCTACCCCGTTTCCATACTGAGACCTCACACTGTCCCTGTTCATACTGAATCCCCATGCTAGCTCCTTTTCGATAATGAGCTCCCTATCCTTCCCCCTCTCTATACTTAATGCATTGATACACACGTCACTTCTGGAGTGGGGCACAAGTAGGGTCCGAAACCGTATCAAATAGTTGTAGAAACTTGGCACTCAAGATCAACGTGAATAGTGTTTTTTTATTATAAAAAAACTTGTAGGACCAGCACAAGCACATCATTGCCACATAGACAGCGGTGGACACCACGTCATACCGGGCTACGCCGCTCGCCACACTACCATACTTTCTGAGGACCCTCTGCATTCACTGATGAAGGTCTTTTGACCAAGACATCTATATACGTGCTGGTCCTACAAGTTCATCACAATAAAAACCACTGTTCACATTGATCTTGAGTACAAAGTTTCTACATCTACCCCTCTCCATATGGAGAACCCCAACATACTGAGTCCTTACACTTTTCCCCATCGATTTTATCCTTTGCACTATCTTTCACTCTGTAAGCCTCCCTAAACCCACCATCTACAGCAATAAGCCCCCTAAACCCTCCTCTACAGCAATAAGCTTTCTTTTCCCCCCTCTACAGCAATAGACTACCTAAACTTGCCATCTACAGCAATAGGCCCCCTAAACCCTCATCTACACCAATAGGTTCCCTAAGCCCCCTTCTACAGCAATAGGCTTGTGGCGCCCCTGATGCTTCCGTCGCCACAGGAACATTGCACCCCAGCCAGAAGTGTGATGTCCCATCTTGGGTAAGGAAGAGAGTAAACGCCGGTCCACAAGCAAATCCGCACTACACCCATTGTTAGGCACACACAGGGACCAGGGACAGTGGCAGCAAACCCCCCCCCCCCCAGGCTGCATGCTGGGGGGCCGTAAGACCCATCCCTGCTCCAAAAGGGTAGAGCTTAGCAACTGGGTGGGTGGGAGGAGCGAGCCGAGAGTAGAGTAGAACAAGTAAGGTCAAGTTTAGTCAGTCTGCGGGAGGCAGAGGAGTCAGACTGAGTGAGGAGAGCTGAGAGGAGGAAGTGTGAGTTGAGAGGAGTTGAAGTGAGAAGAGACAGCAAGAGAAAGCGACGCTTCCTGGTGGAGACCCTGAGGCACAGATAGGCTCAGGTGACACCACAGCAGACCACCACTGAAGGGATTCCAAGGCCACTGAACCGCTTTCAAGCACAGGGCCTGTTCCACAGAAAGATCAGGTGGAGGGATCAAGCTGCACACAGGGGACGGTCCCTAGAAACTGGAGAAAGAGAAGTCATTTCCAAAGGTGAAAACCGAGGCCCAGGGTGGTTGCAAGCACCCAGGGCCACTGCCCACTGCAGAACCTCTGGGAAGAGGGCAAAGTTCCAGCTAGGCGAGCCCCCTTGTCCGGAAGCTGTAGTGGAGGCCAAGCCAGGTTCATCCAGCAAAGGCAAGGCTTAGAAGTCAGCTGAAGAAAGGGACACAATAGAAGGGTGCACCGGCTTTTATGCTCAGATCTACTCGGGATCGGCGGAGGTCCCTGACAGGGGGTTCCAGCAGTCCAAAGGCATCAGTGCACTACCAACCAGGAACTGTGAGTAAACAACTTGAAACTGCACCCTTGGTGTCGCCTCTATTATTTCGTCTGTACTGCACCATCTACATCACCCTCATAGACTTTTACAAGCACCAACTGTTGCCCCGGGGCACCGCTTCACCTGTGGGGAGCAAGACCATCCAAGCTGCCATTCCATCAGCCCCGGAGGCCCCATCAGCAGCGGCGGCTTAATAGCCGCAAACCACAGGTGGTGACACGAATATAAACTTTATGCACCCCCACTGAAGCCATATTAATTGACTCCCGCTAGGGCCACGGAGTCGGGCCCCGCCCCCACTGACGACCCCCCCGACTAGTCCGGCCCAGCATCGGGTGTCCCATAGCCCTGGGGTGACAGAGTCAGGCTCCCCAAACTGCCCTCTACAGCAATAGGCCCCCTAAAACTTCCTCTACAGCAATAGCCCCCCTAAACACCCCCACAGTAATAGGCCCCTTAAACCCCCCCTCCTACAGCAATAGGACCCTAAACACTCCTTTTACAGCAATAGGCCCCCTAAACCTCATCTCCTACAGCTATACCCTTCATAAACACCCCTCCTACAGCAATAGGCTCCCTAAACACCCCTCCTACAGCAATAGACCCCCTAACTCTAAGACTATACTAACAGACCCAGCTCACCCAACCACTGTCTAGAGTCATAGGCCCCCTAATCCCCAGACTACAATAACAGGCCACCTAATCCTTAGTCTTTAGCCTCTGCCTGCCCCTCCCCCGCAATCACCAGACTATAGCCTCTACTTGCCCCTCCCCCACAATCCCGACTATATCCTATGCCTGCCCTTCCCCCACAATCCCCAGACTATAACCTCTGCCTGCCCCTCCGCCGCAATCCCTAGACTATAGTCTCTGCCTGCCCCTCCCTTGCAATCTCCAGATAATAGCCTCTGCCTGCCCCTCCTCCGCAATCCCCAGACTATAGCCTCTGCCTGCCCCTGCCCCTCAACCCCCCGACTATAGCCTCTGTCTGCCCCTCCCCCACAAACCTCACATTGGAGCCTCAAGGGAGACATTACACAGCAAAATGGGGGATATTACACAGCGGCATGGTAGATATTATTCAGCAAAATTGGAGACATTTTACAGTAGAATGGGAGATATTACACAGTAGAATGGGCAGGGCTGTATTTGGCCGTCATGCTGCTCTAGAAACTTTATGTGGTCGCACCCTTTACTGACAAAGTAAAATTATGATTTTTGTGCACGCGACATCTAAGACACCACTCTGTAACACACTTGAAATAGTGCTAAACGCCATAGGAATGAAGATCTGCACTTGCTGCGCATACGTTCAGTTTTATTTTGTTTATTTTAACAGCTTTAGGTTTTCAAAGACCTAAGTGGTTAAAACAGGTATTTGAACCATTTTTCATGCTGTTGCCACCAAGAAGTCGCTGACTAGTACTTAAAACAATTTCAATTTAAAAAAGATGCCAGTGTTACCTAACCTGTCCTCCTCCTGAAAAACTCAATAGATTCACAGATGTGTAAAGGCCATGGTGTGCACACACCCAAACCGTTCACATTCCCTTCAGATAGTAGTTAAAGCGCTTGTACACAGACTACATTTGGCTGAACCCGGAGATAGACAGGCTCGGTCGACAGTCTAATTGTCAGCGGAGTGATGACCCAGCAGGTCCAATTTTGGACTGTGGATCCTTTTCTCTCTAAGAGCTGAGCCACTGCCAGAGATGTGTAGAAGCGTCTGTCTCATAGAGAACACGACCACTCAACCAAGTGAACGCTCCTGTGTATGCGAGAATCAGGGAGACAGCTGCCAGCCGCATGATGGGACATTTATCTATAGTGTATGATAGATATAATGATTTACTATTAAATCTAATAAATTAAATATTGCTACATCTACACAAATACATCACCAGAACCAACCTCAAATCACGATAACATTACCAGAACCACAATCTGTATATGACAACATCTCCAGAACCAACCTCAAATCACTACTACATCACGAGAACCACCATCTGTACACTGCTACATTACCAGAACCGCCATTGGTATATGAATGCATAATCAGAACCAAACTGAAATCACTACTACATCACCAGAACCATCATTGGTACATGACTACATTACCAAAATCAAGCTGAAATCACTACTACGTCACCAGAACTAAAGCTAACCCAACATAAAATTGTCTGGCATGAAACTGCAACTCCTAGTATGAATGTAACAATAATAAGGAGATAGCAGGATTTGTTACCAGCCATCATCAGACTGCGGACAATATCAGAACTATAGTACTGTGAAACAATTAAAAAATACCTTAATTTTTGGGAGAGATCTAAATTATTGTTCAGCTCACCTTTCTTCCTATGCCACAAAATCCGAGGGGTGCTCATGGTCCGCTGGTCGGGGGGGGATCAGTGGTCATTTTAGATAAAACTCTTTATGAAAGAGGAATAACCACTATACTAAATGACCACTCTACCTAAAGGCGTTTGAACGAGGACCCAACAAATATTTTTTCTACCAAACTACAGAATATTCTACAACAAGGTTAAGATTGGGGGATTCTAAACAAGAAAACCTAGGAATACCTCATGGTGGATACTCCTATTTGCCCCATCTTTTAGAATCTACCCAAAGTTCACAAGGACACCTTCCCCCCTCCGTTAAGACCCATTGTTGCTAGCACGGGATCGCTAACCAGCCACCTTTCAGATTGGTTGGACAATATTTTACAACCGCTCATGAAGCACACCGTCGTTTACATAAAAGGACACAAAAAGCATCGTCCAGAATCTTAAGGAGATGAAATGGACTGAAAATTCCTTTTGGATTACTAGCGATGTAGTGGAAAAGAGCCCTAATTCTGAGCACCCCTACACTACTTCACGTCTCATACCGAGTCCCCTACATTGCTCCACTCCATACTGAGCCCACCCATGCTGCCCCATTTCCATACTGAGACCTCACACTGCGCTTGTTCATACTGAATACCCATGCTAGCTACTTTTCAATAATGAGCTCCCAATGCTTCCCCCTCTCTATACTTAATGCATTGATACACACGTCACTTCTGGGGTGGTGCACAAGTAGGGTCCCAAACCGTATCAAATAATTGTAGAAACTTGGCACTCAAGATCAACGTGAATAGTGGTTTTTATTATAAAGAACTTGTAGGACCAGCACAAGCACATCACTGCCACATAGGCAGCGATGGACACCATGTCATACCAGGCTACGCCGCTCGCCATGCTACTATACAGTCATATGGAAAAGTTTGGGCCCCCTATTAATGTTAACCTTTTTTCTTTATAACAATTTGGGTTTTTGCAACAGCTATTTCAGTTTCATATATCTAGTAACTGATGGACTGAGTAATATTTCTGGATTGAAATGAGGTTTATTGTACTAACAGAAAATGTGCAATCCTCATTTAAACAAAATTTGATTGGTGCAAAAGTATGGGCACCCTTATCAATTTCTTGATTTGAACACTCCTAACTACTTTTTTGCTAACTTACTAAAGCACTAAATTGGTTTTGTAACCTCACTGAGCTTTGAACTTCATAGGTAGGTGTATCCAATCATTAGAAAAGGTATTTAAGGTGGCCACTTGCAAGTTGTTCTCCTATTTGAATCTCCTATGAGAAGTGACATCATGGGCTCCTCAAAACAACTCTCAAATGATCTGAAAACAAAAATGATTCAACATAATTGTTCAGGGGAAGGATACAAAAAGTTGTTTCAGAGATTTAAACTGTCAGTTTCCACTGTGAGGAACATAGTAAGGAAATGGAAGAACACAGGTACAGTTCTTGATAAACCCAGAAGTGGCAGGCCAAGAAAAATATCAGAAAGGCAGAGAAGAAGAATGGTGAGAACAGTCAAGGACAATCCACAGACAACCTCCAAAGACCTGCAGCATCATCTTGCTGCAGATGGTGTGAATGTGCATCGGTCAACAATACAGCGCACTTTGCACAAGGAGAAGCTGTATGGGAGAGTGATGCGAAAGAAGCAGTTTCTGCAAGCACGCCACAAACAGAGTCGCCTGAGGTATGCAAAAGCACATTTGGACAAGCCAGTTACATTTTGGAAGAAGGTCCTGTGGACTGATGAAACAAAGATTGAGTTTTTTGGTCAAACAAAAAGGCGTTATGCATGGAGGCAAAAAAACACGGCATTCCAAGAAAAGCACTTGCTACCTACAGTAAAATTTGGTGGAGGTTCCATCATGCTTTGGGGCTGTGTGGCCAATGCCGGCACCATGAATCTTGTTAAAGTTGAGGGTCACATGGATTCAACTCAGTATCAGCAGATTCTTGACAATAATGTGCAAGAATCAGTGACGAAGTTGAAGTTACGCAGGGGATGGATATTTCAAGACAATGATCCAAAACACCGCTCGAAATCTACTCAGGCATTCATGCAGAGGAACAATTACAATGTTCTGGAATGGCCATCCCAGTACCCTGACCTGAATATCATTTAACATCTGTGGGATGATTTGAAGCGGGCTGTCCATGCTCGGCGACCATCAAACTTAACTGAACTGGAATTGTTTTGTAAACAGGAATGGTCAAATATACCTTCATCCAGGATCCAGGAACTCATTAAAAGCTACAGGAAGCGATTAGAGGCTGTGATTTTTGCAAAAGGAGGATCTACAAAATATTAATGTTACTTTTATGTTGAGGTGCCCATACTTTTGTACCGGTCAAATTTTGTTTAAAAGCGGATTGCACAATTTCCTGTTAGTACAAAGAACCTTATTTCAATCAAGAAATATTACTCAGTCCATCAGTTATTAGATATATGAAACTGAAATAGCTGTTGCAAAACCCCAAATTGTTATAAAGAAAAAAGGTTTACATTATAGGGGTGCCCAAACGTTTTCATATGACTGTACTTTCTGAGGACCCTCTGCAAGCACTGATTAAGGTCTTTTGACCGAAACATCTGTACTTGTGCTGGTGCTTTAAGTTCTTCACAATAAAAACCACTGTTCCCATTGATCTTGAGTACCAAGTCTCTACATATACCCCTCTCCATACTGAGAACCCCAACATAGTGAGTCCTTACACTTTTCCCCATCGATTTTATCCTTTGCACTCTGTAAGCAACCCTAAACCCACCATCTACAGCAATAAGCTCCCTTATCCCCCCTCTACAGCAATACGCTCCCTTATCCCCTCTCTACAGCAATAGGCCCCCTAAACCTTCCTCTACAGCAATAGCACTCTAAACCCCCCCCACAGCAATAGGCCTCTTAAACCCCCCTTCTACAGCAATAGGACCCTAAACACTCCTCCTACAGCAATAGGCCACCTAAACCACACCTCCTACAGCAATAGACCCCCTAACTCTAAGACTATACTAACAGCCCCAGCTGCCCAACCACTGTCTAGAGTCATAGGCCCCCTAATCCCCAGACTACAATAACAGGCCGCCTAATCCTTAGTCTTTTGCCTCTGCCTGTCCCTCCCCCGCAATCACCAGACTATAGCCTCTACCTGCCCCTCCCCCGCAATCCCGACTATATTCTATGCCTGCCATTCCCCGCAATCCCCAGACTAAAGCCTTTACCTGCCCTTGCCTCGCAATCCCGACTATAGCCTTTGCCTGCCCCTCCCCCACAATCCCCAGACTATAGCCTCTGCATGCCCCTCCCCCACAAAGCTCACATTGGAGCCTCATGGGAGACATTACACCGCAGAATGAAGGATATTACAACTTATTATTGAGTACATTATACCGCAGCATGGGCGGAATTTACACATCAGAATGGGGACAATATACAGCAGAATGGGGGATATTACAAAGGAGAATGGGGGATATTACAAAGCTGCATAGGGGACATTACACAGCAGCATGGGGGTTATTACACAGCATTATGGGGAACATTATACAGCAGAATAGGGGTATATTACAATATAACAAGGCAGGCATTAAATAGCAACATGAGGGGACATTATACAGCAGAATGGGGGATATTACAAAGTAGAATGGGCGATATTACACAGCAGAATGGGGCATATAAAACAGCAGCATGGGATATATTACACAGCAGAATGTTGATTTTCCACAAAAGCATGGGAGTCATACAGCAGAATGACAGATATTACACAGTAGCAAGGAGGACATTATACAGCAGTAGGGGGGACATTACACAACAGAATGGTGGATAGTTCACTGCAGCATTGGGGATATTATACAGCAGCAAGGGAGAAATTACGCAGAAGCATGGGGAAGATTACCGAGGAACATGGGAGACATTATACAGCAGAATGGGGTATATTACACTGCAGAATCATAAGGGACATTATACAGCAGCATGGGGGATATTACACAGCAACATGGGGGAAATTATAAGGCACAGTAGGGGAATATTACAATACTAGAAGGTGGCCCGATTTTAACACATCGTGTATTCTAGAATTTATTGTGTAGTTAATGTATGATTTTTGTTCTATATATAGATGTTGTTGTGTGTAGTTACCAAGTGTTTGTGAAGGGTGCTGTAAATGTTCAGGGTGTTGTCTGGATGTGGCGGTGTGAGAGAGCGGTGTTGTTTGTATGTTGCGTTGTTTGTGGAGCACTGTGTGTATTTGGTGCTGTGAGTTTTGTGCGGTTTGTGTGGGTATGTGTGTGTGGTGCTGTGTGTAGGGTGTGTTATGATCCGGAACCATGGAAGACAACCATAAATCATTGGTAAAAGGTGACAAGAGCATTGCAACTAATCTGGCCGCCATCCCCTTACTAACCATCACAACTAGAAGTAGCCAAGGGGTGAACTAACATCCTGTGTACCGCGAACCCAGCCGGAGAACTAGCTATCCTAAAGGAAGGAAAGATGAATAACTCTCTGCCTCAGAAAATAGATAAAGAATAGCAAGCCCCCCACATTCAAAGACTTCGGTGATATAGGAAAACACAATACACAGATAGATGATAGGATTAGCAAAAGGTGAGGCCCTACTGACTATATAGGACAGGACAGAAAAGGGACTGATGGTGGCCAGAGAAAAACCATGCAAAAATCCAACAACCTGATAGTACAAAAAAGCCCTCAGATCACTAGATCTGAACTCTGTCCTATACCAGGCGCTCTTGTCATACCAATGAACAGAAATCAGGAGCCATTACAAATTCAAGAAGCAACAAACACATGGACTTATTAGGAGCAATACTCCAAACATAGCTGCAGGGAGCTTTCCAGCTAAGCAACTGAGAGGGAAGATCCCTGCATGCAAATAAACTGAAAACAACCACAGCAAATGACAAACTCAGATAAGAACAAAAAGAACCAAACAAAAATAAAGAGCCAAGCACTTATCTGGGGTAGATGTGGTCTGGAGCAGGATGAAGCAGGCTGGTGAACAAAGAACAACTGACATCCGGCATAGCCTGCTATCAGACCAGGGTTTAAATAAGCAGAGAGTTAGCAATGGAAACGCCCATTGCTCAACACACCTGGTCTCTGTCCAAACCATTCCTGGCCACAAGAGGGAGCCTCACAGCAGCCAAAGCATAACTGACATTCACAACAGGAGTGTGTGTGTGTTTTGGGGGAGGTATGTTTTGTGCAGTGTGTGTGTGTGTTGGAGGAGTAATCCTGGGGAGAGGAGGATAATAGGAGGAGCAGTCCTGGGGGGAGGAGTATAATAGGAGGAGTAGTCCTGGGGGAGGAGTAAAATAGATGGAGTAGTCCTGGGGGGAGGTGTCTAATAGGTTGAGTAGTCCTGAGGGTAGGTGTATAGGTGCTCAATGTGTGTGGGGGGCGTGGCCGAGCAGGCAAAGTGTGTGGAGGGCATGGATGAGCAGGCACAGTGTGTGGGGGGCGTAGCCAAGCGGGCACAGTGTGCGGGGGGCACGGCCAGGCCGAGCCAAGCGGCCAATGCGTGTGGGGGGCGTGGCTGGGCCGAGCCGAGCGGCCAATGAGACGGTTGTCACTGTAATAACTCATTTTGGAGCAAGACAGACAGACAGACAGAATAAGAAAATTATATATATAGATAACGTGGCGGACATTACACAGCAACATGGGGAACATTATAAATAACATTGAGACATTACAAAGCAGAATGGGGCATATTACACAGCAGCATGGGAGACACAACAGCAGAATGTGGTATATTACAAAGCAGAATGGGGATATTACAGAGCACCAAGGGTTTATTATACAGCAAAATTGGGATATTACACAGCAGAATGGGGGATAATACAGAGCAGCATTGGCTATGTTACAAAGCAGAATGGGAGATATTACACAGCAGCATGGGAATACTACACAGCAGCATCAAAGACATACAGCAGAATGGCAGATATTACACAGTAGCATGGAGGATATTATACAGCAAAATGGTGGATATTACAAAGCAGAAAGGGGATATTATACAGCAGCATTGGGTAGATTATACAGCAGCATGAGGTAAATGACACAGCAGCATAGGGACAATATACATATAATGGGGTACATTACTCAGCAACATGGGAGACATTATACAGCAGATAGGGGGGTATTAGACAGCAACAAGGGGAACATTACAGAGCAACATGGGGGACATTACACAGCAGAATGGGGAATATTACAAAGCAGAATGGGGGATATTACATAGCAGAACGGGGGATGTTACACAGCATAATTGAAGATATTACATAGTAGCATGGGGATATTACACAGCAGCATGGAAGACATACAGCAAAATAGCACAATCCCACAATCCCGACTATATCCTATGCCTGCCCTTTCCCCACAATCCCCAGTCTATAACCTCTGCATGCCCCTCCGCCGCAATCCCCAGACTATAGCCTCTGCCTGCCCCTGCCACTCAACCCCCCGACTATAGCCTCTGTCTGCCCCTCCCCCACAAACTTCACATTGGAGCCTCAAGGGAGACATTACACAGCAGAATGGGGGATATTACAACTTAGCATCGGGTACATTATACAGCAGCATGGGAGGAAATTACACAGCAGCATAGGGGAGATTACACCGCAGCATGGGGGACATTACACAGCAACATGGGGGACATTATACATCAGAATAGAGGGATATTACACTGTAGCATGGTAGAAAATACACAGCAACATGGGGGATATTACCAAGCAGAATGGGGGATATTACATAGCAGAACGGGGGATGTTACACAGCATAATGGAAGATATTACATAGTAGCATAGGGATATTACACAGCAGCATGGAAGACGTACAGCAAAATGGCAGATATTACAAAATACCTTGGGAGGACATTATACAGCAGCAGAGGGAGACATTACACAGCAGAATGGAAAAGAATACTCTGCACCATGGCGTATATTATACAGCAGAATGTGGTATATTACAGAGCCAAATGTGAGACATTATACATTAGAATGGGGGGATATTACACTGCAGCATGGTGATATTATACAGCAGCATAGGGGACATACAACAGAATGGCATATATTACAAAAAACAGGGAGGACATTATACAGCAGCAGGGGGGACATTACACAGCAAAATGGAAACAAGTACACTGCACCAATGGGGCTATTATATCTCCCAGCAGAATGGGGGATATTACACAGCAGCATTGGGTACAATATACAGCAGTAACAGGAGAAATTACAAGGCAGCATGGGGGACATTAACCCCTTAACGACCGCGGGCAGTAATTTTACGTCCTAGCAGTCATAACGTTACTGCCCACGGTCTGCCGGCGGCAGCATGCCACAATCGGCGCACATCTCAGCTGATTTTCACAGCTGAGATGAGTGCCTGCTAGGCACGAGCAGAATCGTTATCTGCTCGTGCCGTTTAACCCCTGAAATGGCGCTGTTAATATGTGACAGCGCCATTATAAATGCGATCGCTGTAAAGTTTTACTTACCGCCCGATGCTGGAAGTCACGTGACATGTCATGTGACTTCCGGTGGTTGTCATGGTAGCAAAGGGTCATGTGATGACTCCTATGCTAGACATTAACCACTTTCAGTTTCACTTTTACCGGAGGCCAGTGAAGCAGGAAGTGACCGTATCTGCTGTTTACAGCTGTATAGCTGTGATCAGCAGATAGTGCAGAGCGATCGGATTGCTGCAGAATGGCGGATAATAAAAAGTAGCATGGAGGACGTTATACCGTAGAATGGGGGATATTACACAGAAGCATGGGAAACATTGTACAGCAGAATGAGGCATATTAAATAGCAGCATATGGGACATTATAAAGCAGAATGGGGGTATATTACACAGCAGCATAGGGGAGATTACACCGCAGCATGGGGAACATTACGCAACAGCATGTGGGACATTACACAGCTACATGGGAGACATTATACAGCAGAATAGGGGATATTACACATCAGCAAAGGGAACATTACACAGCAGCTTTTCGAACATTACACAGCAACCAAGGGGATATTAAACAGCAGAATAAGGGATATTACACTGTAGCATGGGGAATATTACACAGAAATATTTGGGGACACCATACAGCAGAATGGGAGATATTACAAAGCAAAAAGTGGGATATATTACACAGCAGCATGGGAGACATTATACATTATACAGAAGAATGGGGGTATTACATAGGAGCATGGGATACATACAGCAGAATGCCAGATATTACACAGTAGCATGGAGGACATTATACAGTAGAATGGGGAACATAAAACAGCAGGATAGGGTTTATTATACTGCACCATGGGGTATATTATACAGAAGAATGGGGGATAGTACACAGCAGCATTGCGGACATTAAATAGCAGCATGGGGGACATTTTACAGCAGAATGCCGGATATTACATAGCAGCATGAAGGACATTATACAGCAAAATTGGAGACGTTATACACCAGAATGGGGCATATTACACAGCAGCATGGGAGATATTACACAGCATAATTGGGGATATTACACAGCAGCATGGGGATATTACACAGCAAAATGGAGATTTTACACAGCAGAATGGGAGACATATAGCAGAGTGGCAGATATTACACAGCAGCATGGAGAACATTACACAGCAGTGTGGGGGATAGTTCAGAGTGATCGGATGGCTGATTGCTATAGCCCCCTAGGGGGACTAGTTAAATAAAAAAAAAAAAAAGGTAAAAAAAAAAATTTTAAAAAAATTAAAAAAAAAAAACCTAAAAAGTTCAAATCCCCCCCCTTTCGCCCCATTGAAAATTAAAGGGTTAAAGAAATAAAAAGTATACACATATTTGGTATCGCCGCGTTCGGAAACGCCCGATCAAAATATAAAATCAATTAATCTGATCAGTAAACAGCGTAACGGCATAAAAATTCTAAACACCAGAATGACGTTTTTCGCCACAACCTTTGCGCAAAATGCAATAGCAGACGATCAAAACGTAGCATCTGCGCAAAAATGGTACCGTTTAAAACGTCAGCTCGAGATGCAAAAAATAAGCCATCACTGAGCCATAGATTCTGAAAAATGAAAACGCTACAAGTCACGGAATATGAAACGTGCGCCACTTTTCTCAGAAAAACTTCCGATTTTTTTTAACCCCTTATATAAAAGTAAACCTATACATGTTTGGTGTCTACAAACTCGCACTGACCTGAGGCATATCACCCACACATCAGTTTTACCATACAGTGAACACAGTGAATAAAATATCTCAAAAACAATAGTGCTATCGCACTTTTTTGCAATTTTTCTGAATTTGGAATTTTTTTGCCGTTTTCCAGTACACTGTATGGTAAAACTTATGATATCATTTAAAAGTACAGCTCATTCCACAACAAAATGAGCCCTCACATGACCATATTGACTGAAAAATAAAAAAAGTTACGTCTCTCAGAAGAATGGCGAAAAAAAAAAACGAAAAGCGAAAAATCGGCCAGTTGTGAAGGGGTTAAAAAGCAGAATTGGGGATATTATACTGCCGCATGGGAAACATTATACAGCAGAATGGGGATATTACTCAGGAAGATGGGAGGCATGCTGCAGAATGGCAGATAATACACAGCAGCATGGAGGACATTATACAGCAGAACGGGGGGATATTACATAGCTACATGGGGAACATTATACAGTTGAATGGGGGATATTACACAGCAGCATGAGGGACATTATACAGCAGAATGGGGATATTACAAAGCAGCATGGGGGAAACTTTACAACATATTTGGGGTATATTACACAGTAACATAGGAAAGATTACAGAGCAACATGGGGGACATTATACAGCAAAATGGGGGATATTACAAAGCAGAATGTGGGATGTTACACAGCAGCATGGGGGATATTACACAGCAGAATGTGGATATTACACAGAAAGATTGGAGGCATGCTGCAGAATGGCGGATAATAAAAAGTAGCATGCAGGATGTTATACAGCAGAATGGGGGATATTACACAGAAGCATGGGAAACATTGTACAGTAGAATGAGCCATATTAAAAAGCAGCATAGGGGATATTACACAGCAGCATGGGGTACATTACACAGCAGCATGTGGGACATTACACAGCTACATGGGAGACATACAGCAGAATAGGGGATATTACACATCAGCAAAGGGAACATTACACAGCAGCTTTTCGAACATTACACAGCAACCAAGGGGATATTAAACAGCAGAATAAGGGATATTACACTGTAGCATGGGGAATATTACACAGAAATATTTGGGGACACCATACAGCAGAATGGGAGATATTACAAAGCAAAAAGTGGGATATATTACACAGCAGCATGGGAGACATTATACATTATACAGAAGAATGGGGGTATTACATAGGAGCATGGGATACATACAGCAGAATGCCAGATATTACACAGTAGCATGGAGGACATTATACAGTAGAATGGGGAACATAAAACAGCAGGATAGGGTTTATTATACTGCACCATGGGGTATATTATACAGAAGAATGGGGGATAGTACACAGCAGCATTGCGGACATTAAATAGCAGCATGGGGGACATTTTACAGCAGAATGCCGGATATTACATAGCAGCATGAAGGACATTATACAGCAAAATTGGAGACGTTATACACCAGAATGGGGCATATTACACAGCAGCATGGGAGATATTACACAGCATAATTGGGGATATTACACAGCAGCATGGGGATATTACACAGCAAAATGGAGATTTTACACAGCAGAATGGGAGACATATAGCAGAGTGGCAGATATTACACAGCAGCATGGAGAACATTACACAGCAGTGTGGGGGATAGTTCAGAGTGATCGGATGGCTGATTGCTATAGCCCCCTAGGGGGACTAGTTAAATAAAAAAAAAAAAAAGGTAAAAAAAAAAATTTTAAAAAAATTAAAAAAAAAAAAACCTAAAAAGTTCAAATCCCCCCCCTTTCGCCCCATTGAAAATTAAAGGGTTAAAGAAATAAAAAGTATACACATATTTGGTATCGCCGCGTTCGGAAACGCCCGATCAAAATATAAAATCAATTAATCTGATCAGTAAACAGCGTAACGGCATAAAAATTCTAAACACCAGAATGACGTTTTTCGCCACAACCTTTGCGCAAAATGCAATAGCAGACGATCAAAACGTAGCATCTGCGCAAAAATGGTACCGTTTAAAACGTCAGCTCGAGATGCAAAAAATAAGCCATCACTGAGCCATAGATTCTGAAAAATGAAAACGCTACAAGTCACGGAATATGAAACGTGCGCCACTTTTCTCAGAAAAACTTCCGATTTTTTTTAACCCCTTATATAAAAGTAAACCTATACATGTTTGGTGTCTACAAACTCGCACTGACCTGAGGCATATCACCCACACATCAGTTTTACCATACAGTGAACACAGTGAATAAAATATCTCAAAAACAATAGTGCTATCGCACTTTTTTGCAATTTTTCTGAATTTGGAATTTTTTTGCCGTTTTCCAGTACACTGTATGGTAAAACTTATGATATCATTTAAAAGTACAGCTCATTCCACAACAAAATGAGCCCTCACATGACCATATTGACTGAAAAATAAAAAAAGTTACGTCTCTCAGAAGAATGGCGAAAAAAAAAAACGAAAAGCGAAAAATCGGCCAGTTGTGAAGGGGTTAAAAAGCAGAATTGGGGATATTATACTGCCGCATGGGAAACATTATACAGCAGAATGGGGATATTACTCAGGAAGATGGGAGGCATGCTGCAGAATGGCAGATAATACACAGCAGCATGGAGGACATTATACAGCAGAACGGGGGGATATTACATAGCTACATGGGGAACATTATACAGTTGAATGGGGGATATTACACAGCAGCATGAGGGACATTATACAGCAGAATGGGGATATTACAAAGCAGCATGGGGGAAACTTTACAACATATTTGGGGTATATTACACAGTAACATAGGAAAGATTACAGAGCAACATGGGGGACATTATACAGCAAAATGGGGGATATTACAAAGCAGAATGTGGGATGTTACACAGCAGCATGGGGGATATTACACAGCAGAATGTGGATATTACACAGAAAGATTGGAGGCATGCTGCAGAATGGCGGATAATAAAAAGTAGCATGCAGGATGTTATACAGCAGAATGGGGGATATTACACAGAAGCATGGGAAACATTGTACAGTAGAATGAGCCATATTAAAAAGCAGCATAGGGGATATTACACAGCAGCATGGGGTACATTACACAGCAGCATGTGGGACATTACACAGCTACATGGGAGACATACAGCAGAATAGGGGATATTACACATCAGCAAAGGGAACATTACACAGCAGCTTTTCGAACATTACACAGCAACCAAGGGGATATTAAACAGCAGAATAAGGGATATTACACTGTAGCATGGGGAATATTACACAGAAATATTTGGGGACACCATACAGCAGAATGGGAGATATTACAAAGCAAAAAGTGGGATATATTACACAGCAGCATGGGAGACATTATACATTATACAGAAGAATGGGGGTATTACATAGGAGCATGGGATACATACAGCAGAATGCCAGATATTACACAGTAGCATGGAGGACATTATACAGTAGAATGGGGAACATAAAACAGCAGGATAGGGTTTATTATACTGCACCATGGGGTATATTATACAGAAGAATGGGGGATAGTACACAGCAGCATTGCGGACATTAAATAGCAGCATGGGGGACATTTTACAGCAGAATGCCGGATATTACATAGCAGCATGAAGGACATTATACAGCAAAATTGGAGACGTTATACACCAGAATGGGGCATATTACACAGCAGCATGGGAGATATTACACAGCATAATTGGGGATATTACACAGCAGCATGGGGATATTACACAGCAAAATGGAGATTTTACACAGCAGAATGGGAGACATATAGCAGAGTGGCAGATATTACACAGCAGCATGGAGAACATTACACAGCAGTGTGGGGGATAGTTCAGAGTGATCGGATGGCTGATTGCTATAGCCCCCTAGGGGGACTAGTTAAATAAAAAAAAAAAAAAGGTAAAAAAAAAAATTTTAAAAAAATTAAAAAAAAAAAAACCTAAAAAGTTCAAATCCCCCCCCTTTCGCCCCATTGAAAATTAAAGGGTTAAAGAAATAAAAAGTATACACATATTTGGTATCGCCGCGTTCGGAAACGCCCGATCAAAATATAAAATCAATTAATCTGATCAGTAAACAGCGTAACGGCATAAAAATTCTAAACACCAGAATGACGTTTTTCGCCACAACCTTTGCGCAAAATGCAATAGCAGACGATCAAAACGTAGCATCTGCGCAAAAATGGTACCGTTTAAAACGTCAGCTCGAGATGCAAAAAATAAGCCATCACTGAGCCATAGATTCTGAAAAATGAAAACGCTACAAGTCACGGAATATGAAACGTGCGCCACTTTTCTCAGAAAAACTTCCGATTTTTTTTAACCCCTTATATAAAAGTAAACCTATACATGTTTGGTGTCTACAAACTCGCACTGACCTGAGGCATATCACCCACACATCAGTTTTACCATACAGTGAACACAGTGAATAAAATATCTCAAAAACAATAGTGCTATCGCACTTTTTTGCAATTTTTCTGAATTTGGAATTTTTTTGCCGTTTTCCAGTACACTGTATGGTAAAACTTATGATATCATTTAAAAGTACAGCTCATTCCACAACAAAATGAGCCCTCACATGACCATATTGACTGAAAAATAAAAAAAGTTACGTCTCTCAGAAGAAGAATGGCGAAAAAAAAAAACGAAAAGCGAAAAATCGGCCAGTTGTGAAGGGGTTAAAAAGCAGAATTGGGGATATTATACTGCCGCATGGGAAACATTATACAGCAGAATGGGGATATTACTCAGGAAGATGGGAGGCATGCTGCAGAATGGCAGATAATACACAGCAGCATGGAGGACATTATACAGCAGAACGGGGGGATATTATATAGCTACATGGGGAACATTATACAGTTGAATGGGGGATATTACACAGCAGCATGAGGGACATTATACAGCAGAATGGGGATATTACAAAGCAGCATGGGGGAAACTTTACAACATATTTGGGGTATATTACACAGTAACATAGGAAAGATTACAGAGCAACATGGGGGACATTATACAGCAAAATGGGGGATATTACAAAGCAGAATGTGGGATGTTACACAGCAGCATGGGGGATATTACACAGCAGAATGTGGATATTACACAGAAAGATTGGAGGCATGCTGCAGAATGGCGGATAATAAAAAGTAGCATGCAGGATGTTATACAGCAGAATGGGGGATATTACACAGAAGCATGGGAAACATTGTACAGTAGAATGAGCCATATTAAAAAGCAGCATAGGGGATATTACACAGCAGCATGGGGTACATTACACAGCAGCATGTGGGACATTACACAGCTACATGGGAGACATTATACAGCAGAATAGGGGATATTACACATCAGCAAAGGGAACATTACACAGCAGCTTTTGGAACATTACACAGCAACCAGGAGGATATTATACAGCAGAATAGGGGATATTACACTGTAGCATGGGGAACATTACACAGAAATATTTGGGGACACCATACAGCAGAATGGGATATATTGCAAAGCAAAAAGTGGGATATATTACACAGCAGCATGGGATACATTACACAGAAGAATGGGGGTATTACATAGAAGCATGGGATACATACAGCAGAATGCCAGATATTACACAGGACAATGGAGGACATTATACAGTAGAATGGGTTACATAAGACAGCAGAATAGGGTTTATTATACTGCACCATGGGGTATATTATACAGTAGAATGGTGGATAGTACACAGCAGCATTGCGGACATTATATATCGGCATGGGGGACATTTTACAGCAAAATGCCGGATATTACAAAACAAAATGGGGATATGACACAGCAGCATGGGGGATATTACATAGCAGCATGAAGGACATTATACAGCAAAATTGGAGAAGTTATACACCAGAATGGGGGATATTAGAAAGCAGAATGGGGCATATTACACAGCAGCATGGGATATTTTACGCAGCAGCATGGGGATATTACACAGCAAAATGGAGATTTTATACAGCAGCATGGGAGACATACAGCAGAGTGGCAGATATTACACAGTAGCATGGAGAACATTACACAGCAGTAGGGGGGACATTACACAGCAGAATGGGGGATAGTACACTGCAGCATGGGGGAGGATATACAGCAGCATGGGGGTGAATTACACAGCAGCATTGGGTACATTATACAGCAGCATTGGGTACATTACACATTAGCATAGGGAACATGACAGAGGAGAATAGGAGACATTATACAGCAGAATGGGGGTATATTACACAGCAGCATAGGGGAGATTACACCGCAGCATGGGGGACATTACACAGCAACATGGGGGACATTATACAGCAGAATAGAGGGATATTACATTGTAGCATGGTAGAAAATACACAGCAACATGGGGGATATTACAAAGCAGAATGGGGGATGTTACACAGCGGCATGGGAGATATTATTCAGCAAAATTGGAGACATTTTACAGCAGAAAGGGGGATTTTACACAGTAGCATGGGCAGGGCTGTATTTGGCCGTCATGCTGCCCTAGACAATTTATGTGGTCGCACCCTTTACTGACAACGTAAAATTATGATTTTGTGCATGCGACATCTATTTAAGACACTACTCTAACACACTTGAAAAAGTGCTAAATGCCATAGGAATGAAGATCTGCACTTGCTGCGCATACGTTCAGTTTTATTTTGCTTATTTTAACAGCTTCAGGTTTTCAAAGACACCAAGTGGTTAAAACAGATATTTGAACCATTTTTCATGCTGTTGCCACCAAGAAGTCGCTGACTAGTACTTAAAACAATTTCAATTTAAAAAAGATGCCAGTGTTTCCTAACCTGTCCTCCTCCTGAAAAACTCAATAGATTCACAGATATGTAAAGGCCATGGTGTGCACACACCCAAACCGTTCACATTCCCTTCAGATTAAGTAGTTAAGGTGCTTGTACACAGACTACAGTTGGCTGAACCCGGAGATAGACAGGCTCGGCCGACAATCCAACCTCAAATAATGATAACATTATCAGAACCACCATTTGTACATGACAACATCTCCAGAACCAACTTCAAATCACTACATCACGAGAACCACCATCTGCACACTGCTCCATCACCAGAACCACGATCTGCACACTGCTACATTACCAGAACCGCCATTGGTATATGAATGCATAATCAGAACCAAGCTAAAATCACTACTACATCACCAGAACCATCATTGGTACATGACATTACATTACCAAAATCAAGCTCAAATCACTACTACGTCACCAGAACTAAAGCTAACCCAACATAAAATTGTCTGGCATGAAACTGCAGCTCCTAGTATGTATGTAACAATAATAAGGAGATACCAGGATTTGTTACCAGCCATCATCAGACTGCGGACAATACAGGAACCATAGTACTGTTAAACATTTAAAAAATACCTTAATTTTTGGGAGATATCTTCTATGTTTTAGGTACATTAATTCTGAGCACATTTATGTGGGTCTGGGTCCTGATACCCCCGTAAATTGCTCAAAAGACGCCTTAGAAGAAGTGCACGGCTCAGGAGACAGGACTATGACTTTCTACAGCATCCGCTCTGTGCTGTGTTCGCTCTAATAAAATAGCTTTTCAGCTGTTTTGGGGATTTTCAAGAACAGATTCCTCACCAATCTGCTCAGAATTATTGGGCATAAAACAAAAAATTCTCCCAAAAGTTTAGTTACTTTTTGAGGAGCACTTTGATGTGCCCTGAGTAGGGCAGATCAAAGTATTGTAGTGTGCTTGCGCAGGACCTCAATGCCGGCTACTGTGGATGACGTAGAATGCATCATGCACTCAGGATTCAAAAGAAGGAGGACAAAGATGGTCGAAAGAGGAGGTGCCGCTACTGGTGTCTGCATCAAACCACCCTTGAGGTGACTATTATAAAGTGATTTTTATGTTCTACACAGCGGCCTGGGCTCTTATCTACAGCATGTTAGAATGCTGTATATAAGAGCCCACTAGTGGTGGTCTCAGCTTATAGTCACCAAATCTGGTGACAGGTTCCCTTTAAAGAAGCACTCCGGTCATTTTTTTTCAGCTCACCTGTCTTCCTATGCCACAAAATCCGAGGGGTGCTCGTGGTCCGATGGTTAGGGGGATCAGTGGTCATTTTAGATAAAACTCTTTATGAAAGAGAAATAACCACCATACTAAATGACCACTCTACCTATAGGTGTTTGAATGGGGACCCAACAAATATTTTTTCTACCATATTATAGAATATTCTACAACAAGGTTATGATTGGGGGATTCCAAACCAGAAAACCTAGGAATACCTTATGGTGGATACTCCTATTTGCCCCATCTTTCAGAGTCTACCCAAAGTTCACAAAGACACCTTCCCCCCTCCGTTAAGACCCATTGTTGCTAGCACGGGATCGCTAGCCAGCCACCTTTCAGATTGGTTAGACAATATTTTACAACCGCTCATGAAGCGCACCGTCGTTTACATAAAGGACACAAAAAGCCTCCTCCAGAATCTTAGGGAGATGAAATGGACTGAACATTCCTTTTGGATTACTAGCGACGTAGTTTCACTCTATCCCTGTGTTCCCCATGAAGAAGCTTTACAAGCCCTATTTTTCCATCTTGATAAATATAGCACCCTGGATGACATCCATAAAGAATGTATTCTTACAGTAACTGGTTATCTACTTAAACATAATTTCTTCCAGTTTAATGGAATATATTATTTACAAATCACAGGATGCCCTATGGGAGCTAGTTTATCATGCGCTCTAGCAAACTTATACATGGCATACTGGGAAGAACAATACATACATACTGCAAACAATCCATTCCTCACACACATGCGATGGTACGCTAGGTACATAGGTGGCCAGATGTTTATCTGTGATCATAAAACAGATATCACTCCACAGGAGTTTATCAAATCATTGAGCACATATCTGAACAACAACAACTTGAATCTGCGGTTTTTAGTTAATCTATTTTACCCATTCTGCCCCTTTTCTTGACAAGCAACTATCAGGTATTTCCAATACAGGCAATATCGAGACAACTCTGTACAGGAAAGAGATCAGTGGAAACACCACCGTAGGGTACCGCCTCACTAAACAACATACCAGCGATTCTGATCACGATATGACCTGGTCAGGATCGCTGATGCGTCGCTTTGCTTAGTTACCCGATATTTAACTTGGCTATGTGTGCAAGGAGCCAGCGCTAAGCGGTGTACGCTGGTAACCAGGGTAAATATCGGGTAATCAAGCAAACCTCTTTTTTACCCTGGTTACCAGCGTACGCTGCTTACACAGAGTCTGTGCTCGTTGCAACGAGCAAAAAATAAACCAGAACAGTGTGTAACAATCAGCGATTTCACAGCAGGGGCCAGGTCGCTGCTTAGGGTCACACACAGCGAGATCGCTGATGAGGTCCCTTGTACATCACAAAAGCTGTGACTCAGCAGCGATCTCGCTAGCGATCTCGCTATGTGATAAGTACCCCTTACATGTGGACAGTTGTCACACTCCACACACTACTCAATTTACCGGTAGGCAAATTCCTCAGGGCCAAGAGGCTATGATCCTCTGAAACCTCCTTTTCCAGAAGCCAAGAACATCAGGAGCAGGTTGAAGAGGAGAGGGTATACCGATCATTCTTTGAATAGAGCACTAAGCATCTCTAGAACTAGATCACGTGATGATCTACTGAGGGATAAATCTAAGAATAATACTTATACTGAACGTGTCAACTTTTCCACCCCATATAGCCAGGATTTTTTCAACATCATTTTTTTTTTTTTTTACAATACATTCCTCTCTTACAGCAGGACAGCAGGATAGAGAATTAAATCATATCCTCTCACGAGGTGTCAATATTGTGGCTAAAAAAGCTAAATATTAAGGTAACAGCATATCACCTAGCTTATACACAGCTGTGAAACCCAGCAAAACATGGTTGAGCACTTCAGGCTCCCATTGATGCGGGTCACAGCGATGTGGTCTATGCTAATACTTGCATAGTATGAAACAGTTTCCAGGAGCCAATGGGGAAATTTTCAAAATCACTTTTATCAACTGCTCATCATCACGTGTAGTATATAGAGCCTCTTGCCTTATCTAATATATAAAGCTGAATGTGTGTATGTGTGTGTGTGTATATGTCCGGGATTGGCATCTGCACCGTCGCAGCTACAGCCACAAAATTTTGCACACTCACACTTCTGGACCCCGAAAGCGTCATAGGCTATGCTTTGAGGGGAAATTTTAACCCCGCGCTTTACAGTTATTCGCCAAAAAACCTGCCTCCATTAAAGTGAATGGAGCTGGGAGCCACAGTGCAGCCAAGACTTCAGAAGAATGCGTAGCCACGCCCTTATATGGAATGTTGGCGTGTCACAATGCTGCAGCCAGGGAAAGAGACAGACACAGACAGGGAAAGAGGCAAACACAGACAGGGTAAGAAACAGACACAAAGAGACAGACAAAGAGACAGACTGTCAGGGAAAGAGACAGACAGGGAAAGAGAGAGACAGGTTAAGAGACAGACACAGACAAAGAGACAGACTGACAGGGAAAGAGACAGACAGGGAAAGAGAAGGAAAGAGACAGACAGGGTAAGAGACAGACAAAGACAGGTAAAGAGACAGAAAAAGAGACAGACACAGGGAAAGTGACAGAGGGAAAGAGGGAAAAAGACAGACAGGGAAAGAGAGGGAAAAAGACAGACAGGGAAAGAGAGGGAAAGAGAGACAGGGAAAGAGACAGATAGACAAAAGAGATAGAGAGAGAGAGAGACAGAGAGAGATATACAGAGGGGTAGACAGACAGAATGGGAGAGAAACAGAGAGACAGTTACTAACCCGGGCAGCAGTTAAGCAGTTATAAACCCGGGCGAAGCCGGGTAGTACAGCTAGTCTACAATAAAAATTATATAGGATGTACATCCAGATCTCTTATAACATGCATATCAGAACACATTAGAACCACTTCAGATTCATCAATTACTACAGCAGGAAATATGCAGAAAAAACGCTCCTCATTGGGGCTCACTAAACATTTTCAGGATTTACATGATGGGGATTTCACCTCCTTAAAGGTGGCAGATATTGAACACGTTACCAGACCACCCAGAGGGAGTGACTGGTTTGCAGCTTTACTATATGCAGAGGCCAAATGGATCCTTAAATTAGATACCAGGCAACCATTAGGCCTTAATTTTCGTAAAGATTAGCGTTTTATCATTTAAATATACCTTTTGGGTTTTATTCTGCAACCAATTACCACTAGATATGATCCAATTTATACTTTGCAGATGAAATATATCACTATATATATATATATATATATATATATATATATATATATATATATATATATATATATATATTTTACCCTGCAGGTCCCCCTAGTAAATAATTACAACTATTGGACTTTGTCATTTTATTGATAGCCCTCAAATCTTTAAATAGGCATAGGCATTAAATAGGTCATAAACCTTTCCTTTTTCTACATAAGCACAAACAATCTCTAGAATTTAAGGTCTAAAAACAGGAATTTTTTGATCCGTCATAACAACGCAGAAACATATTTTAATTTAATACCTTTTTTTCCCATATCCTATAGGCCTAGTTTTCTCCTGGACAAGAAATGGTCCATATCCAACAGTTTGTCTCCCTTCTTTACATAATATTTGAAAGTATTTTCTATATTTCTTATTACTTTCTTTCAGATTAATCATGAAATCATACACAATACACATACACTTTGCACATTTTTTTCATTTTATTTTATTTTTCATTCCTGGATAAGGAATTTCATTATACATTTTTTTACTTTACTCCACTTCATTCTGTTTTTACATTTTCAGTCCATTGAGTTAATATTATTCACACCTGTTTTCTATCCCTAACAATGGTCACACCCTCAAACCTCTCTCACTCAGGTATTTGTCTGATATATAAACCCAATATTATAGGCTGGATAGGTTATTTATAATTACGGACTTTTTGTTTATATATACTGGTCCGAAACATGTCAAGATCACCCATGATTTAATGTTCATCTTGCGGTTTTCTTGGTAATCATTATAAAGCAGAATGGGGGATATTACACAACAACATGGGGACATTATACAGCAGAATGGGGGATAGTGATAGAGTGATATGGGGGGGTTGTGTATCATTTTGTGTAGGTTTCTATTTTAGGTGTGGTACTCTGTCCATTCTATGTATTATTTGTCCTGTTTGCAAGTTAGTCACCACCTACCGAGTTTTTGTGCCTAAGTCTGGGGAGGGTGCCTGGGATCCACCCAATCTCTCTCCGCCTCTGAGGTATTATTTATTCTGCCTGAGAACTACAAGAGACAAGCAGGAAGATTGATGCTCTGTGGGAGAAGCTGAGGCTCCCCAGAGAGACCTGGACATTTATCCCTTACTGGACTATATCCATGTTCCTGGACTATTTTACCCTGTGTGTGGTGGAATATGTTATGGACCTTTTGACTTGCTTGGAATAAATGTTCTTTGGATTGTTAAACCATCTCTCGCTCTGTTGATTGTGTGATATCGAAGAAGGAGCCTGTGACAAGGATATTACACAGCAGTATGGGGGATATTACACAGCAACATGGAGGACGTTATACAGCAGCAGGGGGGAGAGACATTATATATAGCAGCGTAGGGGATATCACGCAGCAGCATGGGGGATATTAAATAGCAGAATGAGGGATATTACACTACAGCATGGGTGACATACAGCATAATGGGGATATTACACAGCAGCACGGACTTAATTTTTTTCTTATTTGCTTGGATTTTTTTCTTGAATACATTCATCCAATACTTTATTATTATTCCAGTGGTGGGGATCTATTATTGTTAATTTTTTATCACATACATCACAGTATTCATGTAAGCTCATCCGTATACATCTCACATACTATACATTTTTGCACTTTAATCCTTTATTTGCATATATACATATATATCCTTGTGGTTGGGATTATTGTTTATTTTTCAATTTCATCAATTTTATTACAGTATTCATGTTCCTGCAAGCTCATCCGCACACACGTCACATACAGTTAGGTCCAGAAATATTTGGACAGTGACACAAGTTTTGTTATTTTAGCTGTTTACAAAAACATGTTCAGAAATACAATTATATATATAATATGGGCTGAAAGTGCACACTCCCAGCTGCAATATGAGACTTTTCACATCCAAATCGGAGAAAGGGTTTAGGAATCATAGCTCTGTAATGCATAGCCTCCTCTTTTTCAAGGGACCAAAAGTAATTGGACAAGGGACTCTAAGGGCTGCAATTAACTCTGAAGGCATCTCCCTCGTTAACCTGTAATCAATGAAGTAGTTAAAAGGTCTGGGGTTGATTACAGGTGTGTGGTTTTGCATTTGGAAGCTGTTGCTGTGACCAGACAACATGTAGTCTAAGGAACTCTCAATTGAGGTGAAGCAGAACATCCTGAGGCTGAAAAAAAAGAAAAAAATCCATCAGAGAGATAGCAGACATGCTTGGAGTAGCAAAATCAACAGTCGGGTACATTCTGAGAAAAAAGGAATTGACTGGTGAGCTTGGGAACTCAAAAAGGCCTGGGCGTCCACGGATGACAACAGTGGTGGATGATCGCCGCATACTTTCTTTGGTGTAGAAGAACCCGTTCACAACATCAACTGAAGTCCAGAACACTCTCAGTGAAGTAGGTGTATCTGTCTCTAAGTCAACAGTAAAGAGAAGACTCCATGAAAGTAAATACAAAGGGTTCACATCTAGATGCAAACCATTCATCAATTCCAAAAATAGACAGGCCAGAGTTAAATTTGCTGAAAAACACCTCATGAAGCCAGCTCAGTTCTGGAAAAGTATTCTATGGACAGATGAGACCAAGATCAACCTGTACCAGAATGATGGGAAGAAAAAAGTTTGGAGAAGAAAGGGAACGGCACATGATCCAAGGCACACCACATCCTCTGTAAAACATGGTGGAGGCAACGTGATGGCATGGGCATGCATGGCTTTCAATGGCACTGGGTCACTTGTGTTTATTGATGACATAACAGCAGACAAGAGTAGCCGGATGAATTCTGAAGTGTACCGGGATATACTTTCAGCCCAGATTCAGCCAAATGCCGCAAAGTTGATCAGACGGCGCTTCATAGTACAGATGGACAATGACCCCAGGCATACAGCCAAAGCTACCCAGGAGTTCATGAGTGCAAAAAAGTGGAACATTCTGCAATGGCCAAGTCAATCACCAGATCTTAACCCAATTGAGCATGCATTTCACTTGCTCAAATCCAGACTTAAGACGGAAAGACCCACAAACAAGCAAGACCTGAAGGCTGCGGCAGTAAAGGCCTGGCAAAGCATTAAGAAGAGGGAAACCCAGCGTTTGTGATGTCCATGGGTTCCAGACGTAAGGCAGTGATTGCCTCCAAAGGATTCGCAACAAAATATTGAAAATAAAAAAATTTTTTTTGGGTTTGGTTTATTTGTCCAATTACTTTTGACCTCCTAAAATGTGGAGTGTTTGTAAAGAAATATGTACAATTCCTACAATTTCTATCAGATATTTTTGTTCAAACCTTCAAATTAAATGTTACAATCTGCACTTGAATTCTGTTGTAGAGGTTTCATTTCAAATCCAATGTGGTGACATGCAGAGCCCAACTCGCGAAAATTGTGTCACTGTCCAAATATTTCTGGACCTAACTGTACTACACACTTTTTTTCACTTTCATCCATTTGTCGCATATATTCATACACTCAATATTTTGCATGAATTACACTTCACACACTTCTTTGGCACTTATTTACATACACTGACTCTCTTACACATTTTTCTTTCTAATGTCCGCCATTACTCTTCCATTTTTTTGTCATACTGTATTTCATGTATAATATTTAATTCTTCTCATAGACATTTTATAATTGCTTTTTCCCCACATATTGTTCTACACATTCACCTCATTCATACATATTTTTATACTATTTTTCGTATATTTTTTTTTTCACTGTATTTCATACAGTTTCTGCATTCATACTTTTTTAGTATAACATCGCACTACTAATGTTAGTGTATTTTATTTTTATCCATCCTTGAAAAACCTTTTGCATTAGACATAATTCCCACTTACACATCCGGATGTGAGCACAGGTGTGTTACCCCCTCGTTGACTTCCTTAGCCGCTAGCATATCGGGCATCAGGCACTGACCACAGTGTCTTCCTGAACAGTGGCTGTGCTTGCGTTCCACGACCGACGGCCATAAGTCACGTGATACGGGGACTGGTCACATGACTTGTACGCCGCCATATCCAGCTATGTCCAGGTGGCAAATTAGAAATTCATCTGCGCCGGTTCTACACTTTCTCCTGCATAAATAGCTGGTTTTCTACAACCGACACTTATTCGATTCACTATCCCCTCACCCTAGGAAGTCTAACGCAATACGAAACGCGCATCAGGCTGACGAGCTCCATGAACCCTATTCCTAGGTATTTAATATCCCTCTAACTACTTCATCTTTGCAGTCTCTGTTGCAGCATTTCTTCTTGAGCACTATACACCTTACGATTAGATCAATATCTGCTATTGGAACTTTAATAATAGAAATGCAGTGAATTTAATTCTTTTATTGGTACTTTGTTCATTTTTTCATTGTAATTTGATGGCTATTTAATTATAACCTTTAGTGGTCCCTTTGGCATTTATTCCCCTCGTCGTATGCCTTTGTGGAATATCCCTGTCTTTTTAAGCATTTTTTTGTTCCCAGAAATTATAAAGTATCATAATATCTATATTTTTAAAATATTTTTCTAATAAAAGATTTTTTTATTTTTTTTTTACATTTTTCGTATGGTGTTTTGACTCTTATGAGTAATTTCATGCCTGTTATTTGTTCATGGGAGCTTTTTGAAATTTTGATAGTATTTTTTGAGCACCTTATTAGGGGATCTTTATGATTTAGCATTAATATTCCTTTGTTTGTTGTAACAGAATATCCCGATATCTATAGAAATTGAAGATGTATATGAAAACTAAGGAACAAATTTGGAAAACTTAAGGCTACTTTACACGTTGCAATCACATATGCAATCTCGTATGCGATTGCACACACCCCCATCGTATGTGCGGCACGGGTAATTTGTTGCCCGTGTCGCACAAACGATTAACCCCGTCACACGTACTTACCTGCCGGACGACCTCGCTGTGGGCGGCGAACATCCACTTCCTAAAGTGGGAGGGACATTCGGCGTCACAGCGACGTCACACAGCGGCCGGCCAATAGAAGCGGAGGGGTGGAGATCAGCGGGACGTAAACATCCCGCCCTCCTCCTTCCTTCCGCATAGCCAGCGGGTGCCGCGGGAAACAGGTAAGCTGCAGTTCATCGTTCCCGAGGTGTCACACGGAGCGACGTGTGCTGCCTCGGGAACATTGAACAACCGGACGTTCAATTTTTAGAAATTGAACGACGTGTATGCGATCAATGTTTTAACGTACAATCATGATCGCACGTAGGTGTCACACACTACAATATCACTAACGATGCCGGATGTGCGTCACTTACGACGTGACCCCGCCGACACATCGTTAGATATATTGTAGCGTGTAAAGCCCGCTTAAGGCCTCAGAAATCTTTAGACAGCGAGCTTCCCCTGACTGCAATGAAATATCACTTGTAAATAGGGAAACTATAAAGAAGGGAATTTTGTTTACTTACCGTAAATTCCTTTTCTTCTAGCTCCAATTGGGAGACCCAGACAGTGGGTGTATAGCTACTGCCTCTGGAGGCCGCACAAAGAACTACACTTAAAAGTGTAAGGCCCCTCCCCTTCTGGCTATACACCCTCCCGTAGGAGTACGGATTCCTCAGTTTTAGTACCAAAGCAAGGAGGAGGAAAGCCAATAACAGTTTCAAAAACAAATTCAATCCGATAACAAGATCGGAGAACTTAAGAAACAACATGAACAACATGTGCACCCGAAAAACGAAACCCTAAGAACAAATAGGGCGGGTGCTGGGTCTCCCAATTGGAGCTAGAAGAAAAGGAATTTACGGTAAGTAAACAAAATTCCCTTCTTCTTTTTCGCTCCTAATTGGGAGACCCAGACAGTGGGACGTCCAAAAGCAGTCCCTGGGTGGGTAAAAAGATACCACATGAACGGGCTGTCAGACAGCCCTTTCCTACAGGTGGGCCACCGCCGCCTGAAGGACCTGTCTACCTAGGTTGGCATCTGCCGAAGCGTAGGTATGCACTTGATAGTGTTTGGTAAACGTGTGCAGACTCGACCAGGTAGCCGCCTGGCACACCTGCTGAGCCGTAGCCTGATGCCGCAATGCCCAGGACGCACCAACGGCTCTGGTAGAATGGGCCTTCAGTCCAGATGGAATCGGAAGCCCAGCAGAACGGTATGTGTGAAGAATTGGTTCCTTGATCCACCGCGCCAGGGTGGATTTGGAAGCTTGCGATCCCTTATGCTGACCAGCGACTAGGACAAAGAGCGCATCAGAACGGCGTAGAGACGCCGTGCGAGAAATGTAAATCCTGAGTGCTCTCACCAGGTCCAACAGATGTAAACCTTTTTCAAATTGGTGAACTGGATGCGGACACAAAGATGGCAAAGTGATATCCTGATTGAGATGAAAGGAAGAAACCACCTTGGGAGAAAACTCTGGAATTGGACGCAGTACTACCTTGTCTTGGTGAAACACCAGGAAGGGAGATTTGCAAGATAACGCCGCTAGCTCGGACACTCTTCGAAGAGACGTGACCGCCACAAGAAAAACTACTTTTTGTGAAAGCCGAGAAAGGGAAACCTCTTTCAAAGGCTCGAAAGGCGGCTTCTGGAGAGCAATGAGAACCTTGTTCAGATCCCAGGGTTCCAATGGCCGTCTGTAAGGAGGAACGATATGACAAACTCCTTGGAGAAACGTGCGTACTTTAGAAAGTCGTGCCAAGCGCTTCTGAAAGAATACGGATAGCGCGGAGACTTGACCCTTAAGAGAGCTAAGCGACAAACCTTTTTCCAACCCAGACTGCAGGAAGGAAAGAAAAATTGGCAATGCAAATGGCCAGGGAGAAAACCCTTGAGCCAAGCACCAAGCTAAGAATATCTTCCACGTCCTGTGATAGATCTTAGCTGAGGATGGTTTTCTAGCCTGTCTCATTGTGGCAACAACTTCATGAGATAAACCGGAGGCCGCTAGGATCCAGGACTCAATGGCCACACAGTCAGGTTCAGGGCCGCAGAATTCAGATGGAAAAACGGCCCTTGAGACAGCAAATCTGGACGGTCTGGTAGTGCCCACGGTTGGCCTACCGTGAGATGCCACAGATCCGGGTACCACGACCTTCTTGGCCAGTCTGGAGCGACGAGAATGGCTCGATGGCAGTCGGACCTGATTTTCCGGAGAACTCTGGGTAACAATGCTAGAGGTGGGAACACATAGGGGAGTCGGAATTGCGACCAATCCTGAACCAAGGCGTCTGCCGCCAGCGCTCGGTGATCGTGAGACCGTGCCATGAAAACTGGGACCTTGTTGTTGTGCCGTGACGCCATCAGATCGACGTCCGGCGTCCCCCAGCGGCAACAGATCTGCTGAAACACGTCCGGGTGAAGGGACCATTCTCCTGCGTCCATGCCCTGGCGACTGAGAAAGTCTGCTTCCCAGTTTTCCACGCCTGGGATGTGAACTGCGGATATGGTGGACGCTTTGCTTTCCACCCACGTCAAAATCCGCCGGACTTCCTGAAAGGCTTGGCGACTGCGTGTTCCCCCTTGGTGGTTGATGTACGCCACCGCCGTGGAATTGTCCGACTGAATCCGAATCTGCTTGCCTTCCAGCCATTGTTGGAAGGCTCGCAGAGCAAGGTAGATTGCTCTGATTTCCAGAACATTGATCTGCAGGGTGGACTCTTCCTGAGTCCACGTCCCCTGAGCCCTGTGGTGGAGAAACACCGCTCCCCACCCTGATAGGCTCGCATCCGTCGTGACCACTGCCCAGGACGGAGGAAGGAACGACTTTCCCTGTGACAATGAGGTGGGGAGAAGCCACCAACGCAGAGAGTCCTTGGCAGTCTGAGAGAGGGAGACAGTCCTGTCGAGGGACGTCGACTTCCCGTCCCATTGGCGGAGAATGTCCCATTGTAGAGGGCGCAGATGAAACTGCGCGAACGGGACCGCCTCCATTGCTGCTACCATCTTTCCTAGGAAATGCATGAGGCGCCTCAGTGAGTGCGACTGGCTCTGAAGGAGAGATTGCACTCCTGTCCTTAGCGAACACTGCTTGTCCAGTGGAAGCTTCACTATCGCTGAGAGAGTATGAAACTCCATGCCAAGATAAGTCAGAGATTGGGTCGGGATGAGATGCGACTTTGGAAAGTTGATAATCCACCCGAAACTCTGGAGAGTGTCTAGTGCCACCTTCAGACTGTGTTGGCATGCCTCTTGAGAGGGTGCCTTTATAAGCAGGTCGTCTAGATACGGGATGACCGAGTGACCCTGCGAGTGCAGAACAGCTACTACTGCTGCCATGACCTTGGTGAAGACCCGGGGGGCTGTTGCCAGACCGAAAGGTAACGCTACGAACTGCAGGTGTTCGTCGTGTATGACGAAGCGTAGGAAACGCTGATGCTCTGGCGCAATCGGCACGTGGAGATACGCATCTTTGATATCTATTGATGCTAGAAAATCTCCTTGAGACATTGAGGCTATGACGGAGCGTAGGGATTCCATCCGGAACCTCCTGACTTTTACGTGTCTGTTGAGCAACTTTAGATCCAGGACGGGTCGATACGATCCGTCCTTTTTTGGGACTACAAACAGATTGGAGTAAAAACCGTGACCTTGTTCCTGAAGAGGGACGGAGGTCACCACTCCTTCCGCCTTTAGAGCGGCCACCGCCTGCAACAGAGCATCGGCTCGGTCTGGTGGTGGAGAAGTTGTGAAGAAACGAGTTGGCGGACGAGAACTGAACTCTATCCTGTACCCGTGAGACAGAATATCCCTCACCCAACGGTCTTTGACGCGTGACAGCCAAATGTCGCCAAAGTGGGAAAGCCTCCCACCGACCGAGGGTGTGGGAATCGGAGACTGCAAGTCAGGAGGACGCCGTCTTGGCAACGGTTCCTCCGGCTGTCCTTTTTGGGCGTGACTGAGACCTCCAAGAATCTGAGCGTCTCTGGTCTTTTTGAGTCTTTTTTGACGAGGCGAATTGGGACCTGCCCGGTCCTCGAAAGGACCGATAACCAGACTGACCCTTCCTCTGTTGGGGTTTGTTTTGTCTGTGTTGCGGTAAGGATGAGTCCTTACCCTTGGAGTGTTTGATGATTTCATCCAAACGCTCTCCAAACAATCGGTCACGAGAAAAAGGCAAATTGGTTAAGCACTTCTTGGAATGAGAATCTGCCTTCCAATGTCTCAACCACAGGGCCCTACGCAAAACAACGGAGTTGGCTGACGCCACTGCCGTGCGGCTTGTAGCGTCAAGAACAGCATTAATCGCGTACGACGCGAATGCCGACATTTGCGAGGTCAATGGTGCTACCTGCGGGGCAAATGCACGTGTGACTGAGTCGACTTGCACAAGCCCGGCTGAGATAGCTTGGAGTGCCCATACGGCAGCAAAAGATGGCGCTAACGACGCTCCAATCGCTTCATAGATGGATTTCAGCCAGAGCTCCATCTGCCTGTCAGTGGCATCTTTAAGTGCCGCTCCATCTTCAACTGCAACCAAGGATCTAGCTGCAAGCCTGGAAATTGGAGGATCCACTTTTGGACACTGGGTCCAACCCTTGACCACCTCAGGGGGAAAAGGATAGCGTGTATCTTTAAGCCGTTTAGAAAAACGCCTTTCCGGATAAGCGTGGGGTTTCTGGATTGCGTCTCTAAAGTCAGCGTGGTCCAGAAAAGTGCTTAATGTACGCTTAGGATATCTGAAATGGATTTTCTCGTGCTGCGAAGCTGACTCCTCTACAGGAGGAGCTGGTGGGGAAATATTTAACATCTTATTGATGGACGCTATAAGATCATTAACTATGGCGTCACCATCTGGTGTATCTAGATTGAGAGCGGTCCCAGGATCAGAATCCTGATCAGTGACGTCCGCTTCATCACCCATAGATTCATCTCGCTGGGATCCTGACCATTGAGATGAATGTGAAGGCCCCTCATAGCGAGCCCGCTTAGGTTGCCTGGGGCCATCGTCCGAGTCAGAGTCTTCACCCTGAGGTGTATGTGCCCGTCCCGGAGCTTGGAGGTAATTCAGCTGAGGGGGACCAGGGGGCAATGATTGCACAGTGTCCGTGGCCTGAAGTACAGGCCTAGCTCGCAATGCGTCAAGAATTTGTGACATAGTGAGAGACATTCTGTCAGCAAAAGCTGTAAACTCAGTTCCTGTCACCTGGACAGCATTCACAGGTGGTACACCCTGGGTCACGTCCAGCAGAGGTCCCGACTGTGCAAGCGCCGCAGGGGCCGAGCACTGCACACAATGGGGGTCAGTGGAGCCTGCCGGTAGAAAAGTCCCACATGCGGTACAGGAAGCATATAATGTCTGTGCCTTGGCACCCTTGCGTTTTGCGGACGACATGCTGTTGGCTCTCTGCAATGTGAGAGAGTCTATAGCCAAAGGGCGACTAGCGCTATGCAGTACAAAGTATTTGCAGGAACAAAATACTAAGATTACTACTGGCACAAGAGGGGGTGAGCCCAAAGGGCTGCTTACCGCCCGCTGAATAGCGGGTAAGAGGCGCAGAATTCCTTGTCTGGGTCTCCCCGGCTCCCCTCTGCAGCTCAGCGTGTCAGCAGGAATGGCTGCCGGCGTCTGTGGAGAGGGGCGGTCCGTGGGAGTTCCCAAACAAAAGTGCGGGAAACAGTGTGCCTATTGTGAGGGCTGGAGTATGTAAAAACGACTCCAGCCCTCAGCGCTGATGCACTGACCAGCGTCCCGCCCCTCTCCTGACTGGCAGGTCCGGGGGCGGGAACGAACGGAAATAGGCCGCAAAAAGCCGGGGACTCGAGTTATCAGCGCGGCCGCCGTAAAAGCGCGGCCCGCGCTGAAGTCCCCGGCGCACCACAAGTGCCAGCGGCGCCGCAGTCCCAGCGGCCGGCGCGACCTTTTCCCAAAAGTGTGCCTGCTTCAGCGAAGCTGAATGAGGCTATGGCACAAGCGCCGCAGCGCTAATGTCCCCGGCGCACTACAACACCCAGCATGCTGCGGTGTGAGCGCCAAATGCACGGGGACACAGAGTACCTTGAGGAAGCAGGGCCATGTCCCTGATGTACTCCGCTCCATCCAGCATCTTCTCCAGGGGCTGTAGATGGAGCACGGTCTCAGTGCCTGGAGACCAGTAAATCCCACTTCACCCAGAGCCCTGTAAAAAGGGATGGGGAAGGAATCAGCATGTGGGCTCCAGCCGCCGTACCCGCAATGGGTACCTCAACCTTACAAACACCTCCGACATACAGTGGGGTGAGAAGGGAGCATGCTGGGAGCCCTGTATGGGCCCTCTTTTCTTCCATCCGACATAGTCAGCAGCTGCTGCTGACTAAAAACAATGGAGCTATGCGTGCGTGTCTGACCTCCTGCGCACAAAGCTAAAACTGAGGAATCCGTACTCCTACGGGAGGGTGTATAGCCAGAAGGGGAGGGGCCTTACACTTTTAAGTGTAGTTCTTTGTGCGGCCTCCAGAGGCAGTAGCTATACACCCACTGTCTGGGTCTCCCAATTAGGAGCGAAAAAGAAAAAGCACATTGAAGGAAAAAAAAAAAGGTAATTTCCTCCTGATATAGATAGATAGAGAAATAGATAGATAATAGATAGATAGATAGATAGATAGATAATCATTAGATAGAGTCCCTGTGAGGACACGCTGCAGTTCTCACGGTCAGTGGTGTGTTCACATTACCGACCGTGAAAAATGTCCTGTAGATACCTCTGCAGGCTCGTTACGAGGCTGCATTCAGTACAGTATGTCAGTCGCAGCTGGAAGCAAGCGTCGTGGGACCTCGGTGGATTTTCGCAGGAGGTGTGTGTTGGAGGGGTTAATAAAGGGGTGAAAGAGGGGCTTTTTGTCTTTTATTTAAAAAAAAAAAGGATTTTTCGGTGTGTGTGTGTTTATTCACTTTACGTACGGGTTAATCACGAAAGCTGTCTCATAGACACTGCCCTGATTAAGCCTGGACTTAAATGGCAGCGATCTGCTGCCATTTAACTCCTTATTACCTGAATTGCCACCGCATCACGGCAATCTGGATGAGTCGGGGACACTCTGGGACTGTCGCATAATGGATGCGACAGTCCCGGGGCAGCTGTGGCTGATATTCTCAGCTGCGGGAGGGGGGTGGCATTAACCATTGCCCTCGCCCTCCCCAGCCTGAGAATGCCGGGCCGCCATTGTGTGTGTTTACCTTGGCTGGATGGTAAAAATACAGCGGAGCCCACGTTTTTTTTTTTATATGTACGTTTCATTTCTATGTGTATTCTATATGTCTGTGTGTGAGTGTGATGTGTGTGTTTTCTATGTCTGTGTCTGATATGTGTGTTTACTCTAGGCTCAGCTTCCTCTTCATGTCATATTGACATCACTTCCCTGCAAAACCCAGGGCCAGTGATGAACATTATGTCCCGAAAACGCAAAATACCGCAAGGAATAACACAGGAAAACGCAATGAACTGCACAGAATTTGCTACCTGCGTTATTCCCTGCGGGATTTCACAATAACATTACAGTCAATGGAGTGAAATGGCGCAGCTACCTGCGGAAAAGAAGTGACATGCAATTGTTTTTGCTGCGGGAATCCCGCAGCAAAACATGCAGCTGTCAAAATCCGCATAGTGCGCACAGCTTTTTTCCCATAGGATTTGCTGGTGAATCACTGCAGAGATGTTATGAACATTTTCTGCAGCAAAACATGCAGCAAATCCGCAGGAAATCTGCAGCAAAAACCGGCAAGTGCGCACAGGGCCTTATGGGGGTAATGTCCCCAAATTCTCTACTAAGGTACCCCATCCTGGAAATGATCCTCCTGCCTTGTATATATATGTCACTCATCCTGGTATAGCCCCCATCCCACTATATACTGCCATCCTGGTATGTGCTCCCATCCTGCTATATACCCAATCCTGGTGTATGGCCGCATCCTGCTATATACCCCATCCTGGTGTATGGCCGCATCCTGCTATATACCCCCATCCTGGCATATGGCCGCATCCTGCTATATACCCCTATCCTGGCATATGGCCCCATCCTGCTATATACCCCCATCCTGCTATATACCTCCATTCTTCTATATAACCCCATCCTGCTATATACCCCTATCCTGCTATATTGCTGCATCATGCTATATACCCCATCCTGGCATATGGCCGCATCCTGCCTTCCTGGCATATGGCCGCATCCTGTTATATACCCCCACCCTGGCATATGGCCACATCCTGCTATATACCCCCATCCTGCTATATACCTCCATCCTAGCATATGGACGCATCCTGCTATATACCCCATCCTAGCATATGGCCGCATCCTGCTATATACCTTATCCTAGCATATGGCCGCATCATGCTATACACCCCATCCTAGCATATGGCCGCATCCTGCTATATACCCCATCCTGGCATATGGCCGCATCCTGCTATATACCCCATCCTCGTATATGGCCGCATCCTGCTATATAACCCATCCTGGCATATGGCCGCATCCTGCTATATATCCCATGCTGGCATATGGCCGCATCCTGCTATATACCCCATCCTGGCATATGGCCGCATCCTTCTATATACCCAATCCTGGCATATGGCCGAATCCTGCTATATACCCAATCCTGGCATATGGCCGCATCCTGCTATATACCCCATCCTGGCATATGGCCGCATCCTGCTATATACCCAATCCTGGCATATGGCCGCATCCTGCTATATACCCCCATTCTGGTATATGGCCGCATCCTGCTATATACACCCATCGCGGCATATGGCTGCATCCTGCTATATACCCCATCCTGGCATATAGCCGCATCCTGCTATATACCCCATCCTGGCATATGGCCGCATCCTGCTATATACCCAATCCTGGCATATGGCCGCATCCTGCTATATACCCCCATTCTGGTATATGGCCGCATCCTGCTATATACCCCTACTGGTGTACAGCCGCAACCTGTGACACACAAAAAAATAAACGGTCATACTCACCTCTCCTCACTCCACGCAGCATCGCTCCTCCTCCCGTTTGTGCCAGCAGCAGCGTTGCTGACCTGTGTAGAGCCGTCCACGATCCCTGCAGCATCGCTCATCCTCCTGTCTGTACCGTCCGCGGCTGTGTGTGGACACGTGCGCAGAGTGATGACGTCATCGCTGTGCGCAACACTAGTCTCAACACAGCCGCAGCCGGCAGACAGGAGGACGAGTGATGCTGCAGGGATCGTGGATGGCTCTACACAGGTCAGCGGCGCTGCTGTTGGCACAAACGGGAGGAGGAGCGATGCTGCGTGGAGCGAGGAAAGGCAAGTATGAACATATTTACACATGATCACTCCAGGCTGTAGTTGCCAGGGGTGATCATGCGGGCCGGCTGTTTAGTATGCGCGCATCCCCCACCCACCTGTCAGCGCCGGCTTCAGCGCTGAGAGATGATGGGTGAGATGATGGGCGTGCATATGAAATGAGCGGGGCGCACATGGTCACGGCATGCGCTGCTACAGCCTGCCCATGCCCCCGATGACCCGCTCCACCTCAGCACCCTCATTCCCCGCAGTCATGCCCTACATTCAGACTATAAGACGCACCCCCCCACTTTCCCCCAACATTTGGGGGAAAAAAAGGGCGTCTTATAGTCCAAAAACTACGGTATATCACAGTATTCATGTTCATGCAAGCTCATCAGTACACATCTCACATACTATACATTTTTGCACTTTAATTCTTTAATTGCATATATACTGTACATATATTCTAGTGCTGGGGATTTATTATTGTTTATTTTTCATCAATTTTATTACAGTATTCATGTTCCTGCAAGCTCATCCGCACACACGTCACATACTACACACTTTTTTGCACTTTCATCCATTTGTTGCATATATTCATACACTCATTATTTTGTATGAATTACACTTTACACACTTTTTGGCACTTCTTTACATACACTGACCTTTTTACACATTTTTCTTCTTACGGTCCTCTTTTACTCTACCATTTTTTTGTCATACTGTATTTCATGTATAATATTTCATTCTTCTCATAAACATATTTTTATACTATTTTTCATATTTTCTTTTCTTTTTCACTGTATTGCATACAGTTTTTTTGTTCATACTTTTTTTTGTATGACATCGCATTACTAATGTTAGTTCATTTTTTTTTTTTTTTTTTTTTGCTTTATCCGTCCTTGAAAAAACTTTTGCATTAGACATAATTCCCAGTTGCACATCTGGATGTGTGCACAGGTGTGTTACCTCCTCGATGACTTCTGCAGCCACCAGCATATCGGGCATCAGGCATTGACCACCGTCTCTTCCTGAACAGTAGTTGTGCTTGCATTCCACAACCGACGGCCGGAAGTCACATGATACGGAGACTGGTCACATGACTTGTGCGCCACTATATCCGGCTATTTCCAGGCGGCAAATTAGACATTCATCCGCGCCGGATCTACACTTTCTCTTGCATAAATAGCTGTTTTTTTCTACAACCCACACTCATTCGCTTCACTACCCCCCCTGAGAAAGTCTATCGCAAGACGAAATGCGCGTCAGGCTGAAGGCTGATGAGTTCCACGGACCCCAATTCTAGGTATTTAATATCCCTCTCTAACTACTTCATCTTTGCAGTCTCTGCTGCAGCATTTCTTTTTGAGTACTATGCACCTTACTATTAAATAGATATCTGCTATTGGAACTTTAATAATAGAAATGCACTGCATTTAAATTATTTTTCTGGCACCTTGTTCATTTTTTCGTCGTCATTTGATGGATATTTAATTATAGCCTTTAGTGGTCCCTCTGGTATTTATTCCCCTCATCTGCCTTTGTGGAATAACCCTATCTTTTTAAGCATTTTTTTGTTCCCAGAAATTATAATGTTAGATATCGTAATATTTATATTTTTTTAATGGTTTTCTAATAAAAGATATATTTTTTTACATTTTATCGTGTGGTGTTTTGACTCTTGTGAGCAATTTCATGCCTGTTATTTGCTCATGGGAGTTTTTTAAAATTTTCATAGCATGGGACACATGCAGCAGAATGGCGAATATTATACAGTAGCGTGAAGGACATTATACAGCAGCAGGGGGGACAATATACAGCCGAATGGGGGATATTACACTGCAGCATGGGGGATATTATACAGCAGAATGAGGGATATTACACAGCAGCATGGGGGACATTATACAGCAGAATAGGGGGATATTACACAGCAGTACTGAGCTGTGTGGCTGTGAATACAGCACTGATGTATAACAGTGGCTTGAAACTGTAGCACAAGTTTGTGTGTCTGTGCTGAGTTCTGCTCACTTCTTCCCCTTTGTTCTTCATAAATTCTAAAAAGCGCTGTAACCTGACAATTCACTGTTTTGAAATCATTTTGGTTTGAGTTATTCTTCAGAATAAGCGGGGATAATGGAAGAAGTGGTTGATATGTGGAGAAAGAAGCATATTTATTTGATAATATATAATACAGAATTTCTAATATTTGCCCATACTGTGGATTTATGCAAATTTCTTGAAACATCAATGACCATTACCACTTGTTGGGTGTCATTAGTCTGACTGTAAGACCATGTACACACGCTGCATATTTGGTCAGTATTTTACCTCAGTATTAGGCCACGTGCACACGTTGAGCACTTGATGAGGGTTTTTTTTTTAACTCTGTATTTGTAAGGCCTCGTGTACACAGTGAATATTTGATGAGTTTTTTACCTCAGTATTTGTTGCCAAAACCAGGAGTTGGACAAGCAGAAGAAAAGTATAATAGAAACACATCACCACCACTTATGTATTTTCTACTCTCTCACGGTTTTGGCCACAAATCCTGGAGGTAAAAAAAAAACTCAGCAAATACTGGACATGTGCACATGGCCTTAATACTGAGGTAAAAGCTCACCAAATACTAAATGTGTGCATGTGGACGTAATACTGAAGTAAAAGCACAAACACTGAACGTATGCACGTGGCCTTAATACTAAGGTAAAACACCACGGTTACTTACCGGTAGCCGTTTTTTCCTGAACCCATGACAGCACCACGTGAGAGAGGGATCCGCCCAGCGAGGACAGGAAACCATTCTGAATAAAAGGGCGGTACTTCTCCCCTTCGTCAGTTGAATACCGAGAATGAGAGGACCTCCAACAATCGTTAGAACTTACTCCATCACCACTAAACATACACAAGCACACCGAAAAGTGTACACCAAGGATGAGAAAGGGAGGGAATATATGGGTGCTGTCATGGGTTCAAGAAAAACCGGCTACCGGTAAGTAACCGTGGCGTTTTCCCCTCACCCATGACAGCACCACGTGAGAGATTTCCAGAGAAACCTAATTAGGGAAGGACCACCACCTCAAGCACCCTTCTACCAAACGAAAGAGCAGCCGAAGAGGATAGGTCCAACCGATAGTGCCGGAAAAAAGTCGACTGTGAGGACCAGGTAGCGGCCCTACAAATTTGCTCAATAGATACCTGCGCACGTTCAGCCCAGGAGGTAGACACCGCTCTGGTGGAATGGGCCCGGACGTTCTCCGGAACGGTCGCTCCACTAGAGAAGTAGGCTAAAGTAATGGCCTCCCTAATCCACCTAGCGATAGTACTCTTGGACACCCCCTGACCCTTGGTACTACCCTGAAAGGAGATGAATAACGACTGTGTCTTCCTCACTGCCCGAGTTACCGAAAGATAGTGTAGGAGGGCCCAGCGCACATCTAGGGTGTGAAATCTACATTCCCCCTCAGTAGTGGGACGGCTGCAGAATGAGGGCAGTACTATTTCTTGCGTTCTATGAAAATGAGAAGCGAATTTTGGGAGATACGCTGGGTCTGGCCGCAAGATGACTATCCTCAAGGACCTGACTGTAAGGCTGCACTACTGACAGGGCCTGTAAATCACTGATCCTCCGTGGCGAGGTTAACGCGACTAGCAAGACGGTTTTCAGGGTAAGCAACTTCAGGGAAAGCTCAGTCAGGGGTTCAAAGGGGGGGTCCCGTGAGGGCATCCAAGACCAAGTTCAGGTACCAGGGAGGAACCTTTGGCATGACCACTGGCTTAGCCCTACCACTAGCCACAATAAATCGTTTAATCCACTTGTTGGCTGCCAGGTTACAATTGTACAGGGCCCCCAAGGCCGAGACCTGAACCTTGAGAGTGTTCATTGCTAACCCCAGATCAAACCCCTTCTGAAGGAATTCCAAAATGCACGCAACAGGAGCCTACGGACCCAGGGGACCATTAGAGAACTGCAGGAACTTTTACCACACTCTCCCATATATTTTGGTGGTAACAGGTTTTCGGCTTTTCAACAATGTAGAAATAAGGTCAGGGGAAAAACCTTTGCTCCTCAATAGCGAACTTTCAAATTCCAAGCTGTTAAATGAAATCCCTTTGCTTGTTCGTGGAATACTGGTCCCTGTACTAACAGGTCCGGAACTTACGGCAGAACCCAGGGATCTGAGACAGACATTGCCCTTAGGAGAGAAAACCACGGTCTTTTGGACCAGAAGGGGGCGATAAGAAGTACCCTCGCACGGTCCTCCCCAATTTTTTGCAGAACGGTCGGCAGCATGACAATTGGAGGAAACGCATAAGCTAGTCTGAAGGTCCATGGAAACTGTAGCGCGTCTACGGCGAAGGGCTGGTCCGAGGGGCTTAGCGAACAGAACTACACCACCTGCCTGTTAAGTCTGGTGTCAAAGAGGTCTATCTGCGGCATGCCCCAGAGAGTCACTATCTGATGAAAGACCAGAGGATTCAAGGACCATTCCCCTTGCCGCAGATGATGGCGGCTGAGGTAAGCTGCCGTGACATTGAGACGTCCCTTGATGTGGGGAGCCGAGAGGGAGAGAATATGTTGCTCCGCCCAGAGAAACAGTCTGTAGGACACCTGCATGAGGGATGGGGATCTCGTGCCCCCTTGGTGGTTGACATAGGAGACTGTGGACTGGTTGTCTGACATGACCAGAATATGCTGCCCGTGAAGGTGAGAGAAAAAAGCGTCCAGGGCACGCTCCACCGCCCACAGCTCCCGGAGATTTGAGGGTTGCGCCGCCTCCCGTGGCGACCACCATCCCTGAGAAATGTGCTCGAGAAGGTGAGCTCCCCAGCCGGACTGGCTGGCATCGGTAGTGACCACCCTCCGGTCCCGAGGCAGCCAGGGAACACCGACAGACAGGTTGTCCACGGACGTCCACCAGAGGAGAGAGCTTCTGACCGCCCAGGATAGGGTGACAACCCCTTCTAAACAACCGTTTAATGTTTTCTGGGCATACAGAACCTGCCACTGGAGAGCTCTGAAGTGGACCCGACTCCACAGAACCGCCGGGAAGCAAGATGTCAGAGTACCCAGCAAGGATATAGCCTGCCTCAGAGACATCCTGGGATGGTGGATCGCCCACAGGGCCAAGGCCGAAACCCTCTGAACCTTTTTTGCTGGCAAAAGGCACTGTTGACACACCGAGCTGAGAGTGAGACCTAGGAATGAATGAATGAATGAATGAATCGTTACCGGGTCCAACCGGGACTTCTCGTAATTCACCATCCAACCCAGGTCTTGCAGAGTCAGTTGAAGGTATCGTAGGTGAGCTGCACATTGCTGTTTGGAGTTCCCAATCACCAGGAAATCGTCCAGGTAAGGAACCAGCAGAACATTCCGTATTCGTAGATGAGCCGACATCTCCGCCACAATTTTCGTAAAAATCCTGGGGTCGACAGATAGCCCGAAGGGGAGGGCTCGGAACTGAAAATGACTGATCTGGCTGTTGATGAAAACCGCCACTCGCAGTAACTGCTGAAAATGGGGATGTATAGGGACAAGGTAATAGGCGTCCTTCAAATCTATCACTGCCATATAACAGTCGCGGAACAGCAGCTTTATGGCAGACTGAACAGACTCCATCTTGAACGGGAAATACTGTAAAAACTGGTTGAGACGTCTGAGGTTTATTATTGTTCGGAAGGAACCGTCCGATTTTCCTACAAGAAAGAGAGGGGAGTAGAACCCTCTTCCCTTTCCGCAACGGGCACCTCGCACAGGACTGCCTTCCCAATCAACATCCGGACTTCCGATTCCAGAGCATGTTTCTCCGACTGTGACCTCCGAAGAGGAGTGATGACGAAACGCTGTGGTGGCTGAAGGAGAAATTGGAACTGGAGACCGTCTCTGATGATGGATCGAACGTAGGCAATGGAGGAAATGCTTTCCCATTGCTCCAAAAAGTGAGAAAGGCGTCCTCCGACCGGCAGCCTGGCGTCACTGGGCAGACTTCTTTGAGGAGGCTGGGGCGCCCCTGAACATGAAGCCGGAGTCCCGCTTTGGTCTGCGCTCCCACCGTCGATTATCCAGGTGCCTGCCTTTGGAGAACCTCTGCCTCCGAAAGGAGCGAGATGAACCAGAGTGGAACCTCGGGAAGGGCTTCTTGCCATCTGACGCCTTGTCCAATGCGTCCTCCAGCTGTTTCCCAAAAAGCAGGTGACCGTCACAGGGCACCGTACACAATTTGTGTTTGGACTGCAGATCTCCTGGACAGCCCTTCAGCCACAATGCCCATCTGGCTTGATTGGACAGTCCAGCAGAATGAGCCCCCAGTCTGAGAACATCTGCCGAGGAATCCGCCAGAAAGGCTGCTGCCCCCTGGAGAAGCGAAAATTTTGACAGGATCTTTTCACGGGAGGTGTTATCCCGCAACTGATCCTCAACCTGTTGGAGCCAGATCATTAGGGAACGGGCTGTGCAGGTATTTGCGATGGCCGGCCTCAAGATCCCTGCAGATGTTTCCCATAAATGGTTAAGAACGACATCCACTTTTTTGTCCAGAGGATCTTTCAATGTACCAAGGGGATGCCTCCTCGTCGAGAGGACTTCGCGACGGCAGCATCAATCTGAGGTGCCTTATCCCATACGGCCGTTTTGTCCTCGTCAAAGGGATATTTTTGGAGGAGGAGGGGAGAGAGCCTGCTTTGTCTGGACGCTTTCACTCCTTTTGAGTAAGCACCTCAATTTTGTTGTTGACCGGAAAGGTACTCTTCTTCCGTTCTTCCAGACCTCCAAACATAACATCCTCCAGGGATCTAGAGGATTTCTCCTCTGTCAACCCCATAGTAGCCCTGACCGATTTGACTAGTGACCCTATATCGTCAATGGAGAAGCACGGTCTGCCTCCCACATCACTACCTGAGGACGAAGGAGCCTGAGTCCGAGGCCGTACCCGAGGGGGGGGGGGAGGGGCAGAGTCTACAGGTTTTGATTTTTTCCTCTTTAAGAAAGCCTTCATGGAATCCTGTACTTCTGAGTGGATAGCCGCACGGACGTCCGTTGAGAGTCCCGGAGATTCCTCCGCAATTGTGCGACGAATACACGCCTGACACAACTTCTTTTGCCACTCCTCCGAGAGGGGTTCCCTGCATAGGGGGCACTCTTTAGGTTTCTTTTGGATATAGATTTCTTAGGGGCCTAAGAAGGGTAGACAAAAGCAGGGGAGAAAAAAAACCCCAAGGGAATCATGAGTAAGGTGACATTCACGAAGATCCACTCACCACCATAGGAATCAAGGGTACCGGTTTTGAAGGCTGTTTTGGAATATCCACAGGTCTCACAGGAGCTGTAGAGTCATGAGAGGATCTGCTGTCATGGCTGCCACAGCACGGCCAACCAGTTTCGCTTCGGTCATCCGTTTATCTGCCCTGCTGACGACGCACGGAAGAGGGCTGCTGCTCATCCGTGTCCATTGCAGAGCCCAGGCACCAGCATCTGACAGTGCCAGAAGAGCCGTTTTAATTAGAATCCTCCGCCTTCCGGTCCCAGGTGAGGCTCCTCCCCACTGCCCCCACGCTCCCCACGATGCACGGACAGGAGTGCCTGTATACCGGAATGGCAGGCCGCATGCCCCGCAGTGTTGCATGGGCGCCGCCATCTTCAGCCGGTGACGTCATTGGAAGGCCCACCTCCGTCTCCCAGCGTGCCTGGAAGTTCCAGGCAGCATGGAGCGCAGAGCGGGGAGGAAGGAGTGGTGGACCGGGATCCCACGAACGGCTCCTGCCGCACGCTCCCGCACAGACACCAGGACCCCCCAGGGCAGGTGGATTACACTTCCAGCCCCGAAAAATGGTGCTACAGGACTCACCCTGCTCTTCCAGACACCGGACGGGGCTGGGTAAGTAGGCGACTTCTTCTTGCTTCACCGCCGGTTGTCAGAACAGGGGTCTCCCATCAAGGACAGGAAACCAAATGACGAAGGGGGAGAAGTACCGCCCTTTTATTCAGAATGGTTTCCTGTCCTCACTGGGCGGATCCCTCTCTCACGTGGTGTCATGGGTGAGGGAAAAGATCACCAAATACTAAACGTGTGCACGTGGCCTTAATACTGAGGTAAAAGATCACCAAATACTAAACGTGTGCACGTGGCCTTAATACTGAGGTAAAAGATCACCAAATACTAAACGTGTGCACGTGGCCTTAATACTGAGGTAAAAGATCACCAAATACTAAACGTGTGCACGTGGCCTTAAGGCTATGTGCGCACGTTGCGTACAGTCACTGCAGAAATTTCTGCAGCGATCTGAAGAGCACATGTGCGCTTTAAATCGCTGCAGAAATGTCCGTAGTGAAGCCGATTCCATGCGCTCTGCCTGCAGCTCCTGCCATAGACAGAGCAGGTGCTGCCGGCAAAGCGAACGGAAGGAGTGACATGTCACTTCTTAGAACGCAGCGCTTCGGCAGAACGCCACGTGCTAAAACGCTAAAACGCCACGTGCGCACGGCCCCTGCACAATCTCAATAGACTGTGCAGGGGACGCAAGACGCATGCAGTTACGCTGCGCTACAAAGCGCAGCGTAACTGCATGTATTTACGCAACGTGCGCACATAGCCTAATACTGAGGTAAAAGATCACCAAATACTAAACGTGTGCACGTGGCCTTAATACTGAGGTAAAATAAATCTCACCAAATACTCAATGTGTGCACATGGCCTTAATACTTTGGTAAGGCTATGTGCGCACGCTGTTTTATTTGTGACCACAAAGATGCAGCGTTTTTGGCCACAAAAAAATGCACACGCGATAAAACCGCACCAAAAAAACCACATGCGTTTGTGTTTTTTGCTGTGTTTTTTCCTATGCATTGCATGGGTGAAAAACGCTGGAAAAAATGCAGAAATAATTGACATGTTGCATCTTTGTGGTCACCACAAAAACGCACTTAATATAAAATGCACTGTGCGGACAGCAAAAATGAAAACGTATAGACTTTGCTGGAGAAGCAAAGTCATGCAGTTTTTAGACCAAAAACGTACCCGAAAAACGCGCAAAAATGCTGTGAAAAACGCAGCGTGCGCACATAGCCTAAAAAGCTCAAATACTAAACGTGTGCACATGGCCGTAATACTGAGGTAAAAAAAAACCTCACCAAATATTCAATGTGTGCACATGGCCTTAATACTGAGGTAACAAACTCACCAAATACTGAACATCTGCACGTGGCCTTAATACTGAGGTAAAAAAAACCTCAGCAAATATTCAATGAGTGCATGAGGCCTTAATACTGAGGTAAAAAAAACCCTCAAACACTGAACATGTGCACGTGGCCTTAATAATGTGGTAAAAAGCTCACCAAATACTAAACGTCTGCTCATGTCCTTAATACTGAGGTAAAAATAATCCTCACCAATACTGAACATGTACACGTGGCCTTAATACTCAGGTAAAAAAAAAACCCTCACCAAATATTCAATGTGTGTACATGGCTTTAATACTGAGGTAAAAAGCTCACCAAATACCGAACATCTGCACCTGGCCTTAATACTGAGGTAAAAAGCTCACCAAATACCGAACATCTGCACCTGGCCTTAAGGCCTGTTTCACACGTCAGTGATTCTGGTACGTTTGTGCTTTTTTTTCAACGTACCAGAATCACTGACATACGCAGACCCATTATAATCAATGGGTCTGCTCACACATCAGTGATTTGTCACTGAACGTGTCTCCGTGCGGCGTACCCGCGTGTCCGCGATTGCCGCACGGAGATATGTCCATTTTTTTCTGGCATCACTGATGTGCCACGGACCACGCAGTGGTGTGATCCATGAGACACGTGTCAGAAAAAAACGTGCTTATAAAATAAAAAACATTTTTACTCACCCGGCTTCAGCCGCGCTCTGTGCAGCCTGTTCTGCCTGCTGCTTCTGAGCCGGCTCATTACTGCCGTGCATATTCATGAATGCACGACACAGCTGACCCAGAAGCAGCTGCTGCGGGGGTCAGCGCCGGCCGGATGCTGCACCGCGGGAGTGTTCAGTACCATGGAGAGTGGGAGCGGGCATAAGTGAGTTAATCTCTATGTGCAATCACGGACCACGGAGAACAGAGCCCGGATTGCAGACAACCCACGTGTGTCGTGAATCACGGCACACGGAGGGACATGAGCGTGTTTTACACGTCAGTGAAGAACGTCTGTGTTTTTCACTGACGTGTGAAACGGGCCTAATACTGAGGTAAAAAGCTCACCAAATACCGAACATCTGCACCTGGCCTTAGGCTATGTGTCCACTTTGCTTTTTACCTGCTTTTTTGCTGCTTTTTCAACTGCAGCGTTTAGGCTGTGTGCATACGTTGCGTTTTTTACCGTGGAAACACTGCGTTTAGAACCGCAGCGTTTCAGTGGCAAATTGCATGCGTTCAGCTTTCCCAGCAAAGTGTATGAGAAAGCCGAAAAATCAGTGCACACGCTGCGTTTCTAAACGCAGCGTTTTGGATGCCAAAAATCGGTGCGGAAAGAAAAGCAGCATGTCACTTCTTTTGTGCGGTGTGGCTGCGTTCTCTCCCCCATTGAATCAATGATGTGGGTCAGAACGCAGCTACACCGCAGTGAGCTGCTTTTTTGTTGCGGTCTGCGGGCTTTGTCGGCATGCCAGAACGCAGGCATTTACCTGGAAGTGAGGTCAAGAGGTTTCCTGTTGACCTCACTTCCTGGCAAAGTCCTGGAAAGCCCCCGGTGTCGCCAAAGTGCCCGCCCCGACCCCCGACCCCCCTCCCGAAAATAAAACATGGCCGCGCGCACAGTAGCGCACCGGCCGCCCTGCTCCTATGATTTTTGTCGCATGTGCAATAACACATGCGACAGAAAACTGTTCCCCAGGCCCTGCCCGGTCACCCCCTATTCCCCCGGTATTCCCCCTTACCTGTCCGGTCGCAGCGCTGATCCCCCGCGGCCCCCTCCTCCTTCACAGTGCACGCTGGCCGGTCACATGTGCCGAGCAGCTGACAGCCAGCACTGTGTTCAGTGTGAGCTGTGCTGGCTGCTCGGCACTCTGCAGCTGTGACCCGGGGAGAGTGGGTGCAGATTTTTGGCACCCACTCTCCTCAAATGGAGGGTCTGCCCTCCTAGAAAATGGGGGATACGTTCCCTGAACGTGCCCCCATATTCTAGAAGGTCCAGAGGCGACGTGGGACGTCCAAATGGATTTCTGCGGACCCATTTTTTTCAAATTTTTTGATTAAATTGGAGAACAAGGGAATGATTTGGGGAGTGTTTTTTCTAATAAAAAATTTTTTGTCATTTTTTTTTGCTTTTGTTTCCTGTCAATTAGTTATGTCGGGTATCTAATAGACGCCATGACATCACTAATTGCTGGGCTTGATGCCAGGTGACATTACACATCTGGTATCAACCCCATTTATTACCCCGTTTGCCAACGCACCAGGGCGCGGGATGAGTTGGGGCGAAGCGCCAGGATTGGCGCATCTAATGGATGCGCCACTTCTGGGGCGGCTGCGGCCTGCTATTTTTAGGCTGGGAAGAGTCCAATAACCATGGCTCTTCCCACCCTGAGAATACCAGACCCCAGCTGTCAGCTTCACCTTGGCTGGTGATCTAATTTGGGGGGACCCCACGTTATTTTTTTTTTTAATTCTTTATTTATAAATAAAAAAAAAAGCCTGGGGAGCCCTCCAAATTGATCACCAGCCAAGATGAAGCTGCCAGCTGTGGTTTGCAGGCTACAGCTGTCTGCTTTACCCTGACTGGCTATCAAAAATAGGGGGGACCCCACGCCATTTTTTTCATTGTTTTTTTTTTTTTTTATTGGATAAATACTAAGCTAGGCACCCTTTAGTGCCACATGAAAGGTACTAAAGGTGCCAGCTTAGAATATGCAGGCGGGGGTGGGACGTTATATATATTTGACATCCATTCATCCATTGACGCTTTTTAGGCTGTGTGCCCACAATCAGGGTTTGCAGCGTTTTGGGCGCTGAGTGTTTTCCCTGCGTCCATAACGCTGCGTTGTGCAGTAGAAGCACAGTGGAAGGATTTTTGGAGATCCCGTGCCCACTGTGCTTCTTTTCTCTGCAGCATAAACTGACCGGTGGCGCAGCTTCCCGAGCCTCAGCATGTCAATTTATGCTGCGGAGACGAGAGTGTTCTCTGCAGGTAGAATAGAGCTAAAGTCCACAGCAGCCTGAACCCAAATCGTGGGCATGGGCAGCTGCAGGAAGGCTGACACTGTGTACTAGACACCGTGTCGCTGGATCATGGCCACATAGCCTTAGGCCTCTTTCACACGTCAGTGATTCTGGTACGTTTGTGCTTTTTTTTAAACGTACCAGAATCACTGACATACGCAGACCCATTATAATGAATGGGTCTGCTCACATGTCAGTAATTTTTCACTGCACGTGTCTCCGTGCAGCGTACCCGCGTGTGCGTGATTACCGCACGGAGACATGTCCATTTTTTTCTGGCATCACTGATGTTCCACGGACCACACCACTGCGAGAAAAAAACGTGCTTTTAAAATAAAAATTATTTTAACTCACCCGGCGTCCAGCGATGTCCTCTGCAGCCCGTGCAGCCTGCTGCTTCTGAGCCGGCTCATTATTGTCGCGCATATTCATGATGTGCGACACAGCCGACCCGGAAGCAGCTGCTGCGGGGTCAGCGCCAGCCGGATGCTGCACTGCGGGAGCGATCAGCACCATGGAGAGCGGGAGCGCGCACAGGTGAGTTGATTACTGAGTGCAATCACGGGCCACGGAGAACGGAGCCCGGATTGCACTTAGACAACCCATGTGTGCCGTGATTCACGGCACACGGAGGGACATGTGCGTGTTTTACACGCCAGTGAAAAACGTCAGTGTTTTTCACTGACATGTGACACGGGCCTAAAAGTGAGAATATTGTTGCTACAGCAACATTTTGGGTGAAGTAGCTGTGGATTCAAAATGCTTAATATACTCCTGAATAAAATCCTTGAGGGGTGCAGATTCCAAAATGGGGTCACTTGTGGGGGTTTTCTGACGTATAGGTACCCAAGGGGCCCTGCTAATGTGACATGGTGCGCGAAGTTTATTTCAACTTTTCCAAAATTCAAATGGTGCTCCTTCCATTCCAAGCCCTCCCATTTATCCAAACAGAATGTGGAGAAGGAAATGACATCACAGGTTTTTTTTCCAAAGGTCTGTGTTCAACCAACTTTATTAACACTGACAAGTCTTAAAAAAACGCACCTAAAAAAACGCATGAAAACCGCATGAAAAACGCATGCGTTTTTATTGTCTGCCAGAGGGTGCGTTTTTTTTCCGCGCTGAAAAAAAAGCAACGTGTGCACATAGCCTAAATGCCAAAATGGATGTGTTCTGCTTTTCAAGCATAGTCTATGGGAATTTGGGTTTCTTGTGCGCACTATGCTGTTCAAAATGCTGCCTTTTTGTGGCAGAAATTTGGGCAAAAACTCTGCTTTGCAGTTCAAAACGCAAATGGCAAAAACAATTGACATTTTGCTTCTTTGAAAAGAGTTTTTGCCCAAATTTCTGCCACAAAAAGGCAGCATTTTGAACAGCATAGTGGGGTTTAGAAAACCAAAATTCCCATAGACTATGCTTGAAAAGCAGAACACATCCATTTTGGCATTAAACGCTGCAGTTAAAAAAGCAGGTAAAAAGCAACGTAGACACATAGCCTTAATACTGAGGTAAAAAGCTCACCAAATACCGAACATCTGCACCTGGCCTTAATACTGAGGTAAAAAAAACCTCACCAAATATTCAATGTTTGTACATGGCCTTAATACCAAGGTAAAAAGCTCTAATACTGAACATCTGCACATGGCCGTAATACTGAGGTAAGAAAAAACCTCACCAAATATTCAATGAGTGCACCTGGCCTTAATACTGAGGTAACAAACTCACCAAATACTGAACATCTGCACGTGGCCTTAATACTGAGGTAAAAAATACCTCACCAAACACAGAACATGTACATGTGGCCTTAATAATGTGGTAAAAAGCTCACCAAAAACAGAACATGTACATGTGGCCTTAATAATGTGGTAAAAAGCTCACCAAATACTAAACATCTGCTTGTGGCCTTAAGGGTATGTGCGCACGTTGCTTTTTACCTGCTTTTTACCTGCTTTTTTGCTGCTTTTTCTTCTGCGCTGTTTAATGCCAAAATGGATGTGTTCTTCTATTCAAGCAAAGTCTATGGGAATTTGGGTTTCTTGTTCACACTATGTTGTTCAAAATGCTGCCTTTTTGTGGCAGAACTTTGGTCAAAAACTCAGCTTTGCAGTGCAAAACCCAAATGGCAAAAACAATTGACATGTTGCTTCTTTGAAAAGCTGAGTTTTTGACCAAAGTTCTGCCACAAAAAGGCAGCATTTTGAACAACATAGTGTGAACAAGAAACCCAAATTCCCATAGACTTTGCTTGAATAGAAGAACACATCCATTTTGGCATTAAACAGCGCAGAAGAAAAAGCAGCAAAAAAGCAGGTAAAAAGCAGGTAAAAAGCAACGTGCGCACATACCCTAATACTGAGGTAAAAAAACCTCAGCAAATATTCAATGTGTGCACGGGACCTTAATACTGAGAGAAAAAACAGACCAACTACTTAATGTGTGCATGTAGACTTTTTCCTGAGGTAAAAAACTCACCAATACTGCACCATTTGATAATACTGAGGTAAAAAAAAAAAAAACTGTCCATTCTCTGATGTCAGCTGTCAAGTCAAGAAACTGCAGCGCGCCGGGTCCTAATCCATTGTCCTGACGCCGGAGCTGACTTCCCGGTCAGAGACACGGCTGTAATGTGACCGGGTCAGCTGATCACACTGCAACCCGAGCGTCAGGGCCGCAGCGCAGAGGCGGCAGCGCAGAGGCGGCAGCGCAGCGTCTACAGAGGAGATGATTTCTTGAGGGAACAACGTCACCAGGAGAGGGGCGGGGCCTCCTCCGTGCAGATCTGTGAGCGGGAAGCAGCAGTGCTCGGCCTCCTGCAGAGCGGACGGATCCTGACCCTGAGGTGGGAAATCAGCTTTTGCTCATTAGTTATAAATCTGGGGTTTTACACTGTATTTTGGGGGCAGAAAAAAAAAAAAAAAAAAAAAGTGTTTCCTGTCACTACTGGGGGCTGCAGGTCGTGCATAGCTCACGGGCAATGTACTGAAGCTGTGAGCACGGTGCTGTGGAGGCTTCCATAAGGAATGAGGGGTTATACAGGGCAGTGGGTGACGCTGCATGTTTGTCAGTGCTTGCAGGAGGCAACGCTGCATGTTTGGGGAGGGGGGCTTGTAGGAGGAGATATTGCACGTTGGGGGGGGGGGGGCTCGAACTGGGCAGGGGTGATGCTGTGCATTTGGGGGGCTCGAACTGGGCAGAGGTGATGCTGTGCATTTGGGGGATTCACACTGGGCAGGGGGCGACGCACGTTTGGGGGGCTCGCACTGGGCAGGGGGCGACGTTGCACGTTTGAGGGGGCTCGCACTGGGCAGGGGGCGACGTTGCACATTTGGGGGGGCTCGCACTGGGCAGGGGGCGACGCTGCACGTTTGGGGGGGTTCGCACTGGGCAGGGGGCGACGCTGTACGTTTTGAGGGATTCACACTGGGCAGGGGACGATGCACGTTTGGGGGGCTCACACTGGGCAGGGGGCGACGTTGAACGTTTGGGGGGGCTCGCACTGGGCAGGGGGCGACGCTGCCCGTTTGGGGTGGCTCGCACTGGGCAGGGGGCGACGCTGCACGTTTGGGGTGGCTCGCACTGGGCAGGGGGCGACGCTGCACGTTTGGGGGGCTCGCACTGGGCAGGGGGCGACGCTGCACGTTTGGGGAGGCTCGCACTGGGCAGGGGGCGACGCTGCACGTTTGGGGAGGCTCGCACTGGGCAGGGGGCGACGCTGCACGTTTGGGGGGGCTCGCACTGGGCAGGGGGCGACGCTGCACATTTGGGGAGGCTCGCACTGGGCAGGGGGCGACGCTGCACGTTTGGGGAGGCTCGCACTGGGCAGGGGGCGACGCTGCACGTTTGGGGGGGGCTCGCGCTGGGCAGGGGGCGACGCTGCACGTTTGGGGGGGGCTCGCGCTGGGCAGGGGGCGACGCTGCACGTTTGGGGGGGGCTCGCGCTGGGCAGGGGGCGACGCTGCACGTTTGGGGGCTCGCACTGGGCAGGGGGTGACCCTGCACGTTTTGGGGGGGCTCGCACTGGGCAGGGGGTGACCCTGCACGTTTTGGGGGGGCTCGCACTGGGCAGGGGGCGACGCTGCACATTTTGTGGGGTGCTCGCAGGGGGCGACTCTGCACATTTCGGGGGCTCCCACTGGGCGACGCTGCACATTTGAATGAGCTCGCACTGGGCAGGTGGCAACGCTGCACGTTTGCGGGGGGGGGCTCGCATCGGGCAGGGGGCAAGGCTGCACGTTTTGGGGGGGCTCGCACTGGGCAGGGGGAGAGGCTGCACATTTGGGGGGCTCGCACTGGGCAGGTGGTGACGCTGCATGTTGTAGGAGCTTGCACTGGGGAAGGGGCTGTGTTGAACGTTTGGGAGAGCTCCCGCTGGGCAGGGGGCCAATGCTGCAAGTTGTTGAGGCCCAAGCTTGGCAATGCTGCACGTTGGGGGGGCTTGCACTGGACAGAGGTCTGATGCTACAAGTTGAGGGGCTTGCGCTGGGCAGGGGGCCTACGCTTCAAGTTGGGGGGCTTGCGCTGGGCAGGGGGCCCACGCTGCAAGTTGGGGGGGGCTTGCGCTGGGCAGGGGGCCCACGCTGCAAGTTGGGGGTGGGCTTGCGCTGGGCAGGGGGCCCACGCTGCAAGTTGGGGGGGGGGGCTTGCGCTGGGCAGGAGGCCCACGCTGCAAGTTGGGGGGGGCTTGCGCTCGGCAGGGGGCCCACGCTGCAAGTTGGGGGGGGCTTGCGCTGGGCAGGGGGCCCACGCTGCAAGTTGGGGGGGGCTTGCGCTGGACAGGATGTCCACGCTGCAAGTTGGGGGGGCTTGCGCTGGGCAGGATGTCCACGCTGCAAGTTGGGGGGGCTTGCGCTGGGCAGGATGTCCACGCTGCAAGTTGGGGGGGCTTGCGCTGGGCAGGATGTCCACGCTGCAAGTTGGGGGGCTTGCGCTGGGCAGGGGATCCACGCTGCAAGTTGGGGGGCTTGCGCTGGGCAGGATGTGCACGCTGCAAGTTGGGGGGCTTGCGCTGGGCAGGGGGTCCACGCTGCAAGTTGGGGGGCTTGCGCTGGGCAGGGGGTCCATGCTGCAAGTTGGGGGGCTTTCGTTGGGCAGGAGGTCCACGCTGCAAGTTGGGGGGCTTTCGTTGGGCAGGGGGTCCACGCTGCAAGTTGGGGGGCTTTCGTTGGGCAGGGGGTCCACGCTGCAAGTTGGGGGGCTTGTGCTGGGCAGGGGGTCCACGCTGCAAGTTGGGGGGCTTTCGTTGGGCAGGGGGCTCACGCTGCAAGTTGGCGGGGCTTGAACTCGGCAATGCTGCACGTTTGGGGGAGAGCTCGCGCTGGGCAGGGGGCGACACTGCACGTTGGAGGGAGCTCGCACTGGGCAGGGGGCTGTTTTGAACATTGGGGAGAGCTCCCACTGGGCAGAGGGCTGACGCTGCAAGTTGGGGGGTTTGCGCTGGGCAGGAGGTCCACGCTGCAAGTTCGGGGGCTTGCGCTGGGCAGGGGGCCCACGCTGCAAGTTGGTGAGGTTCAAGCTCGGCAATGCTTTATGTTTGGGAGGGGCTCGCACTGGGCAGGGGGCGACGCACGTTGGAGGCAGCTCGCACTCGGCAGGGGGCTGTGTTGAACGTTGGGGAGAGCTCCCACTAGGCAGAGGGCCGACGCTGAAAGTTGGTGAGGCTCAAGCTTGGCAATGCTGCACGTTTGGGGGGGCTTGCGCTGGACAGCGGGCCCACGCTACAAGTTGGGGGGCTTGTGCTGGACAGCGGCCCCACGCTACAAGTTGGGGGCTTGCGCTGGACAGCGGGCCCACGCTACAAGTTGGGGGGCTTGCGCTGGACAGGAGGCCCACGCTACAAGTTGGGGGCTTGCGCTGGACAGGGGGCCCACTCTACAAGTTGGGGGGCTTGTGCTGGGCAGGTGGACCACGTTGCAAGTTGGGGGGCTTGCGCTGGACAGGAGGCCCACGCTACAAGTTGGGGGGCTTGCGCTGGACAGGAGGCCCATGCTACAAGTTGGGGGGCTTGCGCTGGACAGGAGGCCCACGCTACAAGTTGGGGGGCTTGCGCTGGACAGGAGGCCCACACTACAAGTTGGGGGCTTGCGCTAGACAGGGGGCCCACTCTACAAGTTGGGGGGCTTCTGCTGGGCAGGTGGACCTCGTTGCAAGTTGGCGATGCTTGAGCTCGGCAATGCTGAACGTTTGGCGAGGGGGGGGCTCGCGCTTGGCCGGTGGCCGTGTTGAACGTTGGGGAAAGCTCTCGCTGGGCTGGGGGCCGTTTTGCACATTGGGGGGGCTCGCACAGGGAATTGTGGGTTATTAATCTTCTTTCTTTGTTTTTCAAATACAGGTTGTGACTACTGGCAACTGGGTGTAATTGCTCCTCGTCGTCCCACCTTAGAGACCGAGAGAACAGTGCGGTCTCATCCACATCAGATGTCCTGTGTTCTTCAATGTATTCAACGAGAGAAGATTTTTATGGTAGATGCAGAAATACAATTTTTACACCTAAAAGAGACGGGACTCGGGTACAAAAGATGATTTTTTTTATTATTTTTTTATTGTCGCTAATGTCCAGCATGGCTTAATTCTACGTACACTACAGTTCAAAAGTTTGGTGTCATCCAGACAATTTTGTGTTTTCCATGAAAAATCATACTTTTTTTTATCAAATGAGTTGCATAATGAATAGAAAATATAGTCTAGACATTGACTAGGTTACAAATGATGATTTTTACTTGAAATAATAATTTTCTCCTTCAAACTTTGCTTTTGTCAAAGAATGCTCCTTTTCATCAATTACAGCTTTGCAGACCCTTGGCATTCTAGCTGTTATTTTGCTGAGGTAATCTGGAGATATTTCCCCCCATGCTTCCAGAAGCCTCTCCTACAAATTGTATTGGCTTGATGGGCACTTTTTGAGAACCATACGGTCAAGCAAGCTGCTCCCACAACAGCTCAATAGGGTTGAGATCTGGTGACAAGGCTGGCCATTCCATTACAGATTGAATACCAGCTACCTCAGGGAATGTCATGGCATTGCAAAATGGAGTGATAGCCTTCCTTATTCAAAATCCTTTTTGTTTTGTACAAATCTCCCACTTTAACAGCACCAAAGCAACCTCAGACCATCACATTACTTCCACCATGCTTGACAGATGGCGTCAGGCACTCTTCCAGCATCTTTTCAGTTGTTCTGCATCTCACAGATGTTCTTCTGTGTGATCCAAACACCTCAAACTTCGATTCATATGTCCATCACACCTTTTTTTCCAATCTTCCTCTGTCCAATGTCTGTTCTTTTGCCCATATTAATCTTTTCCTTTTATTAGCCAGTCTCAGGTATGGCTTTATCTTTGCCACTCTTCCCTGAAGGCCAGCACCCCGGAGTCATCTCTTCACTGTAAAATTGACACTGGCGTTTTGTAGGTACTATTTAATGAAGCTGCCAGTTGAGGATCTGTGAGGTGTCGATTTCTCAAACTAGAGACTCTAATGTACTTGTCTTGTACCTCAGTTGTGCAGCAGGACCACTTCTCTTTCTACTCTGGTTAGAGCCTGTTTGTGCTCTCCTCTGAAGGGAGTAGTACACACCGTTGTAGGAAATCTTCAGTTTCTTGGCAATTTCTCGCATGGAATATCCTTCATTTATAAGAACAATAATAGACTGTCGAGTTTCACATGAAAGTTCTCTTTTTCTGGCCATTTTGACAGTTTAATGGAACCAACAAATGTAATGCTTCAGATTCTCAATTAGCTCAAAGGAAGGTCCGTTTTATAGCTTCTCTAATCAGCAAAATTGTTTTCAGCTGTGCTAACATACTTGAACAAGGGTTTTCAAGGGATTTCTAAACATCCATTAGCCTTCTAACAGTTAGCAAACACAATGTACCATTAGAACACTGGAGTGATGGTCGTTGGAAATTGGCCTCTATACACTTATGTAGATATTGCATTAAAAACCAGACGTTTGCAGCTAGAATAGTCATTTACCACATTAACAATGTATAGAGTGTATTTCTGTTTAATTTAATGTTAGCTTCGTTGAAAAAAATGTGTTTTCTTTAGAAAAATAAGGAAATATCTAAGTGACAATAAACCTTTCAAATGGTATGTATTGACTTGTAAAGTTGATTGTTATATATTTGTATCCTTGACCTACTGTCTCCTCCCCATTACCCTGTAAGCCCACAAGGGCAGGGTCCACTCTCCTCTGTACCAGTCTGTGAGGATTGGTTTATTCACTGTAATTTACATCTGTATTTTGTGTGTAACCCATTCCCATGTACAACATAGAATCAATGGTTTTCTATAAATAATAAAAATGTATAAATATATTTTTCTCCTTTTTGTTAGAATTATTGATAAACTTGTTTTAATAAAACTGTGTTAGAAGTATGGGATGAATGTTCATTTCTATAGTTATAAAGCTCGGTGTGACATTAGTGAGCAGTAACTGCTGGTTGGATCTGTATTGAGCTACATTCACACATTGTTGTAGGTAGTTTCCACAACAACTCACACAGTCTTTGCATTTAGATCCACCACTAAATTCTTCAGATCTTCAGCAGCCCCCTGATTCTCACTTAAGTCACAATTATTAGGCCCCAGCCTTGTTTCTCAGTGTTTCCTGCCTTTTGTGGTGACATACCGTATTTTTCTGACTATAAGGCTAGGTTCACATTTCCGTCAATTTGTATCAGTCACAATCCGTGGCTCTGGTAAACAACGGAATCCATTTGGCGGATTCCGTTGTTCCCATAGACTTGTGTGAGCGGCGGATTGTGACTGATGATGCTGCATTACATCCTCCGCCCGACTGATCCGCCGGGCAGCAGGAACGCAGCATGTAACTTTTTTGAGCAGCGCAATCCGTAGGATTTTTCTGCGCATGCTCTCTGGCTCCCTGCACACGTAACCAGGGTACACGTCGGGTTACTAAGCAATGCGCTTTGCTTAGTTATCCGATATTTACCCTGGCTACGTGTGCAAGGAGTCAGCGCTAAGCGATGTACGCTGGTAACCAAGGTAAATATTGGGTAACCAAGCAAAGTGCTTTGCTTGGTTACCCGATATTTACCCTGGCTACGTTTGCAGAGAGCCCGACACTTCCCCACTCTGCTCCGCCCCCTCCCGCACTCGGCATGTACACACACACACACACCTGTCCCAAGCCATGCAGTCCCCGGCACTGACGTCCTCAGCGCTATGGCCCCGCTTGGTTCCACGCACTCCACCCCCCGCACACATTCTCGGCGGCCGGCTGCTGTGAGCGATCGACTGATCGCTCTCTCTTTTAAAAAGGAGTCCGGCGATGAATTCTATTCTTGTCATCCGTTGTACAACGCATCAGTCACAAGTGTCAAGCAACGCATGTGACTGATGCAAAACAACGGAAATGTGAACCTAGCCTAAGACGCAACTGACCATAAGACGCACCCTGGTTTTAGAGGAGGAAAATAGGAAAATAAAATTTTAAGCAAAAAATGTGGTCATGACACACTGTTATGGGGCGAGGATCTTCTGCTGACACTGTTATTGGGGTAATGTCCCCAAATTCTCTAACAAAGGTACCCCATCCTTGTAATGATCCTCCTGCCTTGTATATGATCCCCATCCTTGTATAAATGAACCTCATCCTGGTATATATTCCCATCCTGCTATATACCGCCATCATGGTATATATTCCCATCCTGCTATATACCACCATCGTGGTATAGCCCCCATCCTGCTACATAGCGCCATCCTGGTATATGCCCTTATCCTGCTATATACCCACATCCATTCTGCTATATACCCCCATCCATTCTGCTATATACCCCCATCCATTCTGCTATATACCCCCATCCATCCTGCTATATACCCCCATCCTGCTAATGGCCTGTATCCTGTGGCACACATAAAAAATAAACGTTTATACTCACCTTTCCTTGCTCCATGCAGCATCGCTCCTCCTCCTGTCAGTGCCGGCAGCAGCGCCGCTGGAGTGTGGAGCCGTCAACGTCTGCAGCATCGCTCATCATACTGTCTGCCTGTCAGCTGACCTGTGTGGAGACTAGCAGCGCCCACAGCGATGATGTCATCGCTGTGCTCACCACTCTACACAGATCAGCTGGCCGGCAGACAGGAGGAGATCGCGATGCTGCAGACAATGGTGATGGGTGAGTATACTGATTCACTGCCCCCCCGCGCTGATGATGATGCAGGGGGCAGTGAATACAGCCGCACATGATCACTTCAGGCTGTAGTTGCCAGGGGTGATCACGCGGGCCGGCTGTTAATTATGCGCGCACCCCCCGCCCATCACGCCCACCTGTCAGCGCCGACTTCAGCGCTGAGGGAGGATGGGTGGGAGGATGGGCGTACATATCAAATGAGCGGGCCCACGTGGTCATGGCAGGCTGCTACAGCCTGCTCATGCCACCGATGACCCGCTCCACCGCAGCACCCTCATTCACCGCAGCACCCTCATTCCCCGCAGCCACATTCAGAATATAAGACGCACCACCCACTTTCCCTTAACATTTGGGGGGGAAAAGTGCGTCTTACAGTCCGAAAAATACGGTAACTCCATGAGGCTCACACGGCCTGATTTAGGTCATATGGGGAGAAACTTTTTTTTTTATAAAGGGACGCAACTTGCTTGACGCTGAGGGTCTGAAGAGTCCATGCAGATAAAGTTTAAGATAATGAAGGGTCCTGCATTATAGACAACGGACACCCCGCAATCAAACTCACAGGACGCCGAGCGGGATGACCTGCAGTGGATCGCACACATCAGATCGCGAACACACACACTCTCCACAGCCCGCAATACAGATTTTATCTGGCCGACAGAATCCTGAGAAGAATTGTGGTGGAACGCAACGACCTGCGGCTGCGGATGGAATGTTTATAGGACCTGCAATGCATAACTTCCTCCCATCTTTTCCTGCGGCATGTGGCATTCTGGAAGTGTGTGTGTATGTGTCTCTGGTTTCAGACATCCGTGTTTTAGTTTGTGTGATATCAGTTTTTAACATGGATGTCACACGTACCCATGTTACCCTATTGTGTACTCACACGGCCATATTTTCACACCGTGTGGCCGAACTATTTCACACGGAAACGTGTTCGTTTTTTCTCCGGCAGCATGGGTGTTACACGGACCACACACTGATGTGATCCGTGTGACGTCAGTGTGACACGGACCGGAGAAAACATGGGTTTTTAAATAAAAATATTTTCTATATTTACCTGTATCCAGCGATGGTGTCTCTGGCTCTGCTGCCTTCTGCTCCTGACCCCCGCTCATTATTTTCATTGATTATTCACCGCAGTGAGCAGCTGGGAGCAGGGGCATCACGGTGACAGCACTAGAGACAGCACCGCCGAGGACAGCATCGCTGGGGACATTGCTAGTGACAGGTGCGTATCCTGCCAGCAGTGTGTGTGCAGTGACGTCCAGGAGGTCATCGGACTTCCCAATGAACTCTGATGACCTCCTGATGACACCCCTGCGACAACTGCGCTACAGCGAGTGTCACGATGGTGACTTCCAGGGGTTCATGAGAGTTCATTGGGAACTCCGATGACCCTCATGATGTCACTGCACAAACTGCTGTATACTCACCTGTCACTGGTGATGTACCCGGTGGTGCTGTCCTTGGCTGTGCTGTCCGGTGCTGTCCCCGGCGAAAACAGTTTAAGACCGTGTCTTATTTTTGAAAAAATATGGTAGCAGAAAGCAGCACTTTTATCTGTTTTGGAATTGAGCAGTGGTGCACATGTTCAGTCTGAGCTCCATTCTTGTCCTATGCGGCTGCCAAGTGATGTTCTGTTTTGCGTTTTTTTTTTGACAGCCACATTGAGAATGAGTAGAGCAATTGTCTGAGACATCCAACTTGTTGCTCCAATGGTTAAAAATTCCCCGTTTTCTCAATCAATAAGTGCGGGTCCAAGTAATCAGACAGATAATCACCTAGCCCATGAATAGATGATTCCTTGTTTTCACTACGCAAACCCTTTGGCCCATAAACAACCAATCCCTACAATTGTTTGGCCGACAGCTACAGGAATGCTCGGCCAAATGTACTTGTGTTCTCTATCAGAGCAGATGTCGGCCTCCTCTGGTAGTGGATTATCTTCGAAGAAAACAAAAGCATCAACAATTGGAATTCCAACACGCCAGTTCCTACCCTGCCTTGACATCCATTCTCAAGGTAAGTCGGGAAGCCCCCATACACATCGGATTGTTGTCTGATCCTGCCGACTTTAGCCCTTGTGAGACTGTGACCGGGGTTATCTATGACGGCCGGTATGTCTCGCCCCGGTTGTGCTCACTCCATGATAGAAAGTAACTCCACTCCAGGGTTAATGCTGTTTCCCTACAGGCTGAAGGAAGGGTTAAAAGGAAACAGGAACAAGGGCGGGTGTGCCGGGTGTGAGGGAGTGAACACAACTCCCTGAGTTCTCTGCCAGAGAGGCACATGTGTACTGTTGTGGACTTTTGTTTGGATATTAAACCGTGTGCTGTGACCCTTGGTGCCTGGATCCCGTGTCTTCTGCTGCGCAGCCGACCACGCTACCTCACATATGGTGGAGAATCGGCGGGCATGCCAGCCCGGTGAGGTGTAGCTTCCATTTCTGGTGACCCGGTAGCACATGTCCTGGATTCAAGCTGCTATACTACAGCCCAAACTCGGCGACGCCATGGAGGAAATACTAAAGCAGCAGCAACAGATCAATGCACACCTGCTCCGGTTGTTGGATCATCAGCAGCACTCTTTGAAATTGCAGCAACAAAGGCACCAAGAACAGATGGTTCTCCTGGCCAAGTCGATCCGTGCCGGACCGGCAGCAACAACCCCGGGACCGGGTGACGACGGCAGCGTCCGGAAAGCGGTGAGACAAGCGTTGCAAAAGATGACCCCGGGGGATGATGTGGAAGCGTTCCTGGCGGTGTTTGAGCGGGTGGCCGAGCGGGAAAAGCTGCCGACCCCCCAGTGGGCTGAGGTATTGTCGCCCTATCTGACGGGGGAGCCCAAAAAGCGTACCTGGACCTCTGTACCGAGGACGCCTTAGAATATGCGACCCTGAAAGCCGAAAAGTTGCTCGGATGGGGGTGAATACCTATGTACGGGCTCAGCCGGTAAATCAGTGGTTCTATGAGGAAGCCAAACCCGTACGCTCCCAGGCCTATGACTTGTTGCATCTCGTAAAGAAGTGGTTGCAGCCTGACACTCTGAGCCCGGCGCAAATGGTAGAAAGGGTAGTAGTTGATCGTTTTGTGCGCACTTTACCCGTCACCATTCAATGGTGGGTAGGACAGGGCGACCCAAGTACCCTGGACCAATTAGTGGGCCTGGTAGAGCGGCATGTGGCTACGCAGGACTTGATACGGGACACTGAGACTTTGCGTACCGCTCGTCGGTCCGGCCCCTCCAAGCCTAGGGCCAAGGACCCACCGCTGACACCAGGGCAGGAGTCCGCTACCGTCCCGTCTGAGGCCGCGCCCGCCGTCCCTGAGGTCCGGAAGGCTATATACCCTAAACGACAACTCGTCAAGGGGGTTTCCTTCCCTATTAGATGTTGGCGGTGCCAGCGGGTGGGACATATGAAAGCCCAGTGTCCACTCACCACGGAGCCCATGGATTGTGGGGTTACCTGGCGGGGTTCAATGTATGCTCAGGTGGTGTGTACCGCTGACCTGGTCTCCCCAGAGACTGACCCCACTTGTGCCAAATACAGGTGAATGGATGTCCGGTTACAGGCTTGTTGGATTCCGGAAGCTTAGTGACCCTTGTGCGATCAACCTTGAGGGCTAAAGTAAAGGCCACAGGACGTACCGTGGGGGTGGTTTGCATACATGGGGACCGCCGAGACTATCCCACGGGGATTGTCACCACAGCACCTTGCGGTCAGGTGCAACATGAGGTGGCATTTATTAACACTCTTCCCTATGACGTGATCCTAGGAAGGGATCTGCCCTATTTTTGGATTTTATGGAAGGGACCTCCTAAGTCCCCTCAGATATTGGTCAGTCCGGGACCTGAGCCCTACAATCTTGAATCCGGGACGCCTGCCGTAGGGGTCCCCATGATAGGGACAGAATGTGAACCCGATAGGTCGCCCCTAGAGGTATTGGCAGGAGAGGCTGAGACGGTCGAGCCCATCCCGGAGTTGGAGGCGTCCCCGGATACGTTTGGGACAGCCCAACTCCAGGACCCTTCATTAATACATGCCCGGAGTCGGGTGACAGTAGTTGACGGGGTGGCACAGCTGCCCGGTGCCCAGGTAAGGTACCCCCATTTCGCTCTTAAGCAGGATTTACTCTACCGGGTAGATGAAATACGGGGCGTGGGGGTAGAGCAGTTGGTGGTGCCCCAGCCGTATCGCCGGCGGGTCCTCGACTTGGCTCATAAACACCTGATGAGTGGCCACCTAGGGGTCAAGAAAACGCAGGAGCGAATATTGCAAAGGTTCTATTGGCCCGGGGTCTTTGGGGAGGTAAAACGGTTCTGCGAAACCTGTCCGGAGTGTCAGCTTACCGCACCCCTGACCCACTTTCGCAGTCCGTTGGTACCGTTACCCATTATAGAAGTTCCTTTTGAATGGATAGGGATGGATCTGGTGGGGCCCCTCGTAAAGTCCACTCGAGGGCACCAACACATCCTAGTGATCGTTGACTATGCCACCCGGTATCCAGAGGCGATACCTCTCAGACATACTGCGGCGAAGCTTATAGCTCGGGAGTTGTTTGCTGTGTTCTGCCGGGTGGGGTTGCCCAAGGAGATCCTTACGGATCAGGGGACCCCATTCATGTCTAAAGTAACCAAAGAGCTATGCCGGCTACTCCAGATCAAGCAGTTGCGTACGTCTATCATCCTCAGACGGATGGGTTAGTAGAACGATTCAATAAAACCCTGAAAACCATGCTCAAAAGGGTGATCTCCAAAGACGGGAAAGACTGGGATATGATGCTTCCCTATTTGATGTTTGCCATACGAGAGGTGCCACAGGCATCCACGGGGTTTTCGCCTTTTGAATTGTTATACGGGCGACATCCCCGGGGATTGTTGGACTTGGCAAAGGAAACATGGGAGCAAGAGCCCACCCCCCATAAAAGTGTGATTGAACACATTTTAGGAATGCAGAACCGCATAAGCGCGGTCATGCCAATTGTGAAGGAGCATTTACAGGAGGCTCAGGCCGCGCAAAGCGGCTGCTACAATAGACAAGCCACCGTGCGGACCTTTAAACCCGGGGATCGGGTGTTGGTTTTAATCCCCACGGCGGAGAGTAAATTCCTGGCTCAGTGGCAAGGCCCCTACGAGATAAAGGAAAGAGTCGGGGTGGTCAACTATAAAGTATTGCAGCCCGGTAGGAGGAAACCCGAACAAATATACCATATCAACCTATTAAAACCTTGGCAGGAACGGGAAAGCCTGATGGTTGTTTTCTCCCCATCTCCCTCCTCTTCTAGTCGTTCACATCCGGCTCCAACGACCTCCGGAGAGGACGAACCGGAAGTAAGGATTGGAGAAGCCCTCACCAAGACACAGAGGCGAGAGGCCAGACGGCTGGTTCAGCAGAACCCCGATGTCTTCTCCGAGCTGCCTGGTAGGACCAGTCTGATACGACATGACATTGTCACCGAGCCTCACCTGAAGGTATGCCTGAAGTCATACCGGGTGCCGGAGGCTCGAAGACAAGCCATATCAGAGGAAGTGAAGACAATGCTACGCCTGGGGGTCATCGAAAAATCCCGGAGTGAATGGGCTAGTCCCATTGTCCTAATACCAAAACCCGATGGCTCCTTAAGGTTCTGTAATGACTTTAGGAGATTGAACGAAATATCCAAGTTCGATCTCTACCCCATGCCCCGGGTGGATGAGCTGATTGATAGGCTGGGACAGGCGCGATATTTCACCACGCTCGACCTGACCAAGGGGTACTGGCAGGTGCCACTGACGGAGTCCGCCAAGGAGAAAACCGCTTTTGTTACGCCAGAGGGTCTCTTCCACTATGTTGTCTTGCCTTTTGGGTTACATGGCGCTCCGGCCATGTTCCAGAGGTTGATGGACTTGGTGCTGGAACCCCACCAGGCGTATGCATCAGCGTACCTTGATGACATCATTGTTTACAGCTCTGAGTGGCAGACCCACTTGGAACAGGTACAAGCGGTGGTGAACACGCTCCGAACAGCCAGATTGACAGCCAATCCCAAGAAATGTGCGTTGGGGCTCACGGAAGCCCGCTACTTGGGCTACGTAATAGGCCAAGGAGTGATTAAGCCTCAAATTAACAAAGTTGAGGCGATCCAGAAGTGGCCTAGACCCCTGACCACGAAGCAGGTTAGGGCCTTCCTGGGTATCGTGGGGTATTACAGGAGGTTTGTAAAAGATTTTGCAGGACTATCAGCCCCCTTGACGGACCTTCTCAAAGGCAAGAAGTCCGTCATGGTGCGCTGGAATCCGCAGGCCGAGGACTCCTTCTGGGCCTTGAAGGGGGTCCTGTGCGGACAGCCCGTTCTTGTCAACCCTGATTTCCGGAAGGAGTTCATAGTACAGACTGACGCCTCGGAGGTCTGCCTGGGCGCAGTGCTGTCTCAGGTGGTTCAGGGGGAGGAACACCCCATCACCTTCTTGAGTAGGAAGCTCACCCCTCCTGAGCGGAATTATAGCGTAGTGGAGAAGGAGTGCCTGGCGATTAAGTGGGCCTTGGAGTCCCTGCGCTATTACCTGCTGGGACGGCAGTTTCGCTTGGTGACGGATCACTCTCCGCTGGTCTGGATGAGGTCCGCCAAGGAACGGAATGCCCGGGTTACCCGGTGGTTCCTTTCTCTGCAGAACTTCCAGTTTACGGTTGAACACCGGGCCGGTGGGTTGCAGGGCAACGCCGATGCCTTGTCCCGCGGCCCGTGTTTGATGGTGGGAGTTCAACCCCGCACGCTTGAACTGAGGGGGGGTATGTGAGACTGTGACCGGGGTTATCTATGACGGCCGGTATGTCTCGCCCCGGTTGTGCTCACTCCATGATAGAAAGTAACTCCACTCCAGGGTTAATGCTGTTTCCCTACAGGCTGAAGGAAGGGTTAAAAGGAAACAGGAACAAGGCCGGGTGTGCCGGGTGTGAGGGAGTGAACACAACTCCGAGTTCTCTGCCAGAGAGGCACATGTATACTGTTGTGGACTTTTGTTTGGATATTAAACCGTGTGCTGTGACCCTTGGTGCCTGGATCCCGTGTCTTCTGCTGCGCAGCCGACCACGGTACCTCACACCCTATATGGATGGGAGCCTTCATATAATCTGTATAAGGGCTTATTCAAACATCAATGCACGTACAATCTCTGACCGCAATGCATGGACAAGCCAAGGTCGTCCTTATAGGCAGTACAGTGAGCTCAGAAATCATGAGCCTTAGTGCAGCAACTCTAATCTAGTCATCTCTATAGTGAGACAGCTAGAGTGGAGTCGCTGAAGGGAAGACATCCTTATAGACAGTTCAGTACCCAGAAATCATGGACCTAGGTGTAACAACTCCGATCTAGTCATCTGTACTGAAACAGCTATAATGGATGTGTTCTACGGAGGAAATCCTTAGGTTATGTGCGCACGTAGCGTTTGTCCCTGCAGAAATTTCTGCAGCGATTTGAACAGCACACGTGCGCTTCAAATCGCTACAGAAAGAGTCCGTAATGAAAAAAAAAAGCCGATTTCATGCGCTCTGAGTGCAGCCCCTCCCATAGACAGAGCGGGGACTGCATGCAGAGCGCAGGAAAGAAGTGACATGTCACTTTTTAGAACACACGCTTAGGGCAGCAGCTGAAGCGCTGTGCTCTAATACGCCACGTGCGCACATCTCCTGCATAATCTTCATAGATTATGCTGGGGACGCAGGACGCATGCAGTTACGCTGCGGTGCAGATTGCAGAGTAACTGCATGTAAATACGCATCATGCTCACATAGCCTTATAGACAGTACAGGGTGCACAAAAATCATGAGCCTCAGTGCAGCAACTCTGATCTAGTCACCTCTGTAGAGAAATAAAATGGAGTTACTGTACAGAGGACGTTCCTTATAGACAGTACTGTGAGATCAGACATCATGAACCTCAGTGCAGCAACTCCGATCTAGTAATCTCTGTACTGAGAAAACTAGAATGGAGTTGCTGTACAGAGGGTGTTCCTTGTCACTGCATATATCCAGATGTCATCCGACTGCAATGCAATATTTCACACGCACCCATAGACTTGTATGGGTGCGAGTGAGTCGAGACCCTGCAATTGCAGCATGCTGACATTTTTTCCTCAGTCTGATTGGAGTTGAAGAAAAAAACGTAGATCTGAGCTGCACCATTGTCTAACATGAGGCTGAGTGCAATGTGAGATTTTCTCGAGTCATCAGCCAGTGTGATTGTGGCCTTATAGATAGTACAGCGCTCAGAAATCACGAACCTCAGTACAATAACTGCGATCTAGACATCTCTGTACCGAACAGTGCTGTAACTAGAGTTTGATGGGCCCCAGTGCAAAGTTTGGACCTGCCCCCCCAACACACACACACACGGTACGGGATAATGACACTAAGGGGGTGTTACACGGGACGATATATCGTGCGATCGCATGAGCGATCGCACCCGCCCCCATCGTTTGTGCGTCATGGGCAATTTGTTGCCCGTGTCGCACAAAGTCGTTAACCCACGTCACACGTACTTACCTCCCCAACGACCTTGCTGTGGGCGGCGAACATCCTCTTCCTGAAGGGGGAGGGACATTCGGCGTCACAGCGACGTCACACAGCGGCCTCCCAATAGAAGCAGAGGGGCGGAGATGAGCGGGACGTAACATCCCGCCCACCTCCTTCCTTCCTCATTGCCGGCGTTCGCAGGTAAGCTGCAGTTCATCGTTCCCGAGGTGTCACACGGAGCGATGTGTGCTGCCTCGGGAACGATGAACAACCGGCACGCAGAAGGAGGAACGATTTTATGAAAATGAGCGACGTGTAACGAGCAACGATAAGGTGAGTATTTTTGCTCATTACCAGTCGCTCGTAGCTGTCACACGCTACGATATGTCAAACGATGCCGGATGTACATCACGGAATCCGTGACCCCGATGACATATCGCCCGATATACCGTAGCATGTGACGCCGCCCTAACACTTGGCTCTTTCCCTCAGCACCCAGGTTTCCTTTGTTCTGATATCCATCTTGTCCTCAGCACTCAGCTATCCCATGCTCTGATATACATCTTTCCCTCAGCACACCGCTTTCCCCATATCAGAGCATGGGAAAGATGTATAGCAGAGCATGGAAAAGCTGTGTGCTGAGGGAAAGAGCCTCTTTCCCTCAGCACAAAATTTTCCCATCCCATGTTTGTGTCTTTGTCCCCCCTCGTATATAGTTTTCCAAATACTATAATGGCCCCCATATAGCCTTCCATATAGTATAAGGGGCCCACATAACCCTTCATATATTAGAATGCACCCCAATAGTCCTCCATGTATTATAATGCATTTCCATAGTACTCCATGTATAAGGTAGCCATCCTAGCTCTGCAATTACTGTAATACAACTCCCATAGTCCTCTGTGTATTGTAATTCACCCTATAGTCCTCCATATACGACACTGCACCCCATAATTCTCCATTTATTATACTGCACCCCATAGTCCTCAATATATTATACTGCGCCACATAGTCCACCATATATTATAATGCACCCCCCATAGTGCATGTATAAGGTAAACCCATTAGTCCATATAATATAATGCAGTCCCCATAATCCTGCATGTATTATAATGCAGGCCCATAGTCCTATATGTGTTATAATGCAGTCCCCATAGTCCTTCATATTATATTATTCATCTCATAGTCCTCCATGTATTATAATACAGCCCCATAGTCCAAGTATAAGGAAACTCCATTAGTCCTCCATATAATGCAGCCCCCATAGTCCTATATGTATTATAATGCAGCCCCATAGTACTACATATTGTATTATGCAGCTCCATAGTCCTCCATGTATAATACACCCCTGTAGTTCATGTATAAGGTGTCATCATATTGTATTATGCAGCCCTATACTTCTCCATATATAAAGTACTCCTGTAGTCCATGTATAAGGTATCCTTCATATTGTATTATGCAGCCCCATAGTCCTCCATGTATATTGCACACCTATGGTCCTTGTATAAGGTAACCCCACTAGTCCTCCATAAATAGCAGCCCCCATAATTATTTATGTATTATAATGCACCCTATAGCCCGTCATATTGTATTATGCAGCCCCATAGTCCTCCATGTATAATGCACCCCTATAGTCCTTGTATAAGGTAACCCCATTAGTTCTCCATAAAATGCAGCCCCATAGTTCTTTATGTATTCTAATGCACCCTATATCCCGTTATATTCTATTATGCAGCCCCATAGTCCTCCATGTATAATGCACTCCCATAAACCTCTGGCCACTGTGTACTCACTGATTAAAAAAAAAACCAAAAACCAACAAGTCCTCACCTCTCTTCGTTACTCTGCTGCTCCGGTCAGGGCATCTTCCTTTCCTGTGCTCTGGAGTCTCAGCACAGCAGGTGCACAGTTGTGACATCACCACGCTTTGCTGCGCTGAGACATTGTAAACTGTGGATGAAAGACAGGCGCATAGGGTCTTAACCGATAAAAACAATAGAAGGGATATTAGGGTGCACTCACCTATGGATGTTGTGAGAGTCACAACACCTCATGAAGCATAAAAGTCAGTGGAGACAGCTGCGGACCCGTAACAATGAGATGGCAGTTTCATAAAGAAGTCGGGGATCAGTGCCGCGCTTATCACCATTCAATCCAAAGGATAATTTTCCAAGTCATTTATAAGGAAGCATGAACAAGTCTACGCGTTTCAGGGGTCTCTGCCCCCTTCCTCAGGACAATGCAACAATGACATAGAAGATTTTGCAGGCTAAACTCAAAAAAAAATTTCAACAGTAGATTTCATAAGAAAAGTATAGAACGGAAAAAATCTAGTTCTATACAGGTAACACCTGATGCAAATAATGTTCCATTGATTTCATCCAGTGAGGTAGGTCCGAAATTAAATTTGGTTAATGAAGTGTTTTTTGATAACTCTGTTAACCCTGCAAACACTAATGCGATAAATTCTGAGAGCCCTGAAATAGATTTAGAGTACACATGCAAGCAATTGACAGCCATTAGAGCTCAGATCAATAAAATTTGTTCAGAGAGGGAAGCCTTTGATAATGTCATTGATGCTAACAATGGAATTATGATTAATGGAACTATTAATCAAGGAACCAGTAAAAGTGGCTTTACACACTGCAACATCGCAAACGACATCGTTGTAACGTCACCGGTTTTGTGACGTTATAGCGACCTCCCAAGCGACATTGCAGTGTGTGAAACACATCAGCGACCTGGCCCCTGCTGTGAAGTTGGTGATCGCTACAAATCGTTCAGGACCATTCTTTGGTCCTTTGTTTCCCGCTGTGCAGCATGATCGCTAGAAAGTTTCAGTGTGTAAAGGGGACTTTACAGCGACTTTGTTAGCGACTTCCCTTACAAAAAGCTGCTTTACAACGTCCGCAATGACTAGCTAGGTCGTTCAGCAGGTCCTGATCGCTGTTGCGTCGTTGGCCAGGTTTGCCTTTTTGACAGCTCACCAGCGACTCACCAGAGACTTTGTAGCGATCCCGGCCAGGTTGGGATCGCTGGTGGGATCGCTGAAAGTCTCAGTGTGTGAAGGCCCCATAACGTGGAGCTCCCCATCCTGAGAATACCAGCCTTCAGCTGTCTGGCTTTATCTGGCTGGTATTAAAATTGGGGGGACCGCACGCCGTTTTTTTTTAATTATTTAATTATTTATTTCACTGCACAGTATAGTCCCGCCCACCGGCTGCTGTGATTGGGTGCAGTGAGACACCTGTCACTCAGCGTGGGGGCGTGTCTCACTGCAACCAATCATAGGCGCTGAAAAGCAGGAAAGCAGGGAATACGAGATTGTTTAATGAGCGGCCGGCTTTTTCAAAAGAGGAAAAGCCGCCGGAGTTTAGTAAACAGCTGTGCAGCGCCGCGGCAGTGATCGGGGAACGGTAAGTATGAGAGAGGGGGGAGACTGACCGACAGACTGTGAGAGGGGGACAGACAAGACAGAGAGAGACCGACAGACAGACAGAGAGACCGACCGACGGACTGAGGGAGATAGAATGAAGAAAAAAAAAAATGACCGACATCGCTAGTAAAAAGCACAAAACGTGCGTTTTGGACATCGAAGTGCCATACAATGTTTTTACGTAAAATCTTTCATGTAATAATCTCCAAAAGTAACATACACCAGCTCTATCTCACTATTGGGTATGTGCCCTTAACAGTTCCGCCATGAAAATTCATTTTGGTGTCATTTTGGAAGGTTTTCTGGTGAGTCCGTAAAAATGGCGTAAAACTCGGACAAAATTGTTCACAGCTGTGACTTTTGAGTGATAAATGCTTCAAGGGGTCTTCCCCATGCTGTTGCCATGTCATTTGAGCACTCTTCTGAGACTTTTGTGACATTTTTAGGGTTTCTACATGCTGCCGGGGGTCATTTCAGAAAAATACTCGGGTCTCCCATAGGATAACATTGGGCTCGGTGCTCGGGCCGAGTACACGAGTATCTTGGGATGCTCGGCCCGAGCCTCGAGCACCCGAGCTTTTTGGTACTCGCTCATCACTATTGGACACATGAGTAAATTCACCTCCTAGCAACCGCTGGTCCCATTGTCATTAGGGGTTCCAGTCCAGGTGGGTTTTCCTGTTTGACATACAGAGATTGCAATTACTATCCCTCATAATATATGTCTTTATATGTAAAAAATATTTTTTTTTCTTATTTTATTTATAATATAGATAAAAATTAACAATGTTTTGCAATTCTTGTCAATTTTTTCTATGACATATTTATATATTGCGATATACTTATTTTGGATGTTGTGCAATGTATGACGTTATTTACTATATGTGGTTCCCGCTGATTTTTTTCAAACCAGTGGGTGGTCCTATGACGTATATGGACCATGATGTATAGGACTTAAGGTATTTATATCCATGCATGAGTTTTGCCTGCAAAATCTTCTGTGTCATTGTTGCATTGTCCTGAGGAAGGGGGCAGAGACCCCTGAAACACGTAGACTTGTTCATGCTTCCTAATAAATGACTTGGAAAATTATCCTTTGGATTGAATGGTGATAAGCGCGGCGCTGATCCCAGACTTCTTTATGAAACTGCTAGCACTGAGAAATTGAGCACAGGCACAGGGGGAGAATGAAGAAGGATGGAGCAGAGTGCTCCTCTCCATTTTTCAGCATTGCTGTGTGCGATGATGGGACTAGTGGGAGGGCCTGGAAGATTGCAGGGGCCAGGGTGTGGGCCTGGCAGCCTCCAGGGGCCCATGTTTAGGTCTGGCAGCCTCTATGGGAGAGTTTGTGGGACTGGCAGCCTCCAGGGGCCTTCAGACTTCATTTGCTCGAATTCCTCCAGGGGCCAGTTCATTGGCTAGGCTGCCTCTAGGGGCCAGTTCCTGGGACTTTCAGCCTCCAGTGGCCAAGGTGTGGCCCTGGCAGCCTCCAGCTGCCTGTGTGTGGGCTTGACAGCCTCCAGGAACCAGTGTATGAGCCCCACAGCCTCCAGGGGCCAAGGTGTAAGTCCAGATACTTCCAGGGGCAAGGGTGAGGGCATGGCAGCCTCCAGTGGCCATTTCATGGGCCTGAAAGGTTCCAGGGGCCAGTGGGTTGGCATGGCAGCATCCCGAGGCCAGTGCGTTGGCTGGGCAGCCTCAACGAACCAGTGAGAGGGCTTAACCGCCTCCAGGGGCAGGTTTGTGGCCTTTATAGCCTCCAGGGCCCAGTGCCTGGGCTTTAAAGCCGCCAGGAACCAGTGGGTGTGCTTTGCAGCCTTCAGGGGCACTTGTGTGGGCCTGGCTGCCTCCAGGATCCCTTGAGTGTGTCCGACAGCCTCCAGGGGCAAGTTTATGGGCCTTACAGCATCCAGGGCCAGAGCGTTAGCCTGGCAGCCTCCAGGGGCAAGTGGGCGTACCTCGCTGCTTCCAAGGGTGCGTGTGTGTGTGTCTGGCAGCCTCCAGGGGCCAGTGTGAGGGCCCGGCAGCCTCCAGGGTCCAGTTAGTGGGTCCAGAAACATCCAGGGGATATTGTGTGAGTCTGTTAGCCTTCCAAGGGCCAATATGAGGGCCCGGTAGCCTCCATTGTTTATGAAGTGGGCCCTGCAGCCTCCAATGGCCACTGTGTGGGCCTAGAAGCCTCCAAGGGTGAATGTGAGGGCCCAGCAGCCTCCAGGGTCCATTGTATGAGCCTGGGAGTCTCAAAGAAACAGTTTGTTGGCTCAGCAGCCTCCAGGGGTCTGTGTGTGGGCTTGGTAGCCTCTGGGGGCGAGTTCATCGGTCTGGTAGGCTCCAGGGGCCAGTGGGTGGGCCTGGCAGCCTCCAAGGGCATGTTTATGGGCCTTGTATCCTCCAGAGGCTAGTGCGTTGGCCAGACAGCCTCCAGGGGCCAGTGTTTTGCTTATCTGCCTCCAGGGCCAAGTGCATTGGCTGGACAGCCTCCAGGGGTGAGTTCATGGTTCTCGCAGACTCCAGGGGCTAGTGCATAGGCCGGGCAGCCTCCAGAGGCCAGTGCTTTGCTTGTCTGCCTCCAGGGGCCAGTGCATTGGCTGGGAAGCCTCCAGGGGCCCTTAAGTGCGCCTGACAGCCTCCAGGGGCAAATTTATGGGCCTTACAGTCACCAGGGCGCAGTGCGTGGACTCCAGGGGCAAGTGGGTTTGCCTGTCTACCTCCAGGGTCCCGTGTGTGTGTCTGGCAGGCTCCAGGGGCACGTGTGGTGGTCTGGCAGCCTCCAAGTGCCAGTGCATGGGACTGGCAGCCTACAAGGTCCAGTGCATTGGGCTGGGCAGCCTCCAGTGGGAAAGTCTGGCAAATTCCAGGGGCCAGGGTGTGGGTCTGGCAGCCTCCAGGGGACATGGTGTGGCCCTGGCAGCCTCCAGGGGCCCGTGTGTGGCCCTGGCAGCCATCAGGGGCCAAGCTGTGGGCCTGGCAGCCTCCCAGGCCCAGTGTGTTTGCTAGGAAGCCTCCAGGGGCCTGTGCGATAGCTGGGAAGCCTCCCCGGGTCAGTGGGTGGGCCTGGCAGCTTCCAGAGGCCAGTGCATTGGCTGAGCAGGCTCCAAGGGCTAGTGTGTTGGCTGGGCAGCCTTCCGGGTTCATTGGGTGTGCCTACCAGCCTCAAGGGGCCAGTGTGTTGGCCTGGCAGCCTCCACGGGCCAGTGGGTGTGCCTGGCTGCCTCCAGAGGCCCGTGTGTGTGTCTGGAAGCATCCAGGCACACATGCGTTGGCTGGGCCAGTGGGAGGTCCTGGCAGATTCCAAGGGCCAGGGTGTGTCCTGGCAGCATCCAGGGGCACTTGTGTAGACCTGACTGCCTCCCGGGGACCTTGAGTGCACCTGACCGCCTCCAGGGGCCAGTTGGTGGGCCTTACAGTATCCAGGGGCCAGGGTGTGGGCCAGGCAGCATACAGGGGTCAGTTCATTTTCTGGGCTGCTTCCAGGGGCCAGTTAGTGGGCCAGGCAGCCTTCAGGTGCCATTGTGTTGCCATGTCAGCCTCCAGGTGCCTGTGTGTGGGCTTGACAGCCTCCATGGGAAAGTGTGTGGGCCGCACAGCCTCCAAAGGCCAGGCTGTTGTTTTGGGAACCTTTCAGGAGCATGGATGAAGGCCTGGCAGCCTCCACGGTCCAGTGACTGGGCCCAGCAGCCTCCAGGATCCACTGTGTGGGCCTGGAAGCCTCCAGGAGCCAGTGTGAGGGCCCAAAATCCTACACAGTCCATTGAGTGGGCCTGAAAGCCTCCAGGGGCGATTGTGTGAGCCTGCCAACCTCCAGGGGCCAGTGTGAGGGCCTGACAGCCTCCAAGGTACATTGAGTGAGCCCGGTAGCTCTCAAGGGCCAGTGTGAGGGCCTAGCAGCCTCCAAGTATGAGGGCCCAGAATCTTACACAGTCCATTGAGTGGGCATGGAAGCCTCCAGGGCTATTGTGTGAGCCTGTTAACCTCCAGGGGCCAGTGAGAGGGCCCGACAGCCTCCAAACTCCAGTGAGTAGGCCTTTCAGCCTCAAAGAGGCAGTGTGAGGGCCCAGCAACCTCCAGGGTCCTGTGAGTGGGCCCAGAAGCCACCAGAGACCATTGTGCAAGCCTGGCAGTCTCAAGGGAACAGTATGTCAGCCCCGCAGACATGTGTGTGGGCCTGGTGGCCTCAGAGGGCCAGTGTGTGGCAATGGCAGCCTCCAGGGGCCAGTGTGTGGCCCTGGCAGGATCCAGGGGCCAGTGTATGGCCCTGGCAGGATCCAGGGGACAAGTTGTGGGACTGGAAGCCTCCAAGGGACGATGAAATGTCTCAGTGGTCGCCTCATTTGGGAGGTCACAGTGTTCTGAATAAAAGTCCTGGAAACTCAGTTTAGGTCTCATATGAAAGCTGAGGGTGTCCCCCCAAAATATATTTGTCAGATTTTTGACTGGACTGTTATTTTTTTAAAAACTCGGGTTAAAGTGGTAAAGGAACACCAATTCATTTTGAATGAATTGTCTCAGTGGTCGCTTCTTTTGTGGGGTCACAGATTTCTGAATAAGCATCATTGGAACTCAGTTTAGATCTCGTCTTAAAGCTAAGGGTCTCCCCCAAAAAACCTTTCTGTTGGATTTTTGTTTGGACCCTTGGTTCTGGAGAAATTCTGGTAAAAGTGATATAGGAAAATCCAATTCATTTTTCTATAAAATGTCACTGTGGTTACCTGATTTTGAGGGGGTCACTGCATCCACAGCATTCAGCATAGCCACTCCATATTTTCAGGGATTGTCATATGGATCATGATATGCAGGATGCCAAATTGTGTGGCCTTCTGATGCTTATTTTTCAAGATATGAATTTTTAAATAACCTTAAGCTGTAGCACAATGGGTAAACTAGGGTCGCTGGAGAGGTTTTTGTGGTGTTTCCTTGGGTGCAGGGTCACCAGTTTTGGTATTCTGACTCAGCTTTGAGTCAAGTACACACCTTATAAAGCTCATGAGTTTCCATTGTTTGGTTCCGCAGAAATTTGGGCCTATAAAATTGAAAATAAACATTGTCGTCACGTTTTAAACCTCCACCACTTAGTGAAAGCGTTCTTCGGTTCCCCCCTTTGTCTCATGTTGACAGGTAGGGGCTCAAATTGATCCTCTATTTAAGCCAGATGGACTGCCACCAAGATTCTACCACTAGAAGCTATGAATATCACACCACAGAGCCTTAAATTTTCATTACTTCTGCTATAATTGCAAAAGAGGGGGATTTTGACACCCCACTGTGCCAAAAGCGTACAGGGCACGCACCCCATATTTTAAGGGACAGTGCATGGTGTCTTAGTGTGCAATTATTCTAAATATGGTCTACTTCTGACTAACTTTTAGAGATGTGGATTTAAAAAGGGAAAAAAACAACAGCGATTGGCTAATCAAGCGAAGCTGGAGAGGCTCCTCTGGGGTGACTTTGCAGCCTAGGCTCTCGATTTTTGGCACAGAGACTCAGGATAGGGTTTGACACAAAACTTAAGAAGCACGTAGGTGTAATAGGTCTGGTTCCAGAAATTTTGGGGGCAAAAGTTGAAAAACTCAAAATGGCCGAAATCTTTTGGGGGCGTTTGTGGCAAATTCACACACAGGGTCTTGAATTGTCTGTCTCAGTGAACTAATCGTAACAAGGCCTTTCATGAGTAACTCAGAGTCACGGTTTGGCAGATATTGAGGATTTGCTTATGAAGTCAAAATTTGCAAAGCCACGCCCACAGGAAACTGAAGGCATGACCGATTTGCAACTTGGCCCATTATTCAACAAGACCCAGGGGTACCATCTGCTGGAACCGTAAGGCCCCATTTTGCTTCCTTTAGGGGAAAAAAAGTTTGTTGAGGACACACCAGATTGAATGTTTAGGGGCGTGGCTTCCCGTGCGATAGCGGCAAATTGAAAAAGTCCCCTGCACTGCATAGGGGTGGGTCCCAGAGACGCACCACAGGGGTTTCGAAGGTCTAGTCCCGGAAATTTTGGGGACAAAAGTTGAAAAATTCAAGATGGCCAAAAACTTTTGGGGGCGTTTGCGGGGTCCCCGTTTGCGGCAAATTCGTGAGCTGGGTCTCGAATCATTCGGCTCAGCAAACTGGTCATAATGAGGCTTTACATGAGCAAATTGGAGTCACGGTTTGGCAGATATTAGGGATTCGCATATAAGGCCAAAATTTGCAAAGCCACGCCCCTAGGAAACCAAAGGTGCGACCGATTCGCAACTTGGCCAATTTTTCACCAGGACCCAGGGGTACCATCTGCTGGAGCTGGAAGACCCCATTTTGCTTACTTTAGGGGAAAAAAGTTTGGCGAAGACACCCCAGATTGAACGTTTAGGGGCGTGGCTTCCCATGCGATGACGGCAAACTGAAAAAAACACCTGAGCCTCATAGGGGTGGGTCCCAGACACACACCACAGCGGTTTTGGGTGTTTGCTGCTTTTGGTTCCGAAATCACCTACGACAAGCTGCTGAGCTTCACTTCATCCTCAACTCGAAAAGGTCCCACAAGTTCATCTTTAATGATACCAGCCCATACCAGTACCCCACCTCCACCTTGCTGGCGTCTGAGTTGGAGTGGAGCTCTCTGCCCTTTACTGATCCTGCCTCTGGCCCATCCATCTGGCCCATCAAGAGTCACTCTCATTTCATCAGTCCATAAAACCTTTGAAAAATCAGTCTTAAGATATTTCTTGGCCCAGCCTTGACATTTTATCCTATGTTTCTTGTTCAAAGGTGGTCATTTTTCAGCCCTCCTTACCTTGGCCATGTCCCTGAGTATGGCGCACCTTGTGCTTTTTGATACTCCAGTAATGTTGTAGCTCTGAAATATAGACAAACTGGTGTCAAATGGCATCTTGGCAGTGTCACGCTTGATTTTCCTCAATTCACGGGCAGTTATTTTGCGCCTTTGTTGCCCAACACGCTTCTTGCGACCCTGTTAGCTATTTGCCATGAAACACTTGATTGTTCGGTGATCACGCTTCAAAAGTTGGCCAGTTTCAAGACTGCTGCATCCCTCTGCAAGACATCTCACAATTTGGGACTTTTCGAAGCCCGTCAAATCTCTCTTCTGACCCATTTTGCCAAAGGAAAGAAAGTTGCCTAATTATTAAACACACTTTATATAGGGTGTTGATGTCATTATAACATACGCCTCCTCATTACAGAGATGCACATCACCTGATTTACTTAATTGGTAGTTGGCTCTCAAGCCTTTACAGTTTGGAGTAGGACAACATGTCTAAAAATTATCATGCAATCAAAATACTGATTTGCCTAATAATTTTGCACACAGTGTATGTAACGCAGGTAACAATCGTCTCCTTAACTATGAATATAAATGAATGTAATGATAAGAATATAACTAAGCTACTCCTTCAGGATTCATGTGAGTTACTCCACCTCTTGAAATCACAGGACCACATATCATCCGTTCTTAAAAGGAACCTATTGTGTCCCCTAACAGTATTAAACCTTTCCTTTTATATTTGCTAGCCTTTTTCTGACATTACAATAATGAGGGAGATACATTAAGCAAATGTGTCAATCATCTTTTGAAAAAACTGTGTAAAAAACTGTGTTTCATAACCTGCAGCTTTTTTCTGAATGTTTTAAAGCTATGACAGGGGAAGAGAGATGCCGAGAAGAGCACAATATGTCTGGGCAATAGTGACTGCGACTACTGAGCCCGGACAAGTCTCAATGAGTAAATACCTCCCCAGACTATTCTGGACGTATTTTCATAAGACTAGCAGAGGCTTATAACTTAATTTTGCACAAATATGTTTAGATCTAGATAATGAATTAAGTATTTTAATGTTAGAAAAAGGCTATAAAATGTAATGGGGCATTTTAGTGGCGTTATTGGACCCAACAGGATCTCATTAATACATCACTGATTTCAATTATAACAACAATATAATGATCTCACATCCTATTCATCCATTTGTATGAATGAATGTTTGTTTACGTACTTGTATACCACCAGTCCAATATAAAAAACAATAGGCACCAAAGAAAAATTAGGCTAATGCTTCCTGGTAACCATAGTCACATGGTAAAAAAATTGCAGTGTAATATTCAGCCATCACATCTATTGATTACCAGAAGGGTCATTTTTCTTTCAAGGATTTCCCATTATTATAATGAGACAGCTGCAAAAAACACAACCCAACTGTTACGTTGACAAACAGTCTATTTGTAATAGTGACCTCAGTATATATATATATATATATATATATATATATATATATATATATATATATATATATATATATATATATATATATATATATATTTGCTGCAAAGATGAAGCATAATTTCAGCACCTCTGTCCTCGGACTAGTCTGGGAACTTTTGCACAGCACGGCTTCTAGCTTCCCAGTTGCAGAAGAAAGTTCACAGTGTAGATTACATTGGATAACAAACGCTTTAGTTCTGGAAGAACATGAGGTAATGATAAGCACAGTCATAGAGCACTGCATCAGGAAGAGAAAAGTGAAGCCAAAAAGAAACAAGAGACTATTTACAATTAAGTGAGTAAGGGAACTTTACACAACATCGCCATCTATTGTTAGATCAGTATAAAGTCCTCTTTCACACATATAAAGAAGTCCTTCAACTGTTGTATATACCAACACCCTTTCTCAACAGTAAGGACTTATTCAGTTAAGCCTAATTTCTTCATTAGTCTCTGATGTCTTTCAGCATTCAATGCCTTTGGAAAAATATCTGCTGTCATATCTTCAGTTGGACAATATTCTAATTTCAGGATTCCTTGTTCATGGTGATCCCTCAAGAAATGATACTTCACATTTCCCAAGTCTTTGATCTCGAAATGTTGATTCAGAATTCTTAGTATGTCCTCTTTGTCCCTTTCTTTTTCAAAACAAACTAAAATATAATCAACATATATGAGTACATAGATCCTTCTGTCCATCAGTCTTTTTGTGTATAGGTAAAGATCAGCTTTGCTTCTTTGAAATTTTTCATTTGTGAGCACTTCTGTAATTTTATCATCCCACGCTTTAGCAGCTTGTTTTAAACCATAAATAATTTTCTGTAGTTTACAAACCATTTATGGGTTACTTTTATCTTTGACTCCTGGAAGTTGTTCCATGTAAATATCTTCTGTTAAATCTCCATTCAAAAATGTTGTCTTTACGTCCAGATGCTTCAACTCTATTTGTTTCATTGCTGCAACTGCAAACAAAGTTCTTATTGTAGCATGTTTGACAACTGGAAAAAATGTTTCATCATAGTCTTCTCCATATTTTTGAGAATAACCTTTAGCTACGAGTCTTGCTAGGTATCATTCAGCTGTGCCATCTGTTTGGTATTTCACTTTAAAAACCCATTTACATCATATAGCTTTTCTTCCTTCTGGTAATTCTGTCAGTGTCCATGTCTTTGAGTCATGCATGGATTTTATTTCTGTTTCTGTGTCCTTTATCCATTTATTAGCTTCTTCTTTAGGAAGTCGAGATATGTCTTCCCAAGAGAGAGGCTCATAAATTTTGCTTGTACTTGCCTTGTATGAAAGACGTACTGGTGGTTTTCCTTTGTTTTCTCTTATTGAACGTATTGGTTCTGTGTCTGTTTGTAGTTTTATCTCTTCATTTTCAGTATTCTGTTTTTCATCAATTTCAACTTCTTTTTCATCAGATGTTCTTTCTCTTATATCACTGCTGTTTTTCTCATTTTTTGTTTCTAGTGAAATCATAGTGTCTTCATTTGGATCCTTAATGAATGTCACACTGTTACTCACCATAACGCTGTCTGTTTGTGATCTAGGATTCTATATCCTTTGCAATTTTCACTATATCCAACAAATATTCCTTCTATGGATCTGTTTGAAGTTTGGAATGTTTTTTATGTTGGAATAAATAGAAAAACTTTACATCCAAAAACTGTTAAATGATTCACACAAGGTTTCTTACCCTGCCACTGTTCATATGGGATTTTGCTCAGTTTTCTAGAAAAAAGTCGGTTTTGTAGGTAAGTAGCTGTCATTGCTGCTTCACCCCAATATTTCTCTGGTAGTTTGGAATCTGTTAGAATACATCTTATTTCAGCCGGAGTTCTGTTTTTCCTTTCTGCTACCCCATTTTGCTCGGGTGTGTATGGAACAGTATTTTGATGCTCTATACCATTTTTTCTTAAGTAGTTTTCTGTTTTGTGTCCTGTGAATTCACCTCCATTATCACTTCTAATGACAATTGGCTTCCTCTGAAACTTGTTATTCGACTTTGTAATGTAGTCTACTAATTTATTGAAAACTTAATTTTTGTTCTTGATCAAGTATGTGACGTTGTATCTTGAGTAGTCATCTATAAAAGTCACTATATATCTATTGCCTCCTGATGTAGTCACTTTCATGGGTCCATATATGTCAATATGCACCAAATCAAGTGGTCTTGTGCTTTTCGTCTCACTTTCTTTAGGTATAGATATTTTTGTAGCTTTAGATTTAATACAACATTCACATCTTAAGCCTGCTTTACATGTTACGATTTAGCATACGATATCGTATGCGATCGTAACCGTCCCCATCGTATGTGCGGCACGTTCAATTTGTTGAATGTGTCGCACAAACCAGTAACCCCCCGTCACACATACTTACCCGTCCATACGACCTCGATGTGGGCGGCGAACATCCACTTCCTGGAGTGGGAGGGACGTTCAGCGTCACATCGACGTCACGCGGCAGCCGGCCAATAGAGGGGCGGAGATGAGCGGGACGTAAACATCCCGCCCACCTCCTTCATTCCGCATTGCCGGCCGGGAGCCGCGGGATGCAGGTAAGATCTGTTCATCATTCCCGGGGTGTCACACACTGCGATGTGTGCTGCCACGGGTACGATGAAAAACCTGACGTTCAATTTTTAGGAATTGAACATTGTGCATGCAATGAACGTTTTTTCGTTCAATCGCAATCGCACATAGCTGTTACATGCTACAATGTAACTTACGATGCCGGATGTACGTCACTTACGACATGACCCCGCCGACATATCGTAAGATATATTGTAGCGTGTAAAGCACCCTTTACGGTAATTGAGCAATCAGATATCAATAGATCCTTTGTCAATTCTTTCTTTTGCAACTCCATTATACTTTCAGGATGTCTGTATCCTAGACGTTTATGACAAATGTGAATACAATGCTTGTGATCATCTGTACACAACTTCATCTGTTCCTTTAATGTGTCTAGATGATATAATTGTTCATCTGCCTTGACATTGGGTATTATCTTATTTCCCGCTAGGATTGTACATTCATCATCTTTGAATTTTACAGTAAGGGGTACTTTGCACGCTGCGACATCGCTAGCCAATGCTTGCAATGCCGAGCGTGATAGTACCCGCCCCCGTCGCACATCCGATATCTTGTGATAGCTGCCGTAGCGAACATTATCGCTATGGCAGCTTCACACGCACTTACCTGCCCTGCGACGTCACTCTGGCCGGCGACCCGCCTCCTTCGTAAGGATGCTGGTCATGTGGCGTCACAGCAACGTCATATGGCAGGCGGCCAATAGAAGCGGAGGGGCAGAGATGAGCAAGACGTAAACATCCCGCCAACCTCCTTCCTTCCGCATTGGTGGTGGAGGCAGGTAAGGAGATGTTCCTCGCTCCTGCGGCTTCACACATAGCGATGTGTACTGCCGCAGCAACGAGGAACAACATCATATCTCCTATTGGTGCGACATTATGAAAATGTCCGACGCTACACAGATCACCGATTTATGATGCTTTTGCGATTGTTTATCGGCGCATCTAGACTTTACACGTTGCGACATCGTTACCGGCGCCGGATGTGCGGCACGTTCGATTTGACCATGACGATATCGCAGTGGCGATGTCGCAGCATGCAAAGTACCCCTAAGTCCCTTAGCCTTCAGTCGGTTTACAGATAACAATCCTCCTTCTAATCTTGGAACATATAACACATCCTGTACTAGTATTTTTAAATAATGCCCATACATCAGAACAGTTTAGCATTCTTTATCAAATACCTTCCACAGTTATTTTGCTCCCATCTTTAAGATAAATGTCTTCCTTCTTATTTAAATCAAGTTCAGTAAAGAAACTTTTATTACTTGTCATGTGACTTGTTGCTCCTGAGTCAATAAACCAACCTGATGATGATTTCTTATCAGTTACTTTAAATGTGCCATTCCAATTATTTACACATGAATCAAAAATTGTGTTTTTCGCCTTCTGTGTATTCTCTTTATGTTGTAATTTCTGTTGTTCTGCTTCCCATATTGTACAGTCTTTCTTTAAATGTCCCTTTTTCTTACATTGAAACATTCTCTTGTCTCTTTATTATGGGGTCTCTTTGATTCTGTATCTTTAAGAGCATTTCCACCATCTTTTCAGTATAATCATTTGTTTGCGCTTTCCTTCTTTGATATTCATCTATGAGTCTAGTCTTCACAAACTCTAATGTGATGTCTGCTTCAGGTCTTGTCTCTAGTGCATTTATTAAAGCAGTGTATGAATCTGGTAAACTGCACAATGATATTGCTGCTATGTGGCTATCCTTAATATCTTCACCAATTGATCTCAGCTGTGATATCTGTCAGGGCCAGGCGGTCGGGCAGACCCAGGAGGTGGATCCACTGGGCCGAACTCTAAGATGGTGGTAAGGAGTCCGGTAGCTGAAGCACTATGGGCAGTGGAACAGTCCGTGCACAGGAGTATAACGGAGAAGTCCCTGGGACTACGGAGTCACAGATGGTAGTCCGGGTGACGTAGCTCAGGTTCGGGAGCCGAGGTGATGTCAGGCGGGGTCCGGAACCTTTGGAGCGAGATGACGGGTCACCGCAGGGATCCGAGATGGTACGGACTGTCAGATGGCAGACGGACAGCGTGCGGGGTTCGGGATTCAGCAGGACCGGATGGCGAGGCAGGATCAGCTCTAGAAGAGAGATACGTGAGTATGGCAAGACGACACAAGGAGACCTGACTCCTAGCTTGGAAAACACGAAGATCAGGCCCCGCCCTCTTGGACAATACACCCCTATATACCCTGTACCTGTTCAGCCTCATTTCCTGTTAATGGACGCTGGCCCTTTAAGAAAGGGTCAGTGACCGCGCGCGCGCCCTAATGCGCATGCGCGCAGCCCGGGTGCCAGAAGCCAGGGAAGGAGGCTGAGAAGAGGACGCAGGGGAGCCGGCCAGGGCCTGGGAGGCCGTCGGGCGCCGCGATCGGAGACCAGGGGGCCTGGGAAGGACGGGCACCGGAGCCAAGGACCCGGGGAGCGTGGCAGGTGAGCCGGGGAGCGGGGCTGAGGACCCGGGGAGCGGAGCGGAGGACCCGGGGAGGGGAGCCAAGGACCCGGGGAGCGTGACAGTACCCCCCCCCACGCCCCCCTCCCCGCAACCGGGACATGAAGGCACGGATCAGAGGAGTGCCCACGTTCTCCCTGGGCTCCCAGGACCTATCCTCAGGACCATACCCCTCCCAGTCCACCAGGAAGAACTGTCGACCTCGTACGGTCTTCATGGCCACGATATCCCTTACCGCATAGATGTCGTCATCGGCAATAGGTGGAGGAGCCGGACTGGCAGCAGCGGAGAAGGGACCAAGGACAACCGGCTTGAGCAGGGAGACGTGGAATGAGTTGGGTATCCTCATCGTGGCCGGGAGCTGTAGCTTGTAGGAGACCTCATTGATCTTGGCGAGGACCTTAAACGGCCCGATGTAGCGAGGACCCAGCTTGTAGGAAGGTATCTTCAATCGGATGTACTGGGAAGCAAGCCAGACCAGGTCACCAGGAGAGAAACACGGAGGGTCCAGACGCCTCTTGTCAGCGTGTTTCTTCATCCGCTGGGAAGCGCGTCCAAGGGACGCCTTGACAGAGTCCCAAATGGTAGCGAAGTCACGGGCTACAGTATCAGCCGCAGGGACATCCGAAGAAGGGGATATAGGCAATGGAACGGAGGGCTGAAGTCCGTAAACGACATGGAAGGGAGATTTGGAGGACGACTCACTGATGTGGTGGTTATGTGAGAATTCAGCCCAAGGCAGAAGCGTGGACCAGTCGTCGTGATGGGTGTTGACATAGTGACGTAAGAAGGATGTCAAGATTTGATTGACCCTCTCCACTTGGCCATTAGACTGAGGATGGTATGCGGAAGAAAAGTCCAGAGTTACTCCCAGGTGTTTGCAGAGCGCCCTCCAGAAGCGGGAGGTGAACTGAGTTCCCCTGTCGGACACGATGTGGGATGGAAAGCCATGCAAGCGGAAGATGTGATGGATATAGGCTTCCGCGAGTTCCTGAGCAGAGGGCAGTCCAGCCATGGGGATGAAGTGGGCCATTTTGGAGAACCGGTCCACCACGACCCATATGACTGTGTGTCCAGAGGATAATGGCAAGTCCGTAATAAAGTCCATCGCAATGTGTTGCCAGGGAACTGAGGGTATAGGCAGAGGCAGAAGACGGCCATAGGGCAGGTGTTTGGGCGTCTTGTTTCTGGCACAAGAGGAGCAGGCAGAGACAAAAGCAGCGACGTCCTTGCGAAGGGATGGCCACCAGTAATGGCGTACAATCGCACCCCATGTTCTCTTCTGGCCTGCATGACCGGCTGTTTTTGAGGCATGACCCCAGTGTAACACTTTTTGCCTGTCAGTCTCAGAGACATAGGTCTTTCCGGGCGGTATCTGGGCCAGGGTGACAGGGGCCACCGAAATGATCTTGCTAGGAGAGATGATGGGTTGGGTAGTCTCTTCCTCCTGTTCCATGGGCATGAAAGACCTAGACAAAGCATCAGCGCGTACGTTCTTGTCCGCGGGTCGGAAATGGAGCTGGAAGTCAAACCTGGCAAAGAATAGGGACCACCTGGCTTGCCGTGGGTTCAGTCGCTGAGCGGACCGCAGGTATTCCAGGTTCTTGTGGTCCGTGTAGATAATCACGGGGTACACTGCTCCTTCCAGGAGGTAGCGCCACTCCTCCAGAGCCAGTTTGACCGCCAATAGTTCTCGGTCACCGATGGTGTAATTGCGTTCAGGTGCTGAGAAGCTCTTGGAGAAGAAACCGCACGTCACCATCTTGCCGGAGGAGGACTTCTGCATGAGCACTGCTCCGGCTCCCGAGGAGGAGGCATCCACCTCCAAGGTGAACTGGCGGTTTAACTCCGGACAGTGGAGTACAGGCGCGGAGGCAAATGCTCGCTTCAGTGAGCAAAATGCGGCGTCGGCAGCAGGTGACCAGTCCTTTGGATTAGCCTCCTTTTTGGTCAAAGCGGAGAGAGGAGCAGTCAGGGCAGAGAAGTGAGGGATAAACTGGCGGTAGTAGTTGGCGAATCCCAGGAACCGTTGGATTGCCTTCAGTCCAGAAGGGGGAGGCCAGTTGAGTATGGAGGAGACCTTCTTTGGATCCATCTGCAGTCCAGTGCCCGAGATGATGTATCCCAGGAAAGGAAGAGAAGACTGCTCAAAGACACACTTCTCATATTTGGCGTAGAGACGATTCTCTCTCAGTCTTTGTAGAACCAGCTGTACATTCTCTCTGTGGGTCTGGAGGTCCGGAGAGTAGATAAGGATGTCATCCAGATAAACTACTACACAGATGTAGAGAAGGTCCCGGAATATGTCGTTCACCAATTCTTGGAAGACTGCTGGTGCGTTACACAAGCCGAAGGGCATCACGCAGTATTCATAGTGCCCATCGCGAGTATTAAACGCGGTCTTCCATTCGTCCCCGGAGCGGATACGAACTAGGTTGTATGCACCCCGCAGATCCAGCTTGGTGAACACACGGGCTCCTCTGAGCCGGTCGAACAATTCGGGGATGAGCGGCAGAGGGTACTTGTTTTTGACGGTGATCTGATTCAGACCCCGGTAGTCGATGCATGGGCGTAGGTCACCCTCTTTCTTCTTAACGAAGAAGAAGCCTGCTCCCGCAGGAGAGGAGGATCTCCGGATGAATCCCTTTGCCAGGCTCTCTGTGATGTAGGTAGACATGGCCCTGGTTTCGGCGGGAGACAACGGATATATCCGTCCTCGAGGTGGTGTTGTTCCTGGGAGCAGGTCGATGGCACAATCGTAGGGACGGTGTGGCGGAAGTACCTCAGACTCCTTCTTGTCAAAAACGTCTGCGAAGGACCAATAGGCCGAGGGCAGTTCCGGTAGGTTCTCTGGAACCGGAGGTCGTCGGATGGGTTGTATGGACTTCAGACACTTCTCATGACAAGCAGGGCCCCATCGGGTGATTTCGCCAGTACCCCAGCTGACTGATGGTTCGTGTGTCCGCAACCAGGGAAGTCCCAGCAGGATTTGATGGGACATGTGTGGTAGGACGTAGAGAGCGATGTTCTCGGTGTGCAGGGCACCGATACGCAGTTCGAGCGGTCTGGTGACCCAGGAGATGGTATCAGAGAGGGGTCTCCCATCCACAGAGGCAATCACTAGGGGCTTCTCGAGTAGAGTAACAGGCAGCTGGTACTTGTCCACAGTGGCCTGCTGGATGAAATTGCCTGCTGCTCCAGAATCGAGGTATGCCTCAGCCGTGAAGCGCGTCTCTCCCGTAGACACTTGCACAGTCCACATAACCGGATCTGAGAGAGTCCCAGCACCTAGGGTGGCCTCTCCTACCAACCCTAGGCTTTGGAGTTTCCCGGCCTTTCTGGACAGGAGCGTAGGAGGTGTGTTCCCTCTCCGCAGTAAAAGCAGAGACCCTTGGCGAGCCGCTCTGCTCGACGTTGTTCAGACTGTCGTACTCGGTCGATCTGCATGGGCTCGTGGACGGGAATCCCAGCTGTTGATGACTGAGGTACGGAGGGCTTCTGTGGAGGAGAAGAATGCCGTACCGGACGTCTCTCACGAGACAGCTCTTTGGAGCGCTCCTGAAAACGAATGTCCACTCGAGTTGCTAGGGCAATCAGGGCATCTAGGGTGGAGGGCACATCACGACCCGCCAACTCATCTTTGATGCGACTCGAGAGTCCTTCCCAGAAGGCGGCTGTTAGGGCCTCATTATTCCACCCGAGTTCTGAAGCCAAAGTGCGGAAACGGATGGCGTATTGGCCCACCGTCAGTGTTCCTTGACGTAATCGGAGAAGAGATGAAGCAGACGCAGAGGCGCGTCCCGGCTCGTCAAAGGTGCTGCGAAAGGCCTGCAGGAACTCTTGAAGATCCTTGGTCATAGGATCCTCCTTCTCCCACAACGGGTTCATCCACGCCAGTGCCTCGCCCTCCAGGTGAGACATGATGAAGGCGACCTTGGCTTGGTCGGAGGCAAACAGATGTGGCAGCTGCGTGAAATGGAGGGAGCATTGGTTTATAAACCCCCTGCAGGTCTTGGGATCTCCGGCGTACCGGGGTGGTGAGGCCAAACGCAGTCGGGAAGCATCCGAAGAGGCAGCCACGGGAGCGGGGGACGTGGCTTGACTAGTGGCGGCTTTGGATGTTGAAGACGTGACTGCCGCTTGTAGCGTGGTCAGGCGGGTGTCCACGGACGTCATAAAGTTCAGCATGCGGGTCTGGACTTCACGCTGGCGTTGGAGTTCCTCTTGCAAGGCCGCTAGTGCTGCAGCGGGATCCATGGCCTGATCTTACTGTCAGGGCCAGGCGGTCGGGCAGACCCAGGAGGTGGATCCACTGGGCCGAACTCTAAGATGGTGGTAAGGAGTCCGGTAGCTGAAGCACTATGGGCAGTGGAACAGTCCGTGCACAGGAGTATAACGGAGAAGTCCCTGGGACTACGGAGTCACAGATGGTAGTCCGGGTGACGTAGCTCAGGTTCGGGAGCCGAGGTGATGTCAGGCGGGGTCCGGAACCTTTGGAGCGAGATGACGGGTCACCGCAGGGATCCGAGATGGTACGGACTGTCAGATGGCAGACGGACAGCGTGCGGGGTTCGGGATTCAGCAGGACCGGATGGCGAGGCAGGATCAGCTCTAGAAGAGAGATACGTGAGTATGGCAAGACGACACAAGGAGACCTGACTCCTAGCTTGGAAAACACGAAGATCAGGCCCCGCCCTCTTGGACAATACACCCCTATATACCCTGTACCTGTTCAGCCTCATTTCCTGTTAATGGACGCTGGCCCTTTAAGAAAGGGTCAGTGACCGCGCGCGCGCCCTAATGCGCATGCGCGCAGCCCGGGTGCCAGAAGCCAGGGAAGGAGGCTGAGAAGAGGACGCAGGGGAGCCGGCCAGGGCCTGGGAGGCCGTCGGGCGCCGCGATCGGAGACCAGGGGGCCTGGGAAGGACAGGCACCGGAGCCAAGGACCCGGGGAGCGTGGCAGGTGAGCCGGGGAGCGGGGCTGAGGACCCGGGGAGCGGAGCGGAGGACCCGGGGAGGGGAGCCAAGGACCCGGGGAGCGTGACAATATCACTTCCATCATAGAGAATACAGTCATGGCCAAAAGTTTTGAGAATGACACCAAAATTATATTTTCACATGATCTGTTGCCCTCTGGTTTTTAATTGTGTTTGTCTGATGTTTACATCACATACAGAAATATAATTGCAATCATATTATGAGTACCAAAAGTTATATTGACAGTTAGAAAGACAACCCGGACTGCTGCCCCAAAGGCGCTCAAGGAAGGGCAACATGACTAGGAGGGATGCTAGGCCAGAGGGTATAGCAAAGGGTTAAGGTGAGCTATTTTGGGTGGGAAACTAGGAGGTGGGGCTACAGGAGTTATAGGGACATTTGATTGGTTAGGGGTAGGGCAGTGTGGGTTAGTATATATAGGGCAGAGTTGTTGGGGGTTGGTCATTCGGCACCTGGAAGACGTCTGCAATCGAGGATGGTCCGGCAGGAGGCCCCCATCAGGAAGGATGTCGGCTGTGGCGGAGCGGCATGGGCAGCGCTGGTTCCAGTGGACGTCAGACGAGTGGGAGGCTGACACGACCGGGCTCCCGTCGCCAGATCCAGAGCCCAGCAGGACCCCTCCGGCGGCAGCAGCAGCAGTAATCTGGATGGCAGCGGCATCGAGGATGGCTGAGGGAGGCGACGACGTGGAGAGTGCAGCGACTAGGGGGGGGAAGGACGTCACCGCCCTTTTCTGTTGCGGCGCGTGGTCGGCATGGTGATGAGGGCGGCGCGGCCACGTGACCCGCGGCGCGGTCATGTGGTCCGGCATCGCAATCACTTGGCCCCGGCGTCCGGATGATGTGGTCAGGTGGCTCGGCGATGCGGTCATGTGACTGGACGGCGAACCCGGAAGTGCGGCCTGCGCGTCCACGCAGGACTGGTACGCGATCCCGGGCAGCAGCAGCGAGGACGCCGGGGAGAGTACAGCGACGAGGCTTTGAGTGTCGTCATCGCCTTTCTCTGTTGCGGCGCGGGGTCGGCATGGTGATGTGGCCGGCGCGGCCACGTGACCCGCGGCGCAATCATGTGGTCCGGCGTCGCAATCACTTGGACCCGGTGTCCTGAGGATGTGGTCACGTGGCCCTGCGGTCATGTGACCGGACAGCGATCCCATAAGTGCGGCCTGCGCAGCCGTGCAGGGCCTGTGTAGGACGACTGAGAGAAGCATGATGGAGGAGCGGCCAGAGCTGCCTAACTACTGCTCTGGGTCGGCAACAATCTTGAAGTTGGCTTCCAGCCTGGGCAACCGGTCGACCTTGCCGGTGAAGCTGGTGAGGTCCCGGGGCTTGGGGCTGCTCGGCGCGGAGGATCACTGACGGCTGTTCCGGGGACACCTTGGAGTCAGCCTGGTAAGATTTATGGTTCACTTGCACCTCGTACTCTGTTTATTGATTAGGTGGGGGGGTTGGTGATGCAGCATACTTGGGTTTGTATTTTGATAGTAGTGGGGGGAAGTTTGGTTTTAAAGGTCTTGGTTCTGGGAGGTTACAGTTGATTACAAGTTGTCGGCCCTGCAGTGAGCTCAAGTGCTGCTTGGCATTTCTGCCTTTTGGCAAGTAGCGCTGGGGTGCTGGGGTTAACTATAGCGTTATGGTTGTCGTGTAGTTAGTCGCGCTTTGGTATAGGCATTGTGGCCTGGCTTAATATGGGTAAAGGTTGTAAGTCTTGCAGGATTGTTTGGTGGTCCTATGCTGGCGGGTCGACCAGGACAAGGGTCTTGAGCTCGGGGTGGTTTCCTGGATGTTGAATGGGAGTAGTTGATGCGATTATGGAGGTAATTGCGTTTTCTGGGGTCGGGGGTGTATACGCCGACGGTTTAATGACATGTGGGTTAGCCGGGTCGTTGGGATTGTTGCATTAGTCTATTTTATAGCAGTGGTGGACCCTACATTTACTTCGGTGCTTTGGTAAGGTCCAGGTGCAATGATTTCAGATGAAGCGCATATATATAAAAAAAAAAAAAAATGGTATATGTATGTGTAGACATGTACATGATCCCCTTGGCACCGATAGAGGCATGTATTGGTAGTTATTTCTCAGTTTGGGTCTTCCACGGGTGGCGTACAAGTGTTTTCTGTTTATTGAAACAGTGGGGGGCCATTGTTGCAGGCTGTAGAGGAGTGAGCCTGGCCGGTCGGGGTTTATGAGGAGTTCCCTTCTAGTGACTGCTGGGTTGCTTCGCAGTAGAGACTAGCTGGGTTGTGAGGGGTCATAGCGTGTCTTATCTTAATACCGTTCATTGGTACATTTCCGGGGTCAGGAGCCTGCCTCAGTTCTTGACAGGAGGAACAGTGGCAGGGCGGTATGCGCTGGTTGAGTTATCCCCTCGATAAGATAATTTTTGTCCACTGTTTTCAGTTTCCGGTGTGGTTTGAGCTTTCACTGGTACGGTTTCTGCGGATGGATACAGCATGGGGTGGATTCCGGCTTGCTCGTAGTTGGGTAATTTTCAGTTGTCTTAGGTGTAGTTTGGCTGTTCCGGGTTTCGGAACAAAGTGCGGCGGGCCGAACCCCCTATGGTTTTATGTCTGGCTGGCTTTGGAACCAGCGGGGTGCTTCATCCTGGGCCGCTCAAGTTATGGTGCAATGTTGCAAGGGTTTTGCTACACCAGGTTGGGTGTGCCTGTTTGGGCAACCGTGGGCGGGCATTAGAGTAGAGCCCGCTAGCATGGAAGGTTTCAGTCCTGGTTGGCGGTATACGTTGCGGCGTTGCCCATTGTTTCGTGTTTTCAGCAGCATGATAGTTTTGGGCATTGTGTGCAGTCCTTGGGGATTAGCGGGTGCTGCTGGCAGGCTTCTTTCCGGGCAGGGATTTCTCGCCGATGGGCATATGCACTGGCAGTGGTTTTACATTGGGCTTTGTTGGTATATGAGTGAGCAAAAGTAGAAGGCATATTGCGGATTCTGGAATTTGTAAGGTTCAGCCGAAGGGGTGGAAGGTGATCATTTCACGAAGACCGGGGTTCCAACGGTCATTGTGGGATATTGTTTGAGTTTTTTCCAGGTCGGTTTCATGTATTACAGCCTATTGTTGTGGCTGGGATCATGGCTCATCTCTATCAGGCATGTTTGGATTGTTTCCTTTGTTGTGCAGCAATTGACTTTAGTGAGAGGTTACGGGATTTGTACATCGGCAGAGGATAATTTGGGTCGGGCCTGTTTCCAATGCTGCATTGGTTATTCGTACCACTTGGTGCTGCTGGTGCCTGAGCTGTTAAGGCCTGGGACCGACAGTCGTGATGTTAATGTGGGTTTTTTGGTGCCATGGGGATACGTTCTACTCGAGACACAACATTGGTTTTGTTTTGGGGGGGACTGTTTGGGAAGCCAGCACAAGTCATGGTGTGTCTGGTTGCCAAGGCCAGCTCATCAAACCTTGTGCATATTGGGTTTTGTATGCCTGGTTCATGTACTGAGGGATTTTGCAATTAGTATCGTTTTAGTGACCGGATGGCAGTTGTGTGCATTAGGCCATTTACCACGCACAGATTTTCTTTACACAGTTGGGACTCATGGTCGTTTAGTGACAGGTATGACGGGCGGCTGCCAGCGAAGGAGTTTTGGTGTTGAATGAGTTGGGGACTGGGAGAAGCTTGATTCAGTTTCTTAGTTTTGAATTGTCAGGGGGTGCCTGGATTTCTTTGCGGCAAGGGACAGCGTTGGCAAATCACGGCTGCCATTATAATTTTCAATTGGTTGTGGGGACCCGTACAGGGTTCAATTAGCGGAAGCAAGAATCCTTTGGACTGCATGACAAGTCTTATCGCTTTCTTGCGATTTTATGAGTGTTCCACAGGTGGGCTTTGCAGTGGTAATTTCAGGGTACAGGTTAATGACCTATTCAGTTTTTGGGGAGAGGTCTGTTGTTTGTTTGGTATTTGGGTCTGTTTTAAGGCATCATATTCACCGAGGGTATTGCATGCCGCAGTTTGCACCCCAGGCCTGATTGGTTCATGTTTGAGCAGTCTCGAGCGGTGAGGTGCCCTGTTCTGTTAGAAGTTTTGGACCTTCTTTTGGGGGTACAGATGTTTTGATCAGCGGCAATGTATGGGGGTTCAGTTTGCTTGGACGGGCTTCAGTTGTTGGCCCTGGGGCATTTAGGATGTTTTAATGGATCGTGCTTGGGATGGCCATGTAGTCGGATATTTAAGGACTGTTCTGTCCCAGTAGAAGGAGCGACCACGGTATGTTTTGTGCGGCATCCGGGCGGAAGGGACCTGGGCACCATAATGTCAAGGGGCCTGTTCCATGACACCAGGCATGACCGCTTTGGGCCTGTGTCTGTCCGCCGGGGTGTTAGGGCCCATGTGGTCACTTGTAGGGGTCACTCCTTTTGGGGACATCTTTGTTGGTTGACAAAGGGTGTTTCCGCAAGGGGGTCAGAGGTTAAGTGCACCCATGCGGGTTCCCAGTTGGTTACATCAAGGTAGGTTGGCTTGGTTCAATTATCAGTTTGTATATATTTTCAAAGATGCCTGCAGTGTGGCGGTCTCAACGAAGCAGAGTTCGCGTCCAATCCTTTCGGGATAGGGCCAGCGTCTCATGCTTCTCGTTGGGAACTGGTCGCGCAGGCTGTTTTGGGCTGATGCTGGGGGCCGGCTGGGTACTGGGTTTTTATGTGCGGCCGGCCATGTGAGGGAAGATGGTTCGGGGGCAGGGGAGCTTTGGAGTCTGCAGTTATTTTGGAAGTTTTATGGGGTGGTTTTCATCTGGATGGTGGAGACAGTCAAGTATTGGTTAAGCGGAACCGTGGTGTTGGCCCTGGATGGTCTTTGGTGGCAGGACTCGCACGTACAAGGTGTCATACGTGCTCGCTGTGGCGGAAAGGAGGGGGGTATTTGAAGTCGGTGGATTGCACAAAAGCGGGGGGGAACCCAGTACAGGAGCGGGTTACCCCTGGTGGTGCAATGGTGTGATGGTTAAGGTGGGTCCCTGCTGTGCTGGTCACAACGGGACATGTTAACGTGAGACCCTGCTGTGCTGGGTCACAGCAGGGCATGTTAATGTGGGTCCCTGCTGGGCTCGGTCCCAGCAGGGCAGTGGTTGGGCAACACTCAGCTGGGTGTCCTCGAGTAGGTGTGGTGCGGCTGAGGGCACATGGTGGAGCTGATGTTGCAATCATGTACAATGGTACTCTTCAATTACCCCCCTCCTTTGCTGGTGGTTATGTTTTATTGAATTATTACTATGTTTATGGTTAAAGTGTTATTATTTTGGTGATAATAAACGGGGCTGCTGTGGCCTTTACATCCAATGTCACGTAGTCCCGTGTTTTATTTTAGGTTAAGAGGTTAAAGGAGGTAAGGCCGTCAGTCAGACTTTCCATAGTCAAGACAGCCCGGACTGCTGCCCCAAAGGGGCTCAAGGAAGGGCAACATGACTAGGAGGGATGCTAGGCCAGAGGGTATAGCAAAGGGTTAAGGTGAGCTATTTTGGGTGGGAAACCAGGAGGTGGGGCTACAGAAGTTATAGGGACATTTGATTGGTTAGGGGTAAGTCAGTGTGGGTTAGTATATATAGGGCAGAGTTGTTGGAGGTTGGTCATTCGGCACCTGGAAGACGTCTGCAATCGCCCACCCACCCTCCCTATTTTCGAGATGTCAGGATCACGGTGGAATAGAAAAGGAGTGCACTCGTCGCAGCAGTTGGCGGAAAGGAGGGGGGTATTTGAAGTCGGTGGATTGCACAAAGAGCGGGGGGGAACCCAGTGCAGGAGCGGGTTACCCCTGGTGGTGCAATGGTGTGGTGGTTAAGGTGAGTCCCTGCTGTGCTGGGTCACAACGAGACATGTTAACGTGGGACCCTGCTGTGCTGGGTCACAGCAGGGCATGTTAATGTGGGTCCCTGCTGGGCTCGGTCCCAGCAGAGCAGTGGTTGGGCAACACTCGGCTGGGTGTCCTCGAGTCGGTGTGGTGCGGCTGAGGGCACATGGTGGAGCTGATGTTGCAATCATGTACAATGGTACGCTTCAATTACCCCCCCTCCTTTGCTGGTGGTTATGTTTTATTGAATTATTACTATGTTTATAGTTAAAGTGTTATTATTTTGGTGATAATAAACGGGGCTGCTGTGGCCTTTACATCCAATGTCACGTAGTCCCGTATTTTATTTTAGGTTAAGAGGTTAAAGGAGGTAAGGCTGTCAGTCAGACTTTCCATAGTCAGGAGTTAATGCAGCAAGTCAATATTTGCAGTGTTGACCCTTCTTCTTCAGGACCTCTGCAATTCTCCCTGGCATGCTCTCAATCAACTTCTGGACCAAATCCTGACTGATAGCTGGACATTCTTGCATAAGCAATGCTTGCATTTTGCCAGAATTTGTTGGTTTTTGTTTGTCTACCCGTCTCTTGATGATTGCCCACAAGTTCTCAATGGGATTAAGATCTGGGCAGTTTCCAGGCCATGGACCCAAAATCTCTATGTTTTGTTCCATGAGCTATTTAGTGATCACCTTTGCTTTATGTCAAGGTGCTCCATCATGCTGGAAAAGGCATTGTTGGGCGCCAAACTGCTCTTGGACAGTTGGGAGAAGTTGCTCTTGGAGGACATTCTGGTTAGAGTTGAGCGCGGTTCGCGGTTCGAGGTTCTCCAGTTCGCGGCTCGAGTGATTTTGGGGGCTGTTCTAGATCGAACTAGAACTCGAGCTTTTTGCTAAAGCTCGATAGTTCTAGATACGTTCGAGAACAGTTCTAGCAGCAAAAAGACCAGCTAATTCCTAGCTGGCTTTCCGCTGTAATAGTGTAAGTCCCTCTGTGACTCACACTATTATGAAATTTCAGTGTATAGTGTGCGGGAACAGCACATTCAGATCACTGCCGTATGTATAATGGCGATCGTCATTTTTTTTTTTCCTTGTCTTCCTTCCCTAAGCGCGCGCGCGCGTGTAGTGGGGCGGGCCAGCATGTCAGCCAATCCCAGACACACACACAGCTAAGTGGACTTTTAGCCAGAGAAGCAACGGCATGTGTGATAGGATGTCCATGTCCCATGTCCCTGCATTATAAAAACGGACATTTTCCTCCAGCACGCCATTATCTGCCTTCTGCATCCTTGGTGTAAGTCATCACTGGCGCAGCTCCTATCTCCGATACTGCTGTGTACGCTCCATACACAGCGCTGTACAGAACAGGGATAGAAGTTTCTATCAGTACTTTTAAGGGCTAATACCGGCAGGGTCAGAGCCATAGGTGACAGGTCCGTGAAAACAGAGTTTAACAGCTACACAAGATGACAGCGTCTGTGTAGCTAAGGTCAGGGATTTCCTCGTTGCATTTCCCCATTAGGAGGGATAGAAAGGCAGGCTTCATTTCCTCTACCCAGAAACCCACAACCCTGCCACTGTACCCTCCTGCCCTTTGCACACTCAAACTCATTGTTACTAAGCCATTATACTAGCAAACACTGAGTGAACTTAGTGGCATCCTAAACGTGGCTGTTGGACTTCTGTATTGTCCCACTAGTGCAAAGATATTTGCAGCACGTCTGCCTGCATTGCACACTCAAACTCATTGTTACTAAGCCATTATACTAGCAAACACTGAGTGAACTTAGTGGCATCCTAAACGTGGCTGTTGGACGTCTGTATTGTCCCACTAGTGCAAAGATATTTGCAGCACGTCTGCCTGCATTGCACACTCAAACTCATTGTTACTAAGCCATTATACTAGCAAACACTGAGTGAACTTAGTGGCATCCTAAAAGTGGCTGTTGGACTTCTGTATTGTCCCACTAGTGCAAAGATATTTGCAGCACGTCTGCCTGTATTGCACACTCAAACTGATTGTTACTAAGCCATTATACTAGCAAACACTGAGTGAACTTAGTGGCATCCTAAATGTGGCTGTTGGAATTCTGTATTGTCCCAGTAGTGCAAAGATATTTGCAGCACGTCTGCCTGCATTGCACACTCAAACTCATTGTTACTAAGCCATTATAGTAGCAAACACTGAGTGAACTTAGTGGAATCCTAAAAGTGTCTGTTGGACTTCTGTATTGTCCCAGTAGTGCAAAGATATTTGCAGCACGTCTGCCTGCATTGCACACACAAACTCATTGTTACTAAGCCATTATACTAGCAAACACTGAGTGAACTTAGTGGCATCCTAAAAGTGGCTGTTGGACTTCTGTATTGTCCCACTAGTGCAAAGATATTTGCAGCACGTCTGCCTGCATTGCACACTCAAACTCATTGTTACTAAGCCATTATAGTAGCAAACACTGAGTGAACTTAGTGGCATCCTAAAAGTGGCTGTTGGACTTCTGTATTGTCCCACTAGTGCAAAGATATTTGCAGCACGTCTGCATTGAACATCCAAGCTCATTGTTACAAAGCTATTATACTAGCAATTTATGCTGCCAGTTTAAGGGCCGTAGTTCCATTGTCAGGGATAATTATTGTTGTTTATTCTGCTGTTAATAAAGCTAGACCACTGCTTAAATCTACACCACCTCTCAATTTTTACTACCACATTTTAAGTGCACAATCTTGTCGTAATCAACATGAGTGGCAAAATGACAGATGCTGGTGGAAAGGGAAAGAGGCGTGTTGGAAAAGGAAAAAAAGGGTTTGTCCGTGGGGAAGGTGGCAAAGCTGTCTGCTAACATCTGTCTGCTCACTTCCGCCGTTCAACCGCCGCAGCTGAGCGTCTTGCATCGCTCCAGAAGTCTTTCGGCCTGCCGGTTCATCGCCTGAAATGCGATGTGGCGACACGCTGGAATTCGACTCTCCACATGTTACAGCGACTGTGGCAGCACCGCCGAGCCCTGGTGCAGTACGTCATGACGTATAGCCTGGGCCAACGAGATGCAGAGGTGGGGCAGATCACCCTGATGGAGTGGTCTCAGATCAAGGACCTATGCACCCTTCTGCACAGTTTCGACATGGCGACGAATATGTTTAGCGCTGACAATGCCATTATCAGCATGACAATTCCAGTCATTTACATGCTGGAGCACACGCTAAACACTATTCGGAGTCAGGGGGTGGGACAACAGGAAGGGGAGGAACTACAGGAGGATTCATATGCGCAAGACACAACAACATCACCAAGGTCCAGACGTTCATCATCACCAACGCGGCAGGCATGGGACCATGGGGGACAGGGATCAACAAGGGCGCATGGTAGCAGGCGAAATGTTGAGGAAGGTGCAGGAGAACATGAAGAAATGGCGGACGAACTGTCCATGGACATGGAAGACTCAGCGGATGAGGGAGACCTTGGTCAAATTTCAGTTGAAAGAGGTTGGGGGGAGATGTCAGAGGAAGAAAGAACCGTTAGCACCTCTATGCCACAAACACAGCGTGGATTTGGTCCGCATAGCTGCGCAAGACACATGAGTGCTTTCTTGCTGCACTACCTCCAACATGACCCTCGTATTGTCAAAATTAGAAGTGATGATGACTACTGGCTTGCCACACTATTAGATCCCCGGTACAAGTCCAAATTTTGTGACATAATTCCAGCCATAGAAAGGGACGCACATATGCAGGAGTATCAGCAGAAGCTGTTACTCGATCTTAGCTCGGCTTTTCCACCAAACAACCGTGCAGGTGCAGGGACTGAATCTCCCAGGAGTATCTCCAAATGAACATCGATGCCAATACTTTGCAAATGGAGCCTTGCTCATTTTGGGCTTCAAATCTTGAAAAATGGCCAGAGCTCTCCACTTACGCCTTGGAGATTTTGTCGTGTCCAGCTGCCAGCGTTGTCTCTGAACGTGTCTTCAGTGCTGCTGGGTGTGTGCTGACAGATTAGCGCACGCATCTGTCCAGTGACAATGTGGACAGACAAACGTTCATCAAAATGAACAAGTCATGGATCCACAAGGAATTTACTACACATGTGTCATCCTGGGGAGAGTAAATGCTTGTGGATTTGGAATGTGCTTGATGCAAATCAAAACATCCTGTTTGCAACTAGGGCCCAAGTGCTGCCACTGAAGGGGTTAGTTTCTGTGTGGCCCAATTTTTGGAAAAAAAGGGAGACTCCGCTCGGAGTATCCCTTGCTTGCTGTGTTTTTTAAAAGGAGCCAAGATGAACAAGTCATGGTTCAGCAAAGAATTTGCTACCTACCCCGGTGTCATCCTGGGGACGGTTAAGTATGGCGTATTTTTGAATGTGCTTGATGCAAATCTAGCTGTGAAGTGTACAACTAGGGCACAAGTGCTGCCACTGAATGGGTGGGTGTGTGTGGGGCACAATTTTTGGAAAAAAGGGAGACTCCGCTCGGAGTAACCCTTGCTTACATTGTTTTTAAAAATGATCCAAGATGCACAGAGCTGGGATCAGGAAAGACTTTGCTACCTACCCCGGTGTCATCCTGGGGACGGTTAAGTATGGCGTATTTTTGAATGTGCTTGATGCAAATCTAGCTGTGAAGTGTACAACTAGGGCACAAATGCTGCCACTGAATGGGTGGGTGTGTGTGGGGCACAATTTTTTGGAAAATAGGGAGACTCCGCTCGGAGTAACCCTTGCTTACATTGTTTTTAAAACTGATCCAAGATGCACAGAGCTGGGATCAGGAAAGACTTTGCTACCTACCCCGGTGTCATCCTGGGGACGGTTAAGTATGGCGTATTTTTGAATGTGCTTGATGCAAATCTAGCTGTGAAGTGTACAACTAGGGCACAAGTGCTGCCACTGAATGGGTGTTTGTGTGGGGCACAATTTTTGGAAAAAAGGGAGACTCCGCTTGGAGTAACCCTTACTTACATTGTTTTTAAAAATGATCCAAGATGCACAGAGCTGGGATCAGGAAAGACTTTGCTACCTACCCCAGTGTCATCCTGGGGACGGTTAAGTATGGCGTATTTTTGAATGTGCTTGATGCAAATCTAGCTGTGAAGTGTACAACTGGGGCACAAGTGCTGCCACTGAATGGGTGGGTGTGTGTGGCCCAATTTTTGGAAAAAAGGGAGACTCCACTTGGAGTCACCTTGCGGTGTTTTACATGATTTTAGAAGGGCGTGCCATGCCTATATCTGTGTCTCCTCCTCTTTTTCCTTGTCCAGCTCTTTTGTTTTCGCATGAGTATATGTCCTTGTCACTTTCCCATGTGTTTGTGTTGTGTTGTGTTGTGAGTTGTTTGTCACCTTTTGGACACCTTTGAGGGTGTTTTCTAGGTGTTTTTATGTGTTTGTGATTGCCTGCCATTGTTTCCTATGCGGTTCGAGTTCGGTTCGTCGAACGTTCGACGAACCGAACTCGAACGAGACCTCCATTCGGCGAACCGAACTCGAGCCGAACCGGGACCGGTTCGCTCATCTCTAATTCTGGTACCATTCTTTATTCATGGCTGTGTTTTTAGGCAAGACTGTGAGTGAGCCAATTCCCTTGGCAGAGAAGCAACCCCACACATGAATCGTTTCAGGATGCTTAATAGTTGGCATGAGACAAGACTGGTGGTATCGCTCACCTCTTCTTCTCCTAATAAGCTGTTTTCCAGATGTCCCAAACAAGCGAAAAGGGGATTCATCTGAGAAAATGACTTTACCCCAGTCCTCAGCAGTCCACTCCCTGTACCTTTTGCAGAATTTCAGTCGGTCCCTGATCTTTTTTCTGGAGAGAAGTGGCTTCTTTGCTGCCCTCCTTGAAACCATGCCTTGCTCAAAGAGTCTCCGCCTCACAGTGCATGCAGAAGCACTCACACCAGCCTGCTGCCATTGTTGAGCTAGCTCGGTACTGCTGGTAGTCCGATCCCGCAGCTGAAACAGTTTTAAGATACGGTCCTGGCGTTTGCTGGTCCTTCTTGGGCGCCCTGGAGCCTTTTTGGCAACAATGGAAGCTCTCCTTGAAATTCTTGATGATGCGATAGATTGTTGACTGAGGTGCAATCTTTGTAGCTGCGATACTCTTCCCTGTTAGGCCATTTTTGTGCAGAGCAATGATGGCTGCACGTGTTTCTTTAGAGATAACCATGGTTAACTGAAGAGAAACAATGATACCAAGCACCAGCCTCCTTTTAAAGTGTCCAGTTGTGTCATTCTTACTTAATCATGACTGATTGATCATCAGCCCTGTCCTCATCAACACTCATACCTGTGTTAATGGAACAATCACTAAAACAATGTTAGCTGCTCCTTTTAAGGCAAGTAAAATATATCTTTGTACCATGTTAGCCAGTAGAGATAAAAAAATTGTTTAAAAGAACAGAAACAGAAACTAAAGACACTTCTGAAACTTTCTGTTCTTTTAAACAATTTTTTTATCTCTACTGGCTAACACGGTACAAAGATATATTTTACTTGTATCAAAATGGAGGATACCAGAATGTATCGCATCTTTATGGAACTAAAGACACTTCTGAACTTTCTGTCCTTTGAAGACAGGAATGCAATGATGTTGAAATGTGTTTTGGGGGTTAAAGTTCACTTTCTTAGCCAATATTGACTTTGCAAGTAATTGCTGTTAAGCTGATCACTCGTTATGACATTATGGAGTATATGCAAATTGCCATTAGAAAAACTTAAGCAGTAGACTTTGTAAAAATTAATATTTGTAGCATTCTCAAAACTTTTGGCCATGACTGTATATGCTTCTGCATGTCATTGTCTGCACTCAGTCTCATACTGTAAAGCTTTCTTAGCAGAAATAACTTGTGATTTAAGCTGGGTCTTTCATGTAGCTTTCTTAATGCTTCCCACATTCCCTGTGCTGTATTCTTATTCCTTATGTGGATTAATTGAGAATCTTCCACTAATAGGCTGATAGTAGCTCTTGCTTGTGTATTGTTCTTATGCCATGTCTGATTATCATTGGGTCTATCTGTAGTGATTACTTCCGATAAATAATCTTTGTATAAGCTGTGGACAAAGAAGCGCAATAGGGTATTACCCCAATAAAATGGGGTGAGGGGGGAGAATATATACTCACCAGATGGAGTTGTGCAAGTCACAACCCCTTAAACAGCATGTAGATTAACGATCCAGGCAGCAGCCACCCGATGGCAGATAACAGAGAGTGGTGGATATAGGTGATAATGCCGCGCCACAGATCACTTCAGGAACAGTAAGATTAACGTATCTTTATTGGCATAGGTCTACGCGTTTCAGGAGCTCCGCTCCCTTCCTCAGGACCGTACAGAACCAAGAAACATCAAATCTCTAGACAATAACATCTCCACTTTGAACTTCCATAACTGATAGTTCTCATTATTCAGCTTAGCTACTGTGAGTTTTAGCTCTGTGCTACTTATTATTATTATTAACTTGTCTTACTTGTTTGGAGAGCATTGTACTGAAGAATTCTTCTGCATTCACCAGGGTCTTGCTGAGCTTGCTGGTGTCCTGGATGTCTGGGATCTTGGTGTCTGGGATCTTTTGGTGCCTGGGAATCTTGGGTGTCTGCTATCCTGAGATCTTGGGGTGCCTGGGATTCTTGGGATCTTGAGGTGCCTGGGATCTTCGTGTGACTGGGCCCATAACCTGATGCACAGCACAGCTTCTAGCTTCCCAGTGGCAGACGAAAGTTCACAGAGCAGATTACATGGGATAGCAAATGCTTTACTTCTGAAAGAACTTGAGGTAATGATAAGCACAGTCATACAGCACTGAATCAGGAAGAGAAAAGTAAAACCAGGAAGAAAAACAAAAGACTTTTTTACAATTCAGTGAGTAAGGAAACTTTACACAACATCGCCATCTATTGTTAGATCAACATAAAGTCCTCCTTCACACATATAAAGAAGTCCTTCAACTGTTGTATATACCAACAGGAACCCCATAACATTTCTCTAAACATTATACCTGCCCCCTAGTTGCATCTTTGACAAACCGGCATGTGCTAAGAAAACAACTCCTCCCTGTGCGCCTCCTCCCTGTTTCCTTTGCACATACCAGCTTATCAATCACACTGTAAGAGGTGTGTTACCAGCAAAGTGGAGAGATGATGGTGCTTCCTGACTAGTCTTGAGTAGAGATGAGCGAACCGGTCCCGGTTCGGCTCGAGGTCGGCTCGACGAACGGGGGTCCCGTTCGAGTTCGGTTCGTCGAACGTTCGACGAACCAAACTCGAACGTATAGCCTATAATGGGAGGCAATCACAAACACATAAAAATGCATTATAAATGTACACAAACAGTTAATAAACATTGCCATAACACTTACCGGTCCTCGCGATCCCTTCTGCACTCTGTCTCCTGCCGCTATTCCATCCGATGATCGCTGAATCCTTCCGGTGACCTGCACTGCCAGCAGAGATGCAGGACCTATCGTGACGTCAAAATAGCCATGTGACCAGTCACGTGGCTATTATCTCATTGGCTACAGACTGGTCACATGACTATGACACGTCATGTAGGACCTGCGAGTGCATCTCTCCGGTACACGGTGCACATATGTGTATCGCCGTGTACCGGCGACATGCTCTAGCACACGGTCGACTCCCCGTTCCGTTAGGGACCGGCTGACACAGCCGGTCATTAACGGAGATCACCGTTGCCATAGCAACGCAGTTAGCGGTGACGCTGTTACCGCTGACAGCCAGCAGTGATCACTCACGGAGTGAAGGCTGCACGCTGCTTCTCGATTGTAGTGAGGATTGTACTGAGGATGAGGTTCCCCAGCCCATGATGGGCTGGTGAACCTCATCCTCACTACAATCGTCACTACTACTACACTAGTGAGGATTGTAGTGAGGATGATATGCCTCAGCTCATGATGGGCTGGGGAACCTCATCCTCACTACAATCGTCACTACTACTACACTAGAAAGAAAGAAGACAGAAGAGCAGGATCGTGGAGGGCTGACAGGGGGTAATAAAGATGGAGTCTCTAATGTGTCTGTGTATTTATTTCTATTAAAGTATTTTTTCTCTGTGTGGTGTTTTTTTTAACCCCTTATTGGAGATTCTTAATGGCCGGGTCAAACGTGCCTGACATTAAGAATCTCTGGCTTAATACTGGCTAGTAAAACAAAGCCAGTATTAACTCATGATTACCCAACAAGCCACCCGGCTCCAGGGCTGTTGGAAGAGTTGGATACAGCGCCAGATGATGGCGCTTCTATGAGAGCGCCATTTTCTGGGACGGCTGCGGACTGAAATCCGCAGCAGAGGCGCCCAGAAACCTCGGGCTAACCTGTGCTGCGGATTCCAATCCCCAGCTGCCTAGTTGTACCCGGCTGGACACAAAAATGGGGCGAAGCCCACGTCATTTGTTTTTTAATTATTTCATGAAATAAGTGAAATAATTAAAAAAACGGGCTTCCCTATATTTTTGGTTCCCAGCCGGGTACAAATAGGCAACTGGGGGTTGGAGGCAGCCCGTGGCTGCCTGCTGTACCTGGCTAGCATACAAAAATATGGCGAAGCCCACGTCATTTTTTTGGTGGGCACAAAAATTCTGCATACAGTCCTGGATGGAGTATGCTGAGCCTTGTAGTTCTGCAGCTGCTGTCTGCTCTTCTCCATACAGATAGACAGCAGCTGCAGAACTATAAGGCTCAGCATACTCCATCCAGGACTGTATGCAGAAGTTTTTTGCCCCCTGAAAAAATTATGTGGGCTTCGCCATATTTTTGTATGCTAGCCAGGTACAGCAGGCAGGAACGGCTGCCCCCAACCCCCAGTTGCCTATTTGTACCCGGCTGGGAACCAAAAATAAAGGGAAGCCCTTTTTTTATTATTTCATGAATTTCATGAAATAATTAGAAAACAAATGACGTAGGCTTCGCCCCATTTTTGTGTCCAGCCAGGTACAACTAGGCAGCTGGGGATTGGAATCCTCAGCACAGGTTGGCCTGAGCTTTCTGGGCCCCACTGCTGCGAATTGCAGTCTGCAGCCGCCTCAGAAAATGGCATTTTTATAGAAGCGCCATATTCTGGCGCAGTATCCAACTCTTCCAGCACCTGCCTGCTATACCTGGCTAGCATACAAAAATATGGCGAAGCTCACGTCCTTTTTTTGTAGTTTTTTGGCAAAAAAAATAAAAAATGCTTCCCTGGATTTTCCATTGCCAGTGAAGGTAACACCAAGCAGTGGGGGTTAGCAGCCAGTAGCTGCTTGGATTACCCTTAGCTAGCAATACAAAAAATGCAGCGGGAGCCCATATATATTTTTTTTAATTATTTATTTAAATAACTAAAAATAAAATGGGCTTCCCTGTATTTTGATTGCTGGACATCACAGTGCTGTAAAAATAAATCTTTAAAAAAATGACGTAGCGCTCCGCGGTATTTTTGATTCTCAGCGCAGATAAAGCAGACAGCTATGGGTTGCCACCCCCATCTGCCTGCCGTTACCTTGGTTGGCAATCAAAATACAGGGAAGCCCATTAATTTTTTCTATTTAAAAAATAGTTAAAAAAAAAAATGACGTTGGGTCCCCCCATTTTTGATAGCCAGCTAGGGTAAAGCAGATGGCTGTAGCCTGAAAACCACAGCTGGCAGCTTTACCGTGGTTGGGGATCCAATGTGGAGGTCCCCTCAGGCTCTTTTTTATAATTATTGTATAAAAATTAATAATCACACAATAAAAGTAGGGTCCCCCCCAAATTGGATCACCAGCCAAGGTAAAGCGGACAGCTGTGGTCTGGTATTCTCAGGGTGGGAAGGTCCATAGTTATTGGGCCTTCACAGCCTAAAAATAGCAGGCCGCAGGCACCCCAGACATGGCGCATCCACTAGATGCGCCAATCCTGGCGCTTCACCCCAGCTCATCCCGTGCCCTGGTGCAGTGACAAACGGGGTAATAAATCGGGTTGATACTAGCTGTAAAGTAACCTGAGATCAAGCCCAGCAGTTTGTGATGTCATGGCGTCTATTAGATACTCAACATCATAAACTGTCAGTACTAACAAAAAAAAAAAAATCGACAAAAGAAATTTATTTGAAAAAACAGTCCCCAAAACATTTCCTCTTTCACCAATTTATTGTAAGAAAAAAAATAAAGGGGTCCCACGATGACTCTGGACCGTCTAGAATATGGGGGGGAGACACTCAGGGAACGTATCCCCCATTTTCTAGGAGTGCGGACCCTTCATGTGAGGAGTGTGGGTGCAATGAATCTGCACTCACTCTTCTCGGGTCCACAGCAGCAGAGTCCATGTCGTAATGGTTGCTACCAAAGCTGCAATGCCCTGGTCATGAGGTAAGGGCATGCCTAATCAGGAGAACTACTGTAGAGGAAGCTCTGCTCACTGGTATATAGGTGCTCAGAGGTAATAATAGATAAAATTAGTGAGTAACCTCGGCACTCTAAATCTCCCAGACTAAGTCAGTAAGTCACAACGGATAGTAATGCAAAATCACTCTTTATTGGTCCGTATTAAGAAAAAAAATTTTTTCATAAGCATATATGTTTTTGTCCAAAACAAGTTACAAATGACGTTTCGGCCTGAGCCTTCGTCAGATTGGACTTATCTGCATGTAATCATGAAAAATGACAATAATCAGTATCACATAAGAGTGAGAGAACAATAACATAAACTCGAACAATGTAGAGGTACAATTGGGATGCAGCAAAAAAATTGCAACACAGCAAGAAATGAAACACATGATACAAATGTCATAATACAGTACAAGGACAATATAGTAATGACAAATATGGGGTCAGAGTAGGCTTAGACAGCTCTGGTACGAAAGAGATGTCAATCATAAAGTAACATGTGCAGTAGGTGTAGAGCTACAGTGTGCATGGCAGAGCTAATGGGTAGACCGACCATAGAAAAAGAATGGAGAAAAAGTGGAGAAAAAGTGGAGAAAAAGTGGAGAAAAAAATGTATAAAAAGTAGAGAAAAAGTGGAGAAAAAAATGTAGAAAAAATGGAGAAAAAGTGGAGAAAAAAATGAAAAAAAAGTGGAGAAAAAGTGGAGAAAAAGTGGAGAAAAAAATGTAGAAAAAATGGAGAAAAAGTGGAGAAAAAGTGGAGAAAAAGTGGAGAAAAAGTGGAGAAAAAAATGTAGAAAAAGTAGAGAAAAAGTGGAGAAAAAAATGTAGAAAAAATGGAGAAAAAGTGGAGAAAAAGTGGAGAAAAAGTGGAGAAAAAGTGGAGAAAAAAATGTAGAAAAAGTGGAGAAAAAAGTGGAGAAAAAAGTGGAGAAAAAGTGGAGAAAAAAATGGAAAAAAAGTGGAGAAAAAGTGGAGAAAAAGTGGAGAAAAAAGTGGAGAAAAAGTGGAGAAAAAAATGTAGAAAAAATGGAGAAAAAGTGGAGAAAAAGTGGAGAAAAAAATGGAGAAAAAGTGGAGAAAAAGTGGAGAAAAAAATGGAAAAAAAGTGGAGAAAAAGTGGAGAAAAAGTGGAGAAAAAGTGGAGAAAAAAATGTAGAAAAAATGGAGAAAAAGTGGAGAAAAAGTGGAGAAAAAAATGGAAAAAAAGTGGAGAAAAAGTCTAGAAAAAGTGGAGAAAAAAATGGAAAAAAAAGTGGAGAAAAAGTGGAGAAAAAGTGGAGATAAAGTGGAGAAAAAAATGTAGAAAAAGTGGAGAAAAAATGGAAAAAAAGTGGAGAAAAAGTGGAGAAAAAAATGGGAAAAAAATGGAGAAAAAGTGGAGAAAAAGTGGAGAAAAAGTGGAGAAAAAGTGGAGAAAAAAATGTAGAAAAAGTGGAGAAAAAATGGAAAAAAAGTGCAGAAAAAGTGGAGAAAAGGTGGAGAAAAAAATGGAGAAAACGTGGAGAAAAAGTGGAGAAAAACTGGAGAAAAAGTGGAGAAAAAAATGGAGAAAAAGTGGAGAAAAAGTGGAGAAAAAGTGGAGAAAAAATGGAGAAAAAGTGGAGAAAAAGTGGAGAAAAAAATGGAAAAAAAGTGGAGAAAAAGTGGAGAAAAAGTGGAGAAAAAGTGGAGGAAAAGTGGAGAAAAAAATGTAGAAAAAGTAGAGAAAAAGTGGAGAAAAAAATGGAAAAAAAGTGGAGAAAAAGTGGAGAAAAAGTGGAGAAAAAGTGGAGAAAAAGTGGAGAAAAAAAATGGAGAAAAAGTGGAGAAAAAGTGGAGAAAAAGTGGAGAAAAAAATGGAAAAAAAGTGGAGAAAAAGTGGAGAAAAAGTGGAGAAAAAGTGGAGAAAAAGTGGAGAAAAAGTGGAGAAAAAAATGGAGAAAAAGTGGAGAAAAAGTGGAGAAAAAAATGGAGAAAAAGTGGAGAAAAAAATGGAGAAAAAGTAGAGAAAAAGTGGAGAAAAAAATGGAGAAAAAGTAGAGAAAAAGTAGAGAAAAAGTGGAGAAAAAGTGGAGAAAAAGTGGAGAAAAAATGGAGAAAAAAATGGAAAAAAAGTGGAGAAAAAGTGGAGAAAAAAATGGAAAAAAAAGTGGAGAAAAAGTGGAGAAAAAGTGGAGAAAAAAATGTAGAAAAAGTGGAGAAAAAAATGTAGAAAAAGTAGAGAAAAAGTGGAGAAAAAAATGGAAAAAAAGTGGAGAAAAAGTGGAGAAAAAGTGGAGAAAAAAATGTAGAAAAAATGGAGAAAGAGTGGAGAAAAAGTGGAGAAAAAAATGGAAAAAAAGTGGAGAAAAAGTGGAGAAAAAAATGGAAAAAAAGTGGAGAAAAAGTGGAGAAAAAGTGGAGAAAAAGTGGAGAAAAAGTGGAGAAAAAAAGTGGAGAAAAAGTGGAGAAAAAATGGAGAAAAAATGGAGAAAAAGTGGAGAAAAAGTGGAGAAAAAGTGGAGAAAAAAATGGAGAAAAAGTGGAGAAAAAAAATGGAGAAAAAGTAGAGAAAAAGTAGAGAAAAAGTGGAGAAAAAAATGGAGAAAAAGTGGAGAAAAAAATGGAAAAAAAGTGGAGAAAAAGTGGAGAAAAAAATGGAAAAAAAGTGGAGAAAAAGTGGAGAAAAAGTGGAGAAAAAAATGTAGAAAAAGTGGAGAAAAAATGTAGAAAAAGTGGAGAAAAAATGGAGAAAAAGTGGAGCACCCTTTGATGCCTTTCATGTGGCACTAAGGGGTGCTTAGCTTTGTATTTAGCCAAAAAAATGAAAAAAAAAATGACGTAGGGTTCCCCCTAGTTTTGTAGCCAGCTAGGGTAAAGCAGATGGCTGCAGCCTGCAGACCACAGCTGGCAACCTCACCTTGGCTGGTAATCCAAAACTGAGGGCACCCCACGCTGTTATTTTAAATTAAATAAATAATTTAAAAAAAAAACACGTAGGGGTCCCCCAAAATTGGGTCACCAGCCAAGGTAAAGCAGACAGCTGGGGCCTGATATTCTCAGACTAGGGAGGTCCATGGTTATTGGACTCTCCCCAGCCTAAAAATAGCAGGCCGCAGCCGCCCCAGACGTGGCGCATCCATTAGATGCGCCAATCCTGGTGCTTCGCCCCAGCTCATCCCGCGCCCTGGTGCGGTGGCAAACGGGGTAATATATGGGGTTAATACCAGATGTGTAATGTCACCTGGCATCAAGCCCTGGGGTTGGTGAGGTCAGGCGTCTATCAGATACCCGACATCACCAACCCAGTCAGTAATAAAAAAAAATAGACGACAAACACATTTTTATTTGAAAAAACACTCCCCAAAACATTCCCTCTTTAACCAATTTATTAGAATGAAAAACAAATCCAGGTCTGGTGTAATCCAAGGGGTTGCCATGACGATCCACACTGTCCCAGTCAATGAAGAGCAGGATGTTCCCCATTGGCTGGGAGAGCAGTGCAGTGACCTGAGCTAACATCAATGGGTCAGCCCAGGTCACTGCAGGGGGGTGACAAGTGCTGCTGTCAGCGAGGTACATTACCTGCGCTGATCTCCAGCACACTGACAGCCCCTGTCACTGAGTTCAATGACCGGCGCCTTCCCCTCAAGTATCGCGAGAGGTCCGTGACGTCACCGCTAGTCAGTCTCGGGTTGGAAGCGAGAGGTGATGTGACAAGCGGCGGCCATGGAGGACAGTGACAGCGCTGAGGTCGGGATGGCGGGACTTCATCACCGCAGGTAAGCCAAGCGGGGGGGGGTTTGTGTGTGTGTGTGTGTGTATGTGTACATGCCGCGGGCAGGAGGGGGCGGAGCGAGCTGAGCGGGGAAGTGTGGGCTTCCTGCACGTAACTAAGATAAACATCGGGTTACTAACCAAAGCGCTTTGCTTGGATACCCGATGTTTATCTTGGTTACCAGCTTCTGGCAGGCTGCCAGCGATGGCTCCTGCTCACTGTAGCTGTAAAAAGCCCTGCTTTTTGCTGCTAGAACCGTTCTCGAACGTATCTAGAACTATCGAGCTTTTGCAAAAAGCTCGAGTTCTAGTTCGATCTCGAACAGCCCCAAAAATCACTCGAGCTTAGAACTGGAGAACCTCGAACCGCGAACCGCGCTCAACTCTAGTCTTGAGATTATCAACAACAAAGAAGACTCTGGTGGACCTATACAGACATGTAGAAGATCGATCTTCCTGCAGAGTGTTCATCCATCAAGTCTAAATGGCTCGAAATCTAGCAGAAGACAATTAAAGAAAAAAAAAATTAGTCTGTGTGCAAAAGAACCAAGATAAAATGTCAATTTTCCAGCAAATAAATATTCATCATAAAAACATTGTCATTATGGAGGAGGCTGATACAACATTCCTAACACTCTAATACAACTAACACATATGCATTGTATTGTACTAGTTTGTTAATGGTTAAAAAAAATGTCAATTTATCTCTGTTTAACAATCCAGTTAATTCCTCAATAAATCACCATAAAATGTAGATTCACCTTTGATGAACCTATAATGCCATGAAAAAATTAGCTGCCCCTCAGAGATGACCCCAATTATTGCATATTTGTCACACTAAATGTTTTTTGTCTTAAACAGAAGGTCACATTAGACAAATAATTCTTAGGACTCACACAACACAGCTTTGTCGTATTATCAGAGCACTCAAATAGGGAACAAAATGGACTAATGTCTGGTGTAAATTACACATTTGTTAGCGCAAATACATTTAGGCAAATTTATCAAAAATAACAGATCTGTGAGCTTCACTAGACAGCATTTAATGTCTTAACCCTTAAAGACTGATTGTTTTTTTTGTGTTTTTATGTTTTTGGCTTTTTTCCACTCTTTCATTTAAAAGTAACTTTTTTCTTCCATGTAGCCTTATTATGCCTTGTTTTTTGTGGGACGAATTGTAGTTTTGAACGTCACCATCCACTTTACTGGAAAATGTACTAGAAAATGGGAATAAAAAGCTTTCTGTGACATAAAATGATGAAAAAAAAATGCAATTCTGCTCTTATTTTTGGGGGGTTTGTTATTACCGCATTCGTTCTGTGGTATAAAGGACTCTAAACATGATTACTGTGATATCATACTTTCATGATTTTCTTTATTATTAAAGTGGTTAAATAAAATCAGGTTTGTTTTTTTTTATTTGGTTTGTGTGGCTTTTTTCCATAACCCATAATGTTTTTATTTTTTTATCAATTGAGCTGTGTGAAAACTTATTTGTGTGTTGAGCTTTTATTAATACCAAGTTTGGGGTTTGTAAGGCCTTTGTCACGCGTCAGTGATTCCAGTATGTATGACGCCATTTTTATATGTACCGGAATCACGGACATATGCAGACCCATTAAAATTAATGGATCTGCACACACACATCAGTGATTTCTCACAGACCATGTGTCCATGTCGCCAGGGGTGGGATTCAGCCGGTTCTGTCCAGTTTGGGCGATCCGGTTGTTAAAATAGCAGCAGGTATCCCCGAACCGGCAAGTAACAGCACTGGCGATTCGGTTCCCTGTATTCACTTGTGTTAGAGTCTTTAAGACACTAGCACAAATGAATCCCCGTACCTCTGTACATGCCGCACTTCCGGGTTCAGTAGAGCCTGTGCTCCCTGACCCAGCGTGCAGCGACGCACTGACGCTGCAGAGCGGTCACGGCAGTGTGAGGAGGTAGCTCCTCCTACTGCCGTCTGTCAGTGTCAGTGTGACTGCAGAGTGCCGCGGAGGACAGAAGACAGAGGAGCAGCTACCGGTGCTTGGAGCAGATAAGCGCTCAGTGAAGGGGCTGCAAAAGATGGCAGCTATATGGGGAGAGGGGCTGCATTAGATGGCAGCTATATGGGAAGAGGGGCCGCAAAAGATGGCACCTCTATGGGGGGAGGAGGCCACATAAAGATGGCAGCTATATGGGGAGAGGAGGCCGCAAAAGATGGCAGCTATATGGGGAGAGGGGCCACAAAAGATGGCAGCTATATGGGGAGAGAAGGCCACAAAAGATGGCAGCTATATGGGGAGAGGAGGCTGCAAAAGATGGGAGCTATATGGGGAGAGGGGCCGCATTAGATGGCAGCTATATGGGGAGAGGAGGCCACAAAAGATGGGAGCTATATGGGAAGAGGAGGCCGCAAAAGATGGGAGCTACATGGGTAGAGGAGGCTGCAAAAGATGGGAGCTATATGGGGAGAGGGGCCACAAAATATGGCAGCTATATGGGAGAGGAGGCCACATAAGATGGCAGCTATATGAGGAGAGGAGGCTGCATAGATGGGAGCTATATGGGGAGAGGAGGCTGCATAGATGGGAGCTATATGGGGAGAGGAGGCTGCATAAATGGGAGCTATATGGAGAGAGGAGGCCACATAAGATGGGAGCTATATGGGGTGAGGAGGCCGCATAAGATGGGAGCTATATGGGGAGAGGAGGCCACATAAGATGAGAGCTATATGGGGAGATGAGGCCACATAAGATGGGAGCTATATGAGAAAAGGAGCAGATGGGATAAGATCTGCTGGGAAAAGAAGCCATGATGGGATAAGATCTGCAGGGGAAAGGAGCAACCTGGGGTGGGATCTGCAGGGGAAAGGGGCCATTATGGGATTGGATTTGCAGGGGAAAGAGACCACATGGGATGAGATCGGTATGGGGAAGGTCCTCCATTCCAATTTTAGCAGGGCTCCTTTAGTAATAATTTTTAAAAATTATAGAAAAAACGTTTAATACAATATGACTGCCAGTGACTGGAACAACTGGTGCTGGACAGGAGAGTGAAGGTATACGAGGGTAAGAAGAAGGGGAAAGAGATTTTACTTTAAATTACGTGTATTTTTTGGTTGAGGAAAGTGCGTGCAAATGGGTGTGGCTAACAAAATGGGTGTGGTCACTGAATGGGTGTGGTTTTCAACTGGGTGGGATTTACAGATAACCTGTTGTTAAAAATTTGAATCCCACCCCTGCATGTCGCGCACACGTGTGTCCATGTATTTCGCACTGAGACACGTCTCCGGCAGCACTGATTTTCATAGGGACTACACAGCAATATGATCTGTGTGACACACACCAGAGAAAACACATGCCTTTGCAATAAACTGATTTTCTATACTTACCTATCTCCAGCCCTGATGTCTTCGGTGCTGCTGTCCCTTGCTTCAGAGCCCGCTCATTATGCACATTACATATTCACTGTACTCACCGCGGACCCACAAACAATTGTGACCACAGCGCTGAAGACATCAGCACCATGGACATCAGCGCCGGAGACAAATGAGTAGAACATTATTCATATTTTATAGCTATTATATTTTATATCTATATATTGTTTGTTATTTTTTGTAAAACTTGTCTAATTACTCATCTAATCACTTATACTATAAACTGTAATTTGACAATATTGTAGTATATAGTAAAACCTATCTCTTGTCCATTGCTAAGCAAATGGCTGAGCTTCACAGAAGTGAGTACCAAGATAGTATTGATGTGGGCCTTCACCAGGCTTTGACTGCCATGGTAATTTATCAGTGTCTCACACGCAACGATGCACACAAGCATTGGTGACCATTCTATTTATATGCCATTGTCAGAGATTGGAGATATTGACAACATCATTAAATTGATTAACAGCAGAGATTGGAGTTCAGCTCAGGTTGGTGCTGTTAGACGCAGAAGCCAGATACGTGGCAAAGCTGTTATCAGACACATGATGAAGCTCAGCTCCTCGGAACTCTATATACTCCATCACCTTCACAATGTTGCACCTATACTTCATTTTATATTGAAGGGGGGGGTCACTTCTTCAATGTTACTGAAAGAAGATATCATCATGAGTCCATAGCTACAGATTCTATGGTATATGACCACAGCACCACCTTCTCATGAAATCATGTAGGGTTGATAGAAACTGCTGAGAAGTGACTACAAGGTAATCCTCCTGTGCTGTCCCAGTTTAGACCCCTCTTACACAAAAAAAACATATATAGGGATTGCCAGTAAGTGGATAATAGTAGGGTAAAAGCTAATTACAAAAGTGTTTAGGGTTTAGTCATACATATTTATAAAAGGCACAACCTCTTCAAGGGGTTAAGAGTATAGTTGAGCAATATTCAAGTCGAACGGTTCGCCAATTTCAAATTCGAGTGATTTTGGGCGACGTTCGAGTCGTTCAACAAACTCGAACGATATGCTTCAAGTTCGGCTGTTCAAGTTACGTTCGATAACAGTTCGATCACCAAAAAGCGTAGCTAGTTACTAGCTGGCTTTTCACTGTAATACTGTGAGTCACTGTGAATCATGATATTATCAAAATTCAGCATAAAGTGTGCGGGGGGGACGGGGTTTAGATCAGTGCTGCTGCTGAGTGCTGAAAGAATGGCGATCATTTTTTCTTTTTGTTCCTAACTGCGCGTACAGTTGGCCAGGCCAGGCTGTCATCCAATCACAGACACACACACAGCAAAGTAAATTTTTGCCAAACAAGCAAGGGCATGTGTCATTGGCTGTGCATGTCACATGTCTTTGCCGTAAAAGACTCGCACACTTTCCCCGTCGCCGCCATTATCTCTCTGCTGCGGGTGGGAGACAGTTACCACTCCCGCTGCTGCTGTTGTGTGCGCTATAGACATACAGTGCAATCTACACATCGCTTTAGGGATTAGGGACTACTTGTAATTTTAGCCCCTTTTCAGGGCTTCATTACAGCCGTTCATAGCCATTTTTGCTAGGCAGGTCTGTGCCAGCGCTGTGCAGGGGTTTATATCACAGCGTCTGGCAAAATCAGCTCAGGCAATTCCTTGTGGCATTGCTTCATTGGCAGGAATAGAAAGTGACTCTGCTGACAAGCAAGTTACAGCACATGTGCATTGTACACCACCTGTCCATTCTACACACCTCTCCATTTTGCTTTGCAATTTTAATTGCAAAGAGTGCTGCCACTTTTAGGGGCATACTAAAATTGTCTGGGATACTAACGTAGTGTTCCTCCACTGTCAAGCAAGGTACACTAAGTGTGCATTCTACACACCTGTCCATTTTTGCTACGCAATTTTAATTGCAAAAAGTGCTGCCACTTTTGGGGGCATACTAAAATTGTCTGGGGTAGTCAGTGTTGGTTCTTCAGCTGTCAATAAAGCTAGACCACCTCTGCAATCTACACCACCTCTCCATTTTTGCTACGACATTTTAAGTGTCCAATTTGGTCACAAACAAAATGAGTGGCAAAAGGACAGATGCAGGTGAAAAGGGGAACAGGCGTGTTGGAAAGGGAAAAAAGTTTGTGTCTGTGGGGTAGGTGGTAAAGCTACAGTAACATCTGCTGAAGAAAGGCCATTTTCCAGTAAAAGTAAGATGTCTACTACTTTCCGTGGACAATCTGATGTGATCCCTTTTTTACGGAACCGAAAAACTCTAACAAAGGTAGATGATTCACAAAAAAAAAAAATGCTTGAATGGATCTCAAGTGCTTCATCAAGTGGCCTCTCCTCCACCTCAACTTCAACATCCAAAAAACTCCAGTCATCTGAGTTGTCACCCCAATTGCACTTGCTTTCTACCAGTTCTCAAGTTTCCACCCGCCCTGCTGAGTATGGGGTAACAGAGATGGGTGAGTCTGCAGAGCTGTTCAGTCACACTAAAGCCTGGGAATATGAGGTCTACTCCAAAGCTACAATGAGTCCAGACCAGGAAATGATCTGCATTGATGCCCAGAAGCTTTGTGAGTCAGATTCAGGCCCTGATGAAGATGTTTCTGAGCATAATGTAGACCCTCATTCCCAAACTGTAACTCCTTTTGGTGGAGACAATGAGGAACATACTGATGATGATGATGATGATGATGAGACTCAGATACCTGATTGGAATGACAACTTAACTATTCAGTCAGGGCCAGAAGAGGTTAGGTCTGAGTCACAACTCTGCCACTGAGCACAAGTCGTGGTGGCTCTGCAGGTCGCATGGGCTCTAAGCGTTCCTTAGCCTGGTCCTTTTTTAACATCATAAAGGATCTCCCAACTCATGTCATCTGTAAGATTTGTTGCCAATCTCTAAGTAGAGGCCAAAAACTCACTAGTTTGACTACTTTGTCCATGAACCGTCACATGGATAACAAGCATAAGTCCCAGTGGGAAGCTCACTGTGCTACAATGTGGCCTAGCGGAGCGGGCCAACCACCATCTGCCCCTTCAAGTGCATCTGCGCGCTCTTGATCCTCTATGACTGTGAGGAAAGCAGTCACACATGCTTTGCGACGCAGACCTTCTACCTGTTTAACCGCAACAGGCAGTGTGATTGGCAGGTCGTCAGTTGTTTTGGAACGGGAAGCAGCTGCTGGTGTAGAGCTCTCTCAGACATCGAGAGCACCACCTTTTGATGAAGGCAACATTATGTCTCCGCCTGCACTTTCCTCAAAGACGAGCAGTTTTCATGGGACATCCTACTCAACGCTATCTCAGCACAGCAGCCAGCACTCGGTCCCTCAAATGTGGACAAGTAAAAGGCCATTTCCTCCTAGCCATGACAAAGCTAAGAGGTTGACTTTCACCCTCTGCAAGCTGTTGGCTACAGAAATGCTGCCTTTCCGCCTGGTGGACACAGAGGATTTTCGAGATCTTATGTCCGTCGCAGTGTCCCAGTAGCAGATGCCCAGTCGCCACTACTTCTCCAAGAAAGGTGTGCCTGCGCTACACCAGCATGTCGCACACAACATTACCACTTCCTTGAGAAACTCTGTGTGTGACAGGATGCATTTCACCACCGATACTTGGATCAGTAAGCATGGACAGGGGCGTTACATGTCGCTGACTGGGCCCTGGGTAACTATGGTGAGAGATGGAGAAGGGTCTGCTGTAGAAGTCTTGCCGTCCCCACAAGGTGTGCGTCAATCCTCTGTATGTAGAAGTTCCTCCACTGCTTCTGCCTTCTCAACCTCATCTGGGTCCTCCACCTCTGCCCAAAGCCCGTCTGGTCAGGCCACCCGCCTTGTAGCTGCGCACTAGGAATCCGGCACACCTCCTTACTATGCAGCAGAGCTCAACGGCATCAGGTGGTCTTTACGTTGAAATGTCTGGGAAATAATAGTCACACAGCTGAGGAGTTGTGGTCAGCTCTGGAGTGCGAGTTTCGTAAATGGTTGTCTCCACTTAACCTGCAGCCAGAGAAGGCCGTGTGCCACACTGCTGCAAACCTGGGTGTGGCCCTTCGCCGAGGCAAGGTGATACACGTGCCTTGTATGGCTCACGTGTTGAACCTTGTTGTCCAGCAATTTTTAACCCACTATCCAGGCCTAGATGGCCTTCTGCACAGGGCACGGTCACTGTCTGCTCACTTCCGCCGTTCAAACGGTGCAGCTGACCGACTTGCATCACTACTGAAGTCTTTCGGCCTGCCGGTTCACCGCCTGAAATGCGATGTGGCGACACGCTGGAATTCGACTCTCCACATGTTGCAGCGACTGTGGCAGCACCGAAGAGCCTTGGTGCAATATGTTATGACATATAGCCTGGGCCAACGAGATGCAGAGGTGGGGAAGATCACGCTGATGGAGTGGTCTCAGATCAAGGACCTATGCACCCTTCTGCACAGTTTCGAGATGGCGACAAATATGTTTAGCGCTGACAATGCCATTATCAGCATGACAATTCCAGTCATTTACATGTTGGAGCATACTCTAAACAGTATTCGGAGTCAGGTTGTGGGACAAGAGGAAGGGGTGGAAGTACAGGAGGATTCATATGCGGAAGGGATACCAAGATCTACAAGGTCCAGATGCTCAGCATCACCAAGGTGGCAGGCATGGGACGGTGGGGGAGAGGGATTAACAAGGGCGCATGGTAGCAGCCAAACTGTTGAGGAAGGTGCAGGAGCACAGGAAGAAATGGACGACGAACTGGCAATGTGCATGGAAGACTCAGCAGATGTGGGAGACCTTGATCAAATTTCGGTTGTTCGAGGTTGGGGGGAGATGTCAGAGGAAGGAATCACGGTTATCACCTCACCGACACAAACACAGCAAGGACTTGGTCCACATGGATGCGCAAGACACATGAGCGCCTTCTTGCTGCACTACCTACAGCATGACCCTAGGATTGTCCGAATTAGAAGTAATTCTGACTACTGGGTTGCCACACTCTTAGATCCCCAGTACAAGTCAAAATTTGTCGAAATATTTCCAGCCATAGAAAGGGACGCACGTATGCAGGAGTATCAGCAGAAGCTGTTATGCAATCTAAAGCAGGCTTTACACGCTACGATATATCTAACGGGATGTCAGCGGGGTCACGTCGTAAGTGACGCACATTCGGCTTCATTAGTAATATCGTAGCATGTGACAGCAATGAACGAGCAGAAATACCCACCTTCATATTCATCGCTGAAACGTCGCTCATTTTCTAAAAATCGCACGTCCTGTTGTTCATTGTACCCAGGGCAGCACACATCGCTCCGTGTGACACCCTGGGAACGATGAACTGCAGCTTACCTGTGGCCGCCGGCAATGCTGAAGGAAGGAGGTGGGCGGGATGTTTACGTCCCGCCCATCTCCGCCTCTCCGCTTCTATTGGCTGGCCGCTGTGTGACGTCGCTGTGACGCTGAACGTCCCTCCCCCTTCAGGAAGTGGCTGTTCGCCGCCCACAGCAAGGTCATTTGGAAGGTAAGTATGTGTGATGAAGGGGGTTACAACATTGTGCGACACGGGCAAGAAATTGCCCGTGCCGCACAAACGATGGGGGCGGGTGCAATCACAAATGCAATCGCACGAGAAATTGTAAGGTGTAAAGCAGCCTTTAGCTCGGTTTTTCCACTAAACACTAATGGTGCACAGAGTGAATCTCACAGTTGTAACTTGCCAAACATGGGACTGTCGAGTCATCATCAGTCAAACCGTACCAGCAAACACCGTATCTGGTGATAACAGCAATTTTATGGAATCGTTTCATGATTTTTTTAGACCATCCTTTGCAAGGCACCAAGAGACAAGAAGTCTGACACCTAGTCAACGGCTGGAGAGGATGATACAGGAATATCTCCAAGTGAATATAGATGCCATGACTCTGCAACTGGAGCCTTGCTCATTTTGGGCTTCCAATCTTGAAAAATGGCCTGAGCTTGCCACTTACGCCTTGGAGATCTTGTCGTGTCCCGCAGCCAGCGTTCTCTCGGAACGTGTCTTCAGTGCTGCTGGGTGTGTGCTGACAGATAAGCGCACTCATCTGTCCAGTGAAAATGTAGACAGAATAACATTCATTAAGACGAACAAGTCATGGATCTGCAAGGACTTTGCTACCACTGCGTCATCCTGGGGAGAGAAAAGGCTGGCATATTTTTGAATGTGCTTGATGCAAATCAACATGTCAAGTTTGCAACTGGGGCACAAGTGATGGCACTGAAGTGGTGCCTGTGGCCCAATTTTTGGAAAAAGGGAGACTCTGCTTGGAGTCCCCTTGCTGTTTTTTTAAAAATGTTCCAAGATGAACAAGTAATGGTTCAGCAAGGACTTTGCTACCCCAGTGTCATCCTGGGGAGAGTAAAGGCTGGCGTATTTTTGAATGTGCTTGATGCAAATCAACATGTCAAGTTTGCAACTGGGGGACAAGTGATGCCACTTAAGTGGTGTCTGTGGCCCAATTTTTGCAAAAAAGGGAGACTCTGGTTGGAGTCCACTTGATGTGTTTTACATGATTTTAGAAGGGCATGACAAGCCTATATCTGTCTCCTCCTTTTACGCGTCAAGCTCTTTTGTGTTCGAATGCATATATGTACTTGTCACTTTTCCATGTGTTTGTGGTGTCTTGTGAGTTATTTGTCACCTTTTGGACACCTTAGAAGGTGTTTTCTATGTGTTTGTATGTGTTTGTGTTTGCCTGCCATTGCTTTCAATGGGGTTCGAAGGTGTTCGTCGAACGTTCGACGAACGTTTGCCGAACTGAGCCGCCGTTCGATGAACTGAACTCGAAAATTAGGCGGGTGGCTCAACACTACTTAAGAGCTGGCGATTTTACCTTTTTGTGCTTTCATTTTTTCCTCCCCTTCTTCCATAACATTTTAATCTTTCTATTGACAACAGGGCTTAATTTATTTTTTTTTTTTGCAAGGACATTTGCAGTTTTAACTTACACAACTCATTTTAATATATGATGTACTGAAAAAAGTAAAAAAAAAATCCAGAAGGGATTAAATGGTGAAGAAAATGCAATTTCATTACTGAATTTTCAGTTTGCCGTTCATTGTATTATCAATGTTACCTGTCAATAGGATTTTCCATGTCAATATGATTACAGTGATACCAAAATTGAAAACATTCCTTTTTTACTCAAGTTGTAAAAAGAAATTAAGTTTTACAAAGCAATATCAATGTTTCTTTCTTAAAAAAAAAAAATTGTTACTTATTTTAGTCCACATGTGATCACTTATACTATATACTATAATAACACATTACTGCATTATAGGAGGCAAATGGGAGCGTATGCACTGGCATCCACTCTCTTTACATGTTGATGTCAGAAACTGACAATAGCATTTATATAGTTAACAGCAGGGATCAGATTTTAGCTTAAGGGGGCTTTACACGCTACGACATCGCTAATGCGAAATCGTTGGGGTCACGGAATTGGTGTCGCACATCCGGCCGCATTAGCAATGCCGTTGCGTGTGACACCTATGAGCGATTTTGCATCGTCGCAAAAACGGGCAAAATCGCTCATCGGTGACATGGGGGTCCATTCTCAAATATCGTTAATGCAGCAGTAACGAAGTTGTTCCTCGTTCCTGCGGCAGCATACATCGCTCCGTGTGACACCGCAGGAACGAGGAAGCTCTCCTTACCTGCCTCCCGGCCACTATGCGGAAGGAAGGAGGTGGGCGGGATGTTACGTCCCGCTCATCTCCGCCCCTCCGCTTCTATTGGGTGGCGGTTCAGTGACGCAGCTGTGACGTCGCTGTGACGTTGAACAAACCGCCCCCTTAGAAAGGAGGCGGTTCACCGGTCACAGCGACGTCACCGAGCAGGTAAGTACGTGTGACGGGTTCGGGCGATGTTGTGCGGCACGGGCAGCGATTTGCCCGTGTCGCACAACTGATGGGGGCAGGTACCCACGCTAGCGATATCGTTACCAATATCGCAGCATGTAAAGCGGCCTTTAGGTTAAAAAAATTTCAACTAAATTGAAAAGATTTAGTTGAATTAAAAAAAATCAACTAAACATATAGAAAATAAACTTTAAGTGCTAATTAAAAGGAAAATATTGCGCTAATGAAAAGCAAGGTTAATTAGCACATTTTTAAAGTTATTTTAATGTGTTTGCTAGTTTTTAAAATTCTTACAAATATGAGTGTTTTTTTCTTTTTCAACTGTTTACACCTGATTTATAAAGTGTGACTTTTAAAAATACGATACATATTTAGACATATATACTCCATTCCACCTACAATGATTTTATTTGGAAGACTGAAATTTTTGGACAATTTTTGTGCCTATTTAGTGGACCGTAACTTTTTGCTCTAAACAGGTGCAAAAGACTAAAACAAACAGCATTCATTTTATTTTGCACAAAATTTCACAAGTCAGGGGTCCCATTTTGAAGAGTTTGGCACAAAAAAAGACCACAAATATGACAAGACAAAAAAAGAAAAATGACTTGAAAAAAACCCCACAAAAGATAAATCTGTCCCTAAAGGGGGTTTTACATGCAGCGACATCGTTAATGTCGCTAGCGATCGCACCCGCCCCCGTCGTTTGTGCATCACGGGTAAAACGCTGCCCGTGGCGAACAAAATCGCTAGTAAGTGTCACACATACTTTCCTAACGACGTCACTCTGGCCGGCGAACAACCTTTTTTCTAAGGGGGCGGTTCGTGCGGTGTTACAGCGACGTCACACAGCGGCCCACCAATAGAAACGGAGGGGCAGAGAGTAGCCGCATGAAGGAAACTCCCACCTCACTGCCGGAGGACTCAGGAACGCTGTTGTTCGTTGTTCCTGAGGTGTCACACATAGTGATGTGTGCTGCCTCAGGAATGACGAACAACCTGCGTCCCAGAAGATCAACGACATTTTGAAAATGAACGACGTGTCAACGCTCAACGATGTGGTGAGTATTTTTGATCGTTAGTGGTCGCTTGTATGTGTCACACGGAACTACGTCGCTAACGAGGCCGGATGTGCGTCACGAATTCCGTGACCCCAATGACATCTCGTTAGCGATGTTGTTGCCTGTAAAGCGGCCTTAAGACTTGGTAATGTTAGAGAAAGTGTTCAACTTTTATCAAGTTGCATCAAATGTCTGAAAAATATATTGCATGCTTGCACTGTCTTTTGGCCAAAGTTATCCAACACCCATAACATCTCCATTAAATTCAACTGTATTTTAACATAACTGACTTGAACCACCTTAGTAGAAATAATTTTTGACAAATGATCAACAGCACTTACTCCATCACGACTAAATCAGGGACAGAATAGAGGATGGTAAAGCCTTTCAACCTTTGTAGACCGCCAACTCAATTCATACACACATCACAGGCCATGTGCCAACAAAACACTAGAGGCGGGAACACTTTCCTGTGCTGAAGAAGTGGAGTTTCGGAATCTCACAAATGCAGAGGAATCAAGCCATTTGTGAAGCTTTCATAAATAACGTATTTCAGATTTACAATCTCCAAAAAAATGGGTAAAATTGTATTTGTGAAATTAAATCTCATCTCTATAAATAAATGTCATATAATCTGGATACTTTAATTCAAATAGATGACTATTGTATAGACAGAAGACTTGTAGATACATGGTTCCTTCTTGTCCAATTGTGTAGCATTGCTTTGCTGAAATGCATATTTATTGCACCAGCTTTTGAAATGCATCTGCATATGTGGCGCCCCAGGACCTGGTCGCCACAACAGCATTGCCCTCCCAAAGGGTTAATGCTGAGCCTGGAGGTAATTGGGAGGTCCAATGGCCAGCAAGTTTAACACCCAACGCAGTTCTCCCTCCGGCCAGCAGGGGGAGCTCTGAACCTGGGATTCCAGGGAGCATCCCTTAAGTCTGATCTGAGAGAGGAAGTAGTGTTCAGTCTGTAGAGAGCAGTAGAAGTGAACAGACGCAGAGTGAGCTGTCCTGTGAATCTGGGGCCTAGAGCTAGAGTAGCTTGGCCCAGAGAAGCAGGAGTAGCTGAGAGGCAGCGGAGAGACTCGGACATCGGAGTCTGTGGCCACCAGGGCTTAAACATACTCCCTGGTAGCCGAATCCGAAGGGCAGGAGAGCTGCAAGCACCTGGCCCAAAAACATCCCAAAAGTACAGCTGCAGCATCAAGGCCCGGTGTGGATTCCAGCAGAGAAGCACCAGAGAGAGAGCCTGCGCAGCCTGCTACAGAGGGAAAGGGACGTACCATCAGTCCCAGCAGCACAGAGGGCCATTGCTGGATTCAGAGAAGCAGGGTCCTATCGTAACAAAGCAAAGTACAGGAGTAGGCCTCATACTCAGCTGGCCAGAGAGATCACCCCAAGTACTTCCAGGCCGACCGGATCCCCATCACCACCTGTAACGGTCTCCCAGGACTGGACTGTTTCCAAAGTAAAGAGGAAAAGGTAAAGAGACTGTTGTTTATGCCTGGTTCTTTCATCGCCTGTCGGCCCTGCACCGTGTTAGCCACACAACCTCATAGACTTCCACGAGCACTAACAGTGTCCCCGGGGCTCCGCTCCACCTGTGGGGAGCAGTACCACCATTGCTGCCATAACATCACCCCGGAGGCCTCACACAGCAGCGGCGGCTTAATAGCCGCAGACCACAGGTGGCGTCACGAACACAACCATTATTCATCAAGCCACATATTTTACTGACACCCACCAGGGCCACGGAGCCGGGCCCAGCCACCACTGACCACCACTGGACTAGTCCGGCCCGGCACCGGGTGTCCCATAGCCCTGGGGTGGGCGAGTCACATACATGCTTCTAAAATTCAATTAATGTTTCTCTTAGGAATTCTTTATCAGTTATTTTGTCAAAAGGATGAACAGCAGACAATTATAAAGGACTATCTAGGATCACTGTTAGTGCTTGCATCAAATTTTAAGCATTACAAACCCACCAGTTAAGTGCACTCATTTGGACGATATGTTTAATCTGTCCGAATGAGTTTACAGAATAGTACAAATGACCTAAAGAAGGCTTCAGATTGAGATTTTATGACTAATAAGGCAAAATTATATTCCATACATGTCATAGGATAATGTAGTAACAGGGAATAGGGGCTCCTAAACTCGCCCTCAGGCTAGGAAGCCCTAACTCCCCCTTATCCCGCAGGTACTTTTGAAGGTGACGAGGTGTGGACCGCCAGAGTAGCCCAGTCTCCGAAATAGCCCTAGGTCTAATACCCTCTCTCCCCCAAACCAGGAGAGGGCCAGGACTGGAGTGGTAAATCCCACACAGAAAGATAAAGTGGCGGAAACCCAAACTAGTATTTCCCCAACACACCAGAATAGCACACAGCAGTTCACAAAAAACTGGATAACCATGTGACTCGCCCACCCCAGGGCTATGGGACACCCGGTGCCGGACCGGACTAGTCCGGGGGTCGTCAGTGGTGGCGGGGCTCGGCTCCGTGGCCCTGGTGGGGTCAATTAATATGGCTGGTGACTTGGGGGTAATTAAAATTTATATTTTCGTGACGCCACCTGTGGTTTGCGGCTATTAAGCCGCCGCTGCCGTATGAGGCCTCCGGGGCTGGTGGTATGGCAGCTTGGATGGTCCTGCTCCCCACAGGTGGAGCGGTGCCCCAGAGACACTGTTGGTGCTGGTAAGTGTCTATGCAGTTGCGGTGTAGTGCAGGGCCGACAGGGCGGTGAAAGGACCAGACACAAACAACAGTCTGTTTACCGTCTCCTCTTTTACTTTGCAAACGGTTTAGTCCTGGGAGACCGTTACAGGTGGTAGAGGGCTCTGGCCAGCCTGGAAGTAACTGAGGTATCTTTTTGGCCAGATGAGTATGAGGCCTACTCCTGTTCTTTCTTTGCTGTTATAGGACCCTGCACTCTGGATTAGCAATGGCCCTCTTGCTGCTGGGACCAGTAGTACGTCCCTCTCCCTGTGTGGTAGGCTGCGCAGGCCCTCTCTGGTGCTTCTCTGCTGGAGTCTACACCGGGCCCTGGTGATGCAGCTGTACCATCAGGTTGTTTATGGGCCAGGTGCTTGCAGCTCTCCTGCCCTTCGGATTCGGCTACCAAGGAATATTTTAGGCCCTGGTGGCCACAGACTCCGATGTCCACTTCTGCTTCTTTGCCTCTCTGCAGCTCTGGCCTCACTGGACTGAGCTAACCAGCTCCAGCCCCAGTTCACCAGACTGCACACTCTGCGTCTGCATTCTCTGCTCTCTCCTCACAGACTGACCACTAACTCCTCCCTCAGGTCAGACTTGAGGAATGCTCCCTGGAACTCCAGGTTCAGAGCTCCCTCTGCTGGCCTGAGGGAGAAACTGCGTTGGATGTTGAACTTACTGGCCAATGATCTCCCCAATTACCTCCAGGCTCAGCATTAACCCTTTGGAGGGGCAATGCTGTTGTGGCAACCAGGTCCAGGGGCGCCACACTCCCCCTTAGTTAAAACCAGTACTGCCGGACTGAGGAAAACAAAAACAAGACATAACATGTTAGAACATTTCATCCCATTATGGGAGGCCTTTTTCTTAAACGTTAGAACTTAAATAACACTATAAGAGTCCAGTGTGGCTCCCTGCTGGGTGTCCATTACACTGCTCCATGGGGGACCCGCTGCAATAAAACCCCCAACGTAGGCTCTGGGCGTGCGTCAGAGCATTGATGACCCCACTCTATGCACGCCGGACGGGTTTTTCTTCAGGGGTGAAGAGCACAATAGGTTTGAACTATAAACAATTTAAGTGTTGGCCACCCATAGTCCAGTGGCCCAATTGTCCATTTACTTAATCACCTAAAACAAAAAGCATTGTATACAAGACATTTTAAATAACTATATACACTCTGTTAGGTATTCTATTTTCTATGCTCTATACCTTGGACGGGGCTGTCCCCGAGTGCTACGTTGGGACCTGCGTAGCTCTGGTGTTTGTCCCTGACTACTTGGAGTGTCTACTACCTCAGTGCTACTGGTAGGCCTAACCCTGATAGGTATGCGTGATGGTTGCCTACGGAGCCTTAGATTCGCCAAGGGTACGACAGGTTCACCTCTGGTAGGGGGTTGATTCTCCTGTTCCACTGCTGGCGTGACATCTACTGTTGGGACTGACTTGTCTTCAGGTGGATCCAGGACCTCTTCTGCTGCTGGTTCGACCATTTGCGGGAATGTCAATACTGGTACCACTATAGCATTATTTATTCGGGTCCATGTTTTGGGGAATTTTCCAAATATTGTTTGGATCATTTCTTCCTCTTTTTCTTGAATTTGGGGACTTTCTTGTACTTCTTCTACTTCTTTTTCGATTTTGCACCGTTCAGGGCACACTTTCAGGCGGTTTCTAGAAACTGCTTGATAGGTCTTGCCTTCATCTTTGCTTATGAGACACACTTTACTGTTGTCAAAATTGGAGGGAATAATGGTGTAGGGTTCATTCTCCCACTGATCATCTAATTTATGCGTTCTCCGTTTCTTCTTGAGGACCTGTTCTCCAGGTGCTAGGGGAGTTGCTGGGGCTGTTTGATTGTAGTTCTTCTCTTGTCTCATTCTGGCTTGGGACAGGTTCTTTTCTACACATTCCTGAACTTTGCGGTATTGTTGTTGTCGCTCTGTATCCCAATCTTCTCTCTTGAACCGCTTCAGGTGACACAGTTCTCATTTCAAAGTCTACAGGTAACTTGCCAGGTCTTGCTCGCATCAGGTAAGCAGGGCTGCAGTTGGTCGAGTTTACTGGGATATTATTGTACAAGTCCACTAGATCTGGTAACTTCTCTGGCCATTGGTTTCATTCTTCCAGAGGTAGAGTCTTGAGCATATCAATAACCACGTGTATCATTTTCTCGCATAATCCATTGGTTTGGGGGTGGTACGGTGTTGTTCTTATTTTCTTACAGCCGTACATGTTACAGAACTCTTGGAACACTTCTGCCTCGAATGCAGGGCCTTGATCAGTCAGTACCCTTTCAAGATAACCGTGAGGTCGACAAAAGTATGCTTGAAATGCTCGAGCTGCCGTTCTGGCTGTCTGGTCTTTCACAGGCACTACTACCAGAAAACGAGAGTAATGATCCACTATGGTAAGGGCGTAGACATAGCCTGACCGGCTTGGTGTTAGCTTCACGTGATCCAGGGCCACCAACTCTAGGGGCTGCTTCGTGACAATTGGCTGTAGGGGAGACCTCTGGCTGGTATCATCCTTCCGCCTCAGGTTACACGGACCACAGTCTCGGCACCACTTCTCGACTGCCTTTCTCATGTGCACCCAGTAAAACCGATCGCGGAGTAGGATCTCCAACTTCTTCCACCCGAAGTGTCCTGCTCTATCATGGTAAGCTGCCAGGACCATTGGAGCATCCCTCTGTGGGACCACTATCTGCCAGACAAGTTCATTCGTTCGCCAGTTGACATATCTTTTGCATAGCTTGCCTTTGTAGAGAAACAGTTTTCCCCTCTCCTTCCACAGCTGTTGGGCTTCTAGTGGAGCATCGGGACCAAGATTGGTTTCGGCTTGTGCCAGCTTTTCTTTAACTAATTGGACGGCCGGGTCACTGTCCTGGGTTTCTTCCCATTTATGGTGGAGTAATGGGTTGATAGAAACCTCTTGCTGACTCGAGCGCTTTCTTCTTACAGCGTGCTCACACTGGGAGACACCTTGTCCATGGAAAGCTGGTAACTCTATCTCTTCCAGTTCATCCAGGTCTTCCCCAGACTCGAGTAAGTGAGGCATTCTGGACAGTGCATCCGCATTGTTATTCTTCTTCCCAGCCCGGTACTTGATGCTAAAGTCCAACTTGGACAGTCGAGCCATCCATCGCTGTTGTAGTGCACCTAGCTTAGCTGTTGCTAGGTGAGTCAACGGATTGTTGTCCGTGAAGATGGTAAACTTGGCCGACGCCAGATAGTGCTTGAAGCGGTCAGTCACTGCCCAGACAATAGCGAGGAACTCCAGCTTGAAGGAACTGTAGTTTTCTGGATTCCTTTCTGTGGGACGAAGCTTTCTACTGATGTAAGCTATCACCTTCTCTCTGCCTCCCTGCACCTGGGACAGAACTGCTCCCAACCCCACGTTGCTGGTATCTGTGTACAGTACAAACGGCTGGGTGTAGTCAGGGTAGGCCAGAATTTCTTCTCCAGTTAGAGCCATTTTCAGCCGGACAAAGGATGCTTCTATTTGGCTGTTCCATTCAAATGGAGGGCTTTGCGTCTTAGCCTTCTTTGGCTGGCCCACCAGGAGATCTTGAAGAGGCGCTGCTATCTTTGTGAAACCATCAATGAACCTTCGGTAGTAGCCCACCAGCCCAAGGAACTGCCGCACCTCCTTTACCGTGGTGGGTCTTGGCCAGTCCTTGATTACTGTGACTTTCTCTGGATCAGGTGCCACACCTTCTGCACTGACCACATGACCCAGGTACTGTACCTTTGGCTTCAAGAGGTGACATTTGGACGGCTTTATCTTCAGGCCATACTCTGACAAGGACTCAAACACTTCTGGTAAGTGCCTTAGGTGGTCTTCATAGGTCTTGGAGTAGACTATGACGTCATCCAGGTACAACAGCACAGTTTCAAAGTTGTGGTGGCCCAAGCAGCACTCCATCAACCTTTGGAATGTCCCTGGGGCGTTGCAGAGCCCGAATGGCATACAGTTGAACTCACAGAGGCCCATTGGTGTCGTGAATGCAGTCTTCTCCCTGTCCGCCTCTGCCACGGGAACCTGCCAATACCCACTGGTGAGATCCAAGGTTGAGAAATAGTTAGCTGATTTTAAAGCTGCTAATGACTCTTCTATTCTGGGTAGTGGATAAGCATCTTTATGTGTAATGCGGTTAATTTGCCTATAGTCAACACACATTCTCATGGTGCCATCTTTTTTCTTTACAAGCACTAGGGGAGCTGCCCAGGGGCTACAACTATCTCTGATAACCCCAGCCTCCTTCATTTCCCGTAACATTTCTTTGGCACGCTGATACTGTGCTGGGGGTACAGGGTGGTATCTCTCTTTAATGGGATGATGGTCACCAGTGGGGATTTGATGTTTAACCCCTTTTACCTGCCCAAAATCTAGGGGGTGTTTGCTGAAGACCCGCTCGTATTCCTGTACCACCCGGTAAACCCCATGCTATTGGTGTGAGGGGGTGGAGTCGGTGCACACATGAAATTTTTGGCACCAGTCCTCCAGCTGTCCCTTGGAGCCATTGCCTTCCACCTGGTCGGACGGGATCAAGGGTTCCACTGCTTTGATGGTATTGTTACTGACAGTGTACAGTTTTGCCACAGTGGCGTACCGGGACAATTTGGCTTCCTCCTCCCCACAATTCAGGACGCGGACGGGCACTCTTCCCTTGCGGACGTCTGCTACCCCTCTGGCTATCAGGACTCCAGGCCTACTTTCTGAATACACAGGGTCCTCCAGGGCCTGGTAATCTTGACCCTTGAGGCCTATTGCCACCCGACACCATATCAACATCTCACTTTTTGGGGGTATTGCAATGGGGAAGGGGTCACTTACCCTCACACTGCCAATTTCTCCTGCAGCCAGCTCTACCTGCTGCCTCCTCATCAGGGTTCTGATCTCCCTCTGTAGGGCATGCTGCTGCCCGGAGCTGGCAGTTTCAGACACCTGCTGTAACAAAATTATCACTTCGGCAATACAATTTTGCATCACATTTGTACCAATGGTTAGCAGTGGGTTAGATTCTTTGCGATCAATATCTACAATTATCATCCCTTGACATGGCAATTCTACCCGCCCCACTTTAATGGTTACTTCCTTATACCCAATTTGAGGCAAGGGCTGACCATTACTGGCCACAATTGTTAAATCATCATCTGGGCCATGGTCAATGTCTGAATCAGCCCAATATCTTTTGTACAGTTTATAAGGGATGGTTGTTACCTGGGACCCCGTATCCAGGAGGGCATTCAAAGGGATCCCATCCAGCACAATAGGAAGGACCGGTCGTCCTCCCACATACTTGCTGCGACTGGGAGTTGAGCCGGGCTTCCTTACACCTGGGGGTTGGCTCCTGGCCTCAGGTTCGGCCCATTTAAAGGACAGTGCCTTGCTAAGTGGCCCGCCTGGCTGCAGTGGCGGCAGATCGGTTGTCCAGCAGAATCATACCGGTCTGTATCTTTTCCTCTGGTCGGCGGAATCCTCCTCTGTCGCATCCATGGGACATCATCTGGAGTGGAGGCCAACTTGATTCTTGCAGGTGATGGGGTCACTTGTAGAGACTGCACGGTCTTTGCAAGGGCAGCCACAGTCTTTGTCAGTTCTTGGGCCTGTTGTCTCAGCTCTGCAGCGGGATCTTTATCCAGGGTCTGCGCCTCAGCCCCTGCAGCGGCTCGTGTTGCAGGCACCACCTCTGGGTATGTGATAGCAAGAGGCCGGAGGGGTACTGTGTCATTCGGTGTAGATTCTCTCAGTACCCGGATGGCCTGGTCCTTAAACTTTGCAAAGTCCAGAGCAGGGTTCTGCAGGACCATGATACGCAGCTGTGTCCTGTGGGCGTCTGACAGGAGCCCTTCTATGAACTGCTCAGTTAGGAGTTTGTCTTCTTCACGTACACTCTCTGGGTCCACCTCTTTAATTGCTTTCAGGGCCTCCTGAAGGTTTAAGGCATAGTCCCGTATGCTGTCTGTGGCCCGTTGTTTGCACCCAAAGAATCTCATTTTTATTTCTGCAGCGGTGCGGGTGTCAAAAGTACTCTTTAACTTCACTAGTATCTGGGTTACTGTCCCTTTATCTGTATCAGGCCAGGACTTCACTTCACGCTGGGCCACGCCGGCTAGCTGCCCCATTAATATGCCCACCTTCTGGCTCTCCATCAGAGGCTATACTCTAAACAAGCTGTGCAGCCTTTGTCTGAAGTCACTCAGGGTATGTGACTCCCAGGAGTACTGCGGCAGCCATTCTGCTCCCGGGATGTACGGCATTGTGAGCGGCATTACCGGCGCTACAGCGGGGGCTGGGGCGACGGCGACTGGGATTGCTTGGGCCGGTGCTGCGGCATCTCAGGCTATGGCAGCCACCTGCTCTCCCTCGGTGTCGGACATCTTCCTCCCTCTTAGTGGACCTTACCAGGGTCCGCTCTCTTTTTTCAAAATCTCTTCTGGGTAGCAAGGGGGTTAACGACCCCCCGCTCTGATGGCGCGCTCCCGTCGCGCTGTTTCTTAGGCACGCCCTCCTTCTTCCTGCACTCAGCAGTGCTAATGGCGGCAGCAGTTTTTCAACAGTAAAACACACAGTCTTTTCAGGCGCACAGTACCCGGTGGGTCCGGGCACGAAATCCTGTTTGTGACGCCAAAGTTGACTCGCCCACCCCAGGGCTTTGGGACACCCGGTGCCCGACCGGACTAGTCCGGGGGTCGTCAGTGGTGGCGGGGCCCGGCTCCGTGGCCATGGTGGGGTCAATTAATATGGCTGGTGACTTGGGGGTAATTAAAATTTATATTTTCGTGACGCCACCTGTGGTTTGCGGCTATTAAGCCGCCGCTGCCGTATGAGGCCTCCGGGGCTGGTGGTATGGCAGCTTGGATGGTCCTGCTCCCCACAGGTGGAGCAGTGCCCCGGGGACACTGTTGGTGCTGGTAAGTGTCTATGCAGTTACGGTGTAGTGCAGGGCCGACAGGGCGGAGAAAGGACCGGACACAAACAACAGTCTCTTTACCGTCTCCTCTTTTACTTTGCAAATGGTTTAGTCCTGGGAGACCGTTACAGGTGGTAGAGGGCTCCGGCCGGCCTGGAAGTAACTGAGGTATCTTTTTGGCCAGATGAGTATGAGGCCTACTCCTGTTCTTTCTTTGCTGTTATAGGACCCTGCACTCTGGATTAGCAATGGCCCTCTTGCTGCTGGGACCGGTGGTATGTCCCTCTCCCTGTGTGGAAGGCTGTGCAGTCCCTCTCTGGTGCTTCTCTGCTGGAGTCCACACCGGACCCTGGTGATGCAGCTGTACCTTCAGGTTGTTTATGGGCCAGGTGCTTGCAGCTCTCCTGCCCTTCGGATTCGGCTACCAAGGAATATTTTAGGTCCTGGTGGCCACAGACTCCGATGTCCACTTCTGCTTCTTTGCCTCTCTGCAGCTCTGGCCTCACTGGACTAAGCTAACCAGCTCCAGCCCCAGTTCACCAGACTGCACACTCTGCGTCTGCACTCTCTGCTCTCTTCTCAAAGACTGACCACTAACTCCTCCCTCAGGTCAGACTTGAGGAATGCTCCCTGGAACTCCAGATTCAGAGCTCCCTCTGCTGGCCTGAGGGAGAAACTGCGTTGGATGTTGACCTTACTGGCCAATGATCTCCCCAATTACCTACAGGCTCAGCATTAACCCTTTGGAGGGGCAATGCTGTTGTGGCAACCAGGTCTTGGGGCGCCACACATGCACATGGACCGGAATCGTAAAGGCTGTTATTGGCATGGAGGAGAAGATTGCATCATCTTTTAAAGGGAGGAGGAGGCTGTGATATGTCTCCAGAAACCCATGACCCTAGCTGCAATTGACAGGCCAGCAGAAATTAACTCCTGCTAAACTAATCATTAGTAAACACACAACTGGTCTAAGTTAGCAACTCAAAAGCAGCATAGGTTATGTCAGACTCTGCAATGTGAACAGGGTCAGACGGCACCATGACACCTGGTGAGTTTAAATATGAACACCATATATGACAATACATCAGTTATGTCTGGCTTCTTTTTGTATGCCTAAGTGGGACACGACTAGTTGTGGACTTTACACATCATTGTTTGATTTGGCTATACGATGAACAAAGCACAATATCAATTTGAACTTGGGTAAAGTTAGACCTAAAATATACAGTTAGGTCCAGAAATATTTGGACAGTGACACAAGTTTTGTTATTTTAGCTGTTTACAAAAACATGTTCAGAAATACAATTATATATATAATATGGGCTGAAATTGCACACTCCCAGCTGCAATATGAGAGTTTTCACATCCAAATCGGAGAAAGGGTTTAGGAATCATAGCTCTGTAATGCATAGCCTCCTCTTTTTCAAGGGACCAAAAGTAATTGGACAAGGGACTCTAAGGGCTGCAATTAACTCTGAAGGCGTCTCCCTCGTTAACCTGTAATCAATGAAGTAGTTAAAAGGTCTGGGGTTGATTACAGGTGTGTGGTTTTGCATTTGGAAGCTGTTGCTGTGACCAGACAACATGCGGTCTAAGGAACTCTCAATTGAGGTGAAGCAGAACATCCTGAGGCTGAAAAAAAAGAAAAAATCCATCAGAGAGATAGCAGACATGCTTGGAGTAGCAAAATCAACAGTCGGGTACATTCTGAGAAAAAAGGAATTGACTGGTGAGCCTGGGAACTCAAAAAGGCCTGGGCGTCCACGGATGACAACAGTGGATGATGATTGCCGCATACTTTCTTTGGTGAAGAAGAACCCGTTCACAACATCAACTGAAGTCCAGAACACTCTCAGTGAAGTAGGTGTATCTGTCTCTAAGTCAACAGTAAAGAGAAGACTCCATGAAAGTAAATACAAAGGGTTCACATCTAGATGCAAACCATTCATCAATTTCAAAAATAGACAGGCCAGAGTTAAATTTGCTGAAAAACACCTCATGATGCCAGATCAGTTCTGGAAAAGTATTCTATGGACAGATGAGACAAAGATCAACCTGTACCAGAATGATGGGAAGAAAAAAGTTTGGAGAAGAAAGGGAACGGCACATGATCCAAGGCACACCACATCCTCTGTAAAACATGGTGGAGGCAACGTGATTCCATGGGCATGCATGGCTTTCAATGGCACTGGGTCACTTGTGTTTATTGATGACACAGCAGACAAGAGTAGCCGGATGAATTCTGAAGTGTACCGGGATATACTTTCAGCCCAGATTCAGCCAAATGCCGCAAAGTTGATCGGACGGCGCTTCATAGTACAGATGGACAATGACCCCAAGCATACAGCCAAAGCTACCCAGGAGTTCATGAGTGCAAAAAAGTGGAACATTCTGCAATGGCCAAGTCAATCACCAGATCTTAACCCAATTGAGCATGCATTTCACTTGCTCAAATCCAGACGTAAGACGGAAAGACCCACAAACAAGCAAGACCTGAAGGCTGCGGCTGTAAAGGCCTGGCAAAGCATTAAGAAGGAGGAAACCCAGTGTTTGGTGATGTCCATGGGTTCCAAACTTAAGGCAGTGATTGCCTCCAAAGGATTCGCGACAAAATATTGAAAATAAAAATATTTTGTTTGGGTTTGGTTTATTTGTCCAATTACTTTTGACCTCCTAAAATGTGGAGTGTTTGTAAAGAAATGTGTACAATTCCTACAATTTCTATCAGATATTTTTGTTCAAACCTTCAAATTAAACGTTACAATCTGCACTTGAATTCTGTTGTAGAGGTTTCATTTCAAATCCAATGTGGTGGCATGCAGAGCCCAACTCGCGAAAATTGTGTCACTGTCCAAATATTTCTGGACCTAACTGTATGAAGTCTGTATGATCTCTAAACAAAGGGGCATTATATATACATATTCTCTATTCCTTGAGGCTGTTCAACAGATTAAAAATAATCTGTCAGAAGGTTTTGATACCGCATCTGAGGGCAGTATGACGTAGACAAAGATAACCTTAATCCAACAATGTATCACTTAGATTACTGGGTTTAGCCGTTCTTTATAAGAGACAAATAACTGACATCTGGGTTTTAACCATATACAGCATGCTATCTTCAGATTACATAGCAACAATATGCTGACAGATTCCCTTTAATAGTGTCACGCATGCACAGTTAGTAGTCACCTGACAGTTCCAAAATGGCTACTATGAACAGGCTTGGTGCAAGCTGCTTCATTTCCCAAATCCCAGAGGTTGCCCTGGCCTTCACTCTTTAACCCCTGTACAGTAACAGGGCTGGACTAAAACAGAGGTTTCTGGGTAAGCACCACAGAGTCTGCTACTGTTCAGTGTCACAAGCTGGCAAGAAGGATAGTCAGGAAGCCGAGTCAGGTCCAGGAGGTAACGTCAAGAACAGAATCAACAACAAGTGTGTAGTCAAATGTAAAGCCGAAAGAACAGGAAAATCAGGTGAAACCACAGGAGCTCCAGACAGAATCACAAAACAGGAATGAATCTCTACTGACTGGCAGTGGGAGCTGGCTCTCTGGGGTGTATGTAGAACAGCCTGACCCAGTTCTGACAGCAGACAGAACTCAAGACAACAACATTAATGCTGTAGCTTTCCTATTGGACAGAGCCACAAGTCCCAAGAATAAAATAGGATTGTTACATCAAGCATCACTCACAACAACAGTGTAGTGCCTCCTAGCACCCGAAGTGGAAATCGACCCAGATGTTACAAATACTGTAGTTCTCATGGTAAAAAAAAGCTTTTTTCCCTTCGTACTTTTGTCATTTTTTTTCATTTTTTTCTAAAGGGGATGGAATACTCCCTTGTCTTTTTATGAGTTTTACATAAAACAGCTTTGCATAACTTTACATTTATTCACATTGAACATCATCTACTGCTAAGTTGATACTCATACACATTTTTTTCAAATTAACTAGTAGCTTATCAACCTTTTCAAACTTCTTTAAGCTTAATGTCATCTACAAAAATAGAAAACCATTTTATTAGACCCAGGGTTGACTAGCTATGGGGCATATCTGGAAAATGTCCGATGGGTCAATCCGGCCATGGGCCAGATTTTCTGCTACACTGTTAACAGTTTCAATATCTCACCAGACACTGGTACTGTTAACACTTGTGAGGGAGTACACATGGTAGTTTATCATTTAGTACAACAAGCTGTGGGCTTTTTTGGCATGCTGGAGGCCAGCGCCACACTGCAGACGTCAGGCAGTGTGATGACATCACTGTATCATGCTACTCGTGTTAATTTCAACACAGAATAGAAGAAAAAATGGAGTCTGTGGATCATGGAGAATCTGGATTAGGTAAGTATAAGGTTATTTCTTTGTTTTTTCTATTGCTGAGACCCATCATACGATATAGCAGACCATGGGCGTACCATCATACTGTATTGGGGCCGTGGGGAAGAGCCATTATACTATATAAGGAGCTGTGGGTGACCATTATCATGTAATAGGGGATGTGGGGTTGACCATTAAACTGTATATGGGGTTGTGGGGGGACATTTATACTGTACATGGGATTGTGGGGGAACCATTCTAATGTATTGATACTGTGGTTAACCCTCATACTTCGGAGTGGGAGGGGGTAATCATACTATATTGGGGCTATGTGGAACCATCATACATTCTGGGATTTGGGAGGACCATTATACTGTATAGGGAACTGTTGGCAGACAAACATACTGTATAGAGGGCTGTGGGGGGATTAACATACCACTTGGGAGCCTGATGAGGAACTACAACAATTTGGGAAAACCATCATACTTTATTGGGGCTGTAAAGGGATGATAATATTGTATAGGAGGCTGTGGGGGACAATCATACTGCATTGGGTTGGGGGGGGGGTGGGTGGAACCTTCATAATGTATTTTAGGTTTTGGGCACCTTAAAACTGTATAAAGATCTGTTGGGGGATGATCATGCTGTATAGGAGTCTATGGGGAACCATTATATTGTTTACAGGGGATTTTAGAGGAACCTTCACTATAGTGTGTGTAAAGTGGCTGTGATTGATTATCATACTGTAAGGGGTTTGTGGAGCACATCATATTGTATATAGGAGGCTGTGATGAATACCATAAAGTGTGGGGGACTGTGGTGACTATACAGTATGTCACAAAAGTGAGTACACCCCTCATATATTTTTGTAAATATGTTATTATATCTTTCCATGGGACAACAATGAATATATGACAAGTATATGTAAAGTATTCAGTGTACAGCTTGTATAACAGTGTAAATTTGATGTGCCCTCTAAATAACTCAATACACAGCCATTACTGTCTAAACCACTGGCAACAAAAGTGAGTACACACCTATGGGAAAATGGACAAATTATGCCCAATTCGCTATTTTCCCTCCTTGGTTTTATGTGTCTCATTAGTGTTACAAGGTCTGAAGTGGGAATGGAGTGCAAGTGTGTTAAATTTGGTGTTATCGCTCACACAGTCTCTCATACCGGTCACTGGTAGTTCAACAAGGCACCTCATGTCAAAAATTCTCTGAGTATCTGAAAAAAAGAAATGTATCTTTATATAAGGATGGCTTAGGCTCTAAGAAGATTACCAACACCCTGAAACTGAGCTGCAGCGTGGTGGCCAAGACCATACAGCAGTTTAATAAATCAGGTTCCACTCAGAATAGGCTTTGCCTTGGTGGAAGAAAGAATTTGAGTGCATGTGCTCAGCATCATGTCGATAAGTTGCCTTTTCAAAATATACATCTGAGTGCTGCCATCATTGCTGCAGTGGTTAAATGGGGTGGAGATTCAGCCTGTCAGTGATCAGAACATATGCCGCACACTGCATCAATTTGGTCTCCATGACTGTCATCCCAAAAGGAAGCATATTCCTAAAGATGATGGTCAAGAAAGCCCACAAACAGTCTACTAAAGGCAAGCAGACTAACGACAGGAATTACTGGAACCCTTTGCTGTGGTCTGATGAGACCAAGATAAACTTGTTTGGTTCAGATGGTGTCAAGCATTTGTGGCAGCAGCAAGGTGAGAAGTACAAAAGAAAGTGTGTCTTGCCTACAGTCAAGCATGATGGTAGGAGTGTCATGGTTTGGGGCTGCATGAGATCTGCCAGCTGGGAGGAGCTACAGTTCATTGAGGGAACCATGAATGCCAACATATACTATGATATACTGAGGCAGAGCATAATCCTCTCCCTTCAGAAACTGGGCGTTAATCCAACATGATAACAACCCCAAACACACCTCCAAGATGACCTCCGCCTTGCTAAAGAAACTGAGGGTAAAGGTCCTGGACTGGCCAAGCATGTGTGCAAATCTCAACCGTATTGTGCATCTGTGGGGCATCTGCAAATGGAAGTTGGAGGAGTGCAAGGTGTCCCACATCTAACAGCTCTGTGATGTTGTCATAGAGAAGTAGAAGTGAATTCTAGCGGCAACCTTTGAAGCTCTAGTGAATGCCATGCCCACAAGAGTTAAGGCAGTGCTTGAAAATAATGGTGGCCACACAAAATATTGACACTAAGGGCATCATTTAGCCAATTTCATTTATGAGTGTACTCAGTTTTGCTGAGTTATTTAGAGGGCACAAAATTTACACTGTTATATAACCTGTACACCGACTGCTTTACATTTTATCAAAGTATCATATCTTCACTGTTATGCCATAAAAAGATATAACAAAATATTTACAAAAATGTTTTGAGTGTACTCACTTTTGTGACGTACTGCATCACTGTGTGGGATGCTGTGGAGCATCATACTTTGTGTGGGATTTGTAAGGAAATCATACTGTGTGGGATCCATTGAATGGGTAACATAGTGGGTTAGAACACTAAGGGGCTTCTGTAAGGGAAACATAACTGTGTAAGTGCCACAATACATATCCTACTCCTTATCTTAAATCGATGAGAGTTATGTCCATCTGTGACTAGCGCAAGATGCCATGATAGGACCTTTGCTATGAGGTCCCATGATTTCTACTGTATGGTCTTTATTACAAAGAGGCACAATGGAAAATCGTTATTATTATTAATAATAAAAGAAGAAGAACCAGGTATTGCATTATAATTAGGAGGTATGGGGTCATTATTTTTATGGGGTCAAGTATTATGAAAGGAGGAACACTGGAATTATTATTATAAGGCAGCCCAGGGGGATATTTTTTTTCTATATGGTGTTGAATAGCTGTACGGAGGTGCAGGGGAGCATTATTACTGTGCATGAGCACAGAGGGGGCACTATTATTGTCTGGGACACAGTATTCATATACTCTTACTACACAGGGTACAGAGAGGTATTAATACTCTCTAGAACACTGGCTATATATGGCACTGTATGGTTTATGTAGAGGTGGGAGTGAGAGGAGTGGGCTGAAAAAGCAATAAGTCAAAGATGTATATGTGTTACACATGTACTCTCGCTTGGGTGAGTTGTGCATGAAACAAGAGGTCATGGTTGCAGCAAATAAACGAGGGTCAGCTCACCCAAGGACAAGATCATATATGCAGAAAACCTCATAGTATAGCAAGTCCAAAATATGAAGAGAGAAAGAATTTAGTAAGTTGGATTTTTAAAAAACATTTATTGAATATGCCAAAGCCTAAAAAAATATTGCACGAACACCAATTGAAAAGGCTGACACGTTTCAGACATGGTACTTACGCATTGCAATACCAATTATGGGTATTATTTGTTTTGTGTTTTCCAATAGTGGATTCTGTAAGGGTATGGAAAGTATTTTTGGTTTTACCTACTATGATTTTTTTAATCTTAACTTTAGTTTTTTTCTCTTAACTCCTAAATCTTGTCAAATGATTAAGAAATAGACAAAGATAAATTGAGGGTATCCCATTATAAGTGCTGTAGCAATTTTAAAAAAGAATTGAATCCTCAATATCTATTTATTTGTACTCAGGTCAGGTTCACAGATGCTTCTTTCGTCCACGTGCACAGCAGTTGTTCTATTCAGATTCCTTTAAGCATTGGATATTGTGTTTCTAGATTTCATTCCCACTATTCCACAGCCTTTTATGCCTTCCCTGCTGTCCAGGATGCAGTGACTTAGCAGCAGAGCCGAGATTGATTTAATAACCTATCTGCGTCCTATCCAGGATAAACATTCTGCGTGGGTACTTTAATAACTTCCTCTTTATTGCTTCTGAATGTGCTCAGCTACTTCATGGGCTGGTAAATGTGAAATCAATACACTGCATGTCACAGATTAGATGGATGGAATTTAGGGCTTGTAGACATGTAACCCCTGTAACAGGAAGATGTTTGTTCAGCAGAGATGCTCTTCCTAGCGTGGTGGAAATAATGTGGTTATCCTATATTTCTGCTGAAAGAATCGTAGCCTCATGAAACTATTTTGTGTTTTAAGAGAAAATACTATTAGGTTAGTGCAGTTTTTTCTATGGCCACACTATGTATACGAGGGCCGGCTGATAAGTGTTTGGCTTTACCCAGAACAAAATGAGATAGGATGACTTTACATTTATTCTACATACTCTGCACTGATGTTAAGGCCTCTGACACACATCCGTTAAAACCACGCACGTGTAATACGGGCCGTTTTTCAGTTCCGTGATCCGTTTTTTGTCCGATTTTTGTGTCCGTGTGCCATATGTGTGAATGCCGTATGCTAGCCGTGTTTGCGTGATGGTTGTCTGTTTATGCGTGTTGTTAAAAACTGACATGTGTATGTGTTTTCCGTGTGATTTTATGCGTGTTTGTTATGAATAATGTCGTAGATACATACCCGGTGTCAGCATATAGAGTCACGCGTCGCAAATGAACTCGGGTGAACTGTTCCCGACTTCATTTTCATTCAGCGGCTCTGTATGTGTCGCCTCCTGATGTGCGTTCACCCGTGATGGACTCACCGGTGGCCGTTAATTCCCTTTGTGACAGAATCGAGTACACCTCTATCAAAATGTCCTGATCATGATCTCTGATGCTGTTTATTTTTTAAATTTTTAGTTTTATCAACAAAGGATTTAAATCCGGACGCTCATTAAAATTTAGCCTTTACCCAGCGCTCCATGTCTGCTTGGGAATTTGTAGGTAACATTGTGTCTCTGGCACACGCTGTATGTCAACTGTCTCTCAGCCAAAAACATCAAGTCCACGTTGGCCTTGGCAATCTCTGCTTTTTTTTTAAATATTTTATCATATAAAAAATCTTTTAAAAAAATACGTGAGGTTCCCTCCCCCCATTTGAAACCAGCCAGGGTAAAGTCACACAGCAGAAGGCAGGTATTATCAGGATGGGGAGCCCCACGTTCTGGGGAGCCCCCCAGCCTAACAATATCGGCCGTCTGATGCCCAGAATGGCCTCATCCATTACATGAGACTGCTCTGGCACTTTACCCGGCTCATCCCAATTTACCCTGGTGCTTTGGAAAACGGGTTAATAGAGAGTTAATGACAGCAGGACTTAGCTGCTAATAAGTCCTAGATTAATCATGTCAGGTGTCTCACCAAGATGCCATCCATGATTAATCTATGAAGTACAGTAAATAAACACAAACACATGAAAAAAATATTTTATTTTAATAAAAAAAAAAACAAAAAAACCATTCCCTCGATCACCCATGTATTAACCCCGTAATAGCCCAATAGGTCCAACGTATCCACGTAGGTCCAGCATCGCCTCAAAATCAGCGGAATATAGGTGACAGGAGCAGAAAAAGACAGATCCGCTACTGTCACCTCCATGCTGCGATTGTGGTGTGTAGCAAGAACAGCTGAGCTGTCATTGAGTTTACCCGCGGACATTGCTGGCTCCTCCTACTGTGAGTGCTAAGCAACAGAGTGCCAGCTCAGCTGTTCTTGCCACACACTACAATCATAAAAACATAAAAACAAAACAAAAAAACAAAAAAACAACATAAAAACAAAAAAGTGAGCCGGAGTATGAGATGGTATACATGGAACTTGTGAGACCATGTTCACACTGGCCATGAGAAAGAGAAACCAAGGAAAAAATTGTGAAAACATACCCTGCTGTAACTAAATAAAAGCATAGTGCATATAAACATAGGGTACTTAGTAAACACTGTTTTTGATCAAAAAAAGCATAAAGCTATCCCACCAAACGTCAAGGTGTACCCAGTTGGGATAGTACCTACACTCTCAAATATTAAAACCTTACCATGGGTCTAAATTAGGCCTCAATGTGGCTAAGGGCTGAGAGCAACCGGGTCCCAACAGGACACACACAGTCAGGGGGATTCACAGAATGAAATGTCCAGCTCACTCAGAAGGGGGCCACTCCCTGTTTGTACTGAATACAAAAAAAAAACACTACAATCATAGCGTGGAGGTGACAGTAGCGGATGTGTCTTTTTCTGCTCCTGTCACCTATATTCCGCTGATTTTGAGGCGACGCTGGACCTACGTGGATTACGTTGGACCTATTGGGATTTTATGGGGTTAATAAATGGGTGATCGAGGGAATGTTTTTTTTGATTAAAATAAAATATTTTTTTCATGTGTTTGTGTTTATTTACTGTACTTCATAGATTAATCATGGATGGTATCTTGGTGAGATGCCTGGCATGATTAATCTAGGACTTATTGGCAGCTAAGTCCTGCTGTCATTAACTCATTATTACCCCATTTGCCAAAGCACCAGGGTAAATTGGGATGAGCCGGGTAAAGTGCCAGAGCAGTCTCATCTAATGGATGAGGCCATTCTGGGCATCAGAGGGCCGATATTGTTAGGCTTAGGGGCTCCCCAGAACGTGGGGCTCCCCATCCTGATAATACCTGCTTTCTGCTGTGTGACTTTACCCTGGCTGGTTTCAAATGGGGAGGGAACCTCACGTATTTTTTTAAAAAAATTATTTAATTAATTCTGCGGAACAGTATAGTCACGCCCACCGGCAGATGTAAACTGATGATGTCATTAGTGGGCGACAAAGCGCGTAGCCATCTCATACCTGGACATATCATCACTGCATTATGGCATAATTTTGCAAATATTCAGGGGATTTATTGCAAACAAAGATATCGTGTGTATGGTTTTGTCATATTTTTCAAACTTGCACGGCAGAGCATCGTGACGTTGTGTTCGAATTTTTGGTAAGTAGAGATTTAGTTGGTAATGATATTACAAACAATATATGTCTAATCCATATCATGTTTATCAGACCTACATATTATATTTTATATTTATTTATAAACAAAACCCATAAAACAAAATAGCAATTTAACATTATTAGTGCATGTTTTCCAAAAATGATGATTGGACCTTAAGCTTCCATTAATTCATGTCAATATTTGCTTTTCCATGTTTGATTATATAATACATCACATTATATAGTCTATGCTTGGTTATTCCTAATGTTTTTTATATCTGCGATGTTGTAAGCGATCTTGATAGCAACTATGAGCTCTTGGACAACATCGCTTACAACAATGCGTTAGAAAATCATACTAGTCCTGAACAACCAACATGTTACAGCATCTCAAACAATGTCGTTAACGATTAATGTAGTCATGTCGTCTGCATAACCAAACGATATTGTACAATATATTAACCCATTAAGGTTTTATAATATGAAAATATGTCTTGTATTGGTTTATAATTGTTTTAAGTTCTAAATTAGTTTTGTTTCCATTATATTAACATTTTAAAAAATGCATTATGTTGGAAAACCAAAACTAAACAAAAAAAAAAAAAAATATCCAAAAAAACTAAATCAAATCAAGATAATAATTTCAATCAACATTCTTTATTTTACATCATAAAGATTGTGAAATCATATTTTTTAGTTCTGATGAAGCAACTTTGCCTTTTTAAATGAAAATACATTTTAATAATGACATAATATTACAATATTAATTAATTTTGATACATCCATTCTTGTTTTTTAAAGACATTTCACATATTATGCAGCCCCCCAAAAAAACAAAAAACATTTTATTGCAAATCAAAGAACATCAGCTTTTTAATATATGCTAATTTTTGAACAAAATTTTATTACATTTTTTAATAGTTTCAGTATTAATAAAAAACATAAAAAAATTTAAAAAAAAATTAAAAAAAAAATTAAAAACAAATATTATTCATAAAAAGCATCGTTACTATTAACTGACTCTTGACTCACACTTATATGACAATCTGCTTCAGCAGATGTAAGAGTAACATTTGTTGTAGGTATTGTTCGACTGGTACATGGCAATATTGTCACATCAGCACCTGAGGTTGAAGGTAAAACCTGTGTGCCCAATTGGTTGCCTATAGATAATAGCTGGCTGATTAAGTTGTTGTTGAGTGTAAGGGTAATGTTATGGTTGCTGTGGCTCTGGAGACTATGTTCGGATTTCTTGCTACTGCACATGTGCAAGCGCTGGAGACTAAGTCCTATCTTGGAGCCATTGCACATGTGCGGGTGACATCATCACTGACACGAGGTCACATGTCTCTGACACCTTCTAAGCTGATTGGCCGCTGGTCATGTGCTTGTGACACGTGGTCACATGTCTCTGACACCTTCTATGCCGATTGGTCGCTGGTCATGTGCTTGTGACGCTTTGCTCGGTGATAGGCCAGCGTGACGTCATTGCTGTCATTCTGGCAGCGGATTGGTTCTGGTGTCCTCCTTCTTGGATGAGGCACAGAGTCTATATAAGACCCTGACGCACGCCGCCCGGCGCTCAGTCCTCTTGGTTCATGCATGAGAGTAGACGCTCTGTGCACGTCCCTCTAGGCATCTCTCTGTCTATGCTAGGTGAGCGCTACCGGCAGGGTAGCTTTCTTATACCTTACAGCTTCGGCTGCAGTCCGTATCCTTATCTCTTAGTGGAGCGGACATAGGCAGGTGCCTGAGGCACATGGTCCGACTGGGCCTTGTGATTCTACTCGTAGGTGGACGTTGCCGCTAGGGTAACGTTCCTCTTTTGCACCACTAGTGGAGCGGACCTAGGCAGGTGCCATATCTAGTGGTTCGTGTCCTCTCACACTAGTGGAGCGAACGCAGGTAGGAGCTTTGTGCAGCTTACGCTGCTGTCCGTCTCCTGGCACCGCTAGAGGAACGGACCTAGGTAGGTGCCATTTCACACTCACTGCTTTTGTCTCTTTGACCATTAACAGAGACCATACCACACACCCTCCAAGTAAGGGAGGAATTGCTTTATTTTCTAATTATATTCCTCTGTGAGTTTAACAGAGGCATTGCACTCTGCACTTGTGCTATTACTATTTACAGTGGCACACTTCTGTACCCCTTATCCTCTGCCATAGTCTGCAGCAGAGTCTTTGCACGGTGGAGCCTGACTGTCTGATATTCCTTTGGGTTTTATTATCAGACAGCCCCCCGTAACAGGTAAGGATTTTGAATATGTGGGGTCTGTAATATTGATTGTGCACTAGTTTGGGCTTGGAACATAGATGGATTTACATTTGACATTGGATTGATAGTAGGTATATTTTGATTAATTGTTGGATTAATTTGTGCTTGACTATGTTGCTGGATTTGACTGGGGAAAGTTGGAAGAACATTAACAGATGATGGTAATGTAATATTTGAGGGCATGTTTGTGTGTTGGGAAGGCCACATTGATATATGAGAAGGTTGTGGGACATTTAATATGTTTGGGATATCATAGGTTCGAACAGTAGGATTAGTCAACTGACTAGTGATGTTAGTTGTAGTAGGTTGGTTTGACATTGGAAGAGATTGTGTTGGGGCAATATCAATACTAGTGTCATGGAAATTAGTGCGCCACTGCTCTATTGTTAAAAGTACATTATTGGGAAAAGGAGTTTTTTGACAAGCATCTATAAGGGTAGTTATAGCAGCCCTAACCCTATCCTGATGCTCAGAAGGTATTTTGGAAAGACTTGTTGGCAAAGATCTACAAAATCGCTCACAATCAGTTTCTGGAATTAAACTATTCATAATATTCATAACTCTTTTGTCTATTAATTCAGGCAAACTTCTCATATCATCCCCCCTTCTCATTCTTCGACCCCTTAGTGTTATTGGATTAAAGCGTGGTACATTTCTTGCTATAGGAGATTGTTGGCGATTTGAAATTGTGGGCTGTGTTGAAGTTTCCTGAGTATTTACTGTTGATAGCACACCTGTGTCACTGGTTTGATGTTCACTTTGATGACTGTCAGGTCTTTCTGTTTCTTGTGTATTGGCTACACATGGGTCAACTTCAGCCTCAGAAGTGGCAGATGCAGATTGTCTTTTGGATGGTTGTTCCTCCAAATCATCCAGATTGTCATCAGTTCTGTAAGTATTTGAAGAACATTATTAATTTTTTTATTTAATTTAATTTGTTTTTTTTTATTTTTTTTAGGTTAACAAATTGTTAATAAAAATTATAACTAAGCAACAATTTTTGAAACATTTTAAAAAAAACCACTTACTGTGTCACCTCCATAATTGGTCTCAAGAATTCAAGATTAGAAAAATAAACATACGCCTTTTTCGGCTTGACAATGATGATGACGGTATGGGATTAAACTCCCTCCGATATTGATCTCTTGCAGATCTCCATCGTCTGCAAACTGTATCGACTGTAAAACATTTTTTTTTAAATAAAAAAAAAAAAAAAATTAAGCCGTTTTTAAATATTTAATTTTTTATATTGTTACTTAATATTTTAATGACTGTATTTTTATAAAATATATTAAAATGATGTTGGGGCAATATATTAATACACATAATTTTAAAAATAAACTACTAATATCTGTGAGTATAACAATAAATATATTTAGCAAATGAACTTTAGGAAAAAATATCCAATTTAACCCCATTACGACCGCGTTACGTTTTAAAACAGCACCAAAAAAGGGTCCTTATTCCTTTCTGCCGTTTTAAAACGGCAGGCAGAAATAAGTGTATAGCGCCCCCCAGCGTCAGAAAATCTCCGGGGTTTCAGCTACCGGGGGTAGCTGAGACCCTGGAGATCATGATTTGGGCCGGTTTTTCCGGTTCCCAGTCACGTGATGACCGGTATACACCGTATACCGATCATCAAGTTATAGTAAATGACCGCGCCGGTAAAAAATGATTTATCTCCCATCTGGCATGATCAAACATGTCAGATGGGAGATAAATCTCTTTCCCGGTTCCATCCGGTCCCCCGATGTCCCCAAAGTGCCCCCCCCGACCCCCAACACCCTCCCGAAAATCCAAGATGGCTGCGCGCACCGGCGAGCACAGCAGCGCGCCGGCCGCATTCACACTGTTCCTATGGTTTCTGTCGTATGTGCCATAACACATACGACAGAAACCTGCTCCCCAGGCCCTGCCAAGTCACCCCCTATCCCCACCCCGGTGTTCCCCGGTGTCCTACATACCTGTCGGAGCGCTGATCCCCCGCGGCCCCCTCCTCCGGCTCCTTCACAGCAGACGCCGGTCACATGTGCAGAGCGCAGCTGTCAGCTTCCTGTGTTCAGGACGCTGGCTGCTGCTGCTGCTTGGCACACTGCAGCTGTGACCCGGGGAGGGTGAGTGCAGATTCTTTGCACCCACTCTCCTCAAATGGAGGGTCTGCACACCTAGAAAATGGGGGATACGTTCCCTGAACGTGTCCCCCATATTCTAGAAGATCCAGAGTCGACGTGGGACGTCCAAATGGATTACAGCGGATTTTTTTTTTCTTTTCAATAAATTGGTTAATCAGGGAATGTTTTGGGGAGTGTTTTTTCAAATAAATTTTTTTTTTGTTGTCAATTTTTTTTTTTATTACTGTCAATTAGTTATGTCGGGTATCTGATAGACGCCGTGACATAACTAATTTCTGGGCTTGATGCCAGGTGACATTACACATCTGGTATCAACCCCATTTATTACCCCGTTTGCCACCGCACCAGGGCGCGGGATGAGCTGGGGCGAAGCGCCAGAATTGGCGCATCTAATGGAAGCGATATTTCTGGGGCGGCTGCAGCCTGCTATTTTTAGGCTGGGAAGAGTCCAATAACCATGGCTCTTCCCATCCTGAGAATACCAGACCCCAGCAGTCAGCTTCACCTTGGCTGGTGATCTAATTTGGGGGGACCCCATGTTTGTTTTGTTTTTTTTAATTATTTATTTATAAATAATTAAAAAAAAAAAACAGCTTGGGGAGCCCTCCAAATTGATCACCAGACAAGATGAAGCTGTCAGCTGTGGTTTGCAGGCTACAGCTGTCTGCTTTACCCTAGCTGGCTATCAAAAATAGGGGGGACCCCACGTCATTTATTTTAATTCTTTTTTTTTCTTTTGGGCTAAATACAAGGCTAGGCACCCTTTAGTGCCACATGAAAGGCACTAAAGGGCGCCAGCTTAGAATATGCAGGGGGTGGGACGATATATATTTTGACATCTATCCATTCATCCATTGTAGCATTTTAGGCTATGTGCCCACAATCAGGGTTTGCAGCGTTTTGGGCGCAGAGTGTTTTCCCTGCATCCATAACGCTGCGTTGTGCAGTAGAAGCACAGTGGAAGGATTTTTAGAAATCCCGTGTCCACTGTGTTTCTTTTCTCTGCAGCATAAACCGACCTGTGGTGCAGCTTCCCGAGCCTCAGCATGTCAATTTATGCTGCGGAGATGAGTGTTTTCTGCAGGTAGAATAGAGCTAAAGTCCACAGCAGCCTGAACCCAAATCGTGGGCATGGGCAGCTGCGTTCTCCCATGGACAACACTCACATCTCTGCAGGAAGGCTGACACTGTGTACTAGACGCCGTGTCGCTGGATCATGGCCACATAGCCTAACAGTGAGAAATTTGTTGCTACAGCAATATTTTTGTGAAGTACCTGTGGATTCAAAATCCTTACTATACTCCTGAATAAAATCCTTGAGGGGTCCAGTTTCCATAATGAGGTCACTTGTGGGGGGTTTCTGATGTATAGGTACCCAAGGTGCCCTGCTAATGTGACATGGTGTGCGCAATTTACTTCAACTTTTCCAAAATTCAAATGGTGCTCCTTCCATTCCAAGCCCTCCCATTTATCCAAACAAAGTTTTTTGGCCACATGTGGGGTATCTCTGCGCTCACAAGAAATTAGATAACAACCTGTGGGGTACACGTTTTGTTGTTGCCTCTTGAAAAAGTGAGAAATGTGTCGCTAAATCAACATTTTTGTGAAAAAAATGAAAATTTCAATATGGCAACCTAAGCTTATCCAATTCTGTGAAGTATTCGTGGATTCAAAATGCTCAATATACACCTCAATAAAAGCCTTGAGGTGTCTTGTTTCCATAATTGGGTCACTTGTGGGGGACCTTCACTGTTTAGGCACCTTAGGGGCTTTCCAAATGCGACATAGCGTCCGCTAATTATTCCAGCCAATTGTTCAGTCAAATGGCACTTTTTCCCTTCCGAGCCCTGCTGTGCACCCAAACAGTTGATTTCCACCACACATAAGGTATCAGCATACTCAGGAGAAATTGCACAATACATTTTATGCTGATATTTTTCCGTGTACTCTTGTTAAAAAAAAGCTATCTGGTTGAAGTAACAATTTTGTGGTAAAAATATATTTTTTTTATTTTCACAGCTCAACATTATAAACTTCTGTGAAGCACCTGGGGGTTCAGGGTACTCGCCAAACATCTAGATAAATTCCTTGTGGGGTCTATTTTCCAGAATGGGGTCACTTGTGGGGGAACTCCACTGCTTAGGCACCTCAGGGGCTCTGCTAATGCAACATGGCGTCCGCTATTGATTCCAGCCAATTTTGCAGTCAAATTGCACTCCTTCTCTTCTGAGCCCTGTCATGCGCCCAAACAGTTGATTTCCACCACGTACAAGATATCACCAACTCAGGAGAAATTGCGCAATAAATTTCATGGTGATTTTTTCCTGTTACCCTTGTGAAAAAAAAGCTACCTGGTTGAAGTAACAATTTTGTGGTAAAATTTTATTTTTTTATTTTCATGGCTCAACGTTATAAAATTCTGTAAAGCACCTGGAGGTTCAGGGTACTCACCAAACATCTAGATAAATTCCTTGAGGGGCCTAGTTTCCAATACGGGGTCACTTGTGGTGGTTTTTTGCTGTTTACATACCTTAGGGGTCCTCCAAATGCGACATGGTGCTCGCAATCTTTTTCAGCCAAATTTCCTTTCCAAAATTCAAATATTGCTCCTTCCGTTCCAAGCCCTCCCATTTCTCCAAACAAAGGTTTCAGACCACAAGTGAGGTATCACCACGCTCATAAAAAAGTGGGTAACAAACATTGGGGTCAAATTTTTGGAATTACCTCTTGAAAAAGTGAAAAAATTGATGCTAAAGCAACATTTTTGAGAAAAAAATGAAAATTTTCAATGTGACAATGTAACGTTATCAAAATCTGTGAACTACCTGTGGATCCAAAATGCTCACTATACCCCTAGATAGAAGCCTTGAGAGGTCCACTTTCCAAAATGGCATCACTAGTGAGGAGTTTCTGCTGTTTAGGTACCTTAGCGGACATGTAAATGCAACATGGTGCCCGCAATTTATTTCAGCCAAATTTGCTTTCCAAAATTCAAATATTGCTCCTTCTGTTCCGAGCCCTCCCATTTGTCCAAACAAAGGTTTCTGACCACATGTGGGGTGTTGGCGCGTTCATAAGAAAGTGGGTAACAAGTTTTGGGGTTCATTTTGTTGTGTTATTTCTTCTAAAAGTGAATACATTTGGGGTAGAGCAACATTTTAGGTAAAATTTTATTTTTTGCTTTTTTTCATTCCACTTTGCTTTAGTTCCTGTGAAGCACCTGAAGGGTTAATAAACTTCTTGGGTGTGGTTTTGAGTACTTTGAGGGGTGCTGTTTTGAGAATGGTGTCACTTTTAGGTATTTTCTGTCACTTAGGCCTCTCAAAGTCACTTCAAATGTGATGTGGTCCCTAAAAAAATGGTTTTGTGAATTTTGTTGAAAAAATGAGAAATTGCAGATGAAGTATGACCCCTTCTAACTTCCTAACCCCAAAACATTTTGTTTCAGAAATTGCACTGATGTAAAGTATACATGTGGGAAATGTTATTTATTAACTGTTTTGTGTGACATAACTCTCTGGATTAAGGGCATAAAAATTAAAAGTTTGAAAATTGCAAAATTTTCATCAAATTTCCAAATTTTTAACAAATAAAAGCAAAAAATATTGTTCTAAATTTATAACTATCATGAAGTACAATATGTCACGAAAAAACAATGTCAGAATCATTGGGATCCGTTGAAGCGTTCCAGAGTTATAACCTCATAAAGTGACACTGGTCAGAATTGCAAAAAATGGCCTGGGCATTAAGGACAAAACTGGCTTCGTCCTTAAGGGGTTAAACATGACACAAAATTTTTTTTATGGTTAATTTAAATAAAAAACATGCAAAAAAAAAACCAAGAAAAAACATAAGATTCTAACAATGTAATATTTAGACATTAACAATATCAAATATGTAAATTGTGTGAAGGATGCCTACAAGCGCAAAAACAACATACAGTTAGGTCCAGAAATATTTGGACAGTGACACAAGTTTTGTTATTTTAGCTGTTTACAAAAACATGTTCAGAAATACAATTATATATATAATATGGGCTGAAAGTGCACACTCCCAGCTGCAATATGAGAGTTTTCACATCCAAATCGGAGAAAGGGTTTAGGAATCATAGCTCTGTAATGCATAGCCTCCTCTTTTTCAAGGGACCAAAAGTAATTGGACAAGGGACTCTAAGGGCTGCAATTAACTCTGAAGGCGTCTCCCTTGTTAACCTGTAATCAATGAAATAGTTAAAAGGTCTGGGGTTGATTACAGGTGTGTGGTTTTGCATTTGGAAGCTGTTGCTGTGACCAGACAACATGCGGTCTAAGGAACTCTCAATTGAAGCAGAACATTACGGGGCTGAAAAAAAAGAAAAAATCCATCAGAGAGATAGCAGACATGCTTGGAGTAGCAAAATCAACAGTCGGGTACATTCTGAGAAAAAAGGATGAGGAGAGCTATATACTGTTAGGGAGGAGGAGAGCTATATACTGATAGGGAGGAGGAGAGCTATATACTGTTGGGGAGAAGGAGAGCTATATACTGTTAGGGAGGAGGAGAGTTATATACTGTTAGGGAGGAGCAGAGCTATATACTGTTAGGGAGGAGCAGAGCTATATACTGTTAGGGAGGAGGTGAGCTATATACTGTTAGGGAGGAGGAGAGCTATATACTGTTAGGGAGGAGCAGAACTATATACTGTTAGGGAGGAGCAGAGCTATATACTGTTAGGGAGGAGGAGAGCTATATACTGTTAGGGAGGAGCAGAGCTATATACTGTTACGGATGAGGAGAGCTATATACTGTTAGGGAGGAGCAGAGCTATATACTGTTAGGGAGGAGGAGAGCTATATACTGTTAGGGATGAGGAGAGCTATATACTGTTAGGGAGGAGGAGAGCTATATACTGTTAGGGAGGAGGAGAGCTATATACTGTTAGGGAGGAGGAGAGCTATATACTGTTAGGGAGGAGAGCTATATACTGTTGGGGAGGAGGAGAGCTATATACTGTTGGGGAGGAGGAGAGCTATATACTTTTAGGGAGGAGCAGAGCTATATACTGTTAGGGAGGAGGAGAGCTATATAATGTTAGGGAGGAGCAGAGCTATATACTGTTAGGTAGGAACAGAGATATATACTGTTAGGGAGGAGGAGAGCTATATACTGTTAGGGAGGAGCATTGCTATATACTGTTAGGGAGGAGGAGAGCTATATACTGTTAGGGAGGAGGAGAGCTATATACTGTTAGGGAGGAGCAGAGCTATATACTGTTGGGGAGAAGGAGAGCTATATACTGTTAGGGAGGAGCATTGCTATATACTGTTAGGGAGGAGGAGAGCTATATACTGTTAGGGAGGAGGAGAGCTATATACTGTTAGGGAGGAGCAGAGGTATATACTGTTGGGGAGAAGGAGAGCTATATACTGTTAGGGAGGAGCAGAGCTATATACTATTAGGGAGGAGCAGAGCTATATACTGTTAGGGAGGAGCAGAGCTATATACTGTTAGGGAGGAGCAGAGCTATATACTGTTAGGGAGGAGCAGAGCTATATACTGTTAGGGAGGAGCAGAGCTATATACTGTTAGGGAGGAGGAGAGCTATATACTGTTAGGGAGGAGCAGAGCTATATACTGTTACGGATGAGGAGAGCTATATACTGTTAGGGAGGAGCAGAGCTATATACTGTTAGGGAGGAGGAGAGCTATATACTGTTAGGGAGGAGGAGAGCTATATACTGTTAGGGAGGAGCAGAGCTATATACTGTTAGGGAGGAGGAGAGCTATATACTGTTAGGCAGGAGGAGAGCTATATACTGTTAGGGATGAGGAGAGCTATAGAGCTATATACTGTTAGGGAGGAGCAGAGCTATATACTGTTAGGTAGGAGCAGAGATATATACTGTTAGGGAGGAGAGCTATATACTGTTAGGGAGGAGCATTGCTATATACTGTTAGGGAGGAGGAGAGCTACATACTGTTAGGGAGGAGGAGAGCTATATACTGTTAGGGAGGAGCAGAGCTATATACTGTTAGGGAGGAAGAGAGCTATATACTGTTAGGGAGGAGCAGAGCTATATACTGTTAGGGAGGAGCAGAACTATATACTGTTATGGAGGAGGAGAGCTATATACTGTTAGGGAGGAGCAGAGCTATATACTGTTAGGGAGGAGGAGAGCTATAAACTGTTAGGGAGGAGCAGAGCTATATACTGTTAGGGAGGAGGAGAGCTATATACTGTTAGGGAGGAGCAGAGCTATATACTGTTACGGATGAGGAGAGCTATATACTGTTAGGGAGGAGCAGAGCTATAAACTGTTAGGGAGGAGGAGAGCTATATACTGTTAGGCAGGAGGAGAGCTATATACTGTTAGGGATGAGGAGAGCTATAGAGCTATATACTGTTAGGGAGGAGCAGAGCTATATACTGTTAGGTAGGAGCAGAGATATATACTGTTAGGGAGGAGAGCTATATACTGTTAGGGAGGAGCATTGCTATATACTGTTAGGGAGGAGGAGAGCTACATACTGTTAGGGAGGAGGAGAGCTATATACTGTTAGGGAGGAGCAGAGCTATATACTGTTAGGGAGGAAGAGAGCTATATACTGTTAGGGAGGAGCAGAGCTATATACTGTTAGGGAGGAGCAGAACTATATACTGTTATGGAGGAGGAGAGCTATATACTGTTAGGGAGGAGCAGAGCTATATACTGTTAGGGAGGAGGAGAGCTATAAACTGTTAGGGAGGAGCAGAGCTATATACTGTTAGGGAGGAGGAGAGCTATATACTGTTAGGGAGGAGGAGAGCTATATACTGTTAGGGAGGAGGAGAGCTATATACTGTTAGGAAGGAGGAGAGCTATATACTGTTATAGAGGAGGAGAGCTATATACTGTTAGGGAGGAGGAGAGCTATATACTGTTAGGGAGGAGGAGAGCTATATACTGTTAGGGATGAGGAGAGCTATATACTGTTAGGGAGGAGGAGAACTATATACTGTTAGGGAGGAGGAGAGCTATATACTGTTAGGGAGGAGCAGAGCTATATACTGTTAGGGATGAGGAGAGCTATATACTGTTAGGGAGGAGCAGAGCTATATACTGTTAGGGAGGAGCAGAGCTATATACTGTTAGGGAGGAGGAGAGCTATATACTGTTAGGGAGGAGCAGAGCTATATACTGTTATGGAGGAGGAGAGCTATATACTGTTAGGGAGGAGGAGAGCTATATACTGTTAGGGAGGAGGAGAACTATATACTGTTAGGGAGGAGGAGAGCTATATACTGTTAGGGAGGAGCAGAGCTATATACTGTTAGGGATGAGGAGAGCTATATACTGTTAGGGAGGAGCAGAGCTATATACTGTTAGGGAGGAGCAGAGCTATATACTGTTAGGGAGGAGGAGAGCTATATACTGTTAGGGAGGAGGAGAGCTATATACTGTTAGGGAGGAGCAGAGCTATATACTGTTATGGAGGAGGAGAGCTATATATCTGTCGCCAGGGGTTAAGGGGATACCCAGAACCGGGCCAAGGGGTCGCTTCTGGAAAGGGGATCACGGTGTCGTGACCCGGTCTGTGCTCCCTGGTTCCACAATAAAAAGGGGGGTTATGTTCGTGACGCCACCCGTGGAATATGATCAGAGATGACCACCGCTGCTGCAGAACCTCCGGGGTGATGGAAGGCAGCTTGAGATGGGACGGCTCCCCACGGGTAGAGCCTTTTCCCCGGGGCAGTGTGTTAGTCTATGGGGGGAGTGCAGGACACGAGCACAATAAACAGGCAGACTCACGGTTTTGCAGTTTCTTTGTCCTTTACTGATGATGGTATTCAGCAGAGTACTGTCCACGGAGTCTGTGAGGGGTTCAGGGTTTCTCCCACCCAGCCGGGCCGTTTTGGCTTCCTTGCCTGCACTGTGTGTCTGTGGCCCCGCTGCTGAGTGAACTATGCAGCTGGCTCTGCTCTGCTCTGCTCCTAGGTACCGACCTGACAGGCAACTCGAGTCCTTACTAGTATGTTCCTGAACTCTGCGCTTGTTGCTTGTGTCTGTGGTACAGGTGAAAGATCTGGAATCTTCACTTCTCTGGTGGTAACTGTGCAGTATGTAACCTGCAGTCTCGGATCCAGCATCCGTTCTGTGTGCTCCACTGGGGATGAGCTCTGCAATGCTCTGCCTCCCAGGAATGTTCCTCTGTGTACTCTGTCTCCTTTCCTCAGACCCTCAGCTAGGCCTGGAATTGGTCAGTGGATCCTGAGGTGAGCTAAAGCCAGCTTCCAACCTGCAGAGATCCTGTCTCCTCAGTGCTCTGCACTGAACTTCCAAACTGAAACTACTTCTGACCATTTCCTCCCTCCACCAGAATATACAGGGAAGCAGCTTGGTCTCCCCCTTCTGGCCAGGAGGTCTTGGTGTTGTGTGTGGGGAGTTAACCCTTTGTGTGGCAACCCTGGGGTGCCACATTCCCCCTTAGTGAAGAACAGTACTCCGGGACTGTGAAACAAACAAACAAGTTATCACAACAATTATATATATACAGAGTCTCAAAAGGAAAAAATACAAAAACCTTAAAGCTCAAAAAGAGTCCAAAATGTTCAAAAATATATAAGTGTTCATACAGTATAGTCTCTGTAGGTACTGGGCTTTTGGTCTTAACGTTGCAATTAAATAAACATTTCAATCAACAAACACTTCTTAAAGGTGTCTCTACTCTGGTCATAAGTGCAGTAGACCTCACGGCCCTCGGGCCACCAACATGTGATCAAGTTGTAACTCTCCGGGCTGCCACCTTACACCACTCTTCTCTCACCTTTTCTGTACACTAAACTGTTACGGTTTTTCATATAAACATTATAACATATGTACATTTTATATGCAATTCCACATTAGTCTTTATATCTTGCTGGTATCTGACCCTGAGTACTACGCTGTGATCTGCGTACTGCTGGTGTACTGGGTGTACTTAGCATAATGGTGTGGGTGGAAGTGTACCTATTTGGTGTTTCTAATACTTGTGAGGATGGGGGGCTGACTGTAGGACTGGCAAGCTCACTGGGACCAGGAATCTGTTCTTCCTCTACGGTTTCAACTTCCAGTTCTTCTTGTCTTGAGACTTCTTGTGGTATGGATTCTGATGTTGATTCTGCCACTTGAGGGAAGGCGATCATTGGGACTACTACTGCTCCATGGTAATTTGGCCATGTTTTTGGGAAATCTCCTAAGACTGTATGGAACACGTCTTCTTCCTCCTTGACAGGTTGTACCTGTATGGGTAAGGTGACTTCTGGTGTCTTCAGGGTTTCAGGACACGGTTTGAGTTGATCTCTTGAAACGACAGCTGATGTCCTTCCTTCATCCTTACTGATGAGACACACTTTGGGATTATCCATACTGGATGGTAAGACTGTATATGGGGTGGTTTCCCACTGATTATCCAATTTGTTTGTGCGCCGTTTCCTCTTGAGAACTTGGTCACCAGGTTGCAATGGGGTTGCTAGAGCATGCTGGTTGAAGTTTCTCTCCTGTCTTCCCCTAGCTTGTTGGAGACTTTTCTCTACGCACTCTTGTACTTGGCGATACTGCTGCTGACGTAGGGTATCCCAATTGGATTCTTGAACTTCTGCATCTGGCTTCAGAATTCCCATATCTAAATCAATTGGCAGTTTACCGGGCCTTGCACGCATGAGGTAAGCGGGGGTGCAGTTTGTAGAACTCACCGGGACATGATTGTATAAGTCCACCAAGTCTGGCAATTTCTCTGGCCATTGATTTCTTTCTGACTCTGGTAAGGTCTTCAACAGGTCAATCACAATATGGTTCATCTTCTCACATAAGCCATTTGTTTGGGGATGGTATGCTGTTGTGCGGATCTTTTTACAGCCATACATGTTGCAGAATTCTTGGAAGATCTGTGATTCGAAAGCTGGACCTTGATCTGCAAGGACTTGTTCTGGGTAACCATGGGGTCTGCAAAAGTGCGTCTGGAATGCTTTAGCTGCTGTTCTAGCTGTAAGGTCTTTCACGGGTACCACCACTAAGAAGCGTGAGTAATGGTCCACGATGGTTAAGGCATAGACATAGCCGGACCGGCTTGGTGACAACTTGACGTGGTCTAATGCGACTAGCTCGAGTGGTTGCTTGGTTATTATGGACTGGAGTGGAGCTCTCTGGTTCTGTTGATCCTTTCTTCTGAGGTTGCACGGTCCGCATTTTCTACACCAATCTTCAATTGATTTTCTCATGCCAACCCAGTAGAATCTTTCTCTTAAGAGCACTTCCAACTTTTTCCAACCAAAATGACCAGCACCGTTGTGGTAAGCTTCCAGAACCATCTTGACGTCTCTCTTGGGCACGATGATCTGCCAGACCAACTCATGTGTTTTTGGATTGGTGTGCCTTCTACAGAGCTTCGCTTGGTACAGGAACAATTTACCTCTCTCTTTCCAGAGATGTTGTGTCTCAGCTGGGGCATTCTGATTAGGGTATGCACCTTGTTGTGTAAGCAGTTCTTTCACTAGCTTCACAGCTGGATCACTGTCTTGTGTTTCAGCCCATCCGTGATGTGCTAATGGGTTGAGAGTTGCCTGCTGTTGTTTTTGGTAGACACTTGGTTGATACTGTCCCACCTTAGGACGGTGAAAGGCCGGTAACTCAATTTCTTCCAGTCCCTCCGGTTCCTCTTCCACGTCCCCCGAGTGTGGCATCCGGGATAAAGCATCTGCATTCCCATTCTTGTGGCCTGCCCTGTACTTGATGACAAAGTTGTAGTTTGACAGTCGGGCTATCCATCGCTGTTCCAGCGCACCTAATTTTGCAGAGTCCAGGTGGGTCAACGGATTGTTGTCAGTAAAGATGGTAAATTCTGCAGCTGCCAGGTAGTGTTTGAAACGCTCTGTTACAGCCCAAACTACTGCCAGTAGTTCTAACTTGAAGGAGCTGTAATTCTCTGGGTTTCTTTCTGTAGGCCGGAGCTTCCTGCTTGCAAAGGCAATAACTTTCTCTTTGCCTTCCTGCTTTTGAGACAATACTGCTCCCAGTCCTACGTTGCTGGCATCCGTGTACAAAATGAAGGGTTGATGGTAATCTGGATATGCCAGGATCTCTTCTCCTGTCAGTGCCCACTTTAACTTCTTAAAGGACTCTTCTCTCTCATCACTCCACTGGAAAGGAGGATTTCGGGCTGCAGACTTCTTTGACTGTCCTACCAGGATGTCTTGTAGGGGAGCTGCTAGCTTCGTGAACCCTTTTATAAATCTTCTATAGTAGCCTACCAGTCCCAGGAATTGCCTCACCTCTTTCACGCTGGTGGGTCTCGGCCAATCTCTGATCACGGTAACTTTTTCAGGATCTGGTGCTACCCCTTCTGAGCTCACGACATGTCCCAGGTACTGTACCCTTGGCTTTAGAAGGTGACACTTGGATGGCTTGATTTTCATGCCGTATCCGGATAAGGCTTCAAACACTTCTGCCAGGTCTTGTAGATGCTGTTCATAGGTCTTGGAGTAGACTATGACGTCATCCAGGTACAGGAGGACAGTCTCAAAGTTCTTATGTCCTAGGCAGCACTCCATCATTCGCTGGAAGGTTCCAGGTGCGTTGCAGAGTCCAAACGGCATACAATTGAACTCACAGAGGCCCATCGGCGTGGTGAATGCTGTCTTCTCCTTATCAGCCTCTGCCACAGGAACTTGCCAATACCCACTAGTCAGATCTAGGGTGGAAAAGTAAGTAGCGGATTTTAATGCAGCCAATGACTCTTCTATCCTAGGTAATGGGTATGCATCCTTGTGTGTAATGCGGTTGGTCCGTCTGTAGTCTACGCACATCCTCATGGTCCCATCTTTTTTCTTAACTAGCACTAGTGGGGCTGCCCAGGGGCTACAACTGTCTCTTATTACCCCTGCTTCTTTCATTTCTTTGAGCATGTCTTTGGCGCATTGGTAGTGAGCTGGTGGTACTGGTCTATACCTCTCCTTTATGGGTGGATGGTTACCTGTGGGTATAGTGTGCTCTACCCCTTTGATCTGCCCAAAGTCTAATGGGTGTTTGCTGAATATTTGTTCATATTCTTTCACTACCCTGTATACTCCATGCTTTTGATGGGAGGGTGTAGAATCGGTACCTACATGTAGCTTTTGGCACCAATCCTCCAGCTTTCCCACTGAGCCATTGTCCTCCGCCTGATTTGACGGCTTCAAGGGCTCAACGGTGGTGATGGCGTTGTTATCCACCGTATATAGCTTAGCCATGGTAGCATACTTAGGTAGGGTGACCTCATCTTCCCCACAATTTAGAAGGCGTATTGGCACTCTTCCCCTGTGTACCTCAACTATTCCTCTGGCCGTCAGTACAGTGGGCCTACTGTCTGAGTACACGGGTTCTACCAGGGCCTGATAGTCTCGCCCTCTGATGCCTATTGCAGCTCTACACCAGACCAGCATTTCCGTTTTGGGAGGAATTACAATAGGTATTGGGTCACTTACCCTTGCACTGCCAATTTCACCTCCTGACATTTCTACCTGCTGCTTCAGCATCAAGGCTTTAATTTCCTTCTGCAGGAGTCTCTGTTGCCCAGGTTTGGCAGTCTCGACGATCTGCTGCAAGACAGTAATTACCTCTGCAAAACAATTTTCAATTACATTCATTCCTAGCAGCATAGTTGGTTCACGTTCTCGTCGGTCAACATCAACAATGATAATACCCTGATTCTGCAATTCTACTCTCCCAATCTTAATGGTCATTTCTCTGAAACCAACCTGTGGTACTAATTCACCATTGCTAGCCCATATATTCAATGCAACATTAGATGGACCACTGCTAACGTCTGAATCAGCCCAGTACCTCTTATAAAGGACATGCGGAATTGATGATATTTGGGAACCAGTGTCCAGCAAGGCGTTGAGCGGAATGCCATCCAGCACTATGGGGATGACTGGACGTCCCCCCACATACTTGTCGTGCCAGGGTGAAGGACCTTGAGAGTTCATTCCTGAGGAGCGGCCCGCCTCCCCAGGGGATCCCCATTTAAAGCACATTCACGGGCAAAGTGACCTGGCTCATTGCAACGGCGGCAAATGGGCTGTCCATCCGGCTGGTAGCGGTCGCTGGGTCGTCCTCTCGTCGCTTGGTATCTCCTAGGCCTCATCCATGGGACATCCTCCTTGCTGGTCGCCAGCTCAATCTTGGGTGCAGACTTGGATCCACGCAGCTCCTGGACGATTCTAGCCATGGAAGCAACAGTGTCTGTAAGGGCTTCAAGCTTTTGATGTAGAGCCTCATTAGTGATCGGCTCCAGGTGGTTAGCAACAGCCGCTGACATGGCCGATGTCACCGGCACCACTGGCTGCTGGGGTGCCACTGTAAGGTGTTGAACAGAGTCTATATCCTGCGGCTCCTCCACCTGCTGGAGGCGGATGGCTCTATCCTTTAGCTGGGCAAATGTTAGTCCTGGATCCTGGATCACCATCATGCTCAGTTGTCCCCGGTGGGAAGGGGATGAGAGTCCATCCAGGAATTGGTCTATCAGCAGCTTATCTGCTCCAGGGGCTAAGGCAGGTTCTGCTAATTTAAGTGCTCTGAGCGCCTCCTGCAAGTTTAAGGCAAAGTCTCTTGCGCTCTCTCTAGGTTTTTGCTTGCATCCAAAGAACCTCATTTTAGCCCGGCTGCCAGCAGTGGATTCAAAAGCTGCTTTTAGTCCAGCTATTATATGCTCTACAGTGTCTTTTGCATCGTCCGGCCAGGATGTAACCTCCCGCTGGGCATTGCCAGTTAACTGTCCCATAAGCATACCAACACGCTGAGCTTCTGTCAGGGGGTACATGCTGTAGTAGATTTTTAGCTTTCCGATAAAGTCATTAAGTGTGTTGGGCTCACCTGAGTACTGCGGCAGCCACACTGCACCCGGGGTGTACGGCATCAGGAACGGCATGATAGGTGCCGCTGCACCTCCGGGTACAACAGCGTCTCCCTGCTGCGACATCTTTGCGCCCCCTTAGTTAATTTCACCAGTCTTCTTGACAGTAAGCCTGGGACACTTTTCTGCGTTTTCGTTCGAGTCGCAGCACCGAGCGCACTTCCTCTGCAAGCAGTGGGCGGAGTCTTAGTTTAGGCGCGATGTTTTCCCGCGCGTAGCAGCTAATGGCGCGATTAAAGATGGCGCCTGGAAAATTTTACCAATGATGTTTTTGGATTTTTCCAGGTATCTTTGCAAAGTTTAAAGTCCTTTCTTTGTTGCAACAATTCACAGTGCAAGTCTTTTATGCGATGCAATAAGTCTTTACAGGCGCACGTCACCCGGGTTGCAGCCGGGTCCAGTCCGCATCCTGTTCGTGACGCCAAAGTTGTGTCGCCAGGGGTTAAGGGGATACCCAGAACCGGGCCAAGGGGTCGCTTCTGGAAAGGGGATCACGGTGTCGTGACCCGGTCTGTGCTCCCTGGTTCCACAATAAAAAGGGGGGTTATGTTCGTGACGCCACCCGTGGAATATGATCAGAGATGACCACCGCTGCTGCAGAACCTCCGGGGTGATGGAAGGCAGCTTGAGATGGGACGGCTCCCCACGGGTAGAGCCTTTTCCCCGGGGCAGTGTGTTAGTCTATGGGGGGAGTGCAGGACACGAGCACAATAAACAGGCAGACTCACGGTTTTGCAGTTTCTTTGTCCTTTACTGATGATGGTATTCAGCAGAGTACTGTCCACGGAGTCTGTGAGGGGTTCAGGGTTTCTCCCACCCAGCCGGGCTGTTTTGGCTTCCTTGCCTGCACTGTGTGTCTGTGGCCCCGCTGCTGAGTGAACTATGCAGCTGGCTCTGCTCTGCTCTGCTCCTAGGTACCGACCTGACAGGCAACTCGAGTCCTTACTAGTATGTTCCTGAACTCTGCGCTTGTTGCTTGTGTCTGTGGTACAGGTGAAAGATCTGGAATCTTCACTTCTCTGGTGGTAACTGTGCAGTATGTAACCTGCAGTCTCGGATCCAGCATCCGTTCTGTGTGCTCCACTGGGGATGAGCTCTGCAATGCTCTGCCTCCCAGGAATGTTCCTCTGTGTACTCTGTCTCCTTTCCTCAGACCCTCAGCTAGGCCTGGAATTGGTCAGTGGATCCTGAGGTGAGCTAAAGCCAGCTTCCAACCTGCAGAGATCCTGTCTCCTCAGTGCTCTGCACTGAACTTCCAAACTGAAACTACTTCTGACCATTTCCTCCCTCCACCAGAATATACAGGGAAGCAGCTTGGTCTCCCCCTTCTGGCCAGGAGGTCTTGGTGTTGTGTGTGGGGAGTTAACCCTTTGTGTGGCAACCCTGGGGTGCCACATATACTGTTAGGGAGGAGGAGAGCTATATACTGTTATGGAGGAGGAGAGCTATATACTGTTAGGGAGGAGGAGAGCTATATACTGTTAGGAAGGAGGAGAGCTATATACTGTTAGGGAGGAGAGCTATATACTGTTAGGGATGAGGAGAGCTATATACTGTTAGGGAGGAGCAGAGCTATATACTGTTATGGAGGAGGAGAGCTATATACTGTTAGGGAGGAGCAGAGCTATATACTGTTAGGGAGGAGGAGAGCTATAAACTGTTAGGGAGGAGCAGAGCTATATACTGTTAGGGAGGAGGAGAGCTATATACTGTTAGGGAGGAGGAGAGCTATATACTGTTATGGAGGAGGAGAGCTATATACTGTTAGGGAGGAGGAGAGCTATATACTGTTAGGAAGGAGGAGAGCTATATACTGTTAGGGAGGAGGAGAGCTATATACTGTTAGGGATGAGGAGAGCTATATACTGTTAGGGAGGAGGAGAACTATATACTGTTAGGGAGGAGGAGAGCTATATACTGTTAGGGAAGAGCAGAGCTATATACTGTTAGGGATGAGGAGAGCTATATACTGTTAGGGAGGAGCAGAGCTATATACTGTTAGGGAGGAGGAGAGCTATATACTGTTAGGGAGGAGGAAAGCTATATACTGTTAGGGAGGAGGAGAGCTATATACTGTTAGGGAGGAGCAGAGCTATATACTGTTAGGGAGGAGGAGAGCTATAAACTGTTAGGGAGGAGGAGAGCTATATACTGTTAGGGAGGAGGAGAGCTATATACTGTTAGGGAGGAGGAGAGCTATATACTGTTAGGGAGGAGCAGAGCTATATACTGTTAGGGAGGAGCAGAGCTATATACTGTTGGGGAGGAGAGCTATATACTGTTAGGGAGGAGGAGAGCTATATACTGTTAGGGAGGAGGAGAGCTATATACTGTTAGGGAGGAGAGCTATATACTGTTAGGGAGGAGCAGAGCTATATACTGTTAGGGAGGAGGAGAGCTTTATACTGTTGGGGAGGAGCAGAACTATATACTGTTGTAGAGGAGGTGAGCTATATACTGTTAGGGAGGAGGAGAGCTATATACTGTTAGGGAGGAGGAGAGCTATATACTGTTGGAGAGGATGAGAGCTGTATACTGTTAGGGAGGAGGAGAGCTATATACTGTTGTAGAGGAGGTGAGCTATACACTGTTAGGGAGGAGCAGAGCTATATACTATTGTAGAGGAGGAGAGCTATATACTGTTGTAGAGGAGGAGAGCTATATACTGTTGTAGAGGAGGAGAGCTATATACTGTTGTAGAGGAGGAGAGCTATATACTGTTAGGGAGGAGGAGAGCTATATACTGTTGTCGCGGGCGGAGGAGGTGACGCTGCGCTTTCCCACTGCTCGGGTCCGGCTGCTGCTGCTGCTCGGTGGTGGCTCGAGCAGTGGGCCGGATCCCAGGGACTCGAGCGGCGTTCCTCGCCCGTGAGTGAAAAGGGGGTTTGATTGTGGGGATTGGATATATTGTCCGTGACGCCACCCACGGTTGAGGTGATTTTGTGGACACCACCGCTGCTCTGGACGGGGATCCCGGGAGTGGTGACAGGGAGCAGCTTTGTTGGTAGTTCTCCCCTCCGTGGGTAGGGGGGTTGGTTGTCCCGGGGCCCAGTGATGGGGTAGGGACGGATGATGGCAGGCGGGTTGCGGGGCCTGGTGAGGTGCAGGGTCGCAGGGACAGCGCTGTGCCACACGTCACGGTAGTACTCACTCAGCCAGAAACCAGGACACAGTTCTCGGTAAACACTCGGCTGGATGGACGGGTTCCCCCAGACGGCTGCGGTTGTTTCTTCCCGGTAGGTTAGTGATGACTGTCTCTCCCTGCACCTATGTCTGTGTTGGTTTCGATGGGTTCCCACCGGTAACCCGCTCCCCGACTTGGATATGGGCCGGAGGAGCCCCTTTTGCCCGCAGGCGCTGGCCCTGGGAAACTGTTGCCCTTGGCGGTGGTGGTGTCTCCCCTGCACGGTTGGACGGTTGCCTTCTGTCGGGACTTGGTTGTTTGGAAACCCAGGACTCAGGAGGTCCCCTTCACTAACGGATTCGGCAAATTCACGGCGACTCTAAGCCTTGCCGGGGTCCGAAAAGCCCCTGCCATTGGTGCTGGCTTCTCTTCGTATACCGGTCCGGTACCGCCGGGTCACCACCCGTCCACGGTCCTTACAGTAGACTCCAATCGGCCACTCCTGCAGACGGTCACCACCGTCTGCCAACCTTGCTGTCCTGTCCGGGCCACACACCCGGACTCTGTCAGTCAGTTGCTCCACTACTCCTTCTTTGCTCCTCGCACTTTCACCTCCAAAACTTAACTTTACTCCTCTCACTTCCTCCTCCAAACTCTAACTGCTCCTTTTCCCTCCTCCAGGGCTGTGAACTCCTTGGTGTGTGGAGACCAACCGCCTGGCTCCACCCCCTGGTGTGGACATCAGCCCCTGGGGAAGGCAACAAGGATTTTGGTGTCTGGCTTCGGTGTGCCTAACCAGGGTGTAGGGTGTAGTGGTGTAGTTACCTGTGGCCCCTGGCTTGTCCAGGGCACCACACTGTTGTAGAGGAGGTGAGCTATATACTGTTAGGGAGGAGCAGAGCTATATACTGTTGGAGAGGAGGAGAGCTATACACTGTTAGGGAGGAGGAGAGCTATATACTGTTGTAGAGGAGGTGAGCTATATACTGTTGTAGAGGAGGTGAGCTATATACTGTTAGGGAGGAGCAGAGCTATATACTGTTGTAGAGGAGGAGAGCTATATACTGTTAGGGAGGAGCAGAGCTATATACTGTTGTAGAGGAGGAGAGCTATATACTGTTAGGGAGGAGGAGAGCTATATACTGTTAGGGAGGAGCAGAGCTATATAATGTTAGGGAGGAGGAGAGCTATATACTGTTAGGGAGGAGCAGAGCTATATACTGTTAGGGAGGAGCAGAGCTATATACTGTTAGGGAGGAGGAGAGCTATATACTGTTAGGGAGGAGGAGAGCTGTATACTGTTGTAGAGGAGGAGAGCTATATACTGTTGGAGAGGAGGAGAGCTATATACTGTTGGGGATGAGGAGAGCTATATACTGTTGGTGAGGAGGAGAGCTATATACTGTTGGTGAGGAGGAGAGCTATATACTGTTGGAGAGGAGAGCTATATACTGTTGGGGAGGAAGAGAGCTATATACTATTGGAGAGAAGGAGAGCTATATACTGTTGGTGAGGAGGAGAGCTATATACTGTTGGAGAGGAGAGCTGTATATGATTGGGGAAGAGGGAGCTGTATACTGTTGGGGAGGAGGAGAGCTGTATACTGTTGGGGAGGAGGAGAGCTGTATACTGTTGGGGAGGAGGAGAGCCATATACTTTTGGGGAGGAGGAGAGCTATATACTTTTGGGGAGGAGAAGAGCTATATACTGTTGGGGAGGAGGAGAGCTATATACTGTTGGGGAGGAGGAGAGCTATATACCGTTGGGGAGGAGGAGAGCTATATACTTTTGGGGAGGAGGAGAGCTATATACCGTTGGTGAGGAGGAGAGCTATATACTGTTGGGGAGTAGGAGAGCTGTATACTGTTGGGGAGGAGAGCTGTATACCATTGGGGAAGAGGGAGCTGTATACTGCTGGGGAGGAGGAGAGCTATATGCTGTTGAGGAGGAGAGTTGTATACCCTTGGAGGGAAGGGGAACTGTGTGCATTGGGGGAGCTTCATATGGAGAAATGGGAGTGTGGCGCCCCTGACCTGGTCAGGCACCACTGAGTACTGCACCCATGCTGGGGACAGTACAATACAGGTAATCCAGAAGGCTGACCGGGGTGTGGAACACAGGCGCATAGTGATCAGGTCTCACACATGTACCCATGAGAGGACCCCTGGGGATCCCAGGAGGGGGAAAAGCCTTCACCTTCACTGGAATAGTGGAGGGGGCCAAAAGCCTCCATCTCCTCTCAAGGGGTGTGGTAAGAGAGTCTGGTTGCTAGGTGGCGTAGGCAGGCACAAAAGGGAAAAGAGAAGGAGGAGTAAACAGTCTAGAGTCTGCAGCAGAGTGTGGAGGAGTGAGGAGCAGGAAAGTGAAGCTCTGACAGGAGCAGCAGTGAAGGTCCCAGATGTGAGCCGGTTCAGAGCAGAGTCCAGGGAGCTCCGAGGAGCTGACCCCTTCCCCTGGGCTGCTGTAGTCTGACAGCGCCCGCGCAGTGGCTACCGATGGGGGAGAACGGTCACCTAGGAGTGCTACCCGAAACCCATCTCAGCTAGAGAGAGAGCACAGAGTGGGAAGTAAGGAGACTGCTGGAGAGTACCAGGCCCAAACGGGCGGCAGATCCCGAAGCGTAGATAGATCCAGCTTTCTTTTGCTAAACCTGCCGGTGTGGGGCTCTCCAAGCCCACGCCACAACACCACAAAAGCCGCAGCCACGTAGCCACAGTTAGGGCCCATAGGTCACAGGAGGCAAGCAGCTGGAGTGGCCTGGTCCAGGCGACAAGCAAACGGCAAACGAAGGGGAGAGAGGCTGCAGCATCTTCCCTGGGTGACCCCCATAGGGACTCAAAGTCGGGGTTACCCCAAACCACCAAGGGCTAAGGAAGGCGAGTTAGTAGTCACCCTCACAAGTCAGCCTGAAGGACACCTGGTTCCCACTTGGTTCATCCCAGCTACGCCCGGGTCACTCACCCTGCCATCAACTGTGAGTAAAAACCCTGAAAGACATCCTGCCTGTGTTGAGTCATTCTGCGCCTTGTGGTACTACGCACCTACACAGGGCCCTGGGGCTTGCCTCACTCTCAGGAGGCTATTCCAACTAACTGCACTCACCATCAGCCCCAGGCGTCCCTCAACCTGCAGTGGCGGTCCCTACTGGCCGCAATACTGAGAGTGGCGTCACGACAAAAAGAAGATCTCCTACCTGTGACAAGATCCAGCCGAGTGGAGTCCCTGAAGGTAATGCACCGACACAACACCTGTGGGGCTTCACATCTGGCGTCACGAACAGGATAAGGACTAGACCTGTTCAGACAGGTGACCATGTGCCTGGGCGGTCCGCTTGAAAAATTGGAAGCGCCGCCATATTGCCACCATGAAAAGCGCGCTGAAAAACAACAGCAGCCCGCGCTGGAAGAAGTTACCGCCCACGAAGAGGTGTGGCTACCCAGAGATCCCCTGCAGAGTCCTGACCTCGCTTGTGAAGAGAGCGGAGGCGTTCAGAGACGTCGGGACAGAAAGGGAGCCAGAAGCCTGCTGCTGGGAGAGGAGCTGCTGACAGAGGCAGAGCGGAAACTGAATAGCTTGCTACTAGAGGCAACGACGAGTCCACTGCTGGGAAATCGTGCAGAAGACGGCGCAGAAGAAATGGCGTCTGACCGCAGAAACCCAGAACCGGGCTCCGCTGCCTGGTGGTATCGGGAGCTGGCCCAGTTCTGCGACCGACTGGAGACCCGGGTCGTGGAGCAGATCCGAGAAGAACGCATGGAACTTCTGGAGATGGCTGCCGCGGTTCAGGCCTATGAGAGGGGAACCGCACGACGAGTGCCAGACCGGACGGCGACGACTCAGACCCCGATGCTGCCACCGATGGGTGAGTCCAGTATTACCCCTGCCGGCCCGGATGCCCCGACCCCTGCTGCCACGCCCGCGGTCCCTGAAGAGGCGCCCGGCGCGGCGACGCTGAGCCAGGCCGCAGCCACGCCAGGTGCGGCCCGCCAAGCCCAGGCCGCCGCAGCGATGCCCTGCTCGGCCCGCCAAGACCCGGCCGCCGCAGCGATGCCCTGCTCGGCCCGCCAAGACCCGGCCGCCGCAGCGATGCCCTGCTCGGCCCGCCAAGACCCGGCCGCCGCAGCGATGCCCTGCTCGGCCCGCCAAGCCCCGGTCCCTGCAGCGACGCCCAGCCCAGCCTGCACAGATCCCATCGCAGCTGCGACGCCGATCCAGGCCGCCGCCATACAGGGCGCGGCCCGCCAAGACCAGGCCGCCGCCATACAGGGCGCGGCCCGCCAAGACCAGGCCACCGCCATACAGGGCGCGGCCCGCCAAGACCAGGCCGCCGCCATACAGGGCGCGGCCCGCCAAGACCAGGCCGCCACCATGTCAGGCGCGGCCCGCCAAGAGATTGCATCACCATTTTCCCCGGCCTGCAAGGCCAGAGCAGACACCGCTCCCCAGTCCAAAGAGGTCCCTGCTGGAAAGCCCACGCTGGGGGAGGACCCCGCATACTGGCAGCTAAAGGCTGACATGGAGGCCAAGTTTCCACAATGGTTGGTGGACCAGTACATGCTCCCTCCGCATACCCCCAAGAGGATTCCAGCAACCCCTGCAGCAACCACGCCAAAGAGTCCCCCGCCTGGGCCTGCTGAAGAAAGCCCGTCCCCAGCACTGCCACCAAAGGAGTGCTCAGAAGAACTAAGGGGGAGGGGAGGCCAGGAAGCTGAGGAGCTGACTCAGGAGCCACCAGCAGTGGATCCATGCCCAGAGCCGGAGATGTTGCCATATTCCCGCTGGGATGAGGAAGACCTAACACCGTCTGCTGAAGAAGATCTGCCCAAAAGCCTCGCCTGGGAGCTGGTAAGCTGTACCTCGCAGAATCCAGTCCGCAAGACACGGCGCCGCAGTAGAACCCAGTCTTTCCCTGCACCGCCATCCCCAGAGCAGAGAGAAGTCACGGCCAGAGACCTACAAGAAAAACGGTTCCTGAGAAGGTCCAAAGCCCAGGTCAGAGGACCCCTTTGTAAAGGAGTAGTGGAGGACTTCAGCCTAAAGTCAGGATACGGGTTCATTGTTGCACCTGGTATCAAAGAAGGTATCTTCGTCAATAGAAGAGATGTGAGAGCTCATTTGCCCAGAGGACACCCTGGCAGAAACTTAAAAATGGGAGACTCCGTACAGTTTACCCTGCATCGAGGCGAAAGAGGCTGGTATGCCCTAGATGTAGTACCATGTCCCAAAGCAGAAGAAAGGAAAGACAGTAATAAAGAAAGAAAAGACCAAAGACCTAATGATGAGACCACTACAGATGAGGAAAAAGGTCAAGAAACCAACAGGTGCCGCAGCCCTACAGGCCCAAGCCCTGGTGAAGAGGAGTCTGCATAAGTTCAAGTAAAGTACCGCAAGTTTTGACCAGTTGGAAAGTTTGTTTTGCAACGTTTTACAAGTTTAAGAATGTGCCCACATAAACTGATGTGAGAAATAAACCTTAAGGCTATAAACTGGCTATAGCCACAAACTCTCGCAGTGTAAATAGTTACACCAGAGGGCACCACCACCACCAGAGTCAGCCTGTTTAGGGGCTTGGCTCGTCTGCAACCAGGGAGCCCGTCCGTATATAGGGCCTTGGCTTACCTGCGACCAGAGAGCATGCCTGTTTATGGGGCCTGGCTCTCCACCACAAAGAGGGTACCTGGTCAGCACCAACTGTGAAGGCCGCCTCTGGATCCTGCCAGAAGTGGCTGAAGGCGCGGCTTCACCAGGCCAGGTATACCCTGAAGACCACCAGACCATGAAAGCCGCCTCTACATCCTGCCAGAAGTGGCTGAAGGCGCGGCCAACGTGAGAGGGTTTTGGGTGGGTTAACGGACTTGTGGGTGGAGGGTGGTGATGTATGGTACCTGGTGCTTTTAAAAATGTTTTACATGTTTTAATGTTTTATGCATTTTAAAATGTTGTCTTGCAGCCCGAGGACGTGCTGGTGATAACTAAGGGGGAATGTGGCGCCCCTGACCTGGTCAGGCACCACTGAGTACTGCACCCATGCTGGGGACAGTACAATACAGGTAATCCAGAAGGCTGACCGGGGTGTGGAACACAGGCGCATAGTGATCAGGTCTCACACATGTACCCATGAGAGGACCCCTGGGGATCCCAGGAGGGGGAAAAGCCTTCACCTTCACTGGAATAGTGGAGGGGGCCAAAAGCCTCCATCTCCTCTCAAGGGGTGTGGTAAGAGAGTCTGGTTGCTAGGTGGCGTAGGCAGGCACAAAAGGGAAAAGAGAAGGAGGAGTAAACAGTCTAGAGTCTGCAGCAGAGTGTGGAGGAGTGAGGAGCAGGAAAGTGAAGCTCTGACAGGAGCAGCAGTGAAGGTCCCAGATGTGAGCCGGTTCAGAGCAGAGTCCAGGGAGCTCCGAGGAGCTGACCCCTTCCCCTGGGCTGCTGTAGTCTGACAGCGCCCGCGCAGTGGCTACCGACGGGGGAGAACGGTCACCTAGGAGTGCTACCCGAAACCCATCTCAGCTAGAGAGAGAGCACAGAGTGGGAAGTAAGGAGACTGCTGGAGAGTACCAGGCCCAAACGGGCGGCAGATCCCGAAGCGTAGATAGATCCAGCTTTCTTTTGCTAAACCTGCCGGTGTGGGGCTCTCCAAGCCCACGCCACAACACCACAAAAGCCGCAGCCACGTAGCCACAGTTAGGGCCCATAGGTCACAGGAGGCAAGCAGCTGGAGTGGCCTGGTCCAGGCGACAAGCAAACGGCAAACGAAGGGGAGAGAGGCTGCAGCATCTTCCCTGGGTGACCCCCATAGGGACTCAAAGTCGGGGTTACCCCAAACCACCAAGGGCTAAGGAAGGCGAGTTAGTAGTCACCCTCACAAGTCAGCCTGAAGGACACCTGGTTCCCACTTGGTTCATCCCAGCTACGCCCGGGTCACTCACCCTGCCATCAACTGTGAGTAAAAACCCTGAAAGACATCCTGCCTGTGTTGAGTCATTCTGCGCCTTGTGGTACTACGCACCTACACAGGGCCCTGGGGCTTGCCTCACTCTCAGGAGGCTATTCCAACTAACTGCACTCACCATCAGCCCCAGGCGTCCCTCAACCTGCAGTGGCGGTCCCTACTGGCCGCAATACTGAGAGTGGCGTCACGACAAAAAGAAGATCTCCTACCTGTGACAAGATCCAGCCGAGTGGAGTCCCTGAAGGTAATGCACCGACACAACACCTGTGGGGCTTCACAGGAGGACCTATATACCGACACAAGGGCTGCATACATGGGGGGGGGGTCGCATGCATGGGGAGCTTGCATACGTGGAGTGGCTGCATACATGAGGAGCTTGTGGCGTTGTTTGTTCATGAGTGGCATAAGACAGGAAATGCGACACTTGTAGCCCATGTCTGGAAAAGCGCTATGACAAGCGTCCCTGGTGCACCTAGCAAATTGCTTGTAAAAAGTGTTAAAAAAAGCGCCGATGAGCAGTAAGAACATGGACTTTTTTCAAGGACTTGGCAGTGGAAAATAGTGTCATGGCACAAAGATTTTTAAATGCTAGGGCTTAAAAGGCCATAGGAAGCAATATTTAGAAAAAACTCCTTTCACCAAGAGCTTTTGCGAGCGCTAATCGCCGCTTGCAATATCGCAGCAATAAGCGCTCTCAAACGTGCTGATGTGAAATAGGCCTTAAACCTGCTTTACACATTGCAATTTCGCATATAATATCGTATGCGATTGTATCCACCCCCATCGTATGTGCAGCACGTTCAATTTGTTGAACGTGCCGCACATACGAGTAACCCCCGTCACACGTACTTACCTTCCATACGACCTCGATGTGGGCGGCAAACGTCCACTTACTGGAGTGGGAGGGACGTTCGGCGTCACATCGACGTCACGCGGCAGCCGGCCAATCGATGCGGAGGGGCGGACCTGAGTGGGACATAAACATCCCGCCCACCTCCTTCTTTCCGCATTGTGGGCCAGGAGCCGCATGTAAGATCTGTTCATTTTTCCCGGGGTGTCACACACTGCGATGTGCGCTACCCCGGGTACGATGAACAATCTGACGTGCAATTCTAGAGAAAGGTACGATGTGCATGCGATTAATGTTTTACCGTTCAATCGCAATCGCACGTACCTGTCACACGCTGCAATGAACCTTACAATGCCGGATGTGCGTCACTTACGACGTGACCCTGCCGACACATTGTAAGATACATTGCAGCGTGTAAAGCGGGCTTTAGGCTAATTTAACATGAGCGCTTTTTCCAACACTAATTGCTGCACTTTGGCTGGAAAATAGAACCCATGAAAATATTTTAAATTGCCGCCTTGAAAAGCGGGCATTTTTACCAGCATTGAATAGTGTGGGGGCGCTCCGTGTGGAGAAGTGCGGCGCTCGTGAAAAAGCGCTAGTGTGAAAGCCCTCTAAGGTGGCTTTCACAGTACCGCTTCTTCATGGGCACTTAGTGCTCGGGACATGCACGCCTTTTGCCCGCTGGAGCGCGCTTGCTTAAGGCTACTTTCACACTTGCGTTGTGAGGCATCCGTCACAGTGCGTTATGTGATGCATGTGACGGATGCGTTGTAAATAGTGTGATAATAAAGGAATAACGGATTCCTGTGAAATAACACGTTGCGTTAGTTTTCTTTAGCCGAGAAAGAGAGCCCTCATCATCACTGCACACACCGGCACTACCGCCCCCACCATCACCGCACATATCCCGACACTACCGCACACATCCCAACACTACCGCCCCCACCATCACCGCACACACCCCGGCACTACGCACTGTGAGACTGTGACCGGGGTTATCTATGACGGCCGGTATGTCTCGCCCCGGTTGTGCTCACTCCATGATAGAAAGTAACTCCACTCCAGGGTTAATGCTGTTTCCCTACAGGCTGAAGGAAGGGTTAAAAGGAAACAGGAACAAGGGCGGGGGTGCCGGGTGTGAGGGAGTGAACACAACTCCCTGAGTTCTCTGCCGGAGAGGCACATGTGTACTGTTGTGGACTTTTGTTTGGATATTAAACCGTGTGCTGTGACCCTTGGTGCCTGGATCCCGTGTCTTCTGCTGCGCAGCCGACCACGCTACCTCACTTATGGTGGAGAATGCGGGCACGCCAGCCCGGTGAGGTGTAGCTTCCATTTCTGGTGACCCGGTAGCACATGTCCTGGATTCAAGCGGCTATACTGCAGCCCAAACCCGGCGACGCCATGGAGGAAATACTAAAGCAGCAGCAACAGATCAATGCACACCTGCTCCGGTCGTTGGATCATCAGCAGCATTCTTTGAAATTGCAGGAACAAAGGCACCAAGAACAGATGGTTCTCCTGGCCAAGTCGATCCGTGCCGGACCGGCAGCAACAACCCCGGGACCGGGTGACGACGGCAGCGTCCGGAAAGCGGTGAGACAAGCGTTGCAAAAGATGACCCCGGGGGATGATGTGGAAGCGTTCCTGGCGGTGTTTGAGCGGGTGGCCGAGCGGGAAAAGCTGCCGACCCCCCAGTGGGCTGAGGTATTGTCGCCCTATCTGACGGGGGAACCCCAAAAAGCGTACCTGGACCTCTGTACCGAGGACGCCATAGAATATGCGACTTTGAAAGCCGAAATACTGGCTCGGTTGGGGGTGAATACCTATGTACGGGCTCAGCGGGTAAATCAGTGGTTCAATGAGGAAGCCAAACCCGTACGCTCCCAGGCCTATGACTTGTTGCATCTCGTAAAAAAGTGGTTGCAACCTGACACTCTGAGCCCGGCGCAAATGGTGGAAAGGGTAGTAGTTGATCGTTTTGTGCGCACTTTACCCGTCACCATTCAACGGTGGGTAGGACAGGGTGACCCGAGTACCCTGGACCAATTAGTGTCCCTGGTAGAGCGGGATGTGGCTACGCAGGACTTGATACGGGACACTGAGACTTTGCGTACCGCCCATCGGTCCGGCCCCTCCAAGCCTAGGGCCAAGGACCCACCGCTGACACCGGTGCAGGACTCCGCTACCGTCCCGTCTGAGACCGCGCCCGCCGTCCCTGAGGTCCGGAAGGTTCTGTACCCTAAACGACAACTCGTAAAGGGGGTTTCCTTCCCTATTAGATGTTGGCGGTGCCAGCGGGTGGGACATATGGAAGCCCAGTGTCCACTCACCACGGAGCCCATGGATTGTGGGGTTACCCGGCGGGGTTCAATGTATGCTCAGGTGGTGTGTACCGCTGACCTGGTCTCCCCAGAGACTGAGCCCCACTTGTGCCAAATACAGGTGAATGGATGTCCGGTTACAGGATTGTTGGATTCCGGAAGCTTAGTGACCCTTGTGCGATCAACCTTGAGGGCTAAAGTAAAGGCCACAGGACGTACCGTGGGGGTGGTTTGCATACATGGGGACCGCCGAGACTATCCCACGGGGATTGTCACCATCACAGCACCTTGCGGTCAGGTGCAACATGAGGTGGGACTTATTAACACTCTTCCCTATGACGTGATCCTAGGAAGGGATCTGCCCTATTTTTGGACTTTATGGAAGGGACCTCCTAAGTCCCCTCAGATATTGGTCAGTCCGGGATCTGAGCCCTACAATCCTGAATCCGGGACGCCTGCCGTAAGGGTCCCCATGATAGGGACAGAATGTGAACCCGATAGGTCGCCCCTAGAGGTATTGGCAGGAGAGGCTGAGACGGTCGAGCCCATCCCGGAGTTGGAGGCGTCCCCGGATACGTTTGGGACAGCCCAACTCCAGGACCCTACATTAATACATGCCCGGAGTCGGGTGACAGTAGTTGACGGGGTGGCACAGCTGCCCGGTGCCCAGGTAAGGTACCCCCATTTCGATCTTAAGCAGGATTTACTCTACCGGGTAGATGAAATACGGGGCATGGGGGTAGAGCAGTTGGTGGTGCCCCAGCCGTATCGCCGGCGGGTCCTCGACTTGGCTCATAAACACCTGATGAGTGGCCACCTAGGGGTCAAGAAAACGCAGGAGCGAATATTGCAAAGGTTCTATTGGCCCGGGGTCTTTGGAGAGGTAAAACGGTTCTGCGAAACCTGCCCGGAGTGTCAGCTTACCGCACCCCTGACCCACTTTCGCAGTCCCTTGGTACCGTTACCCATTATAGAAGTCCCTTTTGAATGGATAGGGATGGATCTGGTGGGGCCCCTCGTAAAGTCTGCTCGAGGGCACCAACACATCCTAGTGATCGTTGACTATGCCACCCGGTATCCAGAGGCGATACCTCTCAGACATACTGCGTCGAAGCTTATAGCTCGGGAGTTGTTTGCTGTGTTCTGCCGGGTGGGGTTGCCCAAGGAGATACTTACGGATCAGGGGACCCCATTCATGTCTAAAGTGACCAAAGAGCTATGCCGGCTACTCCAGATCAAGCAGTTGCGCACGTCTGTGTATCATCCTCAGACGGATGGGTTAGTAGAACGATTCAATAAAACCCTGAAAACCATGCTCAAAAGGGTGATAACCAAAGACGGGAAAGACTGGGATATGATGCTTCCCTATTTGATGTTTGTCATACGAGAGGTGCCACAGGCATCCACGGGGTTTTCGCCTTTTGAATTGTTATACGGGCGACATCCCCGGGGATTGTTGGACTTGGCAAAGGAAACAAGGGAGCAAGAGCGCACCCCCCATAAAAGTGTGATTGAACACATTTTAGGAATGCAGAACCGCATAAGCGCGGTCATGCCAATTGTGAAGGAGCATTTACAGGAGGCTCAGGCCGCGCAAAGCGGCCGCTACAATAGACAAGCCACCGTGCGGACCTTTAAACCCGGGGATCGGGTGTTGGTTTTGATCCCCAGGGCGGAGAGTAAATTCCTGCCTCAGTGGCAAGGCCCCTCTGAGATAAAGGAAAGAGTCGGGGTGGTCAACTATAAAGTATTGCAGCCCGGTAGGTGGAAACCTGAACAAATATACCATGTCAACCTATTAAAACCTTGGCAGGAACGGGAAAGCCTGATGGTTGTTTTTTCCCCATCTCCCTCCTCTTCAGGTCGTTCTCATCCGGCTCCAGCGACCTCCGGAGAGGACGAACCGGAAGTAAGGATTGGAGAAGCCCTCACCAAGACACAGAGGCGAGAGGCCAGACGGCTGGTTCAGCAGAACCCCGATGTCTTCTCCGAGCTGCCTGGTAGGACCAGTCTGATACGACATGATATTGTCACCGAGCCCCACCTGAAGGTACGCCTGAAGTCATACCGCGTGCCGGAGGTTCGAAGACAAGCCATATCAGAGGAAGTGAAGACAATGCTACGCCTGGGGGTCATCGAAAAATCCCGGCGTGAATGGGCTAGTCCCATTGTCCTAATACCAAAACCCGATGGCTCCTTAAGGTTCTGCAATGACTTTAGGAGATTGAACGAAATATCCAAGTTCGATCTCTACCCCATGCCCCGGGTGGATGAGCTGATTGATAGGCTGGGACAGGCGCGATATTTTACCACGCTCGACCTGACCAAGGGGTACTGGCAGGTGCCACTGACGGAGTCCGCCAAGGAGAAAACCGCTTTTGTTACGCCGGAGGGTCTCTTCCACTATGTTGTCTTGCCTTTTGGGTTACATGGCGCTCCGGCCACGTTCCAGAGGTTGATGGACTTGGTGCTGGAACCCCACCAGGCGTATGCATCAGCGTACCTTGATGACATCATTATTTACAGCCCCGAGTGGCAGACCCACTTGGAACAGGTACAAGCGGTGGTCGACGCGCTTCGAACAGCCGGATTGACAGCCAATCCCAAGAAATGTGCGTTGGGACTCACGGAAGCCCGCTACTTGGGCTACGTGATAGGCCAAGGAGTGATTAAGCCCCAAATTAACAAGGTTGAGGCGATCCAGAAGTGGCCTAGACCCCTGACCACGAAGCAGGTTAGGGCCTTCCTGGGTATCGTGGGGTACTACAGGAGGTTTGTAAAAGATTTTGCGGGACTATCAGCCCCCTTGACGGACCTTCTCAAAGGCAAGAAGTCCGTCATGGTGCGCTGGACTCCGCAGGCCGAGGACTCCTTCCGGGCCCTGAAGGGGGTCCTGTGCGGACAGCCCGTTCTTGTAAACCCTGATTTCCGGAAGGAGTTCATAGTACAGACTGACGCCTCGGAGGTCGGCCTGGGGGCAGTGCTGTCTCAGGTGGTTCAGGGGGAGGAACACCCCGTCACCTTCTTAAGTAGGAAGCTCACCCCTCCTGAGCGGAATTATAGCGTAGTGGAGAAGGAGTGCCTGGCGATCAAGTGGGCCTTGGAGTCCCTACGCTATTACCTACTGGGACGGCAGTTTCGCTTGGTGACAGATCACTCTCCACTGGTCTGGATGAGGTCCGCCAAGGAACGGAATGCCCGGGTTACCCGGTGGTTCCTTTCTCTGCAGAACTTCCGGTTTACAGTTGAACATAGGGCCGGTGGGTTACAGGGCAACGCCGATGCCTTGTCCCGCGGCCCGTGTTTGATGGCGGGAGTTCAACCCCGCACGCTTGAACTGAGGGGGGGGGGGTATGTGAGACTGTGACCGGGGTTATCTATGACGGCCGGTATGTCTCGCCCCGGTTGTGCTCACTCCATGATAGAAAGTAACTCCACTCCAGGGTTAATGCTGTTTCCCTACAGGCTGAAGGAAGGGTTAAAAGGAAACAGGAACAAGGGCGGGGGTGCCGGGTGTGAGGGAGTGAACACAACTCCCTGAGTTCTCTGCCGGAGAGGCACATGTGTACTGTTGTGGACTTTTGTTTGGATATTAAACCGTGTGCTGTGACCCTTGGTGCCTGGATCCCGTGTCTTCTGCTGTGCAGCTGACCACGCTACCTCACAGCACACATCCCGACACTACCACCCCCACCATCACCGCACACACCCCGGCACTACCGCACCCATCATCCCCGCACACATCGCGGCACTACCACACCCATCATCACCACACACATCCCGACACTACCACTCCCACCATCACCGCACACACCCCGGCAGTACCGCACCCATCATCACCGCACACACCCCGACACTACCGCCCCCACCATCACCGCACACATATTTATTGTCTTTTATTCCAAATAAAGTGTTTTTTTGGGTGTATGTGTTTATTTACTTTCACTTACAGGTTAATCATGGGGGGCTCTCAGACTCTCATAGACGTCTGCCATGATTAACCTAGGACTTAGAATCCAATTCAGAGAAAGGACGACACTCAACGGATTCCAGCATAAATCTTTATTGAATATAGGTGCAGTAAAATAGCAGGAACAGAGCTGACAGTAGGTCCCTCTCAAGGACGACGGCCGTTTTGCGTATGAATACGCTTCTTCGGGTCCATGTGGACAGGCATAGACCATCGAATTATGAGAGGGCTGTGTCAGGTCTACGTCACTGCAAAATTAAAAACATGTGAGGAGTGTAACAAAAAACAACAAAATAGTGCATAACGTTGACAATGTCATACAAGATAAAACTACAATCATGAGTCAGGGTAAGCTAGTAACCATGTTACACATCGGGTAACTAAGCAAAGCGGTTTCTATAGTTACCCGATGTGTACCATGGTTACCAGCCTTCACCGTCTTCGGCACACGTGTGCCGGGAGCCGGGGTAAGCTAGTGATTTCACACATGCGGCTTTTGGCTACTTTGTCGGATCCGGTGCTCTCCCGTAGGCTGGTTTCAGATGTCCGTGTTTTAGGTACGTGTGACATCCGTTTTTAACACGGATGTTACACGTACCCATGTTATTCTATGATGTGCCTCACACGTCCGTGTTTCCACACGGCCCGTGTGACCTTTCATGACCCCGCACGCACACACGCAGGCATCTCCGGTAGCACGGATGTCACACGGATTGCACACTGATGTGATTCGTGTGACAGTGTAAAACATACCGGAGAAAATATGTGTCTTTTTAATAAAAATATTTTCAATATTTACTTTTCTGAAGCGATGCTGTCTTAGGCTCTTCTGCCTCCCGCTCCTTATCGCCTCTCATTATACTCACTGAATATTCAGTGCCCTGTGGAGCAGCGCTGGGGACTTCAGTGCCAGGGACCGCATCGCTGGGTGAGTGTACAGCAGAGTGTGTGTGTGTGTATACATGCATGTGCGCTATACGTGTGTATGCGCTCTGTGTATCCATGTGTGTCTGCTCTGTGTGTGTGTGTGTGTGTGTGTCATCAGGATGTCATCAGAGTTCATTGGGAACTCTGATGACCTCCTGGATGTCACTGTGCTGAAGAATACTCACCTGTCCCCGCGGTGCTGTCCTTGCGATGCTACGGCTTCCAGGTCCTGAGTGCGTGAATAATCGATGAATATAATGAGCGGGGGTCAGGAGCGGGAGGCAGCAGAGCCAGAGAAATCAGGTAAATATGAAAAATATTTTTATTTCACAGACCCGTGTTTTCTCCAGTACCCAACGCATGCAAACATGGATGTCACACGTGTGCCACACGTATGACTATAACTATGCGTTTAATTGGTACCTGATTAAACACGGACGTCAGAAACCAGCCGTACACTGTGTACAGTACAGTGGCCGCGCTGCAACTTCCTGGTCACATGACAACACGTGATCGGAGCTTGTCGCGTGGCCACTGCACTGAACACAGTGCACGGGAGCGCGCCGGATCCGACAAAGTGGAGAAAAGGTAACTAACTATTCAAAGCGACAGTGCTGGTTCATTTTTTGTTGGTCTCCTGCTGTGCAGCGGGAGATCAACAATCTGAATGGGCAGGGAGCCAGCATATGCTGGTAACCATTTTACACTATCGGGTAACTGAGCAAAGTGGTTTCCATGGTTACCCAATGTGTACCATGTTTACCAGCGTACGCAGGCTCCGGCACGATCCCAGCAATGCCACGGTATGTCTCGGCTGGGTTGCCGGTGTGGGCTCCCGGGGGTGCAGCAGTCACCTGGGAATCGGGGCTCCGTGTGGGTTCGGGGAATGCATGCGGGGGGTGGGGCCAGGGCGAGCGTCCGATGCGTGAGGGGGCGGGGCCTGGCTGAGCGGCCAATGTGTGTAAGGAGCCGGGCCGAGCGGGCAATCCGTGCGGGGGGTGGGGCCGAGCGGCCAATGCGTGCAAGGGGCCGGGCTGAGCGGGAAATCCGTGCGGGGGGGGCGGGGCTGAGCCGAGCAGCCAATGCAATGGTTGTCACGGTAATGATGTCATTTTGGAGCAAGACAGACAGACAGACAGAATAAGGCAATTATATATATACTAGAAGGTGGCCCGATTCTAACGCATCGGGTATTCTAGAATTTGTGTAGTTAATGTATGTTTTTTGTTATATATATCGATGTTGTTGTGTGTAGTTGCCAGTGTTTGTGTAGGGCGCTGTAAATGTTTTGGGTGTTGTCTGGGTGGGGGTGTGTGAGAGCGGTGTTGTATGTGTGTTGCGTTGTTTGTGGAGCGCTGTGTGTCTGCAGTGTTGTCTGTGTGTGGTGCTGTGGGTGTGGAGTGCGTGTGTGTTTTGGGGGAGGTATGTTTTGTGCAGTGTGTGCGTATATTTGTGTGTGCCGCGGTGTTTGTGTGTTGTGTGTGTGCGGCGTTGTCTGTGTGTGGGTGTCTGTGTAGGGCGGTGTTTGTGGTTCCCAGTGTGTGTGTGGTGTGTTGTGCGGTGCGCATGTGGCGCTGTGTGTGTGTTTTGGGGGGAGGTGTGCACCCCCATCGTGCTCCATCCCCCATGCTGGGGCCGCCGGGTGCGGGGCCGAGCGAGCGAGGTGTCAGCGTATGCCGGCTCCCTGCACATGTGTACCGGTAGCCGGTGTACGCTGGAGCGGGCGATGCGTGCGGAGGGCCGGGGCAAGCGGCTAATCCATGTGGGGGCGGGGCCAGGCCGAGGCGAGGGGCCAATCCGTGGGGGGGGCGGGGCCAGGCCGAGCCCAGCGGCCAATCCGACAGTTGTCACTGTAACGACACTGTCACCGTGACACAATTTTGGAGCAAGACAGACAGAATAAGACAATTATATATATAGATATATATATACATATATATATATATATATATATACACACACCCCACAAGATATATATGTAATCTACTGTATATTACATAGTGTATTACATATTTACAATTTATTACAGTTTTTTGTGTTCTAAAGTTGTATCCAATAAATATATTTTATGGTCTATCCAAATATCTTGATTATTGTATCATAAAAATTATTAAATGTCTGATGTTCACATACACATGTTCATGTACTACAATAAATTTTTCACCTAACTATAAGCAATATATGTAGGAGTCGGTGCAAGAGAAATTGAGGAGTCGGAGTTGAAGGTTTGGCTTACCGACTCCACAGCCCTGGCGCTAATCATTGCGGCAATTGGCACTGTAAAATAGAACATGGGATTTTTAAATAAAAAAAAATCTGAAGGAAAAGCCGACATGTTTCGAGGAAGTATTGACTAAAGGCCCCGTCACACACAGAGATAAATCTTTGGCAGATCTGTGGTTGCAGTGAAATCATCATGGACATATTGTTCCATTTGTACACAGCCACATACCTGGCACTGATTGTCCACAATTTCACTGCAACCACAGATCTGCCGCAGATTTATCTGTGTGACAGGGCCTTTAGGCTGCTTTCACACTTGCGTTGTGCGGCATCCGTTGCAATCCGTCGCATTGAGAAATTACAGTAACCGTTGCTGGAAGCCGTTTATTCCTCATAGACGTCTAGTAAGGGCGGATTGCATCGGATGGTCTCTCCTTCTCCCCAAGGGTATACTGCTCTCCTCCTTCCCAACAGTATATAGGTCTCATCCTTCCCAACAGTAGATAGCTCTCCTCCTCCCCAACAGTAAATAGCTCTCCTCCTCACCAACAGTATATAGCTCTCCTCCTCTCCAACAGTATATAGCTCTCCTCCTCCCCAACAGTATACAGCTCACCTCCTCCCCAACAGTATATAGCTCTCCTCCTCTCCAACAGTATATAGCTCTCCTCCTCCCCCAACAGTATATAGCTCTCATCCTCCCCAACAGTATATAGCTCTCCTCCTCCCCCAACAGTATATAGCATTCCTCCTCCCCCAACAGTATACAGCTCTCCTCCTCCCCAACAGTATACAGCTCTCCTCCTCTCCAACAGTATATACTTCTTATCCTCTCCAACAGTAGATAGCTCTCCTCCCCAACAGTATATAGCTCTCCTCCTCTCCAACAGTATATATGTGGCGCCCTGGACAAGCCAGGGGCCACAGGTAACTACACCACCACACCCTACACCCTGGTTAGGCACACCGAAGCCAGACACCAAAATCCTTGTTGCCCTCCCCAGGGGCTCATGTCCACACCAGGGGGTGGAGCCAGGCGGTTGGTCTCCACCCACCAAGGAGTTCACAGTCCTGGAGGAGGGAAGAACAGGCAGATAGAGTTTGGAGGAGGAAGTGAAAGGAGGACAGTAGTGAGAGAGTAGAAAAGTGACAGAAAAAGAACCTGAAGCTGGTCCGGGTGTGTGGCCCGGACAGAACAGCAAGGTTGGCAGACGGTGGTGACCGTCTGTAGGAGTGGCCGATTGGAGTCTACTGTAAGGACCGTGGACGGGTGGTGACCCGGCGGTACCGGACCGGTATACAAAGAGAAGCCAGCACCATTGGCAGGGGCTTTTCGGACCCCGGCAAGGCTAGGAGTCGCCGTGAATTTGCCGAATCCGTTAGTGAAGGGGACCTCCCGGGTTTCCAAACAGCCAAGTCCCGGCAGAAGGCAACCGTCCAACCATGCAGGGGAGACACCGCCACCGCCAAGGGCAACAGTTTCCCAGGGCCAGCGCCTGCGGGCAAAAGGGGCCCTCCGGCCTACATCCAAGTCGGGGAGCGGGTTACCGGTGGGAACCCATCGAAACCAACACAGACATAGGTGCAGGGAGAGACAGTCATCACTAACCTACCGGGAAGAAACAACCGCAGCCGTCTGGGGGAACCCGTCCATCCAGCCGAGTGTTTACCGAGAACTGTGTCCTGGTTTCTGGCTGAGTGAGTACTACCGTGCCGTGCGGCACAGCGCTGTCCCTGTGACCCTGCACCTCACCAGGCCCCGCAACCCACCTGCCATCATCCATCCCTACCCCATCACCGGGCCCCGGGACAACCAACCCCCCTACCCACGGAGGGGAGAACTACCAACAAAGCTGCTCCCTGTCACCGCTCCCGGGATCCCCGTCCAGAGCAGCGGTGGTGTTCACAAAATCACCACAACCGTGGGTGGTGTCACGGACAATATAATAAAATCCCCACAATAAACCTCCCTTTTCACTCACGGGCGAGGAACGTCGCTCGAGTCCCCGGGATCCGGCCCACCGCTCGAGCCACCACCGAGCAGCCGCAGCAGCAGCAGCCGGACCCGAGCAGTGGGAGAGCGCAGCGTCACCTCCTCCGCCCACGACAACTTGGCGTCACGAACAGGATCTTACCGCTCTGCTGTCTGGTAGAGGTGCGCCTTGTGACCGCCGGAGGTGTCCGGCCGAAAAATTTGAGAAGCCGCCATTTTGGGCGCAAAGAATTTCCGCTCGAGCGTCTCCTCGAGTAGTGGAGGCGTGAAGGCCAAAACCCCGCCCCGATAGAGGAGGAGCCGAAAAGAGGCTGAGGGAGACGGAATGGCGGCTGGTCACATGTGAGCGCGGCTATGGAAGCAGGGACGCCAGGACCCTGCGGCCATTTACGGGTTCCTGGAAGAGGCCGCTGCTAAAGATGCTGAGTCCGACCAGCAACACCGTGGTCCCCGCACCTGGCACCGCAGCGCGGGTGGAAGTCCGGACCGTCCAGCTAAGCAGCCGTCTGCAGGTCCGCATGCAGCTCCTCCTGGAGGAGTGGGAGGCCGACATGGCGGAAGTGGTGGCGGCCATACGGAGACGCGAGGTGGAGGGAGTCTTAGAAGGGAGGGTAAGTGACCCACGCCCCTGTACCCCTAGTGGGTCGGTCATCGCGGCCGAGGGACCCGGTCCATACCCGCTCGCCCTGCTACCTCCCCGGCTACCCGTGTTGACTGCTGCTGCCCCACCACTAGGCCCGCTACCACCACCAGTAGCGGTACCCTGCCAATCCACCCCGGCGGACCGACCTGCAGCAGAAGCTCGTGACCGCCCTGATCCGCTTCCATGGAAGAAGCCGAAGGCTGAGGCCGTCAGCAAAGATGCACCGGAGGCACGGCGGGGATGCAGCTGCCAGGAGGCAGAGCAGGCCATGTCACAGCGGGGTCCCTCATTATTGAAGGTGCCGGTCGTAGCCGACACGGAGGGACTCTGGCTGGGTCCGTCCCCCGCACATGCTGAACCGGAGCAAGCAGAAAGTGCTCCATACTGGGAGCGGCGGCAACGTCAGCTGCGCAGGGAGATCGATGCCCGGGAGGGGTGTAGAGCGGATGTGCATGCCCGCATGAATATGGAGGAAGATCACCTGCAGCGAGCTACCATCGGGGTCCACAGTGGTGCACCATGTGAAGGTGGCACTAGAGCCCCGCGATTGAGAATGGACTGTTGAGCAGTAAAAGTCGGCGGCCTTCTGCCTAAAAGTTGTCCCCGTTGGGACCACCAGAGTGCTGTTCACCATTTGAAAGTTTGAAAAATGAAAATGAGTAATTGATGAGCATGTCACCTGATTTACCGCATTTTGATTTGAAACCGGTCGTTGCCGGCACCGTTGTCCCTGTGGGGACTGTCTACAGTTGCATAAGGGACTCCTTATGGACAAGCCCGTGAACTTGCAGGGCAACCACAAACTAGTGGCTTGTAAATAAAAAAAAATGTTGTTTTATGGCTTTACCGTTACCGCCTCCGGAGAGGCAGGTTGGAGGAAGGGCCCGCAGTGGAGCAGGCTGGGGCCCAGCCACCACCGGAACAGGTGGCGATCCTCTGGAGGGGAAGGACAGATCCCGCTCGGGTGACTTGTGCTGGACTGGGGTCAAGGGGTGCTGCCTGTTTTCTTAGGGGCAGCATCAGGGCCAGGTTGCTTGGGTGGGAGAGAGCGGAAGCCGTAACCGTTTTACCGTAACGTTTAAGTAAAAGTGCCTCCCGTTGTGGGATGATGTTAATAAACCTGTACTATGTTCTTATCTTTTTCCAGTTCAAAAGAAAAATAAAACCGGTGATGGACGGGCAGCCCGAGGACGGTCTGCATTTTGCTAAGGGGGAATGTGGCGCCCTGGACAAGCCAGGGGCCACAGGTAACTACACCACCACACCCTACACCCTGGTTAGGCACATCGAAACCAACACAGACATAGGTGCAGGGAGAGACAGTCATCACTAACCTACCGGGAAGAAACAACCGCAGCCGTCTGGGGGAACCCGTCCATCCAGCCGAGTGTTTACCGAGAACTGTGTCCTGGTTTCTGGCTGAGTGAGTACTACCGTGTCGTGCGGCACAGCGCTATCCCTGCGACCCTGCACTTCACCAGGCCCTGCAACCCGCCTGCCATCATCCATCCCTACCCCATCACCGGGCCCCGGGACAACCAACCCCCCTACCCACGGAGGGGAGAACTACCAACAAAGCTGCTCCCTGTCACCGCTCCCGGGATCCTTGTCCAGAGCAGCGGTGGTGTCCACAAAATCACCACAACCATGGGTGGCGTCACGGACAATAAAATAAAATCCCCACAATAAACCTCCCTTTTCACTCACGGGCGAGGAACGCCGCTCGAGTCCCCGGGATCCGGCCCACCGCTCGAGCCACCACCGAGCAGCCGCAGCAGCAGCAGCCGGACCCGAGCAGTGGGAGAGCGCAGCGTCACCTCCTCTGCCCGCGACATAAACCTCTCCTCCTCTCCAACAGTATATACCTCTCCTCTTCCCCAACAGTATATACCTCTTCTCCTCTCCACCAGTATATAGCTCTCTTCCTCCCTAACAGTATATAGCTCTCCTCCTCTCCAACAGTATATAGCTCTCCTCATCCCCAACAGTATATAGCTCTCCTCCTCTCCAACAGTATATAGCTCTCCTCCTCTCCAACAGTATATAGCTCTCCTCCTCTCCAACAGTATACAGCTCCCTTCTCTCCAACAGTATATAGCTCTCCTCATCCCCAACAGTATATAGCTCTCCTCATCCCCAACAGTATATAGCTCTCCTCTCCAACAGTATACAGCTCCCTCCTCTACAACAGTATATAGCTCTCCTCATCCCCAACAGTATATAGCTCTCCTCCTCTACAACAGTATATAGCTCTCCTCCTCTCCAACAGTATATAGCTCTCCTCCTCCCCAACAGTATATAGCTCTCCTCCTCCCCAACAGTATATAGCTCACCTCCTCTACAACAGTATATAGCTCTGCTCCTCTACAACAGTATATAGCTCTCCTCCTCCCTAACAGTATATAGCTCTCCTCCTCTACAACAGTATATAGCTCTTCTCCTCTACAACAGTATATAGCTCTCCTCCTCTACGACAGTATATAGCTGTGCTCCTCCCTAACAGTATATAGCTCACCTCCTCTACAACAGTATATAGCTCTGCTCCTCCCTAACAGTATACAGCTCTCCTCCTCTCCAACAGTATATAGCTCTGCTCCTTCCTAACAGTATATAGCTCACCTCCTCTACAACAGTATATAGCTCTGCTCCTCCCTAACAGTATACAGCTCTCCTCCTCTCCAACAGTATATAGCTCTGCTCCTCCCTAACAGTATATAGCTCACCTCCTCTACAACAGTATATAGCTCTCCTCCTCTACAACAGTATATAGCTCTGCTCCTCCCTAACAGTTTATAGCTCACCTCCTCTACAACAGTATATAGCTCTCCTCCTCCCTAACAGTATATAGCTCACCTCCTCCCCAACAGTATACAGCTCTGCTCCTCCCTAACAGTATATAGCTCTCCTCATCCCTAACAGTATATAGCACTGCTCCTCCCTAACAGTATATAGCTCTCCTCCTCCCTAACAGTATATAGCTCTCCTCCTCCCTAACAGTATATAGCTCTCCTCCTCCCTAACAGTATATAGCTCTCCTCCTCCCTAACAGTATATAGCTCTCCACCACCCTAACAGTATATAGCTCTGCTCCTCCCTAACAGTATATAGCTCTGCTCCTCCCTAACAATATATAGCTCTCCTCCTCCCTAACAGTATATAGCTCTCCTCCTCCCTAACAGTATATAGCTCTCCTCCTCCCTAGCAGTATATAGCTCTCCTCCTCCCTAACAGTATATAGCTCTGCTCCTCCCTAACAGTATATAGCTCTCCTCCTCCCTAGCAGTATATAGCTCTCCTCCTCCCTAACAGTATATAGCTCTGCTCCTCCCTAACAGTATATAGCTCTCCTCCTCCCTAACAGTATATAGCTCTCCTCCTCCCTAACAGTATATAGCTCTCCTCCTCCCTAGCAGTATATAGCTCTCCTCCTCCCTAACAGTATATAGCTCTCCTCCTCCCTAACAGTATATAGCTCTCCTCCTCCCTAGCAGTATATAGCTCTCCTCCTCCCTAACAGTATATAGCTCTCCTCCTCCCTAACAGTATATAGCTCTGCTCCTCCCTAGCAGTATATAGCTCTCCTCCTCCCTAACAGTATATAGCTCTGCTCCTCCCTAACAGTATATAGCTCTCCTCCTCCCTAGCAGTATATAGCTCTCCTCCTCCCTAACAGTATATAGCTCTGCTCCTCCCTAACAGTATATAGCTCTCCTCCTCCCTAACAGTATATAGCTCTCCTCCTCCCTAACAGTATATAGCTCTCCTCCTCCCTAGCAGTATATAGCTCTCCTCCTCCCTAACAGTATATAGCTCTCCTCCTCCCTAACAGTATATAGCTCTGCTCCTCCCTAGCAGTATATAGCTCTCCTCCTCCCTAACAGTATATAGCTCTGCTCCTCCCTAACAGTATATAGCTCTCCTCCTCCCTAGCAGTATATAGCTCTCCTCCTCCCTAACAGTATATAGCTCTGCTCCTCCCTAACAGTATATAGCTCTCCTCCTCCCTAACAGTATATAGCTCTCCTCCTCCCTAACAGTATATAGCTCTCCTCCTCCCTAGCAGTATATAGCTCTCCTCCTCCCTAACAGTATATAGCTCTCCTCCTCCCTAACAGTATATAGCTCTGCTCCTCCCTAACAATATATAGCTCTCCTCCCTAACAGTATATAGCTCTGCTCCTCCCTAACAGTATACAGCTCTCCTCCTCCAACAGTATATAGCTCTCCTCCTCCCTAACAGTATATAGCTCTGCTCCTCCCTAACAGTATATAGCTCTCCTCATCCCTAACAGTATATAGCACTGCTCTTCCCTAACAGTATATAGCTCTCCTCCTCCCTAGCAGTATATAGCTCTCCTCCTCCCTAACAGTATATAGCTCTCCTCCTCCCTAACAGTATATAGCTCTGCTCCTCCCTAACAGTATATAGCTCTGCTCCTCCCTAACAGTATATAGCTCTGCTCCTCCCTAACAGTATATAGCTCTCCTCCTCCCTATACCTCCCTATACCTCCCAACTTTGAAAGAATGGAAAGAGGGATAAAGTATGCGTCGTGCAGAGCGCCGCGGCAAATTTTTAGGCCACGCCCATGGCCACGCCTCTAACCACGCCCAGTCAGCAATGACAATCATTGTTTTAGAAACAATAATTAAAAAAATATACAGAGATTTATTTCTAAGTAGTAAATTAAAATATAAATGCAAACTTGGCCGTGTTACATTTAAACTAGAATATTTTAGACCACAAAATTCTTTTAAAGCAGATCTTTCCCCTAAATCTGCCCCATGTACAAAACTGCAGACTTCATGACAGAACCGCTCTATTAGATAAAATATCTGTAATACTGTGCTTTTGGTTAATGGGAGGAATTAGTGAATACGGGCGACTAAAGGCTACTTTACACACTGCGATATCGGTCCCGATATCGCTAGTGTGGGTTCCCGCCACCATCTGTTGCGCGACACGGGCAAATCGCTGCCTGTGCCGCACAACAGCCGTCACACATACTTACCTGTCTGGCAACGTTGCTGTGACGGGCGAACCGCCTCCTTTCTAAGGGGGCGGTCCGTGCGGCGTCACAGCGACGTCACTGAAGCGTCACTGAACCGTCACTGAACCGCCGCCCAATAGCAGCGAAGGGGCGGAGATGAGCGGGACGTAACATCCCGCCCACCTCCTTCCTTCCTCATAGCTGCCGGGAGGCAGGTAAGGGGAGCTTCCTCGTTCCTGCGGCGTCACACGCAGCGATGTGTGCTGCCGCAGGAACGAGGAACAACTTCGTTACTGCTGCAGTAACGATTTTTAAGAATGGACCCCCATGTCGCCGATTAGCGATTTTGCAGGTTTTCGCAATGATGCAAAATCGCTTATCGGTGTCACACGCAACGGCATCGCTAATGCGGCCGGATGTACGTCACAAATTCCGTGACCCCAACGACTCCGCATTAGCGATGTCGCAGCGTGTAAAGCCCCCTTTACTGTTCTGATTGTCCCAATTGTAGAGACACAGGGGTCAGTGGGTGCTCTCGTCCGCTGATCCAGTCGCCTTTAAAAAGACAGCAAGGCCCAGGGCTCATCCCAACTGAACGCCTGACATCCTTAATCCCTCCCTCTCCTCCTCAGCTGTGATCCGATCGCAGGATCAGATCACAGTGTAATGGCTCACGCTCATAGCACAGCAGGAGCCTAGGGTCATTAGCATATCGCATCACATGTGATATGCCAGTGTGACCGCAGCTTGGTATGTGCGCACGTTGCGTTCTGTGCAGTGTGGAAAAGAACGCACCCTCTGGCAGACTGGAGAAATGTAAACACTGTGTTTGTAAAAAAAAAAATGCATCCAAAATGCATGTGTTTTGCATAAATTTTTGGCAGTGCGTTCCCCCGTCAATTCAGCTCTGCTACATGCCCGCGGACAGCAGACACAGACAGAGTCGCGCGATGAGATGAACTCGGATGAACTTCACCCGACTTCATTGTCACCCCGCGGCTCTGTCTGTTGCGTCCTGGTTAGCGGTCAACCGGTGAAGGACTCACCGGTGACCGCAAATCCCCTGAGTGACTGAAGTAAGCAGTGCGATCAGCGGTGCCATCACTCAAGTTACCCGTGGCCAGCTGGAATCCTCCATCTGAGACTGCAACTCACCTGTGATGTCATCGTTGATCGCGCTGCTCACTTCAGTCACTCGGGCAACTTGCTGTAACAGTCGGAGGATCCAGCGGTGGCCGCGGGTAACCTGAGTGACGTCATCGCTGATCGTGCGGCTCACTAGAGTTGCTGCGTGGAGCTGATAGAGAGCGGTCTGGTCTGTGACCGCTCCTGTCAGCTTCATGTAGCAGAGCTGGATGCGTAGCGGAACCTCATGTGAATTACGTCGGACCTGGAGGGGTATTTGGGGATTAATAAAGTGGTGAAAGAGGGTGGGTTTTTTTGTCTTTTATTCCAAATAAAGGATTTTTTGGATGTGTGTGTTTATTTTCTTTAACTTACAGGTTAATCATGGAAGGTATCTCAGGGAGACGCCTGCCATGATTAAGCTAGGACTTAGTGGCAGCTATGGGCTGCCATTAACTCCTTATTACCCATCGCACCAGGTCAATTCGGGATGAGCCGGGTAGAGTCCTGGGACTGGCACATCTAATGGATTCGGCAATTCCGCGCAGCTGCTGGCTGATAGTTAGGCTGGGGGGCTCCCCATAACGTGGAGCTCCCCATCCTGAGAATTCCAGCCTTCAGCCGTGTGGCTTTACCCTGGCTGGTATCAAAATTGGGGGGGAACCGCACGTCGTTTTTTTTAATTATTTATTTTACTCCACAATATAGACCTGCCCACCGGCGGCTGTAATTGGTTGCAGTGAGACAGCTGTCACTCAGCGTGGGGGCGTGTCTGACTGTAACCAATCATAGGTGCTGGTGGGTGGCAAAGCAGGGAATATGAGATGGAATAATGAGCGGCCGGCATTTTCATAAGAGGAAAAGCCGCCGGAGCAGTGTGAATGCTGTGCAGCGAGACGCCAGTGAGCTGTGAGTATGACAGAGGGGGGGAGACCGACCGACAGAGAGAGAGATAGAGAGACCGACCGACGATAGTACAGCTAGTACACACATATATTTGAAGAAAAATTCACTAAATTCACATAAACAGACGTAAATCTACACACAGTCATACACACATCATACACACAGACACATTAGAGGTATTAATATGGGGAAGTCGGAAGCAGCCTTACTCACCTCCCCCGCTTGTCTTCGTCCAGCTCCTCCAGGGTATGTGGCTGTGCAGGCCGCACTGTGTGATGGCTGGGGGCAAATACAGCACAGGGGGCATAGACAGCACTGGGTGGACATATATGTTACTGGGGTCACCAGGGGGTATTCATGTTACTGGGGGTGCATAGACATCACTGGGGGCATCCATGTTACTCGGGTGGCATACACATTACTGGGGTCAGTGGGGGGGGGCATACACATTACTTGGGTCCGTAGGGGGGGCAAACACATTACTAGGGGCATAAACATTACTGGGGTCAGTGGAGGGGGGGGGGAATTACTAGGGGCATAAACATTACTGGGGTCAGTGGGGGGGCATACACATTAGTGGGGTCCGTGGGGGGGGCATACACATTACTAGGGGCATAAACATTACTGGGGTCAGTGGGGGGGCATACACATTACTAGGGGCATAAACATTACTGGGGTCAGTGGGGGGGCATACACATTACTAGGGCCTGTGGAGCCTACATACTGACAGTAGTGGCCTGTGGGGCATACATACTGGCCCTAGGGATGCTTAGGGCACAGGCTGGAAGACGCTCAGTGCCCAAGCTGGCAGCACTGGAGGGTGCTGAGGGCATAAGCTGGCAGCACTGCGGGGAGGGCGCTGAGGGCACAGGCTGGCAGCACTGCGGCGGGGCGCTGAGGGCACAGGCTGGCGGTACTGGGGGGGAGGGTGCTGAGCGCACATGCTGGCAGCAATGGGGGGCACTGAGGGCACAGGATAGCAGCACTGGGGGGGCACTGAGGGCTCCTCTGGCTGCTTTCTCTGAGTCCCCTCTGTTTCTGCTTTTTCTATTGCAGGTACAGGGGGACCTGAGAAGACAAGTGCTGTACTCTCCCCTGCTCCCCCCTTCTGCACTCACTCTGCACTGTCCTCCTGCAGGCACACTGCTTCCCCTCCTGCACTCACTCTGCACTGTCCTCCTGCAGGCACACTGCTCCCCCCTCCTGCACTCACTCTGCACTATCCTTTGCACTCACTCTGCACTGTCCTCCTGCACTCACTCTGCACTGTCCTCCTGCACTCACTCTGCACTGTCCTCCTGCACTCACTGTGCACTGTCCTCCTGAACTCAACTCTGCACTGTCCTCCTGCACTCAACTCTGCACTGTCCTCCTGCACTCAACTCTGCACTGTCCTCCTGCACTCAACTCTGTACTGTCCTCCTGCACTCAACTCTGCACTGTCCTCCTGCACTCAACTCTGCACTGTCCTCCTGCACTCACTCTGCACTGTCCTCCTGCACTCACTCTGCACTGTCCTCCTGCAGGCACACTGCTCCTCCTTCTGCACTCACTCTGCACTGTCCTCCTGCAGGCACACTGCTCCCCCTCCTGCACTCACTCTGCACTGTCCTCCTGCACTCACTCTGCACTGTCCTCCTGCACTCACTCTGCACTGTCCTCCTGCACTCACTCTGCACTGTCCTCCTGCACTCACTCTGCACTGTCCTCCTGCATTCACTCTGCACTGTCCTCCTGCACTCACTCTGCACTGTCCTCCTGCACTCACAATGCACTGTCCTCCTGCACTCACAATGCACTTCCTCCTGCATTCACTCTGCACTGTCCTCCTGCACTCACTCTGCACTGTCCTCCTGCACTCACTCTGCACTGTCCTCCTGCAGGCATACTGCTCCCCCCTCCTGCACTCACTCTGCACTATCCTTCTGCACTCACTCTGCACTATCCTCCTGCACTCACTCTGCACTGTCCTCCTGCACTCACTCTGCACTGTCCTCCTGCACTCACTCTGCACTGTCCTCCTGCACTCACTCTGCACTGTCCTCCTGCACTCACTTTGCACTGTCCTCCTGCACTCACTCTGCACTGTCCTCCTGCACTCACTCTGCACTGTCCTCCTGCACTCACTCTGCACTGTCCTCCTGCACTCACAATGCACTGTCCTCCTGCACTCACAATGCACTTCCTCCTGCACTCACTCTGCACTGTCCTCCTGCACTCACTCTGCACTGTCCTCCTGCACTCACTCTGCACTGTCCTCCTGCACTCACTCTGCACTGTCCTCCTGCACTCACTCTGCACTGTCCTCCTGCACTCACAATGCACTGTCCTCCTGCACTCACAATGCACTTCCTCCTGCACTCACTCTGCACTGTCCTCCTGCACTCACTCTGCACTGTCCTCCTGCAGGCACACTGCTCCCCCCTTCTGCACTCACTCTGCACTGTCCTCCTGCAGGCACACTGCTCCCCCTCCTGCACTCACTCTGCACTGTCCTCCTGCACTCACTCTGCACTGTCCTCCTGCACTCACTCTGCACTGTCCTCCTGCACTCACTCTGCACTGTTCTCCTGCAGGCACACTGCTCCCCCCTCCTGCACTCACTCTGCACTATCCTTCTGCACTCACTCTGCACTATCCTCCTGCACTCACTCTGCACTGTCCTCCTGCACTCACTTTGCACTGTCCTCCTGCACTCACTCTGCACTGTCCTCCTGCACTCACTCTGCACTGTCCTCCTGCACTCACTCTGCACTGTCCTCCTGCACTCACTCTGCACTGTCCTCCTGCACTCACAATGCACTGTCCTCCTGCACTCACAATGCACTTCCTCCTGCACTCACTCTGCACTGTCCTCCTGCACTCACTCTGCACTGTACTCCTGCACTCACTCTGCACTGTCCTCCTGCACTCACTCTGCACTGTCCTCCTGCACTCACTCTGCACTGGCCTCCTGCACTCACTCTGCACTATCCTCCTGCACTCACTCTGCTCTCTCCCTGCTGCTGCTCTTACCTCAGTTGCAGAACAAACGAAGCAGCCGCTGTGGAGAGCCGGTCACATGTGAGAATCCTGGGCAGAAGAGGCAGGCAAAGGGGGCGTGGCCAGCATAGAGCGAGCAGCAGGAGGGGACAAGGAAGACATCCCGAGGAGTGTATGTGTCCAGCATTCAGAGGGGGCGTGGACGACAGCAAAGGGGCGTGGACGACAGCAAAGCGGCGTGCCCAGCAACAATGGAAGGCATCCAGAGAGTGTGGCAGGCATCCGGAGGGGGCGTGGTCGGCAGAGTGCGGGGGCGTTGCAGCTGCCTCTCACTACACTGCGGGATTACGGAGCTCCCGGGCGTGAGAACGGGACTGGACTATAAAATCGGGGCTGTCCCGCTGTATCCGGGACGGTTTGGAGACTATATAGCTCTGCTCCTCCCTAACAGTATATAGCTCACCTCCTCCCTAACAGTATATAGCTCTCCTCCTCCCTAACAGTATATAGCTCTCCTCCTCTCTAACAGTATATAGCTCTGCTCCTCCCTAACAGTATATAGCTCTCCTCCTCCCTAACAGTATATAGCTCTGCTCCTCCCTAACAGTATATAGCTTTCCTCCTCCCTAACAGTATATAGCTCTGCTCCTCCCTAACAGTATATAGCTCTCCTCCTTCTTAACAGTATATAGCTCTCCTTCTCCCTAACAGAATATAGCTCTCCTCCTCCCTAACAGTATATAGCTCTTCTCCTCCCTAACAGTATATAGCTCTCCTCCTCCCTAACAGTATATAGCTTTCCTCCTCCCTAACAGTATATAGCTCTGCTCCTCCCTAACAGTATATAGCTCTGCTTCTCCCTAACAGTATATAGCTCTGCTCCTCCCTAACAGTATATAGCTCTGCTCCTCTCTAACAGTATATAGCTCTGCTCCTCCCTAACAGTTTATAGCTCTGCTCCTCCCTAACAGTATATAGCTCTCCTCCTCCCTAACGGTATAGAACCCCCCCCGATCTGTATACAGCTTGCTGTATACAGCTGTGGGTGTAAGGGTTAATCACCGTGGAAGTACACTACAAAGTTGAATTTGGCGGCTTTTCCGGCAGGCTGGCGGTGTAAGGGTTAGTCACTGTGGCACTCCACTGCAGCCTTGAATATTGGGCTTCCCGGCGGGGCTTGGCGGTGTTAGGGTTAATCACGGTGGCACGCTGGCGGTGTAAGGGTTAATCTCTGTGACACTCCATGCAGTCTTGGAAATTGGCGGGTTTCCCGGCGGGTGCATGACAGGCGGCGGGTGCACGTAGCTCGGAAACGCGGCCAGGAGCAGGCGGACGGATCCACAGGAGAGGAGGCGTGGCAGGAGAGGAGGAGGCGGTAGCGGCGCATGCGCAGTAAGCGATGCTCATTCGCGACCCTGGATCATTTAGCCGCTAGTGATGGGAAGGAGGTGACGTGGGGTCAGCAGCACCGCGCTTGCGCAGAACGAAGGAGGCCGAGGAGGAAAGCGCGGTCCCGCGATTATGGGCGGTTGCTTGGTAATAAACATCACAGCACCGCCCATAATCTAAAGCCTGCGCTCATGTCACCAGCGGTGACACTGGGCACAGTGCTCATCCACGAGAGATAGGCACTGGGCATGCGCGGGGACCTGTGGAGCACTGGGCGGCGTCCACAGCTATGGAAATGAGCGGTGGGGGACGACCTAAAGCGGCAGGAGGCAGAGTAACGGACACCAGGCAGCCCGCCCCCGTGTCCCATTTACAGAATCTGAATACAAAAAGGTACCACTTTACAAAGTCTTTATTTAGGTCTCACATGGGGCACAATAATAACAGGGACCTTTCTAGAATGCAGCCCAGGAGCTCCAGAGGGGGAATCTTTTAGGTTTTGGGCGAAATTTCTGCTGACAGGTTCCCTTTAACTGGAGAACATCGCTCCCATCCAATGTTAGGAAAAAGTTCTTGGGCAACATCCTCCCATGCCCTCTCCACTATTAGCCGATCCATGTAGCCTTCGGTCCTTGTGTCCCACAGTACAGGATACCGTTCTACCGCAGAGATTATTCTTTCTGTATTAACTCGAGGAGACATATTTGTAAACAATTTTTTTTTTAACCCCTTAGTGACGGAGCTAATTTTCACCTTAATGACCAGACCAAATTTTGCAATTCTGACCAGTGTCACTTCATGAGGTTATAGCTCTGGAATGCTTCAACCGATCCCAGTGATTCTGAGATTGTTTTTTTGTCACATATTGGACTTCATGTTAGTACCAAATTTAGGACAATATTTTTTGTGTTTATTTATGAAAAAAATTCAATTTTGGCAAAAAGTTTGAAAATTTAGCAATTTTCAACTTTTGAATTTTTATACCATTAAACCAGAGAGTTATGTCACACAAAATAGTTACTAAATAACATTTCCCACTTGTCCACTTTACATCAGCGTGATTTTGGAACTAAAATTTGTTTTTTGTTAGGAAGTTAGAGGGGTTCAAAGTTTATCAGCGATTTCTCATTTTTACATCAAAATTTACAAAACCATTTTTTTAGGGACCACATCATATTTGAAGTGACTTCGATAGGCCTAGATGACAGAAAATGCCCAAAAGTGACACTATTCTAAAAACTGCACCCCCCCAACGTACTCAAAATCACATTCAAGAAGTTTATTTTCCCTTCAGGTGCTTTACATGAACAAAAGCAATGTGGAATGAAAAAAAGCAAAAATTAAATTTTACCTAAAAATGCTGCTCTAACCCAAATTTATTCACTTTTAGCAGAAATAACACAACAAAATGGACCCCAAAACTTGTTATCCACTTTCTTATGAACGCGCCAACACCCCACATGTGGTCAAAAACCTCTGTTTGGATAAATGGGAGGGCTCAGAACAGGAGGAGCAATATTTGAATTTTGGAAAGCAAATGTGGCTGAAATAGATTGCGAGCACCATGTTGCATTTACAGGTCCGCTAAGGTACCTAAATAGAAGAAACCCCTCACAAGTGACGCCATTTTGGAAACTAGACCCCTCAAGGCCTCTATCTAGGGTTATAGTGAGCATTTTGGACCCACAAGTATTTCACAGATTTTGTTAACGTTACTTTGTCATATTGAAAATTTTAACAATTTTCTCAAAAATGTTGCTTTAGCATCAATTTTCTCACTTTTTCAAGAGGTAATTCCAAAAATTTGACCTCAACGTTTGTTACCTACTTTCTTATGAGCATGGTGATACCTCACATGTGGTCTGAAACCTTTGTATGGACAAATGGTAGGGCTTGAAACGGAAGGAGCAGTATTTGAGTTTTGGAAAGGAAATTTGGCTGAAAAAGATTGTGTGCACCATGTCGCATTTGGAGGTCCCCTAAGGTACCTACACAGCAGAAAGCCCCACTAGTGACCCCATTTTGGAAACTAGGCCCCTCAAGGAATTTATCTAGATGTTTAGTGACCACCCTGAACCCCCAGGTGCTTCACAGAATTTTGTAACGTTGAGCCATGAAAATAAAAAAATAACATTTTACCACAAAATTGTTACTTCAACCAGGTAGGTTTTTTTTTTACAAGAGTAAAAGGAAAAAATTTAGCATAAAATTTATTGTGCATATTCTTCTGAGTTTGGTGATACCTTATATGTGGTGGAAATCAACTGTTTGGGCGCATGGCAGGGCTTGGAAGGGAAGGAGTGCCATTTGACTGCAAAATTGGCTGTAATCAATAGCGGATGCCATGTTGCATTTGGAGAGCCCCTGAGGTGCCTATACAGTAAAGCTCCCCAACATGTGGCCCCATTTTGGAAAATAGACCCCTCAAGGAATTTAGCTAGATGTTTGGTGAGTACCCTGAACCCCCAGGTGCTTTACAGAATTTTATAATGTTAAGCCGTGAAAATAAAACAACATTTTTTTACCACAAAGTTGTTATTTTAACCAGGTAGCTTTTTTTTCACAAAGGTAACAGGAAAAAAATGCACCATAAAATGTATTGTGCAATTTCTCCTGAGTTCGCTGATACATTGTATGTGGTGGAAATAAACTGTTTGGGTGCACGGCAAGGCTTGGAAGGAAAGGAGCACCGTATGACAGCAAAATTGGCAGGAATTATTAGCGAACGCCATGTTGCGTTTGGTAACCCCCTGAGGTGCCTAAACAGTAGAGCTCCCCCACAAGTGACCACATTCTGGAAACTAGACCCCTCAAGAATTTTATCTAGGGGTATAGTGCATTTGAACACACAGATACTTCATAGAATTTCATAACTTTAGGTAGTCATATTGAAAATTTTGATTTTTTTTTCAGAAAAATGTTGCTTTAGCACAAAATTTCTCACTTTTTCAAGAGGAAATACCAAAAAATGGAGCACACACATTGTTATCCAATTTCTTATGAGCACAGTGATACCCCATATGTGGTGAAAAAAAGCTCTGTTTGGACAAATAGTAGGGTTCGGAATGGAAGGAGCATGATTTGAATTTTGTAAAAGTTGAAACAAATTGTGGGCACCATGTCGCATTTGCAGGGCCCCTAGGTCACCTATACAGTAGAAACCCCCACAAGTGACCCCATTTTGGAAACTAGACCCTTCAAGCAATTTATTCAGGGGTATAGTGAGAATTTTAAATCTACAGGTACTTCACAAAAATGTTGCTGTTGCGCCAAATTTCTCTATTTTAGGCTATGTGCCCACAATCTGGCGACACTGTCTAGGATGCAGTGCGAGCCCTCCTGCAGAGATATGTGTGTTGTCCATGGGAGAACACAGCTACCTGTGTATACACTCCAGGTTCAAACCGCTGCAGACTTTATTCTTCCTTCGAAGAACACTTTAGTCTCTGCAGCATAAATTGACATCCTGCTGCTCAGGAAGTCACACCGCAGGTCAGTTTATGCTGCAGAGAAAAGAAGTGACATGGGCAGGAGATTTCTAAAAATCCTTCCACTGTGCTTGTACTGCACAACGCAGCGCTATGGACACAGTGAAAACATTCTGCATCCAAAATGCTGCAAATCCTGATTGTGGGCACATAGCCTAAAGAGCTAGGATCGATGGATGGATAGATGTCTAACACATATATATAGTCCTACCCCCTGCATATTCTAAGCTGGTGCCCATTAGTGACTTTCATTGTGTTGTGCCTTGTATTTAGCCCAAATATAAATAAATAATTTAAAAAAATGACGTGGGGTCCCCCCTATTTTTGATAGCCAGCTGGGGTAAAGCAGACGGTTGCAGCCTATAGACCACAGCTGGCAGCTTCACATTGGCTGGTGATCCAATTTGGAGGTCACCCCAAGCTGTTTTTTTATAATTATTTATAAATGATTAAAAAAAAAAATAAAAAGGGGGATCCCCCTCAAATTGGATTACCAGCCAAGGTAAAGCAGACAGCTGTGGTCTGGTATTATCAGAGTGGGAAGGGCCATAGTTATTTGGACTTTCCCAACCTAATAATAGCAGGCCGCAGCCGCCCCAGAAGTGGCGCATCCATTAGATGCGCCAATTCTGGCGCTTCGCCCCAGCTCATCCCGTTGCCCTGGAGCGGTGGCAAACGGGGTAATAAATGGGGTTGATGCTAGATGTGTAATGTCACCTGGCAGCAAGCCCAGAGGTTAGAGATGTCACAGCATCTAAACAGATACCCGACATCACTAACCCAGTCAGTAATAGAAAAAAAATAAAGACGACAAAAAACATTTACTTGAAAGAACACTCCCCAAAACATTCCCTCTTTCACCAATTTATTGAAAATAAAAAAATTAGGGCCTGGCGTAATCCATTTTGGAGGTTCTGGACCTTCTAGAATATGGGAGGCATGCTCAGGGAACGTATCCCCCATTTTCTGGAAGAGCAAGCTCTTCCTGTGAGCAGTGTGGGTGCAGTAATCTGAGAATACTGCACTCACACTTCACCGGTCCAACCTAAAGCAGAGTGACCTGCAGTAACCTCATTCCAGAATATGAGGGGCACACTGAGAGAACGTATCCCATATTTTCTGGAACAGCAGGCCCTCCATGTGAGGAGTGTGGCTGCAGATTACTGCACTCACGCTCCCCCGGTCCACAGTACAGCAGTTTCAGCAGTAGTGAGCTCAGCGTCCCTGCTTGCAAGGAGCCAGCTGTCAGTCGCTGTCTGCGCATGCGCCTCCCGCTTTTCAGAGAAAGGCGGAGTGATCGCGGGGACCGGGCTAGCAGCCAGGTATCGGGGAAGACCGGGGGGCTGGGGCTGATGGGGGGTGACCTGGCAGGACCTAGGGATGACTTTTCTGTCGCATGTGACATGTCACATGTGACAGAAATGAGGAATGGAGGATGAATGCGGCCGCGCGCTACTGTGCGCATTACCATCTTGCATGCTCCGGAGGGGAGGGGGGATTGCTCTGGAGAATCGGAGGGGGCTCCGGGGGACCAGAGAGCTCCAGTGTCCCGTAGGAGGGCTCAGGGGGAGGACATTTCCCTCCGATCTGAAATGTTTCATCATTTCAGATCAGAGGGAAATGAATGCAGAGTCGTCGGCGGCTGCAGTTTTCTGCATAATCCTCAATGCTCCGGAGGGAGGGCTCTGAAGAACCGGAGGGGGCTACGGGGGGCCAGAGAGCTCCGGTGTCCCGGAGGAGGGCTCGGGGAGGACATTTCCCTCCGATCTGAAATGTTTCATCATTTCAGATCAGAGGGAAATGAATGCAGAGTCGGTGGCGGCGGCAGTTTTCGGCGCGTGTCGGCGCCATTTTGGATGTTCCGGTGGGGGGGGGGGTGGAGGAGGTTGATTTCTCCGGTACCGTGGGCTTTGGCGGCACTAGGGGCTTATATTTCTTTATCATCTGACATGTTTGATCATGTCAGATGAGAAAGAAATCAGTATTATTTGCCATTTTTTTTTTTATGTGATTGGTGGTATACGGTGTATACCGGCGATCACATTATCGGGATCCAAAAAAACACCCCGATTCATAATCTTGGGGGTCTCAGCTACCTCCGGTAGCTGAAACCCCTGAGATTTTCCGTCACTGGGGGGCGTTACAAGCTTTTTCATGCCTGACGTCTCAAAGCGTCGAAACAGAATAAGTATCCTGTTTTTCCGACGTCTTGAGATGTTAGGCCGTCGCTATGGGGTTAAAATTAAACCACGGAAAAGATCTGAAACATGTGCCTTGGTAAATACACACAATATGCCGAGCCAGCGAGTTAAACATCAAGCCAGCACGATTCTTATACCTTACACCTGCTGGCAAATTTTACATTCAAAATTACAAATTCAGCAGCATGCACACACACCATTAGGACATGTATCCGTGTTTGATGACTTGTGCGAACAAAATCATTGATTTTAATATTGTCCGTGGATACGTGCTCCGTGCACAAAACGGACATGCTGGCGTGAGACACGGACCATCAAACGCATCACTGAGACGGACACATGGACATGAACAAAAACGCAATTGTAACCGCAAAGATATAGTAACATTGGTGCACGTTTGTCCGTGTCGCCTGTATCAATGGAAACGGACTAAACACGCACGTTTTAAACGGATGTGTATCGGAGGCCTAACACACTTCTTACATCTGTGTTCCAAGTTTTTTAAGCCTAGCAAAAATAAGGATGTTGGTTGTGCCTCAAACCAGGCATCCGTAGCAGCCATGGCATCAGAAATGGTGTAAAATTTGGTACCCTTGAGGTATTTCTTCAGGTTTGTAAACAGATTATACTTGTGTAGCGCTCTTGAAGACAGGAAGACTGAAGACAAGGCTGCTACAAAGTTCTTTATCCCCAAAAGGATGCAAGGCCTACCACCTAAGGGACCTAGAACCCCAGTACCGGTAACAACAAAAACCCAGGTAATCCTAGTTTTCACCAACAATCCCCCGTATAATGGTACTCAGCTAGTGTGGGACCATGGATGGCCGCCTAAAGGTGGAGCCAATCCAGTCCACTAGTTGACCAGGTGGGAGGGGCAAACTGTGGAGAGTAGTCAGAGACAAGTGTCAGACAGGCAAGGAGTGAAGGTGGAAGCGGAGTGACGTCCTGACTTGCGTTGACGGTGACCTGGCACCCAAGAGAAGTGTTTGCCAGTGGAGTACAGTAGAGTTTTCCCAGAACTACGCACTGACGGGGTACAGGAACCTAGGACAGGAAAGAGCTTTAAATCGACCTGTTAACTCTTGCCCAGCAAAGGGGATCATCAAGGACCTTGCTTACCCTTAAGAATCAAAAGACTAAGTAGCAAAGGGAGAACCGGGGACAGCACCAGAGACTCCAACCCCACAGGGTTCACGCTACCGTCAGGCGGACAAAAGTGGACAAACCATAGAACGGGGACCCCCAGTGTTCTATACCACGGGGAGCCACTTACCAGAGACAGGTGCAGTGGAAGAAGGTACCAGAGAAACCAGACTGGCACTGGGACGAAGGGAACCTGGAGGCGAAACCAGCCGGCTTTGGGCCCCCAGTGACCAACCCAAAAAAGTGAGTAAACCAGTTGCACTGAATACCTGTGTGGACTCCCTTCTTCCGATGCCCACTGCACCATACACCCTACATGCGGAGGGACTACCATACTAGCTGTCAATACCACCAGCCCCAGTAGAGACATTCTGGAGTGGCAGCTCTGTACATTTAGCCGCAACACCGCAAGTGGCGTCACGTATAAACTTTATTCAACAATCCCCTGTAAATATCCCCATTACAAAAAAGGCCCAGGGAACAGAATCGGGTAACGGCCACCACTGTGACATTCCCCAGATGTACACTGCCCGGTACCGAGTACCCCATATCCCTGGGTGCCACACTTAAACAAGGTGGGTAGTCAACCAGCTAGAAGCCCAGCTCTGCCAGTTTTGCTGTGATCGTTTGTGCAGTGTGAGTGGAGGCATTGTCTTGCAGAAATAAGATTCCCTTGGACAGCTTGCTGCGCCGTTTGTCCTTCAGAGCTATCTTCAATTGGTTCAAAACCCTTTTGAAGGTAGTCCTCTAGGAGCACACCCTCCTAATCCCAGAACACAGACGCCATCACCTTAGTGGCTTTTTTTGCACCCTGAACTTCTTTGGACGAGGAGAATCCCTTTGCCTTCACTCTTTTGACTGCTCCTTGTTTTCAGGGTCATAAAAGTAAATCCAGGTCTCATCCATAGTGACCAGTAGATCCAGGAATTTCTTATCAGTCCGGAAACACTGACAAATGGACTGGGAAGTTTTCACTCATGCCTCTTTGATCTGTTGCCAGACATTTGGGGACCCACTTTGCAGATAGCTTCCTCTTGTTCAAATGTTCATGGATAATGACACAAACATGTTCACGGAAAATCCCCATGTCTGCTATTGCTTTAGCTGAAATTTGTCGATTCTCCAGTATGAGGTTGTGGACAGCATTGACGATCTCCAGAACAACAACCACTCTCAATCATCCAGAATGATCCTCATCATTGGTGCTGAAGTGGCCTGTTTTAAATTTGGCAACCCAGTTCTTAACACCTTCATGACCACGGGCAGTAAAGTTACGTACTATTTTTACGTGACTTAACGACCAGGGACGTAACTTTAATGCCTAAAGTTCATTTGATTGCCGTGGCCATAGCAACAGCTTTCAAATAATGTCCCCTGCTGTTTCTTACAGCAGGAAAGTTTTGCTTCACCGCAAGGGCAGTTGCATTGCCACCCCCCCCATCGATGATCGTAGTGATTGGCTGTTCAAATCTGAACTGCCATCCACAATAATCGCACTGGTTTCGGCTAAAACAATGCCTTAATCAGTGTGATTCTGTGAGATCCTGCTAAGAGGTGCTGCAGCAGCTGCAGCAGATGATAGCTGGAGATCAAACATGGTGCACCTCACCCCCTGGAGCACTGATTGGAGCGATCGTTATATGACGCGCAATCGCTCCAATCAGCGTGCAGTGGGGCAGTTTGATTTGGAGGTGACCACCCTCCCCAGGCTTGTGTTTGCCTGGGGAGCCCTCCCCCAGCATGTCTGCGGCATGGACCGGCTGATACTTGTAGTACCACGCTGCCGCTGCTGCTGCCGCCGCCGCTCCTGACGCTTTCTGATTGCCGCTCCTGCTACCCGTGAGTATTGCGCACTCCCATGATGACCCCTGCATGCTTCCGTGATAGCCCCTGCATGCTCCAGTGATGGCCCCTGCACGCTCCCATGATGCCCCTTGCCAATGTGCCCCCCTGCCTATGTTCCCCTCAGATCTGCCCCCCACGATCTCTATTCTGCTCCCATTCTTCTGCCTCTGCTTCTCCAGTCTCCCCCCTCTCCATCTGCTCTCCCTCTCCAACGTCCCCTACCTGCTGTCACCGGGTCGTCTGAGATCTTCATTGGTCCGATCACATCTGCCTCCATCGCTGGGTCCTTCCTGGGTCCTCACAAATGAGCTGTCCAACTTCCTGCCTGCTGCTCCTGTAATAAGTCGTACATCTTGTTGCCTTCTATTCCTCCTGCAGTTCCTCTGGTCAGTGATCTTCCTGCTAATCCTCTGGGTCCTCTGAGTATAATTTTTTTTTCTGTATCCCCTGTCCGTTTTTACACCTCATTCGTCCGTGCGTCCCACCGAGCGCTGATCAGTGATGCATATAACGTATCTTCATCCATGGTCAATTTTCTGCGGGACTTTTTTTTTTGTCTGTATCTTTTTTGCATCCTGCAGCGGCCGAGCGCTGATCAGGGATGCACATAACGGATCGACATCCATGCTCAATTTTCGGCGTGACTTTTTTTTTTCCGTAACCCGGGTCGCTTTTTGTATCTCATCTGTCCGTGCATCTTGCAGCGGCCGATCAGTGATGCGCATCACTGCTCGGCATCTGTGCGTTTGAAAAGTCAAATGGCGCTCTTTCTCTTCCAAGCCCTGCCATGCACCCAAGCAATTGATTTCCACCACATGAGGTATCTGCGTACTTAGGAGAAATTGCACAATAAATTTTATGGTCCATTTTTTCCTGATACCCTTGTCAAAAAAAAAAGCTCCCTGGTTGAAGCAAAAATGTTGTGGTAAAAAAAAAATGATTTTCTGGAGCCTCTGGGGCGAAAAGGGGCTCACTAAACATCTGGATATATTCCTTGCGGGTCTAGGTCTAAAATGGGGTTACTTGTGGAGGAGCTCCATTGTTTTGGCACCTCAGGGGGTCTCCAAATGCAACATGACGTCCGCTAATGATTTCAACCAATTTTGCTGTCAAATGGTGCTCCTTCCCTTCTGAGCCCTGCCATGCGCCCAAACAATTACTTTCCACCACATATGAGGTATCTGCGTACTCAGGAAAAATTTCACAGTACGATTTATGGTGCATTTTTTCCTGATACCCTTGTGAAAAATAAAGCTACCTTGTTCAAGTAACAGTTTTGTGGTAAAAAAAATGTATTCATGGCTCAACATTTTCAACTTCTGTGGAGTCCCTGGGGGCTCAAGGGACTCATCAAACACCTAGATAAATTCCTTGAGGGGTCTAGTTTCCAAAATTGGGTCACTTGTGAGGGAGCTCCATTGTTTAGGCACCTCAGGGGGTCTCCAAATGCAACATGACGTCCGCTAATAATTCCAACCGATTTTGCTGTCAAATGACGCTTCTTCCCTTCTGAGCCCCGCCATGCGCCCAAGCAATTACTTTCCACCACATATGAGGTATCTGAGTACTCAGGAGAAATTGCACAATATGTTTTATGGTGCATTTTTCCTGATACACTTATGAGAAAAAAAAAGCTACTTGGTTCAAGTAACAGTTTTGTGGTAAAAAAAAAAATATATATTTATTTTCACGGCTCAATGTTATCAACTTCTGTGAAGCCCCCGGGGGTTCAAAAGGCTCACCAAACATCTAGATAGATTTATTGAGGGGTCTAGTTTAAAAAATGGGGTCACTTGTGAAAAAAAGCTACCTAGTTGAAGCAACAGTTTTGTGATATTTTTTTTTCCTTTTCCTTGCTCAACGTTATAAACTTCTGTGAAGCCCCCAGGGGTTCAAAATGCTCACGAAACATCTAGAGAAATTATTTGAGGGCTATAGTTTCCAAAATGGGGTCCCTTGTAGGGGAGCTCCATTTTTTAGGCACCTCAGGCGGTCTTCAAACCCGACATAGTGTCCGCTAATGAGTGCGGCTAATTTTGCGTTCACAAATTCAAATGGCGCTCCTTACCTTCCGAGCTCTGCCGTGAGCCCAAACAATTGATTTTTACCACATAGAAATTGCACAATAAATTGTATGGTGCATTTACTCTTTTCTCCCTTGTGAAAATGCAAAATTTTATGGCTAAAGTAACATTTTTGTGTTAAAAAGTAAAATTTTCATTTTTTCCTTCCACATTGAATTGGTTCCTGTGAAGCACCTGAGGGGGTATATAAACTTCTTGGATGTGGTTTTGAGCAGTATGAGAGGTGCAGTTTTTAGAATGGGGTAACTTTTGGGTATTTTCTGTTACCTCAGCCTCTCAAAGTCACCTCAAATGGGATGTGGTCCCTAAAAAAATGATTTTGTAAATTTTGTTGGAACAATTTGAAATTGCTGATGAACTTTGACTCTTTCTAACTTCCTAACGAAAAAAAAAAATTGTTTCAAAAATTATGCTGGTGTAAAGTAGACATGTGGGAAATGTTAATTAGTAACTAATTTCTGTGACATAATTCTCGGATTTCTGTGCATAAAATTTCAAAGTTTGAAAATTGCGAAATTTTTGCAAAATTTCCAAAATTTTCACAAAGAAACGCAAAAAATATTGTCCTAAATTTACAACTATCATGAAGTACAATTTGTCACAAAAAAACAATGTCAGAATCACCCAGATCCGTTGAAGCGTTCCAGAGTTATAACCTGTCAAAGGGACACTCGTCAGAATTGCAAAAAATGGCCTGGTCATTAGGGTATTTTAGTGGCCGGGAGTGAAGGGGTTAATTGTGGAATATGAAGGGCATTGAGCCCCCAATGTCTGCGACATATCACCATGAATATCATTCACAGACTTTCCTTGCAGAAATAAGAGTTTTGTCACTCCTCTGCTCTCTGTTGCTGTGAATATCGCATTAGACTCCGCCATTTTGTTTTCCCGCATACGTAGAACACTGTTGCCATAAGCAACAAACACAAAATTTTGAAAACATACTGTATATTAGACACATAAGGCTTTCATGTGATGTAACAATTGATACCATAGAAAAAAAAGATCACAAAGCTAAAGACTTATCAGCAGCCCCTCATATAATACACAAAACTGCAAAATCATAGCATTTATTGAAATGGCAAACCCCCAAAAAGCCAAACTGAATATCTGCTACACAGTTTAAATGTGGTTGGTGCTTTGCAAAACATTGTTTGTTCTTGTTTGTTTTTTTAAATCTCTGCAATGGCAATCTGTGCAATAAGATACGAAAGTTAATTAAAAAAGAAAGTGTGCAAAGTGGGCAAGAAGGAGGCACATCCCTTGAGAAATTGCCAGCTGCCGACAGGATCGACGAGCAGTAGAGTCCCTGACAGAAGTTCTGTCGCTTATCCATGTTATGTAAATAAAAGCTTATAACCTGACTTTAAATTCATCCATTTGTTTCATAAATGACTCTTTTGAAAGCTGAAACCCTCCCAAATTTGATTTACATTATGAAAATAATGTTGCTGCAAAGCTGAAACATTGATCATTTAATGAACACAGAAAGGTCAGATTTTGGCAAGACAAAAGTTTTGTCGCCCGCAGAAAGTAATGTGAAATTCATACAAATAACTTCTAATACCAAGATATGTTGCATAGCATTGGTGAATGAAGTTGTGATGCTATTAGAGCCATATTTAATATTTTGTGTGACTTCCATGAGCTTGAAGGACTGCATCCATGCAGTTCAACAATGATTCATACAATTTATTGATGAAGCCAATAGGAATAACAAAAAATACAGTCTTACATGCCTCCCAGAGTTCATCTAGATTCTTTGGTTTTGTCTTCCAAGCTTCCTCTTTCATCCTATCCCAAACATGCACAATGATGTTCATATCTGGTGACTGGACTGGCCAGTCCTTTAGCACCTTGATCTTCTTTGCCAGGAGGAACTTTGTTGTAAAGATGGATGTATGAGATGGAGTACCATCCTGCTGCAGAATTTGACCCCTTTTATGATTGGTAATGTAAGAGGTAGCTAATAATTCTTGCTATTTTAGGCTATTAATATTGCCATCCAGCTTGCAAATGTTTCGCACACCCCCTACTGAATGTAAACCCAGACCATGATCTTTCCACCACAAAACTTAACTGTTTTCTGGATCCATACTGGCTCCAGTAGGTCTCCTGCAGTATTTGCGGTGGCTGTGGTGTAATTCAACTGAAGATTCATCAGAGAAATCCACTTTCTGCCACTTTTCCAGCATCCATCTCTTTGGCAGGCTGTGGGACTTGGCAAATGCCTAACGGATTTTTAATTGCCTTTTGTCTAGTGCTGGCTTCTGGGCACTGATTCGACCATGGAGGCCATTTTGAGACAGAATCCTACAAACTGTTCTAGTTTACTCAGGGACCTGCGGAGACCAGGTCTTTTGGAGCTCTGCTGCAGTAGAAAAGGGGCTGGCTTTGAATTTTCTAACCAACAAACGTTCCTCCTGAGCAGTTGTCTTGCTGGGTCTGCTAGACTTGGGCTTGTCAAAAACATCTCCAGTCTCTTCAAATCTTTTTTTAATTCTTTGTACTTGACGCTGAGACACTTTAAAGGTTCCAGCCACCTCTACAGTGGATCTGTTCTTCAGCCTCTTGATAATCAAGCCTTTGGTTGCAGGGTAGATTTTTGGCATGTTGTTAGAGGTCATGTTGCAGTTAAACTGAATGTCTGGGGTGCTGGGTTTCTTTTTATACACACCCACTAATTAACCGATCATTTAGTGAGCATAGGATTGAGTGCATTATATGACAAGGCGACAAAATTTTTGTCTGGCCAAAATCTGACCTTTCTGTGTTCATTAAATGATCAATATTTCAGCTTTGCAGCATCTTTATTTTAAAGCCAGGTTATACAGTCATATGAAAAAGTTTGGGCACCCCTATTAATGTTAACCTTTTTTCTTTAAAACAATTTGGATTTTTGCAACAGCTATTTCAGTTTCATATATAACTGATGGACTGAGTAATATTTCTGGATTGAAATGAGGTTTATTGTACTAACAGAAAATGTGCAATCAGAATTTAAACAAAATTTGTCCGGTGCAAAAGTATGGGCACCTCAGCATAAAAGTGACATTACTATTTTGTAGATCCTCCTTTTGCAAAAATAACAGCCTCTAGTCGCTTCCTGTAGCTTTTAATGAGTTCCTGGATCCTGGATGAAAGTATATTTGACCATTCCTGTTTACAAAACAATTTCAGTTTAGTTAAGTTTGATGGTCGCCGAGCATGGACAGCACGCTTCAAATCATCCCACAGATTTTCAATGATATTCAGGTCTGGGGACTGGGATGGCCATTCCAGAACATTGTAATTGTTCCTCTGCATGAAGGCCTGAGTAGATTTGGAGTGATGTTTTGGATCATTGTCTTGTTGAAATATCTATCCCCTGCGTAACTTCAACTTCGTCACTGATTCTTGTACATTATTGTCAAGAATATGCTGATACTGAGTTGAATCCATGCGACCCTCAACTTTAACAAGATTCCCGGTGCCGCCATTGGCCACACAGCCCCAAGGCATGATGGAACCTCCACCAAATTTTACTGTGGGTAACAAGTGCTTTTCTTGGAATGCCGTGTTTTTTTGCCTCCATGCATAACGCTTTTTTGTATGACCAAACAACTCAATCTTTGTTTCATCAGTCCACAGGACCTTCTTCCAAAATGTTACTGGCTTGTCCAAATGTGCTTTTGCATACCTCAGGCGACTCTGCTTGTGGTGTGCTTGCAGAAACAGCTTCTTTTGCATCACTCTCCCATACAGCTTTTTCTTGTGCAACGTGCGCTGTCTTGTTGACCGATGCACATTGACACCATCTGCAGCAAGATGATGCTGCAGGTCTTTGGAGGTGGTCTGTGGATTGTCCTTCACTGTTCTCACCATTCTTCTTCTCTGCCTTTCTGAAATTTTTCTGGGCCTGCCACTTCTGGGCTTAACAAGAACTGTACCTGTGTTCTTCCATTTCCTTACTATGTTATTCACAGTGGAAACTGACAGTTTAAATCTCTGAGACAACTTTTTGTATCCTTCCCCTGAACAACTATGTTGAATAATCTTTGTTTTCAGATCAATTGAGAGTTGTTTTGAGGAGCCCATGATGCCACTCTTCATAGGAGATTCAAATAGGACAACAACTTGCAAGTGGCCACCTTAAAAACCTTTTCTCATGATTGGATACACCTGCCTATGAAGTTCAAAGCTCAATGAGGTTACAAAACCAATTTAGTGGTTTAGTAAGTCAGTAAAAAGTAGTTAGAAGTGTTCAAATCAAGAAATTGATAAGGGTGCCCATACTTTTGCACCGGTCAAATTTTGTTTAAATGCGGATTGTACATTTCCTGTTAGTACAATAAACCTCATGTCTATCCAGAAATATTACTCAGTCCATCAGTTATTAGATATATGAAACTGAAATATGTGTTGCAAAAACAAAAATTGTTATAAAGAAAAAAGGTTAACATTAATAGGGGTGTTCAAACTTTTTCATATGACTGTAAGCTTTTATCTCCTATATAAGCCACAGAACTTCTGTCAGGGACTGTACAGCAAGAGAGAATCAGGGGCCGCATAGCTGAGTCAAAGTGGTTTGTTTCAATCACCTTCAGGCAGGAGAAAGAAAGACAAACACCACCCAGTGAAACCACTTACCCTTCAGCCCCGGGAAGAGAATGGAAAATCCGTGCTTTAAATTGACATGCACACTGCTAAGCCAACGCCGCCATCCTAAGACCGAGACAAACTTAACGGATTTTTCCCCGCACAGTAGTATCATTAGTGCAATACCGGTGTTCCCCTTACATTACATTAGTGCTCAGTGCACGCCTCAGAAGTCAGTGCACAGTAGTAGCTAGAGGAGGCCAGTTAGGTGCTAGAATAGAGTAGTCGATAATAATTATCTTCACTGTTTATACTGTACTGTTTACTGTATTATCTGGAAAGCCATTTTTTGCACGCACCTCAGCTAACCATTTGTGTACCTGTTACTGCTGTTGACCAAATCAAACACAGGGGGACGTGTCCCAGCACAAGGGGGCTATATTCAATATAAGGTTGCCATATCCAGATTAAGGGGGGCTAATTTTAGGATGGGGGCTATGAGGAACATATACCCTATATTATTTGTTAGATGGACACTGGCATTATAAGATGGACCCCATTTAACATTAAAAAAAAAAATTCTCTTTTCCTTAACCAAATTTGGGTGTGCGTCTTATAATCATGTGCGTCTTATAAAGCGAAAAATATGGTACTTTAAAAATACAGACAGGACAGTTTTAAGTAAAAGACGCAGTAAAAGCAGATGCTCAGGAGCTTTTAAAGACTCATAAAGTGTCATTGCGATGTACAATTTTATCACACAAAACCCAAGAAAAAAAAAATGATCATGTATCCTACAGGAAGTAAATAGGTAAATTGTAGTAACTAGGCATTTTATCCATATTGCATTTTATCGCTTCCAATGTATAGGTGACTGTAGTTGGGTACGATTCTTCTCTGCCCTTATTCACATTGATTTCACTTATGATGATAAGATTTCAATATTAGAGTAGTATATTCTAATTATTTTTCTCATTAGTTCCCATTTTAAACTCCATTTTTCCTTTTTTATTATCGTTTTTCATCCCTCTTTATTATTTGTGATCTTTAAATTGATTTTATTTGTACAAGAGTTTTATAGTACAATTGTGCGCACACACATACACACACACGCACGCACACACACAAACACATAGACACACAAAGACACACACAAAGACAGAGACACACAGACACTGATACAGATGTAGGGGGTACCTGGCTCTGCCACCCCTGCAGAAGTGTCCTATTGAACGTTCATCTGTAACTGTGTTAATAATGTTTACTATTGTGTGTGATGTAGCCACCGTGTGGCAGCATGGCCCAAGAAACTGCTCCCCTGAGCTTTTGGTTAGGAAGGGGTTAACATCAGGGGCTTTGCAGGTTGTAAAAGGGTCAGGAAGGAGGAAGAGAGCAGGAGAGTCCCAAAGAAGGAGCAAGTAGTAATAGCCCCCTAACAGAGTTAATCGTGTTGACCCTCAGGGTCCCTCCCGTAACAGGTCCGAGGAACAAGTGTGGTCCCTGGTTGGGCAGAGTCCGGACAACGGGATTGGCGGCTGTCCCTTGGAGGAGCTAACCCATGATTCCCCTAGCTGCATGAGATGGTCAGTGTGCCCCTATGATAGGGTGGGAGCCAACGGGGTAGCAGTCAGTGAACTCACCACGGGTGACATGGACAGCGCAGGGGATGAGAGACCTAGTGATGCCTATGAAGTCACAAGCGCCAGGGGAGCAGTCAGCCAGACAAGTTTATGAAGTACTAAAGTCCCAAATGAACCCCTCTGGGGTCAGAAGCGGAGCCCTTAGGATTCAAGAACAGGATGGAGTTGCTGTGATGAAGCTGTTTAGTAAAAGTTGGAAGTTGAAAAAGGAAACACCTGTGTCCGATTATTGGTGTCAGTGAGTGAATGTCATGGATGGGCTGATCTACAAGGGAGCGGCGACGCGACCGGGACTCGACGGGTTAATGTACGGCTGCACTGCAGCCTAGTAGCCCCTGTGAAGGCTACTACCGGAGCCCCCAATAGCCATCCTTACACAGATATAAAGACACATAGAGAGAAAAACACACAAAGACAGCCACACAGAGACATACAGAGACAGAAACACACAGAAACAGAGACACAGAGAAACACACATAGACAGTGACACAGACACGCAGAGACACTCAGAGTCAGACACAGAGGCACACACAGAGACACACAGAGACAGACACACTGAGACACAGACAGGCACACAAAGAGAGAGACACAGAGTCACACACAAATACACATAGAGACTGATGCAGAGAGAGACACAAAGAGACAGAAACACACAGGGACAGACACAGAGAAAGAGACACACAGAGTCAAAGACACATAGAGTCAGAGACACACACAGAGACACACAGACATAGACACACAGAGACACACAGAGTCAAACACAGAGAGACAGAGACACACATGGAGACACACAGAGACAGAGAAACAAAGACAAGGACACACAGAGACATACACACACTAAAACACAGAGAAAGACACACATAGACAAATACACACAGAGACACACACACACACAGACACACACAGACATAAAGAGACAGAGACACACAGAAACTGATACAGAGACAGAGACACACAGAGACAGAGACACACAGAGACTGATACAGAGACAAAGATACACAGAGACAGAAACACACACAGACTGATACAGAGAAAGAGACACAAAGACAGACACACACACACAGACAGAGACACACTGAGACTGAAACATATACAGAGACACACAGAGACACAGACACTGAAACACACACAGAGACACACAGAGTCAAAGACAAAGAGGCAGACACAGAGACAGACACAGAAACAGAGACAGACAGAGACACACAGAGACAGAAACAGAGACAGACCCAGAGACCGACAGAGAGAGACATAGAGACAGAAACAAAGACACACACGGAGAGAGACACACAAAGACAGATACACAGAAACACACACAGACAGAAAAATATATACACAGAGACACAAAGAGACAGAGACACAGACACACAGAGACACACAGAGACCGAGATACAAAGACAGGGATACACAGAGACAAAGATAGACACAGAGAGAGAGAGACTTACAGAGACAAACAAACACAGAGACAAACACACACAGAGACACACACATAGACAGACATCCACAGAGACACACACAGTGTTAAGGGGGGCATAATTTAGGGTGAAGCAATTCAAGTTATACATCCACTTTTAACCCCTTCAGCCCCCGGGCACTTTCCATTTTTGCGTTTTTGTTTTTTGCTCCCCTTCTTCCGAGAGGCGTAACTTTTTTATTTTTTCATCAATCTTGCCATATGAGGGCTTGTGTTTTGCGGGACGAGTTGTACTTTTAAATGAAACCATAAGTTTTACCATATAGTGTACTGGAAAACAGCAAAAAGGTTCCAAGTGCAGAAAATTTGCAAAAAAAGTGGGATTGTACAATAGTTTTTGGGATATTTTATTCACCATGTTCACTATATGGTAAAACTGAGGTATCTATGTGATGCCTCAGGTCGGTGCGAGTTTGTAGACACCAAACATGTATAGGTTTACTTGTATCTAAGGGGTTAAAAAAATTCACAAGCTTGTCCAAAAAATATGGCGCACGTTTTGCGCCATTTTCCAAAACCTGTAGTGTTCTCATTTTTCAGGATCTGAGGCTCAGTGATGGCTTATTTTTTGTGTCTCGACCTGACGTTCTTAACGGTACCATTTTTGCGCAGATGCTACGTTTTGCTCGCCTGTTATTGCATTTTGCGCAAAATTTGCGGCGACCAAAAAACGTAATTTTGGAATTTTTTTGCCGCTAAGCCGTTTACTGATCAGATTCATTGATTTTATATTTTGATAGATCGGGCATTTCTGAACGTGGCGATACCAAATATGTGTGTATTTTTCATTTTTTTAACCCTTTAATTTTCAATGGGGTGAAAGGGGGGTGATTTGAACTTTTAGGTTTTTTTATTTTTTTTAAATTTTTTAAAACTTTTTTTTTTACTTTTTTTTTAAATTTTACTAGTCCTCCTAGGGGGCTATAGCGATCAGCAATCCGATTGCTCTGCACTATCTGCAGATCTCAGCTACAGAGCTGAGAACTGCAGATTTGCTGCTTCACTTTCATTGCCGGCAGTATTCCGGCATTGAGAGGAAGTGAGTCATGTTAGTTACAGGCGTCATCACATGACCCTGTGCTACCATGGCAACCGCCGAAAGTCACGTGATCATGTCACGTGACTTCCGGTGGGGGCGGGGTAAGTGACTGTCATGGCGGCGCCCATATACATATCGCTGCCAAGATTTTGGCAGCGAAATGTAAGGGGTTAATGGCCACGGGTGGAAGCGATTCCACACGCGGCTAGCAGGCACGCATGTCAGCTGTTGATAACAGCTGATATGTGTGCGGATCGCCGCTGCCTGCCGGCGGCAGGGGGCGGGGCTTACCGGCAGACGATCCATGACATACCCAGTATCCATGACGTACCCAGGTCGTTAAGGGGTTAAACCCGTCTTCATTCCAAATTATGAGTCATTTGTCAGTTGTATGCATGCTATTTGTCCACACAGACCAGAGAGATGAAAACAAATCTGCGTAGAAATGATGACGGGTTTAATTACGGAAGTTCAGATACATTTAAAGAAATCAGTTGGCTACGAGCCCGGAATACGTGACACTTCTATTGGGTAAACGTCAAAAAAGCTTATTCTGAGTTATACATGTATATGTGTTTCATCATTTTATATTAAGCTAAGTGAGTATGAATCACGAAAGTCTTGTGATCAGAAAGTCCCATTTTTGAGTACAGTTCAAACACCATCTTGAGTCCTGTTTTGGATAGCTTCATATAATTCTTAATACTGTTCATAACAGTCGATAACCATGTCCATAACATTCCCCCCTTTGGAGCTAGCAAAAAAAATCTTTCCCTACTTCCATCGAGTCTATCAATCTGTCCTAATGCTGATGGTTACCTCACTTGCCTACGAGATAACCCATGCCTTGTGAATGAACCTCCTCACCCAACAGACAATGCATAGGAAGTCAAATCCTGTCCATATCCCCTTTACTGTCCTCATGGCTATGTTCCATGCTGGCGCACATTATTTGGGGGGAAAGGAGGTAGTGGCAGTCCTCCCATCAATCATTTCATCAGTTCATATTCATCAGGCGGTGATGGTGAGACATCATCATCAAAGGCAGCATGCATAGTCATCTTCTGGTCCAGAAGCTTGGATACCATCTTGTTGACACAATGTATCGGGTAGAAGATGGGAGACAGCAATCTCCTGGTCCCAGGTCCGACATCTTTTTGTAGTGGGATGCGTGGATCTATGTGGGTCTCCCTTCCACCTTTACAGCAGTGCTAATCATCAGGAAACCTTGGAAGGTCACATCATATCTGGTTCCAGAGCTCATAGACAGCCATCTCCTGATCTGGGTCTGGTTGGATCTGGAGTGGAGGAGAAAACTCAAGAACGTATGTTAGTCAAATGTTTAGTTAAATAATCAACAAGTTTAGTTAGAGTATCTGGGGGTACATCTGTAAGGGGTGGACGGACCCCTTGCACGGAGGGCAGTTTTCCCCCTGAAGATACCCCACGCTGGGGTAGCTAAAGATGTTAATGTTAATTGTGTTTTACAGTATTAACGGGTTTTCCCCCCTAGATGTCAGGGTGGGACGGCTGTCCCCATAGGAACAGTACAGGAGAGAGGAGGAGCCGGACAGTCTAGGGGGAGGGTGAGAGGTTGCTGTAGAAAAATCGGAAGAAAGGAGTTAGTTAGTTTCTGCTGGGACGGGGGAGAAGGAGCAACGGGGGCAGAGTGTGGGAGGGACTGTGGCAAATAGCCAGAGAGAGAAAAAGAAAAGTGTCCTGATCGGGAACCAGCAGTGTAAAGGTGGGACCCGAAGAGGCCTAGCCGGCGAAGCAGAAGTTTGTGGGTCAAGTCTGCAGTAGCCGGAGTGTGAGCCTAGGTGAAGGAAACGAGAGTAGCCGGGCAAGGCCCCGGAACAGAGAAAACAGGAACAGTTTCCCCGGCAGGAATTGTGATTTGACGCGGCAAGATTTGTGTACCGAGACTGTTTTGAAGTTATGTGTAATAAAATGCCTTTTGGTTCAGCTGATGCCTGCCTGAGGAGTTTTCCTGAGTCTGTCAGCGTGCTCCTGCCATCCACACTCTGCCCCACAAAACATTCCCCTGTCCGAATAGTGACGGCTGGGCCGGGGGTTAGCCTGATACATGAAGCGGCCATCACAACGACTCCCGAGGCCCCCCCCGGCACACCGTTACAAGTGGCGTAGTCGGCAGGATCCGGACTATCTGCGGAGGGTCCCAATCCAAGAATGTGAAGATCAAGTGGTGCCTAAGGCGTTGGACCAGTCGCAAGACGGCGCTAAGATGGCCACCCTCTTCATGAACACAGTGAGCACGCGGAAAATTGGCGCCAAACGAAAAACCCTGAGCTGGCCGGTGAAGAAAAAGAAGTGCAAAGTGCGCCGCCCAAAGAGGGGAGGTACTGGCCCCAAGATGCTGCTGAAGACTAGAGATGTGGGCGGCGTTACAGAAAAAAAGAGGCGTTGCCTATGCTGGGTCGACCTGGTGAGTGAGGCTAGGGGTGGAGTGTATACAAGAGCGGGAAAGGAAGGCCCGCCTCCACCTTCCCCGGTGCCTGTACAGGAGACGCCAACTCAGCAGCTGGCACTAAGTAAAATGGAGACGCAGACGAACAAGCGAGCTGCAGCGGGCGCGCTGGTTACAACCAGCCTGGGAAGAGGACGCCCGAGGCAGAGCGTAGCCGAGGAGGCACTTACCATAAAGTTACCGGCTGTGCCAGGAGGTCCGGAGCGGCCCGCAAAAGTTACGTGGGTCACTTCGTGGGATGCCGTGACCGGTCAAACATCCACGGAAGTCCGGGCCACTTACAAGATTCAACTGCAGCCGGGAAGCGAGACACTGGGAACACCCCTCCAGAGTCCGGAGGTGGTTACGCCAGCCAAGGTAGGACCCCTTAGTGAAAAATTTGACCGGCAGTGTAGCATTGGCACCGTGGTCAAGTTTAATCAGGCCGAGGGATACGGGTTTATAGAAGACGATGAGACCGGGGATCACTTCTTTTATAATCGGGTCAATCTGGACATTGAGGGGTTACCCCAACGTCTCCATACTCTGTACCCGGGGGAGAAAGTGAAGTTCCGGAGAGAAGTGGGATGCCGGGGCCTATTTGCCGTAGGGGTGACCCGGATGCCTACTGCCCAGGAGGCCGCGCAGTGGCAACAGGAGATCGAGTGGGAGGAATGTCAGTACCGGAGACGTACGCAGCAGAGACCGGTGCTGGCTGAAGCTTGTCGGCCAAGAAACACTCTGGCGGTGTCGCCAGAAGTAGTTACAGGACCGGTAACCGAGCTGGAAAAGGGAACACCGGCGTTATTGGCTATTCGCCAGAGTATGGTGACGCACCCGGTGGTCGTTGTTGGTAGTCCCCAGCCGTCCCGTCCAGCTACCCCGTCACCCCCGCCGGGGGCCAAGTGGCCAAAACCGTAGACAGAGGAATCGGAGTCACAGGCCAATTATGAACCGTTCCGAAGGCTGCGCCGCTTGCCAGGCCAATCCCTCTCCGAATATGTGAGGGCCCAGCGGGCTGAATGGCTGCGCGCCTACCACCCCGCGTGAACCATAGCGATTGGAGGTGATGGACATATGTGTGTTGAGAACCGGTATTGTTAAAAAAAAAAACCCGGTTTAGATTTATAGTTGCAGCAACGTTCAAGCTACTGAGCCCGGAAGGAGCCTGATGCCGGACTGTGCAAAGACTCCCTCCGTGACTGTTACGGAGATCTTATTGTCTGTTGCTTCCTGCCTACAAAGACCGGGAGTGCTGGGAGAGCCTCCGGGCAGAAGACCAGCTAAGACCGGGAGCGCCTGTTGGGGGCCTCCGGGCAAACATGCTACAAAGACCGGGAGCTCCCTTGGAGGGACTCCGGGCGCCGTACTTGTGTGCCCATTGGTTGTGTTTTTATGTGAAGGTTTTAAAGTTTTATAAAGAGATTGCCTTGCTGGTTAGGTTTTGTCTTACAGATACGAGCCTTGCCGGGAGGCTAAGGCAAAAAGAGGGGAGGAATGTAAGGGGTGGACGGACCCCTTGCATGGAGGGCAGTTTTCCCCCTGAAGATACCCCACGCTGGGGTAGCTAAAGATGTTAATGTTAATTGTGTTTTACAGTATTAACGGGTTTTCCCCCCTAGATGTCAGGGTGGGACGGCTGTCCCCATAGGAACAGTACAGGAGAGAGGAGGCCGGCAAGGCCCCGGAACAGAGAAAACAGGAACAGTTTCCCCGGCAGGAATTGTGATTTGACGCGGCAAGATTTGTGTACCGAGACCGTTTTGAAGTTATGTGTAATAAAATGCCTTTTGGTTCAGCTGATGCCTGCCTGCGGAGTTTTCCTGAGTGTGTCAGCGTGCTCCTGCCATCCACACTCTGCCCCACAAAACATTCCCCTGTCCCAATAGTGACGGCTGGGCCGGGGGTTAGACTGATACATGAAGCGGCCATCACAACGACTCCTGAGGCCCCCCCGGCACACCGTTACACATCTAAACAGGATTTCATAGGGTCTCAACTTAGTGGTCCCTGCTGAGGTGTGTCTGACACTGAACAATGTAAGGGGAAGATTCTCATGCCCCTGTTTCCTATACTGTCTCAACCTCTCAACCCTCTCACTATTCTGTGGATGGTATGGGGCGTGTAGGGTCAGTTCTGTCTCCAAGGCCTGCCATATCTCTTTGACTGGCAGTGAAAGCAGGTCCCTGGCCACTTTCTATGGTCTCCAGGAGTCCACAGCTGCACACTGTCTCAGTCCTCTTCTTCTTCTGAGACTTGTGTTGGATGGTAAGGACCATGTTTTGCCAAGACTTTCCATCTTTTCTTTCTTCTTCACATCGGAATCACTTAAATAGCACAGGTTGACTGACTGATTCTGTGGTAAGTGGTCATAATGCTGCTTCTTTGGCTGTTCTGTCAGTGAGGGTATTTCCTACTGCTTCACGTGAGGTTCCTCCAATGTAATCTTTAACCCTGCTCACCATGACTCTGTCTAACAATAGCAAAGCAGTTCTTCTATGGCCTCATGATGATGTTCAGAAGTTTCATTGGCAGTGATCAAGTCTCTTTTCTTCCATACAGAGTAGATGTTGGCTGCCATCTTGCAGGCATTCAGTGAGAGCACATACCTCTGCTTTTTGTGCAGAAAGGAATGTGAGTAGTGGCTGTTTAGCACAGCATCTTCTGTTACCAGCACAATACCCGTGTGGAACTATCCTTTTTAATCCATCCTCAAGGAGAGTTAAGTAAGGGTCTTCCAAGGTTGTATCTGTTGCTGTATTAAATCTAGAGGTTTCCTGCCTCATGAGAGCAATGCAATCATGTAGAGCTGTGCCAGAGTTGACTACCTCTGCCACCAAGGTGTCAGAGGTGGGACACTACCCCCTTGGAAGAAGGAGAAGTGTAGCAGGGTTAAAGACCGCACACCCGGAGATGATGATGTTATCAGAGAGCAGTGTAGAACACTGTAGCCACATGTAACGGGCGGCAGACAGGTGTTTTGGCTGAGTCTGTGCGAGAATGGAAGTGATGTCATGCAGAGCTTTGATTTTCAACTGGTGCTCTATGATGATGTTGGAGGTCTTATCCAGCAACAGGTGAGTGGCAAACACAGCTCTCATGGAGTTTGGTGCTTCTCGGATGACTGGATCCTATCTGGCTGAGTAGTATCCAATGTGACACTGTTTTCCTCCATGGGCCTGTGTTAGGGCACATGTCGCATGTCCTGCTTTTTTTTGTGGCAAACAGGCAGAATGACTTCTGGTAGTCATGCAGGCCCAGGGCTGGAGATGATGTGATGATACTCTTCAGGTGACTGTGAGAGCAGCATATTTGTACCTGGGGTGGTCTTGGAAGCTGCTAGATTCATCTCCACACCTATTGCCACTTGAAAGAGGGTGTCTTGATCCTTCACTCTGTAATCAGGAGTTACCAGCTGTAGTTGTTTGTGTATGGGCTCCCGGAGACCCGAGACAAAAGATTGTACCTATGTCTGTATGTGGGCTTTCTCTCTATAGCTGAACCCTCAATCTAAAAACATCTGGTTGAGTTCTATAAATCTGTATATATGGCAGAGTGGGGTTTTTTTTATGTAGCACATATAGAAGGGCAGTGAGTGTAAATCAGGGTCAGGAAGACTATTGACTACGACCACAGCCTCATGGGGCTTCCATGTAACATATCTAGAAGGAGAAATGGAGAAACAACAGCTCAACAGACTCCAGGATGTGGGTTCGGTGCCTGGAATCCTGAACCAGCAACCAGGTGAAACGTAAATCAAATCGGAGGTAAATCCAGCAACCACTTGAAATGCGTAGACGGACATCTTTTCTACCCCCAACTGTTATCATGGTATATCTAAAAGGACCCTGTTTGGGACTGTCAGGTAAAAGGGGGTGGGCTGACATCATTGAATAGGAATAGTACCGGTGGGTTATCTCTGGAGGTTTTGGTATCTAAGGCCTTTATATCCCTCCTCTGCAACTTCTGCTGCACCAGCAATAAACAGACCAGTGGTTTTTGGTCCTAAGATGGCTAAAAAAGAGGAAATAGGTATTACTGAGTTAAAATGTCTGAAAAAGAGGAACTAGGTGTTGTCCAGGCCTCAAAATGGCATCCAAAGTGGCGGGGAGGGAGGGTCATGGAGCATGCTATCTGCATTCAGGACAGGAAATAATGGGGTGGGCTTACATGGGCACAGTGCTCTACAGACAGTACACAAGTCCAGCTTATAGGGTGGAGGGTGTTGCCTTCTAATGGGCCCAGGACAAGCCATTTTCACAGAGGGGTGATATGCATGTATTTACTAAATTCAGAAGTACATTTCTTCAATCCATCTCAACATCTTCACTTCCCTTCACTTCACTTAGATAAAGAGAGACAGACAGACAGACACAGAGATAGACAGAGACAGACAGAAACAGACAGGGACACAGGGACAGAGACAGACAAAAAGACAGAGACAGATGGAGAGAGACAGAGAGACAGACACAGACAGAAAGAGACAGACAGAAACAGACACACAGAGACAGACACACACAGATAGACACCAAGACAGACAGACAAACAGAAAAACAGACAGACAGAGACAGACAGACACAAACAGACGAAGATGGGAGACAGACAGAGAGAAAGTTACTATCTCGGGCGACGCCCGGGTACTACAGTTAGTACATACATAAACGTTGAATCTGAACACCTTTCACAGGAAAGTACCTGAGTGCATCACAAAGCCAGTATCACGTGGGTGGCAGGGAACTTCATTCACCCTCGCTATACACCAACCATTTAAACCATCTACAGTGATCACGAGATCCAAAGTTTGTTTACACTGCAGACACCTCATACTGACGGGACGATCCAAGCAAAATAATACAGATTTTCCAATGCTATTCTCCCCCGGGATCATGAAGAACGCATTCCATTTCCATCCACCAGGTATAGCCAGTGCACAAAACATAGCTCGGTACCTGCCAGGAAAACACCTAAAAATCCCCCCAGTCTCCTCTCTGTGGAAAACTAGGACAAGCTCAGCTTTTTTTGTAACTCGTCACACACACAAGATGTAGCTGCAGCTGCTTAAACAATGTACTATCTCAGTGCAGTACCTGCGTAGTAGTGTAGACTAGAATTGAGCGCGGTTCGAGGTTCTTCAGTTCGCGGCTCGAGTGATTTCGGGGGCTGTTCTAGATCGAACTAGAACTCGAGCTTTTTGCTAAAGCTCGATAGTTCTAGATACGTTCGAGAACGGTTCTAGCAGCAAAAAGACCAGCTAATTCCTAGCTGGCTTTCCGCTGTAATAGTGTAAGTCATCATGTGAGCCAATCCCAGACACACACACAGCTAAGTGGATTTTTAGCCAGAGAAGCATGGGCATGTGTGATAGGATGTCCATGTCACATGTCCCTGCATTATAAAACCGGACATTTTCCTCCAGCACGCCATTATCTGCCTTCTGCGTCCTTGGTGTCAGTCATCACTGGCGCAGCTCCTATCTCCGATACTGCTGTGTACGCTCTATACACAGCGCTGTACAGCATAGGGATAGCACTTTCTATCAGTCCTTTTAAGGGCTCATACCGGCAGGGTCAGAGCCATAGGTGACAGGTCCGTGAAAACAGAGTTTAACAGCTACACAAGATGACAGCGTCTGTGTAGCTAAGGTCAGGGATTTCCTCGCTGCATTTCCCCATTAGGAGGGATAGAAAGGCAGGCTTCCTTTCCTCTACCCAGAGACCCACAACCCTGCCACTGTACCCTCCTGCCCTTTGCACACTCAAACTCATTGTTACTAAGCCATTATACTAGCAAACACTGAGTGAACTTAGTGACATCCTAAACGTGGCTGTTGGACTTCTGTATTGTCCCAGTAGTGCAAAGATATTAGCAGCACGTCTGCCTGCATTGCACACTCAAACTCATTGTTACTAAGCCATTATACTAGCAAACACTGAGTGAACTTAGTGGCATCCTAAAAGTGGCTGTTGGACTTCTGTATTGTCCCAGTAGTGCAAAGATATTTGCAGCACGTCTGCCTGCATTGCACACTCAAACTCATTGTTACTAAGCCATTATAGTAGCAAACACTGAGTGAACTTAGTGGCATCCTAAAAGTGGCTGTTGGACTTCTGTATTGTCCCAGTAGTGCAAAGATATTAGCAGCACGTCTGCCTGCATTGCACACTCAAACTCATTGTTACTAAGCCATTATACTAGCAAACACTGAGTGAACTTAGTGGCATCCTAAAAGTGGCTGTTGGACTTCTGTATTGTCCCAGTAGTGCAAAGATATTTGCAGCACGTCTGCCTGCATTGCACACTCAAACTCATTGTTACTAAGCCATTATACTAGCAAACACTGAGTGAACTTAGTGGCATCCTAAATGTGGCTGTTGGACTTCTGTATTGTCCCAGTAGTGCAAAGATATTTGCAGCACGTCTGCCTGCATTGCACACTCAAACTCATTGTTACTAAGCCATTATAGTAGCAAACACTGAGTGAACTTAGTGGCATCCTAAAAGTGGCTGTTGGACTTCTGTATTGTCCCACTAGTGCAAAGATATTTGCTGCATGTCTGCCTGCATTGCACACTCAAACTCATTGTTACTAAGCCATTATACTAGCAAACACTGAGTGAACTTAGTTGTGAAGATGTAATTTACCCTCTCACTGTATATGCTGTGATACTATGTCATGATATGCATATTTCCCTGGTTGTATTAGTTGTAATTCATGTATTTCCTTGGGGGAGCTACTGATCTCAATGTGTCTCTCTCATACAATTGTAGTCTTGGCATCTAATGTGATTATGTAAATAGCCTGTCCTCTTCTTTCCAGAGTTGTGTATCTAATCTGTAATTGAATTGGCCAGTGAAGGAATAGTCATTGTTCTGCACAGCAGGGGATCCCTTCATCTACTGTGGCTGGCAGACATATCGGAGCCCTGTGATGGACCAAACCATTGATGATAGGATGTGTGACCCCCACCCCCTGAACATGGTGGGCTGGTCAAGGAGCACAGACAATGCATTTCCCTTTTTGTAACTTCAGAGTGAGCTGAAACTTGAAGGGAGCAGGCGCTCCAGCCTGTGTGGCTGTGGACACGGACAGAGCTAGGCCTGTGTGGCGGCCAGTGGGATTGTGTGGAACTCTTTGGACTACTGTAAGGACGATTGCTTTGTAATCCGGTCCGAGGATTGTCGGGAAGGGCCCCCGAATCTGTTTTACGTGGACTTATCGTGTGCTGTTCCAGTGTTCTTGTGAATAAACCTGTTGGATCGTTCCTCGGCCTGTTGTCTCTCCTTGCTCTGCTGTACACCCCGTCACAAACTGGTTGGCAGCGCTGGGATCAGAGCAGAAGGAATGGAGGACAATGGCTCAACATCAGGAACCAGCACTGCAGAGTACAAGACCTGGACTTTGGGGAGCCTGCAATCAAAGGCCCGTGAAGTAGGAGTTCGTTTCAAAGGACTCTCCAAGGAGCAGCTGATTGAGGCGCTAGAAGGAGTCTGCTCGCAAAATGACGTGGAGGAAGGATCCTCACAGCAAAGGGAGGAAAGACGGGAGCTGGAGGTAAATACCCAAAAAAGTCAATGGATTGTGTGGTACAAGGAAAAGATGGCACTGCTTGGAGATGAGGCCACCATAGAAGATAAGAGGGAGGCCATGCGTGGAGCTGAAGAGAAGGAGCGCAGGATGGAGGAGATGGCATTGCTGGATAAGCAGCTCGCTGTGGAAGCCGCGAGAGGTTCCAGACAGACTGTAACCCCAGCACCCATCATGAGGGAACTTCCCAGAGTGTCCCGCAAAGACTTCAAGCAGTTTAATGAGGCTGCTGGTGACATTGAGGGCTTCTTCCAGGACTTTGAGCATCAGTGTCGATTAATGGAAGTCCCAGAAAGGGAGCGTGTCAGGCATCTGGTTGGGCTCCTAGAGGGGGAAGCTGCTGAAGCCTATAGAGCTATGGACCCTCGGTGGAACTGTGAGTATGCGGAGATTAAACAGACTATTCTAAAACATTATGCTGTGACCCCAGACACTTACAGGACTCAGTTCCGTGCTTTAGCCTGTGATGGGGAAGTGTCTTTTAAGATATATGCTCATAGACTCAAACAAATATGTAATCGCTGGCTGGAGGCAGAGGAGGCCTTATCTTGGGAGACCTTCCTGCAGGTCATCCTAAAAGAACAATTCTTTGCCCAGTGCCCCGCTGAGATCCGGGAATGGGTGCGTGAGAGAAAACCAGCGACAGTGGAGGAAGCTGCTGCTCTCGCTGATGAGGCTCTCACCATCAAGCCTCAGTGGAGGGTTCTGTTGGAGGATGGAGAGACGCCTAACAGCTCCACAACACCGGATGCCCCCAGTTATTCTGTCCCCATTGTTCCCCGTTCCTCTAAGCCACCACATGTTGATACCCGTGTTAATGTGCCTCCAGTTGCTTCTACTGCACTTTCTGGAATATGCCGGGGAGAGGAAGTAACAGAGCGCAGGTGTTATGTTTGTAGGCATCCCGGGCATTTGCAGGCCTCATGCCCAGCCAGGCCATGGAGGAATCATCCTCAAACCCCTACAGCACCTTCAGGTGGGAGCCGGCCTCCAAGTTCCCTACCCCTTACCCAAGAGGACGCCTTGGATGGAGGGAGACCCAGCTCAGATGCTATCAATGTGGACAGCCAGGGCATCGGCAAGTCTCCTGCCCAGCTGTTCAAATGAGGACTGATCCTGCACCCAATCGGATTGTTAATTATTTACAGCCCAGTGCCATGGAGGAAGATGTGGCACCGTTATGTGAGGACTGGCCTAGTGACTCAGCCCCCCATGTTGCACCACCAGGAGTTTACGGGGTGCGACCCGCAGTTATGACGACTTCTGCTCATCGAGGTAAGCACTTGCAGGAGGTTGTGCTGGATGGTGTGGGCGGCACGGTGGCTCAGTGGTTAGCACTGCAGCCTTGCAGCGCTGGGGTCCTGGGTTCAAATCCCACCAAGGACACCATCTGCAAGGAGTTTGTATGTTCTCCCCGTGTTTGCGTGGGTTTCCTCCGGGTACTCCGGTTTCCTCCCACACTCCAAAGACATACAGATAGGGACTCTAGATTGTGAGCCCTAATGGGGACAGTGTTGCAAATGTATGTAAAGCGCTGTGGAATTAATAGCGCTATATAAATGAATAAAATTATTAATTATTATTGATGGACAGAGACTTGTTGGATTTTGTGACTCGGGTGCTTTCCTCACACTGGCTGATCCCCGAGTGGTTCGGCCTGAGGCAATCCATAGAGGACCTGGGATTGTTATTGAACTGGCTGGTGGACAATGGAGGACTATTCCCACAGCCACTGTGGATCTGAACTTTGGTTTTGGGGTCAAGCGATGTGTTGTTGGGGTGATGGGTGGTCTGCCTGCAGCTGTTCTCCTGGGCAATGATGTGGGAGAGCTACGATGCCAATTCGTGGCTGCATGAAGCCACATGTAAGTAACGCTCTGCCTGTGTGTACTTAACCAGTGACCTGTAGAGGTCCCTAGTACGTACACAAGTTGGGAGGGGGAGGGATTGTGAAGATGTAATTTACCCTCTCACTGTATATGCTGTGATACTATGTCATGATATGCATATTTCCCTGGTTGTATTAGTTGTAATTCATGTATTTCCTTGGGGGAGCTACTGATCTCAATGTGTCTCTCTCATACAATTGTAGTCTTGGCATCTAATGTGATTATGTAAATAGCCTGTCCTCTTCTTTCCAGAGTTGTGTATCTAATCTGTAATTGAATTGGCCAGTGAAGGAATAGTCATTGTTCTGCACAGCAGGGGATCCCTTCATCTACTGTGGCTGGCAGACATATCGGAGCCCTGTGATGGACCAAACCATTGATGATAGGATGTGTGACCCCCACCCCCTGAACATGGTGGGCTGGTCAAGGAGCACAGACAATGCATTTCCCTTTTTGTAACTTCAGAGTGAGCTGAAACTTGAAGGGAGCAGGAGCTCCAGCCTGTGTGGCTGTGGACACGGACGGAGCTAGGCCTGTGTGGCGGCCCGTGGGATTGTGTGGAACTCTTTGGACTACTGTAAGGACGATTGCTTTGTAATCCGGTCCGAGGATTGTCGGGAAGGGCCCCCGAATCTGTTTTACGTGGACTTATCGTGTGCTGTTCCAGTGTTCTTGTGAATAAACCTGTTGGATCGTTCCTCGGCCTGTTGTCTCTCCTTGCTCTGCTGTACACCCCGTCACATTAGTGGCATCCTAAACGTGGCTATTGGACTTCTGTATAGTCCCACTAGTGCAAAGATATTTGCAGCACGTCTGCCTGCATTGAACACTCAAACTCATTGTTATTAAGCCATTATACTAGCAAACACTGAGTAAACTTAGTGGCATCCTAAACGTGGCTGTTGGACTTCTGTATTCTCACAGTAGTGCAAAGATATTTGCAGCACGTCTGCCTGCATTGCACACTCAAACTCATTGTTACTAAGCCATTATAGTAGCAAACACTGAGTGAACTTAGTGGCATCCTAAAAGTGGCTGTTGGACTTCTGTATTGTCCCAGTAGTGCAAAGATATTTGCAGCACGTCTGCCTGCATTGCACACTCAAACTCATTGTTACTAAGCCATTATACTAGCAAACACTGAGTGAACTTAGTGGCATCCTAAACGTGGCTGTTGGACTTCTGTATTGTCCCAATAGTACAAAGATATTTGCAGCACATCTGCCTGCATTGCACACTCAAACTCATTGTTACTAAGCCATTATACTAGCAAACACTGAGTGAACTTAGTGGCATCCTAAAAGTGGCTGTTGGACTTCCATTAGTGCCCCACTGGTGCCAAGCTATTTCTAGCACCTCTGCATTACACCCTCCTGCTCTGTTTTTAATAAGCTATAATGATAGCAAAAAATGCTGCCATTTAGTGGCATACAAGAAGTGGCTGTTTTACTCCATTAGTGCCCCACTGGTGCAAATCTATGTGCAGCACCTCTGCATGACACCCTCCTGCTCTGTTTTTAATAAGCTATAATGATAGCAAAAAATGCTGCCATTTAGTGGCATACAAGAAGTGGCTGTTCTACGCCATTAGTGCCCCACTGGTGCAAATCTATGTGCACCACCTCTGCATGACACCCTCCTGCTCTGTTTTTAATAAGCTATAATAATAGCAAAACATGCTTCCATTTAGTGGCATACAAGAACTGGCTGTTGTATTCCATTATTGTCCCACTGGTGCTAAGCTATTTCTAGCACCTCTGCATGACACCCTCCTGCTCTGTTTCTAATAAGCTATAATAATAGCAAAAAATGCTGCCATTTAGTGGCATACAAGAACTGGCTGTTGTATTCCATTATTGTCCCACTGGTGCCAAGCTATTTCTAGCACCTCTGCATGACACCCTCCTGATCTGTTTTTAATAAGCTATAATAATAGCAAAAAATGCTGCCATTTAGTGGCATACAAGAAGTGACTGTTGAACTTCCATTAGTGTCCCACTGGTTCAAATCTATTTGCAGCACCTCTGCATGACACCCTCATGCACATTTTGCTACGCTAATTTTATAGCAAACTCAGGGAATTCCTTGCTGCATTTGATCATTCGGAGGGATAGAAAGTGAGGCTTCCTTTACTGTCCTGGTACCCACAGAACACGGTCACTGTACCCACCTGTCCACTTTTGCCACGCTATTTAATTTGCCCAAAGAGCTGACTCTTTTTCTCCCTTCCTAAAATTGTCTGTAATACTAAGTTAGTGTTCCTTTGCTGCCAAGCAAGGTACAACACATGTGCATTCTACACTCCTTTCCATTTATGGAATGCAATTATTAAATGCAGGTAGTCCAGCCAATCTGTGACGAAGGTGCAGGTGTGGATATAATGTAGCCTGCATCCAATGTTGGTTTTCTCGATGTCTGACAGCTCAACAATAACATCTGTTTCCACTTCCAAAACAAGTGATGACCTGCCAATCACACTCCCTGTTGCGTGTAAAGGGGTGGAAGTTCAGTGTGAAAAACCATGTGAGACTGCTGTCCCCAGTCACAGAGGATGAAGAGCACGCAGATGCACTTGATGGGGCAGGCGGTGGTTGCACAGGCACGCTAGGCCACATTGTAGCACAGTGAAATTCACATTGCGACTTATGCTTCATTTTAAGTCGTGTACAGGGTGGGCTCCCCAGTATGCAGCAAAACCAGGCAACAGGAAAAGGACTCTAGTCAGTTGGGTTGATAAATGATTGTTTAACTTTACCAAAACAAACAATAAGAACCATGCATACAATTTAAATAATTGAACAATCTATTCTGTTGCCTACTACCTGCTAATCCCTCTGCGTAGCAGTAATTGTGTGTTTGTGCGTGTGTGTGTGTGCGAACACGACTTACCAGTGGCGCATCACAAGAGCTTCCCAGTTATCTACGTAAACATAGACAAAACACATTACCCCCCCCTGAATACCCTTGTTAGCTGAAGCCTCACAGATAAGGCAGATGATAACAGTATGAATGCAAACCCCACAGCTCTGCAACACAGTCATGGAAATCTTGAAAATCAACAGTCAATGCAAACATGTGTCGCTGTCCCGCTATGATTTAAACTGTACGTGACAATTTGACAGTGCAGAGGCAGCAAGTCTTATTGTCTATAAATAGTCGGCCTACCCAGAACAGATATGTGTTTTGCTAATAAAACAAAGTGTTGCGTGCCCGCATTATTGTCTGGGCACAGCCTACCGTACTGGGGTACTGTGATGTCCAGTTGGCAGAAATACAGACTTTACGCTCCTCTCACGGTAAGCAGTATAGACAGCAACGTAAGAATGTTGGTCTGTGGCACAGGATGCTGCTCACTGGCATTACGGTACTCCTCACCAAACTCCAAAATGACTCCCCTCACAATTGAACGAAGTGTTTCCGCTGTGGCTCCTTGCTGTAACACACACCTTTAGCTTTTCCTTCTGTTCATAGACAGCATCTCCAAGTCCACACCCGAAGAGCAATTTCTCCTCCACGTCTAAGTGTGGAGAGGCAGCTAGTGCGCATGTGTGTGCCGATTTACCCCAGCCGCAGCCTAACTACAGTGTTTCGCCTAGTGAGTATGCTCAGCCTGACTGTGCCATTCCTGAGGCTAAGTCTTCATTTCGGGATACAGCGCATGCTCCCACACTTAGTGCGAAAAGCCTCTTTGCACAGGTACTTGCATTCCGTGCCGGGTCTAAGTCCTGTTTTGTGCCTAGACACCATGCTAAAGCTGATAGTCTTTTTTCAGAGACTGTATTTCATGCTACTGAGCATGCTCAGGCACTTACTGCATCAGAGACTAGGTCCGGTAATGAACTCTTTGGCCCTACCCCTGATGTGGGGGGCCCATATAGACCACAGGGCATCAGGTGTCCTGACGATGTGGCCAGGCCACTCCCAAATGGCTTGCAGAGGCCCGCCCCTATGACTTGTCACCTCATTATTGATGGTCAGACGATGACTGGTGAGGTGTTTGTGTCGTGGCAGCCATGAGGTCATTATTGAAGTTGCGGTTCCAAATAGGACGCTAGTTATGCCACTCATGATGTGTCACTCTGCTTTTGTCTCCAGGAGGTGCATTGTGGTCCACCCTGGTTTGGGGTGGACCCAGGTTATACAACGGGCTGGAGCCAACAAGGAGGTGCGCAGTCTTCTATTATGCTCCGAAAGAGCACACCTGCATGTGTTGAACCCATTGCGGCTTTAGGCCAGAGGTAGGCAGGGATAGGGTGTCGATGCAGGCCGCCACCACAGTTGGTAACGCAGAACGGTTAAGACCAGCTCCTGTCCTACCAGTCCTGCTTGTGCAGCCCAGTGGCATTAACAGGCCTGCTGCTGCTGATGCGCCTGCTGTCCACAGGTGTGGCCCCAATGCACACGGTCAGCGTACTCAATGGCCCCTGTGATGTTAACAGGGATTTTCTGGGCTGGGTGTGCGTGTTGACCCTGTGACGCTAACAGGGCTCCCAGTCTCCAGATCCGAGTGGCGTCTAACTCGGTTCAGGCTACTATTAGTTTCATAGCCACACAGCTCTGTATCCTCCACCAAACCTTCCAGTTGCCAACCTCTACTTTTCCATCTGGGAGCACGGTGGACACTGACTGCTGATGGGGATATATACCTTTCTCTTTCTTTTCTTATTAATTTTCGTTATATAGCGGTAACATAGTATAAACCACCTTATCCAAATCTGCCAGTCCCACCGTAACAGATGGTGTTTCTTCAGCAAATGTTACTTTTGCTTAACCACGAAACCCACGTACAAAATCTTTTTTCCCCTTTCCAACACAACTGTTCCCCTTTCCACCAGCATCTGTCCTTTTTCGACTCATTTTGTATATGACCAAAAGTGCAACTCTGCAGGGACACCGTACTCAATGCCATCTCAGCACAGCAGCCAGCCCTCGGTCCCTCAGATGTGGACAAGTAAAAGACCATTTCCTCCTATCCATGACAAAGCGTTGAGATTCACTCTGTGCAGCACTGGTGTTTAGTGGAAAAGCAGATCTAAGATTGCGTACCACCTTCTGCAGATACTCCTGTATACGTGCGTCCCTTGCTATGGCAGGAATTATTTTGCCAATTTTTGTCTTGTACCGGGGATCTAACAGTGTGGCAACCCAGTAGTTAGCATTACTTCGAATTCGCACAATCCGAGGGTCATGTTGTAGGTAGTGCAGCAAGAAGGCGCTCATGTGTCTTGTGCATCCAGGAAGACCAAGTCCTTGGTGTGTTGGTGGCAGAGAGGTGAGAATCGTGCCTCCTTCCTCTGCCCTCTCCCCCAACCACGCACAACCGAAATGTGAGCAAGCTCTCACTCATCTGCTGAGTCTTCCATGCCCATCGCCAGTTCGTCCTCCATTTCTTCATGGGCTCCTGCACCTTCCTCAACAATTTTTGCTGATAATATGCGCCCTTGTTAATCCCTCTTCCCCACCGTCCCTTGACTTCCGCCTAGGTGCCGCTCACCATCTGGACCTTGTAGATCTTATTATCCCTTCTGCATATGACTCCTCCTGTACTTCCTCCCCTTCCTCTTGGACCAACACCTGACTCCGAATAATGCTTACAGTGTGCTCCATCTTGTAGATGACCAGAATTGTCACGCTGAGAATGGCATCGCCAGTGCTAAACATCTTCGTCGACATTTGTAAACTGTGTAGAAGGGTGCATAGGTCCTTGATCTGACACCACTCCAGCAGCGTGATCTGCACCACCTCTGGATCAAGTTAGCCCAGGGTATACGTCTTACCGTATTTCAGCAGGACTCTGCGGTGCTGCCACAGACGCTGCAACATATGCAGATTCCAATTCCTGCGTGTCGGAACATCGCATTTCAGGCGTTTAACCGCCAGACCCTAAGACTTCAGGAGCGATGAAAGTTGTTGAGTTGCTGGATGCGAAGCATGAAAGTGAGCACATAGCAGCGTGCCCGCTGCACAAGGCCACGTAGGCCGGGATGGTATTTTAAAAATTGCTGGAGAATCAGATTCAACACGTGAGCCATACAAGGCACGTGTGTCACATTGCCCTGATGAAGGGCCGCAGACAGGTTTGCATCATTGCCACACATGGCTGTTAAGTCACCAACGTAGTCCACTCAATCAATTTGTACTCCGGTCGCCAGGTGACAATGTGTTCCTTTCGTGCATAGTGCTGATGATGGGAAAGGAGTCGATGCCAGAGGCGCAGGTGGACGCAGGTTATGCTCACCCACTGGGCTGCGTTACCTTGACAGATGCAGAACCACAGGCTGAATGTAGGTGGTGGGTATCTCACAGATGAAGTACCATCATTCAGCTACAACCAATGGGAATATACCACACCCTTTTTTAGGCCCCTCCTGTCTGCAGACCACTGCCAGACAAAGCTAGGAACCTCTTGTTACTGCTACCCCCAGTTCAGTTTTATGATTTTGTGTGCTTGTTATCTGATTACTTTTCCTGCTTGCTGTTTATGTACCTCGTTGGCCGATCCGCATTTCACCTCTGCTTGTTTTCTGATTAAGTCCTGGCCATCTCATTCTGTTCCTCTTCCTCAATTAATGTTTTGACCCTGCATTACTACTATTCTCTGGAACTGCAGCCTTCCAGAGGTATTGATCAACTTGGGCCCTGTGTAATTCCAAATCACTGTATAGGGGTTAAAGGGTTTCAGGGTTCTGGGTGTCCAGCTTGGTGAGTGGCTTCCCTCTAGCCTATCCTTTACAGCTCATCTGAGTGTGTCGATCTAGGCAGGCGTTACACCGTGCCCTCTGCAGAAGACCATGTAGGCCGGGATAGTGTTTTAAAAATTGCTGGACAACCAGGTTCAACACGTGAGCCATACAAGGCACGTGTGTCATATTGCCTTGAAGAAAGGTCGCAGACTGTTTTGCATCATTGTCGCACCCGACCTTCCCTGGCTGCTGGTTGAGTGGAGACAACCATTGATGAAACTCGGTCTCACTCTCCAGAGCTTACCGTCCACAACTCATCAGCGGTGTGACTCACATTTCCCAGACATTTCTAAGTAAAGAGTCGACCGCATCATGCTGTTGAGCTCTGCTGCCAGCATAGTAAGGAGGAGTGCGGGATTCCTTGGGCGCAGTTACAAGGAATGGTGGCCTGACCACACAGGGTTTGGGCCGAGGTGGAGGACCCACACGAGGTTGAGGAGGCAGAAGCAGTGGAGGAACTTGTACATACAGAGGAAGGATTGACACACAAGTCGTGGGGACGGCAAGACTTGTACAGCAAACCCTTCTCCATCTCTCACCATAGTTACCCAGTGCCCAGTCAGCAACATGTAACTCCCCTGTCCATGCTTACTGGTCCAAGTATCTGTGTGTGGTGAAATGCACCCTGTCACACACAGAGTTTCTCAAGGAATCGGTGATGTTGTGTGCGACCTGCTGTGGTAGCGCGGGCACGCCTTTCTTGGAGAAGGAGTGGCGACTGGCCATCGGCTCTTGGGGCACTGCAAAAGGCATAAGGTCTCGAAAATACTCGGTCTCAAAAGGGTGTAAAGGCAGCCTTTCTGTAGCCAACAAGTTCCAGATGCTGAAACTCAACCTCTTAGGCATGTCCTGCCCTTCGAAAATCATGTAAAACACATCGAGGGGACTCCAACCACAGTCTCCCTCGTTTCCACTAATTGGGCCACACACACCCCACTTGACTGGCATCAGTTGACCCCCCTTTTCAAAATGAAAAAGATGCTTTGCATGAAGCACTCTCAAAAATACGCATGCCTTTCAGCTCCCCTGAATGATCCAGGGGAAGAAAAGTCCTCTGAGAGCCATGACTTGTTCATCTTGGTTCTTTTTTCAAAAGCGAGGGGACTCCAACCACAGTCTCCCTCGTTTCCACTAATTGGGCCACACACACCCCACTTGACTGACATCAGTTGACCCCTTTTTCAAAATGAAAAAGATGCTTTGCATGAAGCACTCTCTAAAAATACATGTGCCTTTCGCGTCCCCTGGCTGACCCAGGGGAAGAAAAGTCCTCTGAGAGCCATGACTTGTTCATCTTGGTTCTTTTTTCAAAAGCGAGGGGACTCCAACCACAGTCTCCCTTGCTTCCACTAATTGGGCCACACACACCCCACTTGACTGGCATCAGTTGACCCCCCTTTTCAAAATGAAAAAGATGCTTTGCATGAAGCACTCTCAAAAATACGCATGCCTTTCGCGTCCCGTGGCTGACCCAGGGGAAGAAAAGTCCTCTGAGAGCCATGACTTGTTCATCTTGGTTCTTTTTTCAACAGCGAGGGGACTCCAACCACAGTCTCCCTCGTTTCCACTAATTGGGCCACACACACCCCACTTGACTGGCATCAGTTGACCCCCCTTTTTAAAATGAAAAAGATGCTTTGCATGAAGCACTCTCAAAAATACGTGTGCCTTTCGCGTCCCGTGGCTGACCCAGGGGAAGAAAAGTCCTCTGAGAGCCATGACTTGTTCATCTTGGTTCTTTTTTCAAAAGCGAGGGGACTCCAACCACAGTCTCCCTCGTTTCCACTAATTGGGCCACACACACCCCACTTGACTGGCATCAGTTGACCTCCCTTTTCAAAATGAAAAAGATGCTTTGCATGAAGCACTCTCAAAAATACGTGTGCCTTTCGCGTCCCCTGGCTGACCCAGTGGAAGAAAAGTCCTCTGAGAGCCATGACTTGTTCATCTTGGTTCTTTTTTCAAAAGCGAGGGGACTCCAACCACAGTCTCCCTCGTTTCCACTAATTGGGCCACACACACCCCACTTGACTGGCATCAGTTGACCCCCCTTTTCAAAATGAAAAAGATGCTTTGCATGAAGCACTCTCAAAAATACGCATGCCTTTCACCTCCCCTGGATGACCCAGGGGAAGAAAAGTCCTCTGAGAGCCATGACTTGTTCATCTTGGTTCTTTTTTCAAAAGCGAGGGGACTCCAACCACAGTCTCCCTCGTTTCCACTAATTGGGCCACACACACCCCACTTGACTGGCATCAGTTGACCCCCCTTTTCAAAATGAAAAAGATGCTTTGCATGAAGCACTCTCAAAAATACGTGTGCCTTTCGCATCCCGTGGCTGACCCAGGGGAAGAAAAGTCCTCTGAGAGCCATGACTTGTTCATCTTGGTACTTTTTTCAAAAGCGAGGGGACTCCAACCACAGTTTCCCTCGTTTCCACTAATTGGGCCATACACACTTCACTTGACTGGCATCAGTTGACCCCCCTTTTCAAAATGAAAAAGATGCTTTGCATGAAGCACTCTCAAAAATACGTGTGCCTTTCGCCTCCCCTGGCTGACCCAGGGGAAGAAAAGTCCTCTGAGAGCCATGTCCACATTGTCAGTGGACAGACGCGTGTGCTTATCTGCCAGCAGACCCCAGCAGCACTGAAGAAAGGTTCAGGGAGAACGCTGGCTGCAGGACACGACAAGATCCCCAAGGCGTACGTGGCAAGCTCAGGCAATTTATCCAGATTGGAAGCCTAAAATGAGCAGGGCTCAAGTTGCACAGTAATGGCATCGATGTTTCCTTGCATATACTCATATATCTGTGTCTCCTCCTCTTTTTCCTTGTCCAGCTCTTTTGTTTTTGCATGAGTATATGTCCTTGTCACTTTCCCTTGTGTTTGTGTTGTGTTGTGAGTTGTTTGTCACCTTTTGGACACCTTTGAGGGTGTTTTCTAGGTGTTTTTATGTGTTTGTGATTGCCTGCCATTGTTTCCTATGCAGTTCGAGTTCGGTTCGTCGAACGTTCGACGAACCGAACTCGAACGGGACCTCCGTTCGGCGAACCGAACTCGAGCCGAACCACGGCCGGTTCGCTCATCTCTAGTGTAGACAATTAAACAGTTAAAAGCAGTTCTTCATATAACTCACTTCATACCAGTAGAATTCAGCTTCCAGCACTTCCCCTTTTTCCCTAAAATCAAAGGAGCTCAGTACTTCATCTTTTCATACTACACAGCTGTTCACCGTAATAACTTGATAATTCAACAAGTTTTACTTTCACTTTTTCTACAGAACAGATAAAAACACACATTACATTATGCAGACGTTTTAAGGGATATTATGACCGGATTCGAACTAAGATTTTTATCTCACAGAGATCGGTCATCAGGTGCCTGGACTCAGGCAGCCGACACCCCCCTCCTAAACGAAAACACATGAGGTTTACAAGTAAGATAAGACATTTTCTTACCTTTATGGAGTTACACAATCTCCCTCCTTGTGTGGTCTGTTTGGGAAATGAAGGTGATATCATGGCTGTCCTTGGTTCAGACATTTCGTCCTAGTTACACGTTGGGCGGCAACTAGAGATGAGCGAACCGGTCCCGGTTCGGCTCGAGTTCGGTTCGTCGAACGTTCGACGAACCGAACTCGAACCGCATAGGAAACAATGGCAGGCAATCACAAACACATAAAAACACCTAGAAAACACCCTCAAAGGTGTCCAAAAGGTGACAAACAACTCACATTAAAACACAAACACATGGGAAAGTGACAAGGACTTATACTCATGCGAAAACAAAAGAGCTGGACAAGGAAAAAGAGGAGGAGACACAGATATAGGCATGGCACGCCCTTCTAAAATCATGTAAAACACCGCAAGGTGACTCCAAGCGGAGTCTCCCTTTTTTCCAAAAATTGGGCCACACACACACCCACCCCTTCAGTGGCAGCACTTGTGCCCCAGTTGTACACTTCACAGGTAGATTTGCATCAAGCACGTTCAAAAATACGCCATACTTAACCGTTCCCAGGATGACACCGGGGTAGGTAGCAAAGTCTTTCCTGATCCCAGCTCTGTGCATCTTGGATCATTTTTAAAAACAATGTAGGCAAGGGTTACTCCAAGCGGAGCCTCCCTTTTTTTCCAAAAATTGTGCCCCACACACACCCACCCATTCAGTGGCAGCACTTGTGCCCTAGTTGTACACTTCACAGCTAGATTTGCATCAAGCACATTCAAAAATGCGCCATACTTAACCGTCCCCAGGATGACACCGGGGTAGGTAGCAAAGTCTTTCCTGATCCCAGCTCTGTTCATCTTGGATCATTTTTAAAAACAATGTAAGCAAGGGTTACTCCAAGCGGAGTCTCCCTTTTTTTCCAAAAATTGTGCCCCACACACACCCACCCATTCAGTGGCAGCACTTGTGCCCTAGTTGTACACTTCACAGCTAGATTTGCATCAAGCACATTCAAAAATACACCATACTTAACCGTCCCCAGGATGACACCGGGGTAGATAGCAAAGTCTTTCCTGATCCCAGCTCTGTTCATCTTGGATCATTTTTAAAAACAATGTAAGTAAAGGTTACTTCAAGCGGAGTCTCCCTTTTTTTCCAAAAATTGTGCCCCACAAACACCCACCCATTCAGTGGCAGCACTTGTGCCCTAGTTGTACACTTCACAGCTAGATTTGCATCAAGCACATTCAAAAATACGCCATACTTAACCGTCCCCAGGATGACACCGGGGTAGGTAACAAAGTCTTTCCTGATCCCAGCTCTGTTCATCTTGGATCATTTTTAAAAACAATGTAAGCAAGGGTTACTCCAAGCGAAGTCTCCCTTTTTTTCCAAAAAGTGTGCCCCACACACACCCACCCATTCAGTGGCAGCACTTGTGCCCTAGTTGTACACTTCACAGCTAGATTTGCATCAAGCACATTCAAAAATACGCCATACTTAACCGTCCCCAGGATGACACCGGGTAGGTAGCAAAGTCTTTCCTGATCCCAGCTCTGTTCATCTTGGATCATTTTTAAAAACAATGTAAGCAAGGGTTACTCCAAGCGGAGTCTCCCTTTTTTTCCAAGAATTGTGCCCCTCACACACCCACCCATTCAGTGGCAACACTTGTGCCCCAGTTGTACACTTCACAGCTAGATTTGCATCAAGCACATTCAAAAATACGCCATACTTAACCATCCCCAGGATGACACCGGGGTAGGTAGCATAGTCTTTCCTGATCCCAGCTCTGTTCATATTGGATCATTTTTAAAAACAATGTAAGCAAGAGTTACTCCAAGCGGAGTCTCCCTTTTTTTCCAAAAATTGTGCCCCACACACACCCACCCATTCAGTGGCAGCACTTGTGCCCTAGTTGTACACTTCACAGCTAGATTTGCATCAAGCACATTCCAAATCCACAAGCATTTACTCTCCCCAGGATGACACAGGGGTAGTAAATTCCTTGTGGATCCATGACTTGTTCATTTTGATGAACGTTAGTCTGTCCACATTGTCACTGGACAGACGCGTGCGCTTATCTGTTAGCACACACCCAGCAGCACTGAAGACACGTTCAGAGACAACGCTGGCAGCTGGACACAACAAAATCTCCAAGGCGTAAGTGGAGAGCTCTGGCCATTTTTCAAGATTTGAAGCCCAGAATGAGCAAGGCTCCATTTGCAAAGTCATGGCATCGATGTTCATTTGGAGATACTCCTGTATCATCCTCTCCAGCCGTTGACTATGTGTCCGACTTGTTGTCTCTTGTGGCCTTGCAAAGGAGGGTCTAAAAAAATTATGAAAAGATTCAATAAAATTGCTGTTACCAGCACCAGATACGGTGCTACTGGCACGGGTAGACTGTTGAAGATGACGAGACTGTCCCATGTTTGTTAAGTTACAACTGGGAGATTCACTCCCGGCACCTGCACGGTTGTTTGGTGGAAAAGCTGAGGTAAGATCGAGTAACAGCTTCTGCTGATACTCCTGCATACGTGCGTCCCTTTCTATGGCTGGAATTATGTCACAAAATTTGGACTTGTACCGGGGATCTAATAGTGTGGCAAGCCAGTAGTCATCATCACTTCTAATTTTGACAATACGAGGGTCATGTTGGAGGTAGTGCAGCAAGAAGGCACTCATGTGTCTTGCGCAGCCATGCGGACCAAGTCCACGCTGTGTTTGTGGCATAGAGGTGCTAACGGTTCTTTCTTCCTCTGACATCTCCCCCCAACCTCTTTCAACTGAAATTTGACCAAGGTCTCCCTCATCCGCTGAGTCTTCCATGTCCATGGACAGTTCGTCCTCCATTTCTTCATGTTCTCCTGCACCTTCCTCAACATTTCGCCTGCTACCATGCGCCCGTGTTGATCCCTGTCCCCCATGGTCCCATGCCTGCCGCGTTGGTGATGATGAACATCTGGACCTTGGTGATGTTGTTGTGTCTTGCGCATATGAATCCTCCTGTAGTTCCTCCCCTTCCTGTTGCCCCACCCCCTGACTCCGAATAGTGTTTAGCGTGTGCTCCAGTATGTAAATGACTGGAATTGTCATGCTGATAATGGCATTGTCAGCGCTAAACATATTCGTCGCCATGTCGAAACTGTGCAGAAGGGTGCATAGGTCCTTGATCTGAGACCACTCCATCAGGGTGATCTGCCCCACCTCTGCATCTTGTTGGCCCAGGCTATACGTCATGACGTATTGCACCAGGGCTCGGCGGTGCTGCCACAGTCGCTGTAACATGTGGAGAGTCAAATTCCAGCGTGTCGCCACATCGCATTTCAGGCGATGAACCGGCAGGCCGAAAGACTTCTGGAGCGATGCAAGTCGCTCAGCTGCGGCGGTTGAACGGCGGAAGTGAGCAGACAGTTTTCGTGCCCTGGTCAGAAAGCCATCTAGGCCGGGATAGTGTGTTAAAAATTGCTGGACAACAAGGTTCAACACGTGAGCCATACAAGGCAGGTGTCTCACCTTGCCCAGGCGAAGGGCTGCACCCAGGTTTGCAGCATTGTCGCACACGGCCTTACCAGGCTGCAGGTTGAGTGGAGACAACCATTTATTAAACTCGGACCGCAGAGCTGACCACAACTCCTCAGCTGTGTGACTCCTATTCCCAAGACATGTCAAGCTAAAGAACGCCTGATGCCGTTGCGCTCTGCTGCCAGCATAGTAATGAGGGGTGCGTGATTCCTTCTGCGCAGTGAGAACGCTGGTGGCCTGACCAGGCAGGCTTTGGGCGGAGGTGGAGGACACAGATGAGGTGGAGGAGGCAGAAGCAGTGGCGGAACTTGGACAGACAGAGGATTGACACACAAGTCGTGGGGACGGCAAGGCTTGTGCAGCAGACCCTTCACCATCTATCACCATAGTTACCCAGTGCCCAGTCAGCGACATGTAACGCCCCTGTCCATGCTTATTCGTCCAAGTATCGGTGGTGAAATGCACCCATTCACACACAGAGTTTCTCAAGGAAGCGGTGATGTTGTGTGCGACATGCTGGTGTAGCCCGGGCACACCTTTCTTAGAGAAGTAGTGGCGACTGGGCATCTGGTACTGGGGCACAGCGACAGACATAAGGTCTCTAAAATCCTGTGTGTCCACCAGGCGGAAAGGCAGCATTTCGGTAGCCAAGAGCTTACAGAGGGATAAAGTCAACCTCTTAGCTTTGTCATGGGTCGCAGGAAATGGCCTTTTATTTGTCCACATCTGAGGGACAGAGATCTGGCTGCTGTGTGTAGACGGTGTTGAGTAGGGTATCCCTGGAAAAATTCAGGTTTGTGAGGAAAGTGCAGGCCTAGACATGATGTTGCCTTCATCCAACGTTGGTGCTATCGATGTCTGAGAGAGCTGTACACACGCACTTGTTTCCCCTTCCAAACCAACTGACGACCTACCAAGCAAACTGCCTGTTGCGGTTACAGTGGTGGAAGTTGTGCGTGGAAAACTAGGTGTGACAGCTGTCCCCACAGTCCTAGAAGATGAAGAGCGCGCGGATGCACTGGAAGGGGCCGGCCGTGGATGGTTCTCTCCGCTAGGCCGCATTGCAGCACGGTGAGCTTCCCACTGGGACATATGATATTTATTCATGTGACGATTCATGGTAGAAGTTGTCAAACTGCTGAGGTTTTGCCCTCTACTAACAGAATCACGACAAATTTTACAGATCACATAATTTGGGCGATCTTTTTCTATGTCAAAAAAGGACCAGGCTAGGCAAGGCTTAGAGGGCATGCGACCTGCCGAGCCCCCCCGACTAGTGCTCAGAGGCCGAGTGGTGGCTGATGATGCAGTTGTAGACGTGCTACCAGTGCTCCGACTCTGTCCAGGAAGGCGCAAGGTAACTTCGTCATCAGTTGCATCCTCCTCCACCGCCTCTGTTGACCTCCTCGAGTGCCTGACTGTGGGTTGACAGTAGGTGGGATCTAGAACTTCCTCATCAATTGTTGTGCTTGCACTCCCCTCACCCTCAGACTGAGCCTCTTCTTGCCCTGACCGAATATTTAAGTTGTCATCACAATCTGGTATCTGCGTCTCATCGTCATCAGTATGTTCCTCATTGTCTATAACAACAGGTGTTACAGTTTGTGAAAAAGGGTCAACATTATGCTCAGAAACTTGGTCCTCACGGCCTGAATAAGAGTCACAAAGGTTCTGGGCATCACTGAAGACCATTTCCTGGTCTGTACTCACTGTAGCTTGGGAGCAGACCTCTGATTCCCAGGCTATAGTGTGACTGAACAGCTCTGCAGACTCAGCCATCTCAGTTCCACCATACTGTGCAGGGTGGATGGAGACTTCAGAGCTGGGAGAAAGCAAGTTTGATTGGGATGACAACTCAGAGGACTGGTGTTTTTTGGATGCGGTAGTTGAGGTGGCGGAGAGGGCACTTGTTGGACCACTTGAGATCCATTCCAGCATTTTCCTTTTTTGGCCATCATCTACCTTTGTTCCAGTTGTTCGTGTCCGTAAAAAAGGGAGCACATTGGATTGTCCACGGTAAGTAGTAGACATCTTACTTTTGCTGGTAGATGGTCTATCTTCAGCAGATGTTAATGGAGCTTTGTCTCCTTCCCCACGGACAAACCCTTTTTTTCCTTTTCCAACACGCCTCTTCCCCTTTCCACCAGCATCTGTCATTTTGACACTCATTTTGATTGCGACAAGATTGTGCACTTTAAATGTGGTAGTAAAAATTGAGAGGTGGTGTAGATTGCAGCGGTGGTCTAGCTTTATTAACAGCAGAATAAACAACAATAATTATCCCTGACAATGCAACTACAGCCCTTAAACTGGCAGCATAAATTGCTAGTATAATAGCTTTGTAACAATGAGCTTGGATGTTCAATGCAGACGTGATGCAAATATCTTTGCACTAGTGGGACAATACAGAAGTCCAACAGCCACTTTTAGGATGCCACTAAGTTCACTCAGTGTTTGCTAGTAAAATGGCTTAGTAACAATGAGTTTGAGTGTGCAATGCAGGCAGACGTGCTGCAAATATCTTTGCACTAGTGGGACAATACAGAAGTCCAACAGCCATGTTTAGGATGCCACTAAGTTCACTCAGTGTTTGCTAGTATAATGGCTTAGTAACAATGAGTTTGAGTGTGCAATGCAGGCAGACGTGCTGCAAATATCTTTGCACTAGTGGGACAATACAGAAGTCCAACAGCCACGTTTAGGATGCCACTAAGTTCACTCAGTGTTTGCTAGTATAATGGCTTAGTAACAATGAGTTTGAGAGTGCAATGCAGGCAGACGTGCTGCAAATATCTTTGCACTAGTAGGACAATACAGAAGTCCAACAGCCACTTTTAGGATGCCACTAAGTTCACTCAGTGTTTGCTAGTAGAATGGCTTAGTAACAATGAGTTTGAGTGTGCAATGCAGGCAGACGTGCTGCAAATATCTTTGCACTAGTGGAACAATACAGAAGTCCAACAGCCACGTTTAGGATGCCACTAAGTTCACTCAGTGTTTGCTAGTATAATGGCTTAGTAACAATGAGTTTGAGTGTGCAATGCAGGCAGACGTGCTGCAAATATCTTTGCACTAGTGGGACAATACAGAAGTCCAACAGCCACGTTTAGGATGCCACTAAGTTCACTCAGTGTTTGCTAGTAGAATGGCTTAGTAACAATAAGTTTGAGTGTGCAATGCAGGCAGACGTGCTGCAAATATCTTTGCACTAGTGGGACAATACAGGAGTCCAACAGCCACGTTTAGGATGCCACTAAGTTCACTCAGTGTTTGCTAGTAGAATGGCTTAGTAACAATGAGTTTGAGTGTGCAAAGGGCAGGAGGGTACAGTGGCAGGGTTGTGGGTCTCTGGGTAGAGGAAAGGAAGCCTGCCTTTCTATCCCTTCTAATGGGGAAATGCAGCAGTATCGGAGATAGGAGCTGCGCCAGCGGTGACTGACATCAAGGACGCAGAAGGCAGATAATGGCGTGCTGGAGGAAACTGTCCGTTTTTATACTGCAGGGACATGTGACATGGACATCCTATCACACATGCCCATGCTTCTCTGGCTAAAAGTAGACTTAGCTGTGTGTGTGTCCGGGATTTGGCTGACATGATGACTTACACTATTACAGCGGAAAGCCAGCTAGGAATTAGCTGGTCTTTTTGCTGCTAGAACCGTTCTCGAACGTATCTAGAACTATCGAGCTTTAGCAAAAAGCTCGAGTTCTAGTTCAATCTAGAACAGCCCCCAAAATAACTCGAGCCGCGAACTGGAGAACCTCGAACCGCGCTCAATTCTAGTCTACACTACTACGCAGGTACTGCACTGAGATAGTACATTGTTTAAGCAGCTGCATGTAATACTATTGTATGTTTTGAGGATTTCGATAGCGTTGGGGCAATGACAGCCAGAGACGAGTTTGTGGTACAAGATGTTTATGATATGTAACCACGGTAGATACACAACGGAAATACACAGTATAACAAACACATGAAAATACCTTTCCGAAACGGAGCGAAGGGGATTCCCGGGGCCACGCACCGGACTCCCCCAGGGAGACCACCAGAGCGAACCCCTATACAGGGACTGTCCGGCAATCAACCCCGGAAGGCCTAAATGCGCCGCAGCCGGGACACAAGGGGCAAGCGGTAAAGTCCAGAAGTGTCCGTACGGAATGATTGTCCAGAGTGGTTACGAACCAGAGAGAACCGGGCAGAGTGCTGACCCAAGATGGCAGACGGAGAGAAACCGGGTAAGGTCCAGAGTCGGTCGGTCGATAGTCTTTAGGAGGATCCAAAGGCAATCTGGATTAGCAGCAGCAAAGCAGGAGCACACAGCAAGCAGTATACTCAGGCACTGGACTAGGCTTAGAGGCGGCCTTTTAAGCAGCTGGACAGGAAGTAGGGCAACAGAACATAAAACTCCATGTTAACCGAGGGCAAGCTCTTTCAAAAGAGGACTGGAAAACCCGGAAACCTGACATTACTCCCCCCCCAGAAACGGCCTCAGGACGGATCAGGGCCCGGCTTGTCCGGGTACCGTCGATGAAACTGAGCGATCTTCCGGGGTGCTCGAATGTTACCCACCGGTTCCCAGGAATCGTCCTTGGGGGCGTACCCCTGCCAACGTACCAGATACTGAAGCCGACGACGATGGAGCCGGGAGTCAATAATGTCCTCAACCACGAACTGCTCCTCGCCGTCGACCATCACAGGTGGAGGAGGAGGCACGACACGACCATGAAACGTATTGGGAGAGACGGATTTGAGGAGAGAAACATGAAAGACCGGGTGTACCTTTAGATGGTGCGGTAACCGCAGCCGACAGGCCACAGGGCTCACGATCCCGGTGATCTTGAATGGACCGATGAATTTTTGTCCCAGCTTCTGCGAAGGGACACCCAATCTCAGGTTCTTGGTGGATAACCATACAGAGTCCCCTACCTTATACATGGGTGCCGGTTTCCGGTGAGCGTCTGCCGATCTCTTGTAACGCTCCTGAGCTGTAGCCACAGTGTCCTTCAGAACCTCCAGATTTTGTCGTAGCTCTGTCAATCTGTCCTCCACCGCAGGCACTGAGACCGCAACCGGTGACCTAGGCAAAATAGTCGGATGGTAACCCAAGTTAGCAAAGAAGGGCGTTACCTTAGTGGAGCTGCTCTGAGTGTTGTTATACGAGAACTCCGCCAACGGAAGCATCTTCAACCAATCGTCCTGCAGATGGCTGACATAACAGCGAAGGTATTGTTCCAGGGTTTGATTGGTCCGTTCGGTCTGCCCATTTGTCTGAGGATGGTATGCAGAAGACAAACAGACATCAATCTGGAGTGCCGTACAAAACCCCTTCCAGAACCTAGACGTGAACTGCACGCCCCGGTCAGAGATGATCTCGTCTGGTACCCCATGCAATCGGAATACGTTCTGGATAACCAGATCCACTGTCTCTGAGGCTGAGGGAAGACCGGCACACGGAATAAAGTGAGCAGCTTTAGTCAACCGATCCACCACCACTAAAATGGTATTGTGACCGTCTGAGACGGGCAACTCCACAATAAAATCCATTGAGATAGACCCCCAAGGGCGAGATGGCACGGGTAACGGTTGGAGGAGTCCTGTAGGAGCCACACGAGGGACCTTGCACCGGGCACAAACCACACATGAGTGGACATAGTCCTTTACGTCCTTTAAACAGGTAGGCCACCAGAAAAAACGGTTCAGAAATTCCTGCGTCTTCTGTACCCCCCTATGACCAGCCAACACGGAGTCATGGACCAACTTGAGAACCCGAAGTCTTACGGCCTCCGGGACATAAATGCGTCGCTCTCTCAACCACACACCATTCCGAAGAACAAGAGTTACATCATTCGGGGGGGCAGCAAGAAATACGTCACCATCATAGGCCAGCTTGATGTCCTTCCACAAGTCCTGGTCCTGGATTACTCCAACGAAATTGGCATCCGATAACACGGTCTGAGACGGGGTTCCAGGCACGGAGTCCACGGCGTGGATTCGGGACAAGGCATCGGCTTTCCCATTACGTGAACCTGGACGGTATGTAACGACAAAATTGAACTGGTTAAGGAATAGGCTCCAACAGGCTTGCCGTGGAGACAGGCACCTGGCAGACTTAAGAAATTCCAGATTACGATGATCTGTGAGTACTATCACTTGCTGCGCGGCTCCCTGTAAGTGGTGTCTCCATTCCTTGAAAGCGGAAATAATCGCTAACAATTCTTTGTCCGCAATGTCATAGTTCCTTTCTGCAGGGGACAACCGGCGGGAAAAGAAAGCACACGGATGTAAGAGACTCTTGTCCCCAGTCCTTTGAGAAAGGATGGCCCCTAATGCGTAGTCGGAAGCGTCGACTTCCACGATAAAGGGAAGTGCGGGATTCGGATGTACCAATATAGGCGCTGAGGTAAAACAGACCTTGAGACGATGGAAAGCTTCCTGGGCCTGGGCGGACCACACAAACTTCTGTCCTTTCTTGGTTAACAGAGTGATGGGACGAACGATCTCTGAAAAATTACGGATAAAACGTCGGTAAAAGTTGGCAAAACCGACAAGCGTTGTACCTCTTTGATGTTTCCCGGTTCCGGCCAGTCTAGAATTGCTTGTATTTTGCCAGACTCCATGTTCAGTCCCTGAGGAGAGATGACATAACCTAAGAATTGTATCTGTGAGCAATGGAATTCGCATTTCTCCAGTTTGATGTACAGGTGGTTTTCCCTCAGCCGGGTAAGTACGGTCTTGACGTGCTCCTGGTGTTCCTGTAGGGAATCAGAAAAGATTAGGATATCGTCCAGATAAATCACCATGAATTGGTCCATGATATCCCTAAAAATATCGTTAACTAGATGTTGGAAAGCCGCGGGAGCGTTACAAAGTCCAAAAGGCATCACTAGGTACTCAAAATGTCCATACCGACATCGGAACGCGGTCTTCCACTCGTCTCCGGGACGTATGCGGAGTAGATTGTATGCCCCACGGAGGTCCAATTTGGTGAATATTTTTGCCTGTTGGACCCTCTCCAATAGCTCAGGAATCAATGGTAACGGATACCGGTTCCGGATGGTTATTTTATTCAGTTCCCGGTAGTCAATACAGGGTCTTAGAGTCCCCTCTTTCTTTTTCACAAAAAAGATGGGTGCCCCTGCTGGTGAGGTAGACGGACGAATAAATCCCTTAGCTAGACTTTCATCAATGTAGTTTTTTAGTGCTTCTAGCTCAGGTGCCGCCAACGGGTAGACATGACCAAACGGGATCTCCGCCCCTGGGAGTAAGTCTATGGGGCAATCATACGGTCTATGCGGGGGAAGCCGATCGGCTTTTCTTTTGTCGCATATGTCCGCAAAGTCGTTATACACCGGGGGTAGAACAGGTACCTGTACAGTGCCCTCCGCATTCGGTGTTACTGGAACCGGAACAGTTGGACTAATGGTCGGAATACTCTGCGGTGGGAAGGATATTTCCTTAGTTTCCCAATCGATGACCGGATTTGTAGACCGTAGCCACGGAATACCTAAAATAATCGGAAAATGAGGAGAATAAATTAGCATGAAAACAAGGGTCTCCTGCTGACCTGGCTTCATGACGCACTCTAGCGGTACGGTTTCCCGATCAACTGGTCCAGAGATTAACGGAGATCCGTCTACCGTCTCCATGGTAACCGGTGAGGCTCTTTGCTGAGTCCGGATACCGTGTTTCCTGGCAAAAGAGGAGTCCATGAAATTTCCCCCTGCCCCAGAATCTATCATTGCAGAGGTAGGTATTAGCTGTCCCTCCCACCGGATCTGAATGGGGAGCGAGCAATGGGTATATTTCCCTTCCGAGTCCTTCGGTGAGGTTGACATTACAGTCAAGGGAAATACCGCATCCAAGTGTCCACTTGCCTCAGAGATATCGGACTCTGCGTCCGTGTTGTCACACTCTGCCATGGCTGCCAATACCTTATTTGGGCGATTCGGACGTTTCGGGCAGTCGATCAAGAAATGGTCCGATTGACCGCAATAGAAACACAGACGCTCACGGAGCCGGTGTTCGCGACGTTCATTGGTCTCTCGCTTTTGCAGAGAGTCCACTTGCATAGGAACGTCCTCGGCCTCCCGTGGCGTCCTGAGAGCGGGTTCTCTGGAAGGAAATGCAAAGTTGTTTACACGGTTTACAGCTGCCCATTTTTCCTGTCTACGTTCCGTCAAGCGGGTATCAATACGCACACAGTGCTGGAGAAACAGTTCAAAATCCCCTGGAGATTCAGAACGAGCTAACTCGTCCTTGATGGTACCGGACAACCCCTTTCTGAAAACAGACAATAATGCATTGTTTCCCCAGTCGGTGTCTACCACTAACCTCTTGAACTCAGTGGCGTATTCAACTACAGAACGCTTTCCCTGACGTAAGGAAAGGAGAGCCGATTCAGCGGTAGCACGGCGATTCGGATCATCAAACATCTGCGCCATTGCGGTCAGAAAATCATCTAGGTGATTTAAACGGATGTCCCGGTTCTCTATCATAGGATTAGCCCAAGCCAGTGCTCGTGAGGTTAATAACATAATTATACATAACACTTTGGACCGGTCAGAACGGTAATAATCAGCATGTACATCAAAAAACAGTATACATTGGTTCACAAATCCACGAAACTGACTACGGTCACCATTGAAACGGAATGGGGGTAACCTAGGCATACCGGCAGCTGATACGGACGTAGTGGGGCCGGCTTCCTGAGCCTCCACTCTGACTTGCAAGTCCTGTATAGCCGGACCCAGTACCTGGTGATCATGGCCCAGCTGTGCCTCCATATCTCTAAGTTTAGTCTGCACCACCTCCATCTCCTGCTGCAAGGAGTTAATCATAGAAAAGAGCTGATCTACTCCTCGTGTCTCAGTCATTGCCCCAGCGAAATCCTCTTGCGGCCTGAGTATAATGTAATACTATTGTATGTTTTGAGGATTTCGATAGCGTTGGGGCAATGACAGCCAGAGACGAGTTTGTGGTACAAGATGTTTATGATATGTAACCACGGTAGATACACAACGGAAATACACAGTATAACAAACACATGAAAATACCTTTCCGAAACGGAGCGAAGGGGATTCCCGGGGCCACGCACCGGACTCCCCCAGGGAGACCACCAGAGCGAACCCCTATACAGGGACTGTCCGGCAATCAACCCCGGAAGGCCTAAATGCGCCGCAGCCGGGACACAAGGGGCAAGCGGTAAAGTCCAGAAGTGTCCGTACGGAATGATTGTCCAGAGTGGTTACGAACCAGAGAGAACCGGGCAGAGTGCTGACCCAAGATGGCAGACGGAGAGAAACCGGGTAAGGTCCAGAGTCGGTCGGTCGATAGTCTTTCAGGAGGATCCAAAGGCAATCTGGATTAGCAGCAGCAAAGCAGGAGCACACAGCAAGCAGTATACTCAGGCACTGGACTAGGCTTAGAGGCGGCCTTTTAAGCAGCTGGACAGGAAGTAGGGCAACAGAACATAAAACTCCATGTTAACCGAGGGCAAGCTCTTTCAAAAGAGGACTGGAAAACCCGGAAACCTGACACTGCAGCTACATCTTGTAAAAATCATTATCCATAACCCTTATCCATACAGCAGTGATCTTAATGCGCTGTTCCCACACACTATACACTGAAATTTCATAATAGTGTGAGTCACAGAGTGACTTACACTATTACAGCGGAAAGCCAGCTAGTAATTAGCTGGTCTTTTTGCTGCTAGAACCATTCTCGAACGTATCTAGAACTATCGAGCTTTAGCAAAAAGCTCGAGTTCTAGTTCGATCTAGAACAGCCCCCAAAATCACTCGAGCCGCGAACTGTAGAACCTCGAGCCGTGAACCGCGCTCAACTCTAGCGGCAACTGATAAGGGGGGCATAATTTAGGCTGATGCAATTCAAGTATGCATCTGCGTCTTAAACCCGTTTGCATTCCAAATCATGAGTCAAATGTATGTCAGGCATGCTTGCTATTCATCCACACAGACTAAAGATGACGACGGGTCTCAGTAGAGAAGATGACTGGTTTAATCACCAAAGTTCAAATACATTTATAGAAGTCAGTTGAATAGGAGCCAATAATATGTTCACTCCGTCTATTGGGTGACAGAGAGTGACAGCTAGAGAGAGACAGAGAGAGATGGATAGAGAGAAAAAGACAGAGAAATACATAGAGAGAGAAAAAGAGAGCCAGACAGAGATAGAGAGAAACAGACAGAGCCAGACAGAGAAAGAGACAGAGGGAGAGAGAGACAGGCAGACAGGGAGAGAGAGATAGAGTGAGTGAGACAGACAGACAGAGTGTGAGACAGAGAGTATGAGACAGAAAGAAAGAGAGAGAGAGACACAGACAGACTGAGCGATAGACAGATAGAGAGATAGACAGAGAGGGAGACAGACAGACAGAGAAGAAAACATACAGAAAGGGAGAATGGGAGAGAGACAGAGAGACACTTAGTTACTATCCAAGGCAACACCAGGTACTACAGCTAGTTATTTATATTTGCCAAATGCCAGAATAATGAGAGAGAGAGAGAGAGAGAGAGAGAGAGAAAGTGTTAAGGCATTTGTATTAATATCTGCAAAATCAAAAGTTTACATACACTAAGGGGTACTTTGCACGTTGCAAAATCGCTAGCTGATTGTAGCGATGTCGAGCGCGATAGTCCCCGCCCCCGTCGCAGATGCGATATCTTGTGATAGCTGCCGTAGCGAACATTATCGCTACGACAGCTTCACACGCACTTACCTGCCCTGAAACGTTGCTCTGGCCGGCGATCCGCCTCCTTACTAAGGGGGCGGGTTGTGCGGCGCTACAGCGACGTCACACGGCAGGCGAACAATAGAAGCGGAGGGGCGGAGATGAGCAGGACATAAACCTCCTTCCTTCCTCATTGCAGGCGGGACGCAGGTAAGGAGATGTTCCTTGCTCCTGCGGCTTCATACAAAGCGATGTGTGCAGCCGCAGGAGCGAGGAACAAGATCGTACCTGTCGCTGCAGCGAAATTATGGAAATGACCGACACTACACAGATCACCGATTTTCTACACTTTTGCGATTGTTTATCGGTGCTTCTAGGCTTTACACATTGCGACTTCGCTACCGACGCCGGATGTGCGTCACTTTCGATTTGACCCCGACGAGATTGCTGTAGCGATGTCGCAACGTGCAAAGCCCCCCTAAGAATAATATGTTTTTAAACAATATGGGACATCCCATATGATGATGTCATGTCTTTGGATGCTTATGATAAGTTTATTGGCAACATCTGAGTTAGAGACATACCTGTGGATGTGTTTTAATGCACACCTGAAACACACTTCATCTTTGGGTAGCATCACGGGAAAGTTAAAAGAAATCAGCCAAGATCTCAGGAAGAAAATTGTGGACTTGCACAAGTCTGTTTCACCCTTGGGTGCAATTTACTGATACCTGAAGGTGCCTCATTCATCTGTACAAAAACAATTATACGCAAGTACAAACAAGATAGGACTGTCCTGACATCATACCGCTGAGGAAGGAGATAGGTTCTGTGTACCAGAGATGAACATGCTTTGGACAGACATGTACATATCAACCCAAGAACAAAACCAAAAGACATTGTGAAGATGTTAGCTGGTAAGATTGTGTCATTATCCACAGTGAAATGAGAACTGTATCAATATGGGCTATGGGCTGAAAGGCCACTCTGCCAGGGAGAAGCCATTACTCCAAAAGAAACATAGAAAAGTCAGATTAATGTTTACAAATGAACATAGATCTTAATCTTTAAGTTTTGTTTCCATACTTATGTAGGAAGCTTGGTTCTGCTCAAATATTTATGTATTAAACTTTCTTTCTGTTTCCATACTTATACTTACTTATGCTTGGTTTTTCTCTCGTATCCATATAGGAAGCTCAGTTCTGTTTCTGTAGCTATATAGTAATATTTATTCATTTATATAGTGCTATTAATTCCACAGCGCTTTACATACATTGCCAACACTGTCCCATTTGCAGCTCACAATCTAAGTTCTCTATCAGTATGTTTTTGGAGTAAGGGAGGAAACCGGAGAAACCCACGCAAACACTGGGAGAACATATAAACTCCTTGCAGATGTTGTCCTTGGTGAGAGTTGAACCAGGACCCCAGTGCTGCAAGACTGCAGTGCTAACCACTGAGCCACTGTGCCACCCAGTAGTAAGATCATTTCTGCCCTGCTATACAGTCATATGAAAAAGTTTGGGCACCCCTATTAATGTTAACCTTTTTTCTTTATAACAATTTGGGTTTTTGCAACAGCTATTTCAGTTTCATATATCTAATAACTGATGGACTGAGTAATATTTCTGCATTGAAATGAGGTTTATTGTACTAACAGAAAATGTGCAATCCGCATTTAAGCAAAATTTGACTGGTGCAAAAGTATGGGCACCCTTATCAATTTCTTGATTTGAACACTCCTAACTACTTTTTACTGACTTACTAAAGCACTAAATTGGTTTTAGAACCTCATTGAGCTTTGAACTTCATAGGCAGGTGTATCCAATCATGAGAAAAGGTATTTAAGGTGGCCACTTGCAAGTTGTTCTCCCATTTGAATCTCCTATGAAGAGTGGCATCATGGGCTCCTCAAAACAACTCTCAAATGATCTGAAAACAAAGATTATTCAACATAGTTGTTCAGGGGAAGGATACAAAAAGTTGTCTCAGAGATTTAAACTGTCAGTTTCCACTGTGAGGAACATAGTAAGGTAATGGAAGAACACAGGTACAGTTCTTGTTAAGCCCAGAAGTGGCAGGCCAAGAAAAATATCAGAAAGGCAGAGAAGAAGAATGGTGAGAACAGTCAAGGACAATCCACAGACCACCTCCAAAGACCTGCAGCTTCATCTTGCTGCAGATGGTGTCAATGTGCATCGGTCAACAATACAGCGCACGTTGCTCAAGGAGGAGCTGTATGGGAGAGTGATGCGAAAGAAGCCGTTTCTGCAAACATTCCACAAACAGAGTCACCTGAGGTATGCAAAAGAACATTTGGACAAGCCAGTTACATTTGGAAGAAGGTCCTGTGGACTGATGAAACAAAGATTGAGTTGTTTGGTCATACAAAAAGGCTGTATGCATGGAGGCAAAAAAACACGGCATTCCAAGAAAAGCACTTGCTACCCACAGTAAAATTTGGTGGAGGTTCCATCATGGTTTTGGGCTGTGTGGCCAATGCTGGCACCGGGAATCTTGTTAAAGTTGAGGGTCGCATGAATTCAACTCAGTATCAGCAGATTCTTGACAATAATGTGCAAGAATCAGTGATGAAGTTGAAGTTACGCAGGGGATGGATATTTCAGTAAGACAATGATCCAAAACACCGCTCCAAATCTACTCAGGCATTCATGCAGAGGAACAATTACAATGTTCTGGTATGGCCATCCCAGTCCCCAAACCTGAATATCATTGAACATCTGTGGGATGATTTGAAGCGTGCTGTCCATGCTCGGCAACCATCAAACTTAACTGAACTGGAATTGTTTTGTAAACAGGAATGGTCAAATATACCTTCATCCAGGATCCAGTAACTCATTAAAAGCTACAGGAAGCGACTAGAGGCTGTTAGTTTTGCAAAAGGAGGATCTACAAAATATTAATGTCACTTTTATGTTGAGGTGCCCATACTTTTGCACCCGGTCAAATTGCACATTTTCTGTTAGTACAATAAACGTCATTTCAATCCAGAAATATTACTTAGTCCATCAGTTATTAGATATATGAAACTGAAATAGCTGTGGCAAAAACCCAAATTGTTATAAAGAAAAAAGGTTAACATTAATAGGGGTGCCCAAACTTTTTCATATGACTGTATATGTACCAAGCTCAATTCTGTTTTTGTATCTTTGTAGTAAGCTTGGTTTTGTTCCTGTATGTTTGCAATAAATTTGGTTCTGTTGTTGCTTATATGTTGTAAGCTCTATTCTAATACAATATCTATGTACTAGTTTCCATTGTTTTTAAATCCTGCAATTTATGCTGCTCAATTGCAGTACTCTGAGATAAGCAGGCTATAGATATGCTGCTTTAGCTTCTGGACAGGTCCTTTCTAATTGTCGTCCCTCCCCCTCTAAAATTTACCAGCCAGCTCCTTTCCCCAGTCATTCTAAACATATGCAGTGTCCCCATGATATTATTGATAGTTCATCTGTTAGCTGAAATACTCATATTACAGACAGAAAATCTCACCTCTTCTTTGAATTGTACTGTAGAAGAAAGACAGGAGCTGGAGGTCATATCATCACATGTGACAGATCAAGAACACGGCAAAACTTTACCGGCATGTATGGACTTACTTCATTTCTGATCGGCTTTACAATGTTTTAACCTCATACTGTGTGTGTCATGGATCGTGTCACTGCACACATGTCAGCTAATTTAAACAGCTGACATGTGTGCCTGCCAGGCAAGAGTGGATGCATATTCCTCCGCACCTATTAACCCTTTACATCTCGCTGTCAAAATCTGACAACGAGATGTAGCAGTGCACCACGGTAAGCAATCACTTACCCAGCACCATCAGAAGTCACATGACTCGGTCACGTGACTTCCGATGGTTGCCATGCTAGCACAGGGTCATGTGATGACTCCTGTACCTATAATGAGTCACTCTCTCCCACTGCCGGCAGACTGCCGTGTGTGAGGGGAGAGCTGCTTTTGTGCAGATCAGAGCAATGCTGCTCTGATCTATAGAAAGGAACAAGTGATCAGGCTCCTGAACCTTATAGTCCCCTAGGGGCCCTAGTAAAATAAAAAAAGTTATAAAAAATGTAAAAAAAATGAATAAAATAAATAAAAAAGTTCAGATCACCCTCCATTTGCCCCATTAAAAATTAAAGGGTTAAAAAAATGAAATATATACAGATATGTGGTATCACTGTATTCAGAAAATATAAAATCAATTAAACTGATTAGTAAACGGCGTAGTAGCAAAAAAATTCCAAATGCCAAAATTACGTTTTTTGGTCGCTGCAAATTTTGTGCAAAATGCAATAAGAAGCGATTAAAATGTAGCATCTGCTCAAAAACGGTACCGTTAAAAACATCAGCTTGAGACTCAAAAAATAAGCCAAAAGTGACCCCCATTATCAAGAAAAATGAGAACTCTACGGGTCACGGAAAATGGCGTTAAAAGTGCGCCACTTTTTTGGACAAACTTGTGATTTTCTTTTAATTTCTTACCTATACATGTTTGGTGTTTACAAACTCATATTGACCTGAGGCATCACACTGACATATCTGTTTGAACATATAGTGAACAGGGTGAATAAAATATCCCAAAAACTATTGTGCAATTGCACTTTTTTTGCAGTTTTTCCACACTTTATTTTTTTTGCTGTTTTCTAGTACACTATATGGTAAAACTTATGGTTTCATTTAAAAGTACAACTCATCTCACAAAAAACAAGCCCTTATATGGCAAGATTGACTGAAAAATAAAAAGGTTATAGCCCTCAGAAGAAGACGGGCAAAAAAAAATGGTAAAACGGAATATCGCACAGGGTGAAGAAGTTAACAAGCTGTGTGCCAGGGAAAACACCTTTAAACATCCTTCTCTGAATCGCACACTCAGTGGTTAATTAAAAACTTCAAAAGTAATAGGCTAATTACAGCTCCTCAGGAGACACCAGTGCATACTTTAGCCAATTTTAATTATTGTTTTCTGTCACTTAACCATTTTTTTTTCATGTGCATATATTGTACCTCACTGCATCTGTATTTTTACAAACAAGGCTGTTTTGTGGTGAAAGGCTGTTTTGTGGGACAGTATCAAATAATTCTTTAAAGTCACATACTTTTAACTATATTCATCAATGGAAAAAGACTACAGCTTTTTCCAAGCAGAAACATTGACAAAACACTTTTAAAAAGACACCTGGCATCTTCCGGGCATCTATTTAGCCTTACCATTGACTTGGATTGAAAACAGCTGTAGAATGGTTAGCTCAGATTTGCTTACTTCTTAGCATCTTTCAAAACTTGAAACAATTAAAATATTTTCACTATCCAGAACATTTAAACAATAAGTCCATTTTTACACAGAAATGTTACATATTCATGCGTTTCAGTGTTTTGTTATTAATTTTTCATGCAAGTTTTGGAGCAAACCCACTCCCAGCTTGCCTGAAAAGATGTTATATGCACTTACCTTTAGCATTCAATATCAGCAAGGTATTATTTTTCTATTTTTCCTTAATTAACTATATTAATTTCACTTACCGCTTGATTTATGCAAAATACAGCATTTTTAAAAATTACAGACTTTGTTTTTACATCCTTTTTACAAAACATTGTTATAGTCTAATTAATTTTACTTGTCCAATATTTCAGAGTTTGTTTTTTTTTACTTCACCTTGTACCATTTTATTGAAGTGTTTTAAAATTTATTGTATGGAATTATAGTTGCTAAAGTTCTTCCGATTCTGCATATCTGACACTGCATCAAACATCCCCTCTGGTTGGTTCATCAACCGAGTAAATAATTTAACAGAAATTGCATTATTCTGCATGTTTTTATACCTGCTGTAGGCTGTAACTTACTGAATTTCTGCTCAGAATAGAGCTGAAAAGAAATTTAAAAGTCACTATGCCATTATATGGAAAATCATAAGCCAGTTCTTTTTTCCTGTAGAAAAAATTGTTGCATGCACTGAGGCTTAGGAGGTTCACATTATGCTTCTGATCCAATTTCATTATTAAATTCTGATGAAAGGCTATTGACCTAGTGGCGAGACTTAAGAAAGTCTATTTTATCAAAAGGTCACTGTGGCTTTATGCTGGGTTATTCTGCAAAAGATAACATTAGAAGAGTTAGAGCCAGGAAACATGAAGATTCTCTAATTTCTATAGATACATGAAAAGACTTCAACACATTAAAATAGACATGATTGTAATAACATGAAGACATTTAGATTTTGCCTAATATATTACGTAAAAAGATCCCAATATTTTATTCAAATCCTGTGGCAAAAATTATTTCAGTTGGGAAATATTAGTCTAAGACAAAGCCTAAATTCTGTCTTGCCATTTTTTTTGAAGAGTTGTCGACCCCAAAAAAGGCCTTAGGAATATCAAACTGTTTCATCATAAAATGGATGGTTACCTAACAGACTTTTCATGTACATTTAACACTGGCTCAACTGATAGTGTTGCTTCCTATTGAGCATCTGTCGAAGATGCTAAAATAAGCTGGCTGAAGAAGGCACCCTTCAAACATAAGGCTGATAGATCAGTTTACTCATGAGGAGTTGACCAAAATACCTGTGAACAGGAGGAAAAGTCTCATTGAGAGTTAAAGAAATTGTGTCATTGAGCGTTATAGAAATCGTTTGTTTGAAGTGATTGCCTCAAAAGATTTAGCAACAAAAATTGAAGCTACTGTGCCTGTCCTCATAAACTATACAGATGAGATGGACAGTGCTGCTCCATATCTTCTCACTACCTGTAATTCAGTGTGATGCTGGAGCTGCTCTTTGCTGCTCCCCTTCCTTTCTGGGATGTTACATCACATTACCATGTAAGGAGAATCAATTTCATTGGACATACTTACCACAATCCCCTATGTCAAGAGGTTAATTAAGTATTTGATGGAAACACCCTCCTCAACAGTCTCCCCCTAAATACTTTATTAACCTTCTGACCCTACCCTTGGTACCCTAAAACATCAGCTCTAATGCTTCAACTGCAAGTCTTTACATTTAGCTGTCAATTAGACGAGCAATGCTAAGCCTTTGCCCCCATTGGTACAGACTTGTTGATCAGAGTTTCTGATATATTCGCCCTGACTGCCTAGCTGGAGACTGTAAAAGACTGAAATTGGGCCCAGCTGTTCTATATCTACAGAATAACTAACGTCCTGAGCTAAGAAAGTGGGAACTGATGTTTCAACTACTTTCTCGATCATCTTCCTTACACAGGGAAGATCACAAGAAACAATAATAACTGTTCAAAATTATACACTAATAACATCCCACGCACATATTTCCCAAAGACATAGGTAACGTCCCAGTTCTAGGATTAGACTATTTAATGCAAAATATTTCATCCAGATTTTGAGATAAATTGATTAGATAGAGTAAGGCAATGGTAAGAATAAGCTTCTTACCGTTTTGCTGCAGCTTTTAGCATTACCGTTTCTGAAAGACTAATTCTCAGTCAACATCCAAGTGCTATCTGCATCTTCAAGACTTTCCTACCTGAATACACCTGATTGTATCACAACACTAATGGATCTCTTCTTATCTCTTGTTCATAATCTACCACCAGGAGGCTTTTAGCAAGATTTCCCTTACACATGGATCCGATTACCATCAGTAACACAGGGAAGCACTTTTATGGCTTCAAATACCAACAAATAAGACAATACCAGTTATATACAGGTGAGTGTTTTCCTTAAAAAGTAACTTAAACCCTTAAACTAATTGGTTGGTTCAGGTCAGACAATGTTGTTCCCACCATGAGTCCTTATTTGTATAATGTTCCAGTACCATTGTTCCCTTATCTTGGTTATTTCAAATGTATCATCCCCTATCTAGAAATTTTCTATAAGGTCCTATATGAAATAGTCCAGCACTATGTGTGTTGTGACCCTCATTCTGCTGGTACAATGACTCTTTACAGTGGCTGTTGTGTCCAGATGGGGGTTTCCCTCAAGCTTCATGGAAGTTGCTGTGGTTGGGAAAAGTTGGATCGGGCCATCTTATCTTGGCTCATGGCTCTCGTCTTTTTAGGATCATCCAGTCTCCTGGCTTGAGACCATGTGCTCCTGACACTGATTTAGGATCTGAAATTGTAGAATACACATGTCTATCATACTGTATAGGCAGTTGTATAAGGCTCGTACATCACTGGTCAGGATATCACACTGTATTTGTAGTATCTGTGAGAAATAAAATCATGTTCTAGGTGCTAGACCAAAAAATATATTATATGAGATCTATTTATTAAGGAAAGGAAAACAAGCATTTGTTAATTGATTTGCCAGCGTCCAGGATTATCTTGTGGATTGTTACATTTTTTATGTTCCATTCAGCCTTTCCACTTTCCCACGTTCTGTGAAGGGCGTGGAGTATTTAAAGCTGCTAATTCCCAGATGCTATAAGATCTCTATAATAACCTCTGCTATAGAATATGTACTTTTACCACTTTTATGAACTCCATTTTTACATACCATCAACATCATGAATTTTTCAGCAGTAACGTTTTCCGTACTGGATATGTTTCAGAGCAGGCCTGAAAAGAAATTCACAAAACACGCACAAACTCATACAAACCACGTTTAGGTTTCTATGACTAATATGCAATCTCTGGAGCAGTAGAGTGGATGAGGGGTATGTTTCTATGAGGTCTTTACAGTTTTTTCTATCCTGTATTAGGCACACGTCTTACAAGACTGGGTGTGTCTGGCCACCTGGGTACTGAGCACTGGTGCCACCCATACTGTTACGTCACCGCCGGAGTCTGCTCCAGTGACTTCTGCTCTGATCGCCAGGCGACGCCATGTTCCTGCTGTGAATGGTGCTAGTGATGGGAGAGGAGTCGATGCCAGCAGCACCAGTGGGTGCAGGCTCCGATCATCCACTGGGCTGGGTTATCTTGGGATCTGCAGTACCACTGGCTGACTGTAGGTGGCGGGTGTCTCCCAGCTGAAGTACCATCATTCAGTTACAGCTAATGGGAAGACACCACACCCTTCTTATTCCCCCTCCTGTCTGCTGGCCTCTGCCAGAGATAGTTCTGATTCTGGCTCATGTGTTATTTGTTTTGTGATTCCTGTGCGCTGACTTGCTTGTTGTTGACTACCCTTCTGCTTGCTGTTTTGTACATCGCTGCCCGACCCGGATCTGACCACTGCTACGTTTTCTGTTTACGCCTTTGCCTGCCGATTCTGTCCCTGTTCTGCTGTTCCTGGTTTGACCCTGCCTGACGACTACTCTCATCGGACTGCAGCCTTCCACGGGTAGAGATCTCCAGGGCCTTGTGTAATTCCAAATCCCTGTATAGGGGTTAAAGGGTTTCAGGGTTCTGGGGTCCTGCTTGGTGAGGGGCTTCCCATTAGTCTGTCCATTACATCCTACCTGAGTCTGTTTATCCAGGCAGGCGTTACACATACCTTGTCCATCACTGACCTTCCTTAGTCAGCTGGCTCCCTGCATCTCACACTCTGTTTCTTTCTGAATCATTTGCTCCTGTAAGAATTTAAGAAGTCAAGGAGTGGAAAATGTCATGGATGTGACAGGTGCCAACGAGGTATGGTACTGGTCTGCATTGGTAAAATACTCTCAATTCTAGGCCCATTTACTGCTTTTTTGTTGGCTGCATCTGTGCGAGCATCTCCTCTGGCTCTATCAGTCAGCTCAGATGTTAGCTTTATCTCCACTGTAGCAGACTCATTTGATAATAGGAGAGCCTCCACCTGGGCTCATACTCACTCTATGGACCTTATTGGTTTATCATGTCACACTGTAAAAGATGTGCTGCCTATATTCGCATTTGACTATCTTACCCCCCTCCGCTCTATGAACCACAGTGATCGCAAATCTTCATTTTTTTTCTCCTATCCCAATGGAAGAGAAGCGAGTGGTTCAATTTTTATTACCTCATGTTGTGTAACCTCAGGATATCCAGTGTAGAATCAATCAGAATCTTTATAAATGAATCCATCTATAGAAAAAATCAAAATCTGCATTAGCAATGGGCTCATCTGAGACATGTTTAAAACCCTGCCATTTCTTGTTACATCAGAGCAATCATGAGATATATGTATGTCTACTTCCTCTTCCGTTACAGATAAAAATATAAAAAAAATTAAAAGGAAAACTCAATCGGTGAACAAATTAAAGGCTTAAAAATAGGTGACTGACTTTTTACATCATCTTTCCCCCCTTTTTGAATCCATTATCCAAAGCCTAACTTCAAAAAGTGTTCTACATTTAGGCCATAAAAAAGTCACATTGTATAGATTGTACCTAACCGGGAACACCATAAATATTGTGTTATGTGTAACTTTTTAATGGAAAACCATTCAATGGTTTTTCAACCTGCACTTAAACCTTAGAAATCTGCATTGCAATCTTTCTTTCTGCAAAAAGAAAACAGATGATTCAGTACATTAATTATCATAAAGACAGAATGCCATAAATCATCCACATTCCTTAAACTAAATTATTATCATTATTAATAAACTAGATTATTAATAAAAAATATTATTATTATTATAACGCAAAACAACCTCTTGATATAAAGACGTCCATATTTGCAAAAATTGATGACATTATACTATAACTTCCTTATGTCCATGAAGAGAGAAAAACCTAGAACAAATAAATACTGGCCATCTTGGAACAGATGTATGAAATAAAAATAAATTTTTCAAGGAAATCACCATAAAATGCTGATTTGCCATAGAAAACTATCTGAATAAATAGATTTGTATACTTCAGTATCTATCAATAAATCTAAACATGTCCAAAATTAAAATAAAAAATAAAAAGTAAAATAAAAAACTTTTGTCAATTACTTTTTCCAATATCCTAAAGTGAGGAATGAATTGTTAAATGGAGGGAAACCTCTTTTTTTCTGTTTGCCCTTAGATTGAAATAAATAATAAAACCCCATGTAAGGTGAGATATTATTCCTTCCCCCTTCAGTCAAAAATCCTGTTCTACAAGTTTTTGGAAGATTGCTCCCCCCCCCTCAGCCAAGACCCACAGGTATTTTACTCTTGCAAGACACAAGTTAAAATCTCACCATTCCCTTGGCTTTTTTACAACATACAACTCTCAGACTCATTCACCCCATCCACAAATGGAAATATATATATATATATATATATATATATATATATATATATATATATATATATATATATATAGAGAGAGAGAGAGAGAGAGAGAGAGAGAGAGAGAGAGTGGGTATGGAAAGTATTCAGACCCCTTTAAATTTTTCACTCTTTGTTTCATTGCAGCAATTTGGTAAATTCAAAAAAGTTCACTATTTCTCATTAATGTACATTCCGCACCCCATCTTGGCAGGAAAAAAAACAGAAATGTAGAAATATTTGCAAATTTTTTAACCAAAAAAACCCCAAAATATCACATGGTCATAAGTACTCATAAGTACTCAGACCCTTTGCTCAAACACTCATATTTAAGTCACATGCTGTCCATTTCCTTGTGATCCTCCTTGAGATGGTTCTACTCCTTCATTGGAATCCAGGTGTGTTTAATTAAACTTATAGGACTTGATTTGGAAAAGCACACACCTGTTTATATGAGACCTCACAGCTCACAGTGCAGGTCAGACCAAATGAGAATCATAAGGTCAAAGGAACTACCCAAGGAGCTCAGAGACAGAATTGTGGCAAGGCACAGATCTGGCCAAAGTTACAAAAGAATTTGTGCAGTACTCAAGGTTCCTAAGAGCACAGTGGCCCCCATAATCCTTAAATGGAAGTTTGGGACCACCAGAACTCTCTTTAGACCTGGCCATCCAGCCAAACTGAGCAATTGTGGGTGAAGAGCATTGGTGAGAGAGGTAAAGACGAACCCTAAAATCACTGTGATTGAGCTCCAGAGATGCAGTAGGTAGATGGGAGAAAGTATCACAAAGTCAACTATCAGTGCAGCCCTCCATCAGTCAGGCCTTTATGGCAGAGTGGCCTGATGGAAGCCTTTCCTCAGTGCAAGACATATGAAAGCCTACATAGAATATGCAAAAAAACACAGGAAGGACTCACAGACTATGATAAATAAGATTCTCTGGCCTGATGAGATGAAGATAGAATTTTTTGGTGTTAATTCAAAGTGCTACGTCTGGTGAAAACCAGGCACTGCTCATCACCTGCCCAATACAATTCCAACAGTGAAACATGGTGATGGCAGCATCATGCTATAGGGGTGCTATTCAGCTGCAGGAAAAGGACAACTGGTTGCAATTGAAGGAAAGATGAATGCGGCCAAGTGCAGAGATATCCTGGAAGAAAACCTCTTCCAGAGTGCTTTTGACCTCAGACTTGGCCAAAGGTTCACCTTCCAACAATACAATGACCCTAAACACACAGCTAAAATACAGTCATATAAAAAAAAGTTTGAACACCCCTAATAATGTTAACCTTTTTTCTTTATAACAATTTGGGTTTTTGCAACAGCTATTTCAGTTTCATATATCTAATAACTGATGGACTCAGTAATATTTCTGGATTGAAATGAGGTTTATTGTACTAACAGAAAATGTGCAATCCGCATTTAAACTAAATTTGACCGGTGCAAAAGTATGGGCACCTCAACATAAAAGTGACATTAATATTTTGTAGATCCTCCTTTTGCAAAAATAACAGCCTCTAGTCGCTTCCTGTAGCTTTTAATGAGTTCCTGGATCCTGGTTAAAGGTATTTTTGACCATTCCTGTTTACAAAACAATTCCAGTTCTGTTAAGTTTGATGGTCGCCGAGCATGGACAGAACGCTTCAAATCATCCCACAGATGTTCAATGATATTCAGGTGGGGATTTTGATGGCCATTCCAGAACATTGTAATTGTTCCTCTGCATGAATGCCTGAGTAGATTTGGAGCGGTGTTTTGGATCATTGTCTTGCTGAAATATTCATGCACTGCGTAACTTCAACTTCGTCACTGATTCTTGCACATTATTGTCAAGAATCTGCTGATACTGAGTTGAATCCATGCGACCCTCAACTTTAACAAGATTCCTGGTGCCAGCATTGGCCACACAGCCCCAAAACATGATGGAACCGCCACCAAATTTTACTGTGGGTAGCAAGTGCTTTTCTTGGAATGCCATGTTAATTGCCTCCATGCATAATGCCTTTTGTATGACCAAACAACTCAATCTTTGTTTCATCAGTGCACAGGACCTTCTTCCAAAATGCAACTGGCTTGTCCAAATGTGCTTTTGCATACCTCAGGCGACTCTGTTTGTCATGTGCTTGCAGAAACGGCTTCTTTCGCATCACTCTCCCATACAGCTTCTCCTTGTGCAACGCTGTATTGTTGACCGATCACCATCTGCAGCAAGATGATGCTGCAGGTCTTTCGAGGTGGTCTGTGGATTGTCCTTGACTGTTATCACCATTCTTCTTCTCTGCTTTTCTGATATTTTTCTTGGCCTGCCACTTCTGGGCTTAACAAGAACTGTACCTGTGTTCTTCCATTTCCTTACTATGTTCCTCACAGTGGAAACTGACAGTTTAAATCTCTGAGACAACTTTTTGTATCCTTCCCCTGAACAACTATGTTGAATAATCTTTGTTTTCAGATCATTTGAGAGATGTTTTGAGGAGCCCATGATGCCACTCTTCATAGGAGATTCAAATAGGAGAACAACTTGCAAGTGGCCACCTTAAATACCTTTTCTCATGATTGGATACACCTGTCTATGAAGTTCAAAGCTCAATGAGGTTACAAAACCAATTTAGTGCTTTAGAAAGTCAGTAAAAAGTAGTTAGGAGTGTTCAAATCAAGAAATTAATAAGGGTGCCCATACTTTTACACCAGTCAAATTTTGTTTAAATGCGGATTGCACATTTTCTGTTAGTACAATAAACCTCATTTCAATCCAGAAATATTACTGAGTCCATCAGTTACTAGATATATGAAACTGAAATAGCTGTTGCAAAAACCAAATTGTTATAAAGAAAAAAGGTTAACATTAATAGGGGTGCCCAAACCTTTTCATATGACTGTAACAAAGGAGATGCTTCAGAACAACTCTGTGACCATTCATGACTGGCTCAGCCAGAGGCCGGAGCGAAACCCAATTGAGCATCTCTGGAGAGACCTAAAAATGACTGTCCACCAACGTTCACCATCCAACCTGACGGAACTGGAGAGGTTTTGTAAGGAAGAATGGCAGAAGATCCCCAAATCCAGGTGTAAAAAACTTGTTGCATCAATCCCAAGAATACTCATGGCTGTACTATCTCAAAAAGGTGCTTCTACTCAATACTGAGCAAAGGGTCTGAATACTTATTACCATGTGATATTTCAGATTTTCTTGCCTAAAAAATGTGCTAACATTTCTACGTTTCTGGGTTTTTTCTGTCAAGATGGGGAGCAGAGTGTGCATTAATGACAAAAAAAATGAACTTTTTTTGAATTTACCAAATGGTTGCAATGAAACAAAGAGTGAAAAATTTAAAGGGGTCTGAATACTTTCTGTACCCACTGTATATTTTTTTTTTCATTTTTTTTTCTGTATCATCATCTCCCTATATGGTACGTTTATTTTAGGTTTTCTTTTATTACTCTCTTGAATCTATCATATCCAATATTGAAATGGACTTTATTATTGATCCCTGAGACTCACATTGCAAATACTAATTTTTATCTAATCTCCTACAAATAAGATATTATTTTTATGACTGTCCTGACTCCCAAATATTACTTTTATTAATATGTGCACTGCAGTCACCTGATAGTCATCCACTTCCCTTCACATTTGGAAAATCCTCAGTTTTCAATCTAACCTTAATATTAGATCTCTCTGAATAAGGGAAAAAGTCTATCTTAAGTGCCTTCTACAGCCATTTATGTTTCTTTGTAGGAAAATGTTGGGAAGGGGACATGGTTTATCTCCAAGATGGCCGCCACCAGGAATAGCACATGGTTTATTTCCAAGATGGCCACCAACAGGAATAGCACACGGTTTATTTCCAAGATGGCCGCCACCAGGCAAAGCTCATAGTTTATTTCTAAGATGGCCGCCAGCAGGAATAGCAAATAGTTTATCTCTAAGATGGCCGCCACCAGGACTAGCACACGGTTTATTTCCAAGATGGCCACCACCAGGAATAGCACATGGTTTATCAACACAGTATTGAAGCCTGTTGTCCCTACATCCACAACAAAGTTCACTTTCATCCATATTTTTCCGATCACTACTAGGACATGCCCATACCCCACCATCGCCATTATATGGTGGTGGCTGCTCACAAGGTACATTTTTGTAATACACATAACTCAAAACTATATCTTTCTTTTTTATTTCCTCTTTTACCCAATTTGATCTATATAAACTTTCAGAAACTCTTCCCCATGCACAGGCAGCAGACAATAATTCATTGTCTTCTAGGACACCTTTTCCGCCTTTCAAAATAAGCTTCCATTCTAGAGGCGGCAATCTTTCTCCTGTTGGCATTCTACACAACTTCATAAGCTTTTTCCATTATTTAACATGACTCTTCCCTTCACTTGTCACAACTAATGTGCATGCATCTAACTTGGCATCTGAATTTGGCTTGGTGCCAATACGACATAACTTCATCAATTTCTCCATCTTTCTGTATCTAAACCAAGATAAATAAAAAATAGACAAACAAAAATACAGGGTAGATGATTTACAACTGAAACACTTAAGAAAACTTTGAGTTTGCAGCATACACTTCCAAATCTGTCCCTGTTCTGCCATGTGGTCCCTAAATGAGTCAGATTTACATCTCTGCTTCATTCTCTACTCCACAAAACACTTCAAATGAGTCAAATTTTCATCCTGCGCTTCATTCTGAACGCCACAAAACACTTCAAATGAGTCAGATTTATGTCCTGTGCTTCATTCTGAACTCCACAAAACACTTCAAATGAGTCAGATTTACATTATGTGCTTCATTCTGAACTCCAGAAAACACTTCAAATGAGTCAGATTTACGTCCTGAGCTTCATTTTGAACTCCACAAAAACACAGCCTCTACCTGGGCTATGCACTTTGCTCTCCACCTAGCCTGTATTCAGCTCTGTACCCAGCCTTTATCTGGCTCTGCACCTATCTGGCTCTGTACCCAGTCTCTATCTAGTTCTGTACCCAGCCTTTATCTGGCTCTGTACCCAGCTCTGCCTGGCTTTGTACACAGCCTCTATCTGGCTTTGTACTCAGCCTCTATCTGGCTCTGTACCCAGCTCTGCCTGGCTCTGTACCCAGCCTCTATCTGGCTTTGTACCAATCTATCTGGTTCTGTACCCAGCTCTGCCTGGCTCTGTACCCAGCCTCTATCTGTATCTGTACCCAACCTCTATCTGGCTCTGTACCCAGCCACTATCTGGCTCTGTACCCAGCCTCAATCTAGCCCTGTACACGGCCTCTATCTAGCCCTGTACCGGGAACCATAAAACGTAATGCAGGCGACAACCAGCACAACTCAAAATCCACTTGCTCCCTTAGCCACCAGTAAATCTCTCCTCTGCACAACACATAACAGTTTATTAAACCAAAAAAGAAAAAAACGAACAACAGGGTCTTAAATATTAAGTTAAATCTTTATTATCATGATTAAAATTGTACATAAAACACACACACACACGGCTGTTGACTGGAAAAAGGCGTCAAAAAAACCTGCATAGTATATAGGGATAATAGCAATCGGAATGCAATAGTACGGCAATAGGGATAGTGTGAGGGAATTTAAGGACAATAATAAATAATAATAATTAATTGTAATTATTAAAGCACAACCAAAAGCTTTCAGGCACTAGGGAAATGTAGCTAGAAATAGTGCCACATTAATAAAATGTAGTCGGCAAAAGATACAGCTGATGGCAGGCAAAATGAATAAGCAAGATAAGTATCGTTCCTGAATACCACTAGCACTAAACCGACAGCCTCAAAGAAGCAGATAGAGTATAAAGAGAGAGACACACGACTCAAAGGATTTTAAACCAGTAAGGGAAAAGTCATAGTTGTAAATGATCTTAAATGATCTTAAAGAGGTGTCAGAATCGGCACACTCCAATCACTAAATAGTGATATATTCACCTGGGGTTATAGAGCACAGCCTCCTCACGGTATACAACGCCTGCCCCAAGCACAACCAAAAGCTTTCAGGCACTAGGGAAATGTAGCTAGAAATAGTGCCACATTAATAAAATGTAGTCGGCAAAAGATACAGCTGATGGCAGGCAAAATGAATAAGCAAGATAGGTATCGTTCCTGAATACCACTAGCACTAAACCGACAGCCTCAAAAAAGCAGGTAGAATATAAAGAGAGAGACACACGGCTCAAAGGATCTTAGACAAGTAAGGGAAAAGACATAGTTGTAAATGATCTTAAAGAGGTGTCAGAATCGGCACATTCCAATCACTAAATAGTGATATATTCACCTGGGGTTATAGAGCACAGCCTCCTCACGGTATACAACGCCTGCCCCGACGCGCGCACGTTTCGTAGCGACTTCTTCAGGGGGTGGAGTCATTAAGGATTGCCTCAGATTAAATGTAAACTAACGACCAATCAGCACAAGGAATGAACGCATGCGTTGTTGAGCGTATACGTAATGGATCACATGACAGCAGTGTCACACCACGTCATAGGTGAATCAGGAAGATGGACGTAAGAATGGAACATAACAACAAATCAGCACAAAGTCTGTGCGCATGTCAACTAACGATCCATCAGCCCATGATATGAACGCATGCGTTGTTGAACTTATACGTAGTAGATCACATGACAGGAGTGTCACAATGCGTCATAGGTAAATCAAGAAGACATAACAACAAATCAGCACAGGGTCGGTGCGCATGCGTTGTTGGTCGTATACGTAGGAGATCACCTGAGGAAAGTATCAAAAAACGTCATAGCCAAATCGCTAGATCACTGCACAAAAGCAGGAAGATAAACATAAAGATAAGGTATAGAATGGTAGTTTGAACTAAACAAATTTCACATACTGTTACACGGAATCGATACTAAGTTAAATATACATCGGAGAGGAATCAAGTTATAGGTAATAGAGGAACGGACAACACCAAAGGGGAAACGGATAAACTAGACAAGTGACACAAGGCCAAATGACCAATCAAGAAAGAGGAAATTATAACCATGTAAATTTCTACCGGACAATAACCAAATAGATTAGGAAACTGGGAATTTAAAGAGGAAGTGACAAAATAAGTGGGAGAAAAAGTGTAACATGTAATGTGTAATGGAAGGGGCGGAAGATACAACCCATATCAAAATCATATCAAAAAAGGTGAGTAATATACTGAGATCATAGAAAAACCCATAAATAAATAAATAGATAACCAGTTTGTCAAAGTATGGGAAAAATCACCAAAAGGCATTTAGCCAAATATACAATAAATATAAACTAATTGCAAATAGAGGAAATATGTGTGAATCATCATGAGTAGTGTTATATCTCCATATATAGAGAAAGAAATTGTGCATATCAATATCCTAAGGGGTTAAGTAGTGAATAACCCAGTCATATAAAATAAAGGCCGAAATGGCCAGTGGAAAATCAAATGTGGGGAGGGAGGGGGTGGGAGGAGGGGTCGGGGGGGGGGGAGGGGAAAGGAAAGAAAAAGAGAAAGAAAGAAAGAGAGAAGGAGATAAAAGGAGGGGAGGGGGAGAGAAGGGGGGAAAGGTGATAGGGTAATATAAATAAATCAATATAAATATCTTTACAATTATAATTACAATACAAACAAAATCACTGTAAAAAACATGATATACATATACATGCATATGAAGTCATATACACAAATCACCATCAATGTATCATTAAAATACCAACACTTTAAACATCAATTCATATGTAGTGCCATCTCTCTAAGACCATGGAGCAATCATGCCCATCCATATAATGGGGTGATGTGAGACAGTGAGGAAAGGGAAGTGACAGTCTGAGGAAGTGAAATAAAAGGCATATATTAAACCATGGTCAAAGACTGAATCGCACCAGACACGAAAGTGCAAGATGTAATTGCGCAAAATTCCATAAAGACACATGCATATACACAATTATCAAAAGTACAGGTTCACGTATGTGCCTGCACGTTCAATATCGCGCAGACATGTAAGTGCAATTAAATAAATAAATATGCAAAATTACACAAAATATTGCAGAACTACAAAAAAGAGATCCCAATATATATATAGAAAGAGACGAATTTCATGAATGTATATAAAGTAGATGGATATATTATATTTAGTTCATTCCAGAGATGGTTCAGACACAGCACTATAATTCAATCCAATATTTCCACAGGGATGTATATATGTAGCAATCCCAGATATTCTCCATCATATATAGTCAATCAAACTAAAATAAAAATATATAAAATTAAAAACATGATTAAAAACATGAATTAAAATTAATAAAAACAATATAATAAGATGGAAAACCAATATTATATAGAATGACTCACAAGTGGTCACAGAAAAGGAACAAAGCTGAGATTCTCATTAAGTCCCAGAGGGGACACCGTATTCAGAGTCCATATCCACTTAGCCTCAAGTCTTGCTGTTTCTTGATATTTCCACCTTGTATATGAGGGCGGATATGATCAATCCCTCTCACCAAAAACAGTGAAGCATCACAGTTATGGTGGAGTTTAAAGTGTTTCGGGATGGTCTTCAAAATAGACATATCAGAAATGTCCATAGCAGCCACAATCCCATTGACATGTTCACGCGTCCTAACTTTAAGCTGTCGAGAAGTGAGGCCAACGTATATCAATCTACAGGGGCAAGTGGCGTAATACACAACAGCCTTAGTAGTACAAGTAATAGGATGTGTGATATTGAAAATCCTACTAGCTTTAGAGTCAGTAAATGTTTTTGCTTTAATAATGTTAGAACATGCCACGCAATTACCACATGGGGAACAACCCCAGGGTTGGCGATGCTGATCAAGAAAGGTAGTAGGTCTATTACTATAATGGCTTTGGACTAATCTGTCGCGTAAGTTTGTCGACCTCCTGAACGTGATACTCGGTCTATTATTAAGGTATTGAGAAAATACTGGATCAGCAGTTAATATTGGCCAGAATCTCTCAAGGCAGGAATACATGAAAGAATGCTGTGAGTTGAATTTCGTGATAAACCTCACCTGATTGGTTTTGATCTTACATTGTTCAGAATTGTATAAAAGATTCTGTCTTGGAGTGAATTTGGCTCTATTCAATGCCCTTTTTACCAATCTACGGCTGTAGCCCCTTTCATGGAACCTTTCACTAAGCTCAACAGCTCGTCTATTGAAGTCTACATCACTCGAACAAATCCTGCGCAAGCGCAAGAATTGTCCGACGGGAATGGCCTTAATCAGGGCTGGGGGGTGTGAAGAACTAGCGTGTAGTAAAGAGTTAGTTGCAGTTTTTTTACGAAAAAGATCTGTATGAAGGTAGTTAGACTTGTCACGCTTCACAATGACATCAAGGAATTCAACAGAATTTCGATCAGCCTGGTAGGTAAGATGTATATTACAATCATTTTTATTTAAAGCTCCCATAAAAAGATTCAGTTCCTCCTCAGTGTCCTGCCAGATCATAAAGATATCATCAATGTACCGCATCCAAAAGAGGACGCGATCCATTGAGAGTCCATGATCTGACAGGAAGAGGTCCCGTTCCCACAGACCCAGGAACAGATTGGCATATGAGGGCGCAAAGGCCGCCCCCATAGCTGTTCCCTGGGTCTGTAGAAAAAAGGACCCCTTAAATGTGAAAAAATTATGTGATAACGTAAATTCCAAAAGTTGCGAGATAAATTTCTGCATAACTGGTGAAATTGAGGAAGAACTCATAAAGAAACGAGTAGCTTTGACTCCATCAGTGTGTTTTATATTCGTATAGAGAGACTCCACATCGCATGTGACCAAAAGAGATTGGTCATCAATATGGAGTCCCTCAATTTTCTTTAGAAAGTCACTGGTATCTCGAGTATGGGAGGGGAGACATTCAACCAAAGGTTGAAGCTTGGCGTCAATAAATTTATTGACATGGTCAAGATAATTATTATTACCAGAAATAATCGGACGACCTGGGGGAACCTTGCTATTTTTGTGTATTTTTGGTAACAAATAAAATGTTGGTATTGTAGGTTCACATACCTGTAATGCCAAAAATAAATCTTTGGTGATAATATTCTCCTCCCTTGCCAATTTCAATATGCCGAACAACTCAACCTGGAATTTAATTAAGGGATTGAAGGTCATTTTTTTATAACAGACTGGGTTGTTCAACTGCTTAAATGCTTCAGTCTCATACATATCCTTAGGCCAGATCACAACATTTCCACCTTTTGTCAGCAGGTTTAATTACTACATCTGATAATTTTTCAAGTTTTTGTATGCTTTTATTCTCTATTTGATTAAGGTTGTTATTCTTAATATAGCCGGGAATTCTGTCGAATTCTTGACTGACGGCTTTTACAAAGAGGTCAAGATTCGGATATGCTGACAAAGGTGGAAATTTTGTTGATCTGGCCCTAATACTACTCGGGATCTTACCTCCCTCTGTTGTATTATGTTCATGAGCCAGTTCCTCCAATACACCTAACGCCGCCTGTTCTGTCTCTGTGGGAAAAAGAATTGACGTAGAGTCATTATGGAAATGTTTTTTGAACATCAAGGACCTAGCAAAAATATGCAGGTCCTTGATGGCCGTAAATTTATCAAATCTTTCTGAAGGACAAAAAGAAAGACCTGTACTGAGTATGGAAAAATCAGAGCTGGACAGAACATGTGAGCTTAAATTAATTACCTTATGAAAGTTTATTTTATATTCAGGCAAATGTCCAAACATTCTCTTAGGTGAATAGGTAGAGTTGGATCTGTTAGTACTAAACCTATTATCTCGTTTCCGTTTAGGTGTTAAATTGTTAGACATAGGAGGTGCCTGATTGGAGATCTCTGAGACAGCACTCATAGATGTACTTGATGTAATTGATACAACAGAGGGAGTACGTTCCTTATTGATGTTGCGGACTATAGGTTTTCTCCACATGTAGACATTATTATTTGCAAAATCTCGTGTGTCCCTTGCATATTTATTGGCATGGTTGGATCTAATATCTTTAACCCAGGAATCCAAATATTTATCCATTTGATCATTGAGCGTAGAATATTGCTCAGGAGATAGTTCAGTCTGTGCAGTAGTGTACATTTCGTTTAACATTTTATCAATGTCCACAAGCTTCTTAGTATTTAAGCTGATCAATAATTCCATAAACTTCCGAGATGTATCTGAACAAATACTTTCCCATGTTTTTTTGAAAACCTCATCATTCACCTCAAAGGATGGTATGACTCTGACACGGAGCCCCCTTGGGATAATTTGTTTGAGTATATAATTCTCAAGAAATGCTTTGTTCCACCAAATTTTGGTCTTTTTTAAAAGAAGATCTTTAAGATCATGTGCAATAGTGTCGACCTGTGTACCACTAGGTCCAGCAACAGCAGTGTCATTAAAAACTTGATTGATCTGATTAAGCCAGCTGGTCTCCCTGGCTTTAAGATCCATTTCCTCAACGGAACCTGTGCAAAACACAGCATAAATGAGAACACCAATAGTTAGAGGACAAAATCCATACCACATAAGATTCATGAATATAAGAATACGTATAAGGTCAATACTATAGCATAATCAAAATGTGGGGATATAGGATCAAATAGGACCATTCGGATTAGAATATATTAAACCAAAAAAGAAAAAACCGAACAACAGGGTCTTAAATATTAAGTTAAATCTTTATTATCATGATTAAAATTGTACATAAAACACACACACACATGGCTGTTGACTGGAAAAAGGCGTCAAAAAAACCTGCATAGTATATAGGGATAATAGCAATCGGAATGCAATAGTATGGCAATAGGGATAGTGTGAGGGAATTTAAGGACAATAATAAATAATAATAATTAATTGTAATTATTAAAGCACAACCAAAAGCTTTCAGGCACTAGGGAAATGTAGCTAGAAATAGTGCCACATTACTAAAATGTAGTCGGCAAAAGATACAGCTGATGGCAGGCAAAATGAATAAGCAAGATAAGTATCGTTCCTGAATACCACTAGCACTAAACCGATAGCCTCAAAGAAGCAGATAGAGTATAAAGAGAGAGACACACAACTCAAAGGATTTTAAACCAGTAAGGGAAAAGTCATAGTTGTAAATGATCTTAAATGATCTTAAAGAGGTGTCAGAATCGGCACACTCCAATCACTAAATAGTGATATATTCACCTGGGGTTATAGAGCACAGCCTCCTCACGGTATACAACGCCTGCCCCAAGCACAACCAAAAGCTTTCAGGCACTAGGGAAATGTAGCTAGAAATAGTGCCACATTAATAAAATGTAGTCGGCAAAAGATACAGCTGATGGCAGGCAAAATGAATAAGCAAGATAGGTATCGTTCCTGAATACCACTAGCACTAAACCGACAGCCTCAAAAAAGCAGGTAGAATATAAAGAGAGAGACACACGGCTCAAAGGATCTTAGACAAGTAAGGGAAAAGACATAGTTGTAAATGATCTTAAAGAGGTGTCAGAATCGGCACATTCCAATCACTAAATAGTGATATATTCACCTGGGGTTATAGAGCACAGCCTCCTCACGGTATACAACGCCTGCCCCGACGCGCGCACGTTTCGTAGCGACTTCTTCAGGGGGTGGAGTCATTAAGGATTGCCTCAGATTAAATGTAAACTAACGACCAATCAGCACAAGGAATGAACGCATGCGTTGTTGAGCGTATACGTAATGGATCACATGACAGCAGTGTCACACCACGTCATAGGTGAATCAGGAAGATGGACGTAAGAATGGAACATAACAACAAATCAGCACAAAGTCTGTGCGCATGTCAACTAACGATCCATCAGCCCATGATATGAACGCATGCGTTGTTGAACTTATACGTAGTAGATCACATGACAGGAGTGTCACAACGCGTCATAGGTAAATCAAGAAGACATAACAACAAATCAGCACAGGGTCTGTGCGCATGCGTTGTTGGTCATATACGTAGGAGATCACCTGAGGAAAGTGTCAAAAAACGTCATAGCCAAATCGCTAGATCACTGCACAAAAGCAGGAAGATAAACATAAAGATAAGGTATAGAATGGTAGTTTGAACTAAACAAATTTCCCATACTGTTACACGGAATCGATACTAAGTTAAATATACATCGGAGAGGAATCAAGTTATAGGTAATAGACGTAATCTATTACCTATAACTTGATTCCTCTCCGATGTATATTTAACTTAGTATCGATTCCGTGTAACAGTATGTGAAATTTGTTTAGTTCAAACTACCATTCTATACCTTATCTTTATGTTTATCTTCCTGCTTTTGTGCAGTGATCTAGCGATTTGGCTATGACGTTTTTTGACACTTTCCTCAGGTGATCTCCTACGTATACGACCAACAACGCATGCGCACCGACCCTGTGCTGATTTGTTGTTTTGTCTTCTTGATTTACCTATGACGCGTTGTGACACTCCTGTCATGTGATCTACTACGTATAAGTTCAACAACGCATGCGTTCATATCATGGGCTGATGGATCGTTAGTTGACATGCGCACAGACTTTGTGCTGATTTGTTTTTATGTTCCATTCTTACGTCCATCTTCCTGATTCACCTATGACGTGGTGTGACACTGCTGTCATGTGATCCATTACGTATACACTCAACAACGCATGCGTTCATTCCTTGTGCTGATTGGTCGTTAGTTTACATTTAATCTGAGGCAATCCTTAATGACTCCACCCCCAGAAGAAGTCGCTACGAAACGTGCGCGCGTCGGGGCAGGCGTTGTATACCGTGAGGAGGCTGTGCTCTATAACCCCAGGTGAATATATCACTATTTAGTGATTGGAATGTGCCGATTCTGACACCTCTTTAAGATCATTTACAACTATGTCTTTTCCCTTACTTGTCTAAGATCCTTTGAGCCGTGTGTCTCTCTCTTTATATTCTACCGTCTTTTTTGAGGCTGTCGGTTTAGTGCTAGTGGTATTCAGGAACGATACCTATCTTGCTTATTCATTTTGCCTGCCATCAGCTGTATCTTTTGCCGACTACATTTTATTAATGTGGCACTATTTCTAGCTACATTTCCCTAGTGCCTGAAAGCTTTTGGTTGTGCTTTAATAATTACAATTAATTATTATTATTTATTATTGTCCTTAAATTCCCTCACACTATCCCTATTGCCGTACTATTGCATTCCGATTGCTATTATCCCTATATACTATGCAGGTTTTTTTGACGCCTTTTTCCAGTCAACAGCCGTGTGTGTGTGTGTTTTATGTACAATTTTAATCATGATAATAAAGATTTAACTTAATATTTAAGACCCTGTTGTTCGGTTTTTTCTTTTTTGGTTTAATATATTCTAATCCGAATGGTCCTATTTGATCCTATATCCCCACATTTTGATTATGCTATAGTATTGACCTTATACGTATTCTTATATTCATGAATCTTATGTGGTATGGATTTTGTCCTCTAACTATTGGTGTTCACAACACATAACAGGCAGCAGGCAACTAAATATATGACGGTTTTTCAGCTACCAATATGGTAAAATAGCCGTGAGGTATCTGCCGACTACAGATACCCCAAAAACTGGACACAGGCAACCAGCGCAGCACACCCCGATATACACAGGAAAGACTGTAACAGGGTGAAAATGTACATAAGATAAACTTGTATGCTTGCTAATGAAGTATTGTGTATATATATGTATGTATGTATATATATATATATATATATATATGTATATGTTATAACTTGAGTGGCCACTAGGTGTCACTAGAGGGCAGGCACACTGCTAGACAGTAAGGGGTTACATTGGGTTTCCTGGTAATGTAAGCAGAGACAGTTAGGGGTACTTCTCACATAGTGAGATCGCTAGCAAGATCGCTGCTGAGTCACGGTTTTTGTGACGCACCAGTGACCTCATTAGCGATCTTGCTGTGTGTGACACTGAGCAGCGATCTGGCCCCTGCTGTGAGATCGCTGCTCGTTACACACAGTGCTGGTTCATTTTTTGGACATTGCTCTCCCGCTGTGAAGCACACATCGCTGTGTTTGACAGCAAGAGAGCAACAATCTGAATGTGCAGGGAGCAGGGAGCCGGCATCTGGCAGCCTGCGGTAAACTGTAACCAAGGTAAATATCGGGTAACCAAGCAGCCCTTTGCTTGGTTACCCGATATTTACTTTGGTTACTAGCATCCGCAGCTCTCAGGCTGCCAGTGCCGGCTCCTTTCTCACTGCACAAGTAGCCGGAGTACACATCGGGTAAAAATACAAAGCGGTTTGCTTATTAACCCGATGCAGGGAGCCAGCGCTAAGCGGTGTGCGCTGGTAACCAAGGTAAATATCGGGTAACCAAGCGCTTGGTTACCCAATATTTACCTTAGTTACCAAGCGCAGCATTGCTTCCACCCGTTGCTGCTGGCTGGGGGCTGGTCATTGGTCGCTGGTGAGATCTGCCTGATTGACAGCTCACCAGCAACCATGTAGCGACGCACTAGCGATCCTGACCAGGTCAGATCACTGGTGGGATTTCTGGAGCGTCGCTAAAGTGTGACGGTACCCTTAGAGTTCAGTTGGTCTCTGGAGACTGCACGAGCAAGAAGAGAGTGAAAGGAAGAAAGCTGCGAGATAGGGAGAAGGTTGTTGATCTCCTGTGTTCTGGACAAATACGATTGCCTGTTTCTTTCTTTGGAGCTCCTACTGCCCCTGATGAGGGGAATTCATCTGAGTTAACTTTTCTCCAGAAAGTGCTTGGATAAGATCACCCCTTAGTGCCACATGAAAGGCACCAAAGGGTGCAAAATTACAAAATGCAGGAGAGTGGGACATTATGTGTCTTTCTGCCATTATAATGACAGAAAAGACTGATATGAAGTGTACAAGCACAGGAAAATCACCAGAGCGCTCTACGCTGTGAAAAGCAGAAGAAAATGGCACTGGAGTGAACATGTGTCCGCCTCATGTAGGTTGAAGCTATGGATCCTGGGTAAATTTATGTATTTTCCCTCCTTCAGTTTTTTTGCAGTACGCAAAAAAAACGGAAGGCACACGGATGACAAACGGATGACATATGGACCGTTTACGGAACGGAAACGGATGCCACACGGATGCACCCGTGAAAAAAACTGACCATTTTTTGCCGACCGTAAAAACGGATCGGTCGTGTGAATGTAGCCTTATTCTGATCTGCCGTTTATAAACAGCAGGCAGACATAAGTGAATAGCGCCCCCTAGCATCAGAAAATCTCCGGGATTTCAGGGGGTAGCTGAGACCCTGGATATCATGATTCAGGCTGGTTTTTCTGGTCCCCTCTCACATGATCACCGATGTACACCGTATACCGATGATCACGTTACAGTAAATGACAGCGTCGGTAAAAAATTATTTATCCCCCATCTGGCATGAACTAACATCTCAGATGGGAGATAAATCTCCTCCCCGGTCCCCTCCGGTCCCCCGGTGTCGCCAAAGTGCCCCCCCCTCTTACCCCCTCCCGGAAATCCAAGATGGCCGGCAGCATTCACCCTACTCCTCTGATTTCTGTCACATGTGCCATGACACATGCGACAGAAAACTCCTCCCCAGGCCCTGTCAGGTCACCCCCTATAACCCCACCGGTGTTCCCCGGTGTCCCACGGTACCTCTGCAGCGTTGATCCCCCGCGGCCCCCTCCTTCAAGAAGGAAGACTACTCTTTGAAAGACTATTCGCTGAGAAGGAGCTATGCTTGCTTGTTTATCCAGAGGCATTAGCTCTGACCTGGAATTTATCAGAAGTTTAGCTGTGTTGTGCTGATAATAACTGACTAAAACTACCTGACAATTCTGCCTTTGCTTCATCACACTGTCTGGGGCAATGAGGTACAGAGTATTGAATAGAGGTACATGTACATAAATTTACTTGTTTCTGACTGTATATGGGAAGTTGGCCGGGTACCCTGATTGAATTGTAAACATAACGGGAGGTGGTTGTAAGATTATATCCTTGAAGGGATCATGTGCCGTTATCTGTAATAGTACATCCAGGTAACCCCCATCAATAGATAGGGGAGGGAGCGGGAAGGCTGAGGGGGAAAATATAGTCCAGTCCATCTCTACAGACTGACACATGAAGTCCTCCAAGTTCCATAAACTGTTATTGTATATTTCGGGCTGTTGTGGTGCATAAGTTGTAAGAGAACTGTTTTTGTCAATTTTTCTTGAGGATTATAAAGAAAACTGTTATTCACCATCCTTGTGGTCCTGGCTTTTCGATACTGCCATCGTATATTAATAGCCATAACTAAAGATGAGCGATGTTCGAGGTTCGCAAATTTCATGTTCGAGTGATTTTGGGGGGTGTTCGAGCTGGAGCTCGAACTCGAGCTTTTTGCTAAAAGCTCGATAGTTCGAGTTACGTTCGAGAACGGTTCGATCACCAAAAGTGTGGCTTTTTACAGCTACGTGTGCAGGGAGCCATCGCTGGCAGCCTGCGGTAAGCTGGTAACCAAGGTAAATATCGGGTATCCAAGCAAAGCGCTTTGCTTAGTAACCCGATATTTACGCTGGCTATGTGTGCAGGGAGCCACCACTTTCCCACTCGGCTCCACCCCCTCCTGCTCTCGGCATGTACACACACACTCACACTCACACTCACCTGTCCCCAGCCATGCAGTCCCCGGCACTGACGTCCTCAGCGCCACATGGCCCCGCTCGGCTCCACCCACCTCGCACTTCGCTGCCCGCACACATGGCCCTGCTCGGCTCCAATTACCTCGCACTCCGCCACCCGCACACGTGGCCCCGTTCGGCTTCACCCACCTCGCACTCCGCCGCCCGCACACATTACCCCGCATGGCTCCACCAACCTCGCACTCCGCCACCCGCACAGATGGCCCCGCTCGGCTCCACCCACCTCACACTCCGCCGTCCGCACACATTCTCGGTGGCCAACCTCTGTGAGCGATCAGCTGATCGCTCTCATTAGCCGGCCGCCGGGAGATCATCTGTTCGTTCTCTCTTTTACAATGGAGTCCGACAATTAATTCTATTCTTGTCATCCGTTCTACAACACATCAGTCACAAGAGTCAAGCAACATATAGTATGTGACTGATGCAAAACAATGGAAATGTGAACCTTGCCTTACCTGCGGTGATGAAGTCCTGCCCTCCCGACGTCAGCTCTGTCACTGTCATCCATGGCCGCCGCTTGTCACATCTCCTCTCGCTGCCGACCCAAGACTGTCAATAGCGGTGACGTCACAGGCACCCGCGATACTTAGTTGTGAAGGCGGAGATCATTGAACTCAGTGACAGCTCTATCAGGAGTGCAGCGATCACCGCAGGTAATGTACCTTGCTATCCTCCTGACAGCAGCACTTGTCATGCCCTGCAGTGACAGCTCTGCTATCAGGAGTGCAGTGATCACCGAAGGTAATGTACCTCGCTATCCTCCTGACAGCAGCACTTGTCATGCCCTGTAGTGACAGCTCTGCTATCAGGAGTGCAGCGATCACTGCAGGTAATGTACCTCACTATCCTCCTGACAACAGCACTTGTCATGCCCTGCAGTGACCTGGGCTGACCTATTGATGTTAGCTGAGGTCACTGCATTGCTCTCCCAGCCAATATGAAACATTCTGTTCTTCATTGTCTGAGACATTGATTATGGTATGGATCGTCATGGGAACCCCTTGGATTACATCAGACTTGGATTTGTTTTTCTTTCTAATAAATTGGTGAAAAAGGGAATGTTTTGGGGAGTGTTTTCTCGAATAAAAATGTGTTTGTTGTCTATTTTCTTTTATTACTGACTGAGTTGGTGATGTCAGGTATCTGATAGACGCCTGACATCACGAACCCCAGGGCTTGATGCCAGGTGACATTACACATCGGGTATTAACCGCATATATTACCCTGTTTGCCACCGTACCAGAGCAACGGGATGAGCTGGAGCGAAGCACCAGGATTGGCGCACCTAATGGATGTGCCACTTCTGGGGAGGCTGCGGCCTGCTATTTTTAGGCTGGGGAGAGTCCAATAACCATGGACCTCCCTAGTAGAGTTGAGCGCGGTTCGCGGTTCGAGGTTCTCCAGTTCGCGCCTCGAGTGATTTTGGGGGCTGTTCTAGATCGAACTAGAACTCGAGCTTTTTGTTAAAGCTCGATAGTTCTAGATAAGTTCGAGAACGGTTCTAGCAGCAAAAAGCAGGGCTTTTTACAGCTACAGTGTGCAGGAGCCATGGCTGGCAGCCTGCCAGAAGCTTGTAACCAAGATAAACATCGGGTATCCAAGCAAAGCGCTTTGGTTAGTAACCCGATGTTTATCCTAGTTACGTGCAGGAAGCCCACACTTTCCCGCTCAGCTCACTCAGCCCCCTGCTGTACGCGGCATGTACACACACACACACACACATTCACACTCACCTGTCCCCAGCCAAGCAGTCCACGACACTGACGTCCTCAGCGCCACCCACTTCGCACTCCGCCGTCAGCACACATGGCTCCACCCACCTGCACTCTGCACACATGGTCCCGCTCGGCTTACCTGCGGTGATGAAGTCCCGACCTCAGCGCTGTCACTGTCCTCCATGACCGCCGCTTGTCACATCACCTTCTCTCGCTTCCGACCCGAGACTGACTAGCGGTGACGTCACGGGCCGCTCGCGATACTTGACTGTGAAGGCAGCTGTCATTGAACTCAGTGACAGGTGCTGTCAGCAGTGCAGGAGATCAGCGCAGGTAATGTACCTCGCTGACAGCAGCACTTGTCATCCCCTGCAGTGACCTGGGCTGACCCATTGATGTTAGCTCAGGTCACTGCACTGCTCTCCCAGCCAATGGGGAACATCCTGCTCTTGATTGCCTGGGACAGTGTGGATCGTCATGGCAACCCCTTGGATTACACCAGACCTGGATTTGTTTTTCTTTCTAATAAATTGGTTAAAGAGGGAATGTATTGGGGAGTGTTTTTTCAAATAAAAATGTGTTTGTCGTCTATTTTTTTTTATTACTGACTGGGTTGGTGATGTCGGGTATCTGATAGACGCCTGACCTCACCAACCCTAGGGCTTGATGCCAGGTGACATTACACATCTGGTATTAACCCCATATATTACCCCGTTTGCCACCGCACCAGGGCACGGGATGAGCTGGGGCGAAGCACCAGGATTGACACATCTAATGGATGCGCCACTTCTGGAGCGGCTGCGGCCTGCTATTTTTAGGCTGGGGAGAGTCCAATAACCATGGACCTCCTTAGTCTGAGAATATCAGACCCCAGCTGTCTGCTTTACCTTGGCTGGTGATCCAATTTTGGGGGGACCCCTACGTGTTTTTTTTTTTTTAATTATTTATTTAATTTAAAATAACAGCGTGGGGTGCCCTCAGTTTTGGATTACCAGCCAAGGTGAGGCTGCCAGCTGTGGTCTGCAGGCTGGAGCCGTCTGCTTTACCCTAGCTGGCTACAAAAATAGGGGGAACCCTACGTCATTTTTTTTTTCATTTTTTTGGCTAAATACAAAGCTAAGCACCCCTTAGTGCCACATGAAAGGCACCAAAGGGTGCAAAGTTACAAAATGCAGGAGAGTGGGACATTATGTGTCTTTCTGCCATTATAATGATAAAAAAGACTGATATGAAGTGCACAATCACAAGAAAATCACCAGAGCGATCTACGCTGTGAAAAGCAGTAGAAAATGGCACTGGAGTGAACATGTGACCGCCTCATGTAGGATGAAGCTATGGATCCTGGGTAAATTTATGTATTTTCCCTCCTTCAGTTTTTTTGCAGTACACAAAAAAAACGGAAGGCACACGGATGACAAACAGATGACATACGGACCGTCTACGGAACGGAAACAGATGCCACACGGATGCACCCGTGAAAAAAAACTGACTGTTTTTTTCCAGACCGCAAAAATGGATTGGTCGTGTTAATGTAGCCTTATTCTGATCTGCCGTTTATAAACAGCAGGCAGAAATAAGTGAATAACGCCCCCCAGCATCAGAAAATCTCCGGGGTTTCAGGCTAGCTGAGACCCTGCAGATCATGATTCAGGATGGTTTTTCCGGTCCCCGCTCACGTGATCACAGGTATACACCATACACCGATGATCACGTTACAGTAAATGACAGCGCCGGTAAAAAATTATTTATCTCCCATCTGGCATGAACAAACATGATAAATCTCCTCCCCGGTCCCCTCCGGTCCCCCGGTGTCGCCAAAGTTCCCCCCCTGATGCTTTCCCAGAAATCCAAGATGGCCGCGCGCACAGCAGCGCGCCGGCCGCATTCACCCTACTCCTCTGGTTTCTGTCGCATGTGCCATGACACATGTGACAGAAAACTCCTTCCCAGGCCCTGCCAGGTCACCCCCTATAACACCACCGGTGTTCCCCGGTGTCCCACGGTACCTGTGCAGCGTTGATCCCCCCACGGCCCTCTCCTTCACAATAGACGCTGCCGCATGCACAGAGCGGCTGTCAGCTCAGCTTCCTGTGTTCAGACACAGTGAGTGGTGGTTATGCATCTGTAAGCTAAATGGGCGGTACGGTGGCTCAGTGGTTAGCACTGCAGTCTTGCAGCACTGAGGTCCTGGGTTCAATTCTCACTAAGGGCACCATCTGCAAGGAGTTTGTATGTTCTCCCCGTGTTTGCGTGGGTTTCCTCCCACACTCCAAAGACATACAGCGCTATGGAATTAATAACGCTATATAACTTAATAAATTATTATTATTACTCCAATGCCCTGCTCATGAGGTAAGGAACATAATTGATCAGGAAAGCTATATACTACATTTCCAAATGGAGGTATTTGATTTTATTGTTGCCCTGCTGAACGACTACCAAACATGAGAGTCCATTATACGCCACAAGAAAACACATCTAAATAGCGAGCTCTGTTGTTAAGTATTCATTCAGCTGGATAACTGGACTTAAAGGGGTATTCCATCTCCAAGATCCTATCCCCAATATATAGTAGGTGGAATAGCAATAATATCAGCAAATACCAATATTTGGAAATGTAGAATAGTTCTCCTGATTAGGCATGCCCTTACCTCATGAGCAGGGCATTGCAGCTTTGGTAGCAACCATTACGACATGGACTCTGCTGCTGTGGACCCGGGGAGAGTGAGTGCAGATTCATTGCACCCACACTCCTCACATGAAGGGTCTGCACTCCTAGAAAATGGGGGATACGTTCCCTGAGTGTCTCCCCCCCATATTCTAGACGGTCCAGAGTCGTCGTGGGACCCCTTTATTTTTTTTCTTACAATAATTTGGTGAAAGAGGAAATGTTTTGGGGACTGTTTTTTTTTTTTGTTAGTACTGACAGTTTATGATGTTGGGTATCTAATAGACGCCATGACATCACAAACTGCTGGGCTTGATCTCAGGTGACTTTACAGCTAGTATTAACCCGATTTAGCCGGGTACAAATAGGCAACTGGGGGTTGGAGGCAGCCGTACCTGCCTGCTGTACCTGGCTAGCATACAAAAATATGGCGAAGCCCACATAATTTTTTCAGGGGGCAAAAAACTTCTGCATACAGTCCTGGATGGAGTATGCTGAGCCTTGTAGTTCTGCAGCTGCTGTCTGTCTGTATGGAAAAGAGCAGACAGCAGCTGCAGAACTACAAGGCTCAGCATACTCCATCCAGGACTGTATGCAGACATTTTTTGCCCACCAAAAAAATGACGTGGGCTTCGCCATATTTTTGTATGCTAGCCAGGTACAGCAGGCAGCCACGGGCTGCCTCCAACCCCCAGTTGCCTATTTGTACCCAGCTGGGAACCAAAAATATAGGGAAGCCCGTTTTTTTTAATTATTTCACTTATTTCATGAAATAATTAAAAAACAAATGACGTGGGCTTTGCCCCATTTTTGTGTCCAGCCAGGTACAACTAGGCAGCTGGGGATTGGAATCCGCAGCACAGGTTAGCCCGAGGTTTCTGGGCGCCTCTGCTGCGAATTGCAGTCCGCAGCCGCACCAGAAAATGGTGCTTTCATAGAAGCGCCATCATCTGGCGCTGTATCCAACTCTTCCAACAGCCCTGAAGCCGGGTGGCTTGCTGGGTAATAATGAGTTAATACTAGCTTTGTTTTACTAGCTAGTATTAAGCCAGAGATTCTTAATGTCAGGCACTTTTGACCCGGCCATTAAGAATCTCCAATAAAGGGTTAAAAAAAAGACACCACACAGAAAAAAATACTTTAATAGAAATAAATACACAGACACATTAGAGACTCCATCTTTATTACCCGCTGTCAGCCCTCCACGATCCATGGTCTTCTGTCTTTCTCGTTCAACAAATGCAGCTCTGCTCCATCACTGCTGCATGGGGAAGATGCTGCTTCCTGTGCAGAAATCACTCTGTGAAGGCTGCACGGGAAGCAGCGTGCAGCCTTCACTCCGTGAGAGATCAGTGCTGCTGGCTGTTAGCGGTAACGCTGACAGACGCGTTACCATAGCAACGGTGCTCCGATCATGTAATTCCCGGAGCCACGGTTAGCGGTGACGTCACTGCTAACTGCGTTGCTATGGCAACGGTGATCTCCGTTAATGACCGGCTGTGTCAGCCGATCCCTAACAGAACGGGGAGTCAACCGTGTGCTAGAGCATGTCGCCGGTACACGGCGATACACAAATGTGCACCGTGTACCGGAGAGTGCAATGACAGGACCTAGGACAGGACATGACGTCAAAGCCATGTGACCAGTCTGTAGCCAATGAGATAATAGCCACGTGACTGGTCACATGGCTATTTTGACGTCACGATAGGTCCTGCATCCCTGCTGGCAGTGCTGGTCACCGGGAGGATTCAGCGATCATTGGATGGAATAGCGGCAGGAGACAGAGTGCAGGAGGGATTGCGGGGACCGGTAAGTGTTATGGCAATGTTTATTAACTGTATGTGTACATTTATAATGTGTTTTTATGTGTTTGTGATTGCCTCCCATTATATCCTATTGGTTCGAGTTCGGTTCGTCGAACGTTCGCCGAACTGAACTCGAACGAGACCTCCGTTCGACGAACCGAACTCGAGCCGAACCACGGCCAGTTCGCTCATCTCTACTCCCTAGTCTGAGAATATCAGACCCCATCTGTCTGTTTTACCTTGGCTGGTGATCCAATTTTGGGGGGACCACCACGTGTTTTTTTTTTAATTACTTATTTAATTTAAAATAACAGCATGGGGTGCCCTCAGTTTTGGATTACCAGCCAAGGTGAAGCTGCCAGCTGTGGTCTGCAGGCTGCAGCCGTCTGCTTTACGCTAGCTGGCTATCAAAAATAGGGGGAACCCCACGTCATTTTTTTGTAACTTTAATAATTATTTTTTTGGCTAAATACAAGGCTAAGCACCCCTTAGTGCCACATGAAAGGCACCAAAGGGTGCAAAATTACAAAATGCAGGAGAGTTGGACATTATGCGTCTTTCTGCCATTATAATGATGACATGAATTGTACAAGCGCAGCAAAATCATCAGAGCGCTCTACGCTGTGAAAAGCAGTAGAAAATGGCACTGAAGTGAACATGTGACCGCCTCATGTAGGTTGAAGCTATGGATCCTGGGTAAATTTATGTGTTTTCCCTCCTTCAGTTTTTTTGCAGTACGCAAAAAACGGAAGGCACACGGATGACATACGGACCATATACGGAACGGAACGGAAACGGATGCCACACGGATGCACCCGTGAAAAAAACGGACCGTTTTTTGCCGACCGTAAAAACGGATCAGTCGTGTGAATGTAGCCCTATTCTGATCTGCCGTTTATAAACAGCAGGCAGAAATAAGTGAGTAGCGCCCCCCAGCATCAGAAAATCTCCGGGGATTCAGGGAGTAGCTGAGACCCTGGATATCATGATTAGAGTTGAGCGCGGTTCGTGGTTCGTGGTTCTCCAGTTCGCGGCTCGAGTGATTTTGGGGCATGTTCTAGATCGAACTAGAACTCGAGCTTTTTGCAAAAGCTCGGTAGTTCTAGAAACGTTCGAGAACGGTTCTAGCAGCCAAAAAACAGCTAAATCATAGCTTGGTTTCTGCTGTAATAGTGTAAGTCACTCTGTGAATCAAACTATTATCACATTTCAGTGTATAGTGTGCGTGAACAGCGCCTTCAGATCACTGCTGTTTCTATAATGGCGATCGCCATTTTTTTTTTTTTTTTTTCTTGTCTTCCTTCCCTAAGTGCGCGCGTCTTGTGGGGCGGGCCAGCATGTCAGCCAATCCCAGACACACACACAGCTAAGTGGACTTTGAGCCAGAGAAGCAACGGCATGTGTGATAGGATCTGCATGTCACATGTCCCTGCATTATAAAACCGGACATTTTCTTCACGGACGCCATTATCTGCCTTCTGCGTCTTTGGTGTCAGACATCACTGTCGCAGCTCCGTCTTCCTGAGTCCTATAGCCGATACAGCTGTATGCGCTGCATACACAGCGTTAGACAGCTTAGGGAGAGCACTTTATAGCAGTCCTTTTAAGGGCTCCAACCGGCAGGGTCAGAGAGCCATAGGTGACAGGTCCTGCAAACAGCAACAGCGTCTGTGTAGCCCAGGTCAGGGATTTCCTACCTGCATTTCACCATTAGGAGGGAATAGAAAGGCAGGCTTCCATTCCTCTACCCAGAGCACCACAATCCTGCCACTGTACCCTCTTGTCCTCTGCACACTCCAACTGATAACTAAGCCATTATACTAGCAAACACTCAGTGTACCTAGTGGCATCCTATACGTGGCTATTGGACTTTGCTATAGTCCCACTAGTGCAAAGACATTTGCAGAGCGCGTCTGCCTGCATTGCACACTACAACTCATTCTAAACAAGCCATTATACTAGCAAACACTCAGTGTACCTAGTGGCATCCTATACGTGGCTATTGGACTTTGCTATAGTCCCACTAGTGCAAAGACATTAGCAGAGCACATCTGCCTGCATTGCACACTACAACTCATTCTAACCAAGCCATTATACTAGCAAACACTCAGTGTACCTAGTGGCATCCTATACGTGGCTATTGGACTTTGCTATAGTCCCACTAGTGCAAAGACATTTGCAGAGCGCGTCTGCCTGCATTGCACACTACAACTCATTCTAAACAAGCCATTATACTAGCAAACACTCAGTGTACCTAGTGGCATCCTATACGTGGCTATTGGACTTTGCTATAGTCCCACTAGTGCAAAGACATTAGCAGAGCACATCTGCCTGCATTGCACACTACAACTCATTCTAACCAAGCCATTATACTAGCAAACACTCAGTGTACCTAGTGGCATCCTATACGTGGCTATTGGACTTTGCTATAGTCCCACTAGTGCAAAGACATTAGCAGAGCACATCTGCCTGCATTGCACACTACAACTCATTCTAACCAAGCCATTATACTAGCAAACACTCAGTGTACCTAGTGGCATCCTATACGTGGCTATTGGACTTTGCTATAGTCCCACTAGTGCAAAGACATTTGCAGAGCGCGTCTGCCTGCGTTGCACACTACAACTCATTCTAACCAAGCCATTATACTAGCAAACACTCAGTGTACCTAGTGGCATCCTATACGTGGCTATTGGACTTTGCTATAGTCCCACTAGTGCAAAGACATTTGCAGAGCGCGTCTGCCTGCGTTGCACACTACAACTCATTCTAACCAAGCCATTATACTAGCAAACACTCAGTGTACCTAGTGGCATCCTATACGTGGCTATTGGACTTTGCTATAGTCCCACTAGTGCAAAGACATTTGCAGAGCGCGTCTGCCTGCGTTGCACACTACAACTCATTCTAACCAAGCCATTATACTAGCAAACACTCAGTGTACCTAGTGGCATCCTATACGTGGCTATTGGACTTTGCTATAGTCCCACTAGTGCAAAGACATTTGCAGAGCGCGTCTGCCTGCGTTGCACACTACAACTCATTCTAACCAAGCCATTATACTAGCAAACACTCAGTGTACCTAGTGGCATCCTATACGTGGCTATTGGACTTTGCTATAGTCCCACTAGTGCAAAGACATTTGCAGAGCGCGTCTGCCTGCATTGCACACTACAACTCATTCTAAACAAGCCATTATACTAGCAAACACTCAGTGTACCTAGTGGCATCCTATACGTGGCTATTGGACTTTGCTATAGTCCCACTAGTGCAAAGACATTAGCAGAGCACATCTGCCTGCATTGCACACTACAACTCATTCTAACCAAGCCATTATACTAGCAAACACTCAGTGTACCTAGTGGCATCCTATACGTGGCTATTGGACTTTGCTATAGTCCCACTAGTGCAAAGACATTTGCAGAGCGCGTCTGCCTGCGTTGCACACTACAACTCATTCTAACCAAGCCATTATACTAGCAAACACTCAGTGTACCTAGTGGCATCCTATACGTGGCTATTGGACTTTGCTATAGTCCCACTAGTGCAAAGACATTTGCAGAGCGCGTCTGCCTGCGTTGCACACTACAACTCATTCTAACCAAGCCATTATACTAGCAAACACTCAGTGTACCTAGTGGCATCCTATACGTGGCTATTGGACTTTGCTATAGTCCCACTAGTGCAAAGACATTAGCAGAGCACATCTGCCTGCATTGCACACTACAACTCATTCTAACCAAGCCATTATACTAGCAAACACTCAGTGTACCTAGTGGCATCCTATACGTGGCTATTGGACTTTGCTATAGTCCCACTAGTGCAAAGACATTTGCAGAGCGCGTCTGCCTGCGTTGCACACTACAACTCATTCTAACCAAGCCATTATACTAGCAAACACTCAGTGTACCTAGTGGCATCCTATACGTGGCTATTGGACTTTGCTATAGTCCCACTAGTGCAAAGACATTTGCAGAGCGCGTCTGCCTGCGTTGCACACTACAACTCATTCTAACCAAGCCATTATACTAGCAAACACTCAGTGTACCTAGTGGCATCCTATACGTGGCTATTGGACTTTGCTATAGTCCCACTAGTGCAAAGACATTTGCAGAGCGCGTCTGCCTGCATTGCACACTACAACTCATTCTAAACAAGCCATTATACTAGCAAACACTCAGTGTACCTAGTGGCATCCTATACGTGGCTATTGGACTTTGCTATAGTCCCACTAGTGCAAAGACATTAGCAGAGCACATCTGCCTGCATTGCACACTACAACTCATTCTAACCAAGCCATTATACTAGCAAACACTCAGTGTACCTAGTGGCATCCTATACGTGGCTATTGGACTTTGCTATAGTCCCACTAGTGCAAAGACATTTGCAGAGCGCGTCTGCCTGCGTTGCACACTACAACTCATTCTAACCAAGCCATTATACTAGCAAACACTCAGTGTACCTAGTGGCATCCTATACGTGGCTATTGGACTTTGCTATAGTCCCACTAGTGCAAAGACATTTGCAGAGCGCGTCTGCCTGCGTTGCACACTACAACTCATTCTAACCAAGCCATTATACTAGCAAACACTCAGTGTACCTAGTGGCATCCTATACGTGGCTATTGGACTTTGCTATAGTCCCACTAGTGCAAAGACATTAGCAGAGCACATCTGCCTGCATTGCACACTACAACTCATTCTAACCAAGCCATTATACTAGCAAACACTCAGTGTACCTAGTGGCATCCTATACGTGGCTATTGGACTTTGCTATAGTCCCACTAGTGCAAAGACATTTGCAGAGCGCGTCTGCCTGCATTGCACACTACAACTCATTCTAAACAAGCCATTATACTAGCAAACACTCAGTGTACCTAGTGGCATCCTATACGTGGCTATTGGACTTTGCTATAGTCCCACTAGTGCAAAGACATTAGCAGAGCACATCTGCCTGCATTGCACACTACAACTCATTCTAACCAAGCCATTATACTAGCAAACACTCAGTGTACCTAGTGGCATCCTATACGTGGCTATTGGACTTTGCTATAGTCCCACTAGTGCAAAGACATTTGCAGAGCGCGTCTGCCTGCATTGCACACTACAACTCATTCTAAACAAGCCATTATACTAGCAAACACTCAGTGTACCTAGTGGCATCCTATACGTGGCTATTGGACTTTGCTATAGTCCCACTAGTGCAAAGACATTTGCAGAGCGCGTCTGCCTGCGTTGCACACTACAACTCATTCTAACCAAGCCATTATACTAGCAAACACTCAGTGTACCTAGTGGCATCCTATACGTGGCTATTGGACTTTGCTATAGTCCCACTAGTGCAAAGACATTTGCAGAGCGCGTCTGCCTGCGTTGCACACTACAACTCATTCTAACCAAGCCATTATACTAGCAAACACTCAGTGTACCTAGTGGCATCCTATACGTGGCTATTGGACTTTGCTATAGTCCCACTAGTGCAAAGACATTAGCAGAGCACATCTGCCTGCATTGCACACTACAACTCATTCTAACCAAGCCATTATACTAGCAAACACTCAGTGTACCTAGTGGCATCCTATACGTGGCTATTGGACTTTGCTATAGTCCCACTAGTGCAAAGACATTTGCAGAGCGCGTCTGCCTGCGTTGCACACTACAACTCATTCTAACCAAGCCATTATACTAGCAAACACTCAGTGTACCTAGTGGCATCCTATACGTGGCTATTGGACTTTGCTATAGTCCCACTAGTGCAAAGACATTTGCAGAGCGCGTCTGCCTGCGTTGCACACTACAACTCATTCTAACCAAGCCATTATACTAGCAAACACTCAGTGTACCTAGTGGCATCCTATACGTGGCTATTGGACTTTGCTATAGTCCCACTAGTGCAAAGACATTTGCAGAGCGCGTCTGCCTGCGTTGCACACTACAACTCATTCTAACCAAGCCATTATACTAGCAAACACTCAGTGTACCTAGTGGCATCCTATACGTGGCTATTGGACTTTGCTATAGTCCCACTAGTGCAAAGACATTTGCAGAGCGCGTCTGCCTGCGTTGCACACTACAACTCATTCTAACCAAGCCATTATACTAGCAAACACTCAGTGTACCTAGTGGCATCCTATACGTGGCTATTGGACTTTGCTATAGTCCCACTAGTGCAAAGACATTTGCAGAGCGCGTCTGCCTGCGTTGCACACTACAACTCATTCTAACCAAGCCATTATACTAGCAAACACTCAGTGTACCTAGTGGCATCCTATACGTGGCTATTGGACTTTGCTATAGTCCCACTAGTGCAAAGACATTTGCAGCACGTCTGCCTGCGTTGCACACTCCAACTAATTATAACTAAGTTGCATTGTCAGGGATATTTATTCTTTATTATTCTGCTGTTAATAAAGCTAGACCACCACTGCAATCTTCACCACCTCTCAATTTTTACTACCACATTTTCAGTCCACAATCTTGTCGCAATCAACATGAGTGGCAAAATGACAGATGCTGGTGGAAAGGGGAAGAGGCGTGGTGTAAAAGGCAAAAAAGGTTTTGTCCGTGGGGAAGGTGGCAAAGCTCCATTATCATCTGCTGAAGATAGACCATCTACCAGCAAAAGTAAGATGTCTACTACTTACCGTGGACAATCCGATGTGCTCCCTTTGTTACGGACACGAACAACAGGAACAAAGGTAGATGATGGGCAAAAAAGGAAAATGCTTGAATGGATCTCAAGTGGTCCAACAAGTGCCCTCTCTGCCACTTCAAGTACCGCATCCAAAAAACACCAGTCCTCTGAGTTGTCATCCCAATCAAACTTGCTTTCTCCCAGCTCTGAAGTCTCCATCAGCCCTGCACAGTATGGTGGAACTGAGATGGCTGAGTCTGCAGAGCTGTTCAGTCACACTATAGCCTGGGAATCAGAGGTCTGCTCCCAAGCTACAGTGAGTACAGAACAGGAAATGGTCTGCAGTGATGCCCAGAACCTTTGTGACTCAGATTCAGGCCGTGAGGACCAAGTTTCTGAGCATAATGTTGACCCTTTGTCACAAACTGTAACACCTGTGGTTATAGACAATGAGGAACATACTGATGAAGATGAGACGCAGATACCCGATTGGGATGACAACTTAAATATTCGTTCAGGGCAAGAAGAGGCTCGGTCTGAGGGGGAGGGGAGTGCAAACACAACAATTGATGATGACGTTCTAGATCCCACCTACTGTCAACCCCCAGTCAGGCACTCGAGGAGGTCAACAGAGGCGGTGGAGGAGGATGCAACCGACGACGAAGTTACCTTGCGCCTTCCTGGACAGAGTCGGAGAACTGGTAGCACGTCTACAACTGCATCCTCAGCCACCACTCTGCCTATGAGCATTATTCGTGGTGGATCAACAGGTCGCATGGCCTCTAAGCCTTGCCTAGCCTGGTCCTTTTTTCACATCGAAAAAGATCGCCCAACTCATGTGATATGTAACATTTGTCATGATTCTGTTAGTAGAGGTCAAAACCTCAGCAGTTTGACAACTTCTTCCATGAATCGTCACATGACTAAATATCATAAGTCCCGGTGGGAAGCTCACCGTGCTGCAATGCGGCCTAGTGGAGCGAACCATCCACCGCCCGCCCCTTCCACTGCATCCGCGCGCTCTTCATCTTCTAGGACTGTGGGGACAGCTGCCACACCTGTTTTTCCACGCAAAACTTCCACCACTGTAACCGCAACAGGCAGTTTGCTTGTAAGGTCGTCAGTTGGTTTGGAAGGGGAAACAAGTGAGTGTGTACAGCTCTCTCAGACATCGATAGCACCAACGTTGGATGAAGGCAACATCATGTCTCCGCCTGCACTTTCCTCACAAACCTGCATTTTTCCAGGGACACCCTACTCAACACCGTCTACACACAGCAGCCAGATCTCTGTCCCTCAGATGTGGTCAAATAAAAGGCCACTTCCTCCGACCCATGACAAAGCTAAGAGGTTGACTCTATCCCTCTGTAAGCTGTTGGCTACCGAAATGCTGCCTTTCCGCCTAGTGGACACACAGGATTTTAGAGACCTTATGTCTGTCGCTGTGCCCCAGTACCAGATGCCTAGTCGCCACTACTTCTCTAAGAAAGGTGTGCCCGCGCTACACCAGCATGTCGCACACAACATCACCGCTTCCTTGAGAAACTCTGTGTGTGAACGGGTGCATTTCACCACCGATACTTGGACCAGTAAGCATGGACAGGGACGTTACATGTCGCTGACTGGGCACTGGGTAACTATGGTGATAGATGGTGAAGGGTCTGCTGCACAAGTCTTGCCGTCCCCACGACTTGTGTGTCAATCCTCTGTCTGTCCAAGTTCCGCCACTGCTTCTGCATCCTCCACCTCATCTGGGTCCTCCACCTCCGCCCCAAGCCTGCCTGGTCAGGCCACCAGCGTTCTCACTGCGCAGAAGGAATCACGCACCCCTCATTACTATGCTGGCAGCAGAGCGCAACGGCATCAGGCGGTCTTTAGCTTGACATGTCTTGGTAATAAGAGTCACACAGCTGAGGAGTTGTGGTCAGCTTTGCGGTCCGAGTTTAATAAATGGTTGTCTCCACTCAAACTGCAGCCTGGTAAGGCCGTGTGCGACAATGCTGCAAACCTGGGTGCGGCACTTCGCCTGGGCAAGGTGACACACGTACCTTGTATGGCTCACGTGTTGAACCTTGTCGTGCAGCAATTTTTAACACACTATCCCGGCCTAGATGGCCTTCTGAACAGGGCACGAAAACTGTCAGCTCACTTCCGCCGTTCAAGCGCCGCAGCAGAGCGACTTGCATCGCTCCAGAAGTCTTTCGGCCTGCCGGTTCATCGCCTGAAATGCGATGTGGCGACACGCTGGAATTCAACTCTCCACATGTTACAGCGACTGTGGCAGCACCGCAGAGCCCTGGTGCAATACGTCATGACGTATAGCCTGGGCCAACGAGATGCAGAGGTGGGGCAGATCACCCTGATGGAGTGGTCTCAGATCAAGGACCTATGCACCCTTCTGCACAGTTTCGACATGGCGACGAATATGTTTAGCTCTGACAATGCCATTATCAGCATGACGATTCCAGTCATTTACATGCTGGAGCACACGCTAAACACTATTCGGAGTCAGGGGGTGGGACAACATGAAGGGGAGGAACTACAGGAGGATTCATATGCGCAAGGGACAACAACATCACGAAGGTCCAGACGTTCATCATCACCAACGCAGCAGGCATGGGACCATGGGGGACAGGGATCGACAAGGGCGCATAGTAGCAGGCGAAATGTTGAGCAAGGTGCAGGAGAACATGAAGAAATGGAGGACGAACTGTCCATGGACATGGAAGACTCAGCGGATGAGGGAGACCTTGGTCAAATTTCAGTTGAAAGAGGTTGGGGTCAGATGTCAGAGGAAGAAAGAACGGGTAGCACCTCTATGCCACAAACACAGCATGGACTTGGTCCGCATGGCTGCGCAAGACACATGAGTGCCTTTTTGTTGCACTACCTCCAACATGACAGTCGTATTGTCAAAATTAGAAGTGATGATGACTACTGGATTGCCACACTATTAGATCCCCGGTACAAGTCCAAATTTTGTGACATAATTCCAGCCATAGAAAGGGACGCACGTATGCAGGGATATCAGCAGAAGCTGTTACTAGATCTTAGCTCGGCTTTTCCACCAAACAACCGTGCAGGTGCAGGGAGTGAATCTCCCAGTTGTAACTTGACAAACATGGGACGGTCTCGTCATCTTCAACAGTCTACCCGTACCAGTAGGACCTTTTCTGGTGCCGGTAACAGCAATTTTATGGAATCTTTTCATAATTTTTTTAGACCCTCTTTTGCAAGGCCACCAGAGACAACAAGTCTGACACATACTCAACGGCTGGAGAGGATGATACAGGAGTATCTCCAAATGAACATCGATGCCATGACTGTGCAACTGGAGCCTTGCTCCTTTTGGGCTTCAAACATAGAAAAATGGCCAGAGCTCTCCAGTTACGCCTTGGAGATTTTGTCGTGTCCAGCTGCCAGCGTTGTCTCTGAACGTGTATTCAGTGCTGCTGGGTGTGTGCTGACAGATAAGCGCACGCGTCTGTCCAGTGACAATGTGGACAGACTGACGTTCATCAAAATGAACAAGTCATGGATCCAGAAGGAATTTACTACCCCTGTGTCATCCTGGGGAGAGTAAATGCTTGTGGATTTGGAATGTGCTTGATGCAAATCAAAACATCCTGTTTGCAACTAGGGCCCAAGTGCTGCCACTGATGTGGTGGGTGTCTGTGTGGCCCAATTTTTGGAAAAAAGGGAGACTCCGCTTGAAGTAACCCTTGCTTGCTGTGTTTTTAAAAGAAGCCAAGATGAACAGAGCTGGGATCAGGAAAGACTTTGCTACCTACCCCGGTGTCATCCTGGGGACGGATAAGAATAGCGTATTTTTGAATGTGCTTGATGCAAATCAAAACATCCTGTTTGCAACTAGGGCCCAAGTGCTGCCACTGAATGGGTGGGTGTGTGTGGGGCCCAATTTTTGGAAAAAAGGGGAGACTCCGCTTGGAGTAACCCTTGCTTACATTGTTTTTAAAAGAAGCCAAGATGAACAAGTCATGGGTCAGCAAAGACTTTGCTACCTACCCCAGTGTCATCCTGGGGACGGCTAAGAATAGCGTATTTTTGAATGTGCTTGATGCAAATCAAAACATCCTGTTTGCAACTAGGGCCCAAGTGCTGCCACTGATGGGGTGGGTGTCTGTGTGGCCCAATTTTTGGAAAAAAGGGAGACTCCGCTTGGAGTAACCCTTGCTTGCTGTGTTTTTAAAAGAAGCCAAGATGAACAGAGCTGGGATCAGGAAAGACTTTGCTACCTACCCCGGTGTCATCCTGGGGACGGATAAGAATGGCGTATTTTTGAATGTGCTTGATGCAAATCTAGCTGTGAAGTGTACAACTGGGGCACAACTGCTGCCACTGAATGGGTGGGTGTCTGTGTGGCCCAATTTTTGGAAAAAAGGGAGACTCCGCTTGGAGTAACCCTTGCTTGCTGTGTTTTTAAAAGAAGCCAAGATGAACAGAGCTGGGATCAGGAAAGACTTTGCTACCTACCCCGGTGTCATCCTGGGGACGGCTAAGAAGAGCGTATTTTTGAATGTGCTTGATGCAAATCAAAACATCCTGTTTGCAACTAGGGCCCAAGTGCTGCCACTGATGGGGTGGGTGTCTGTGTGGCCCAATTTTTGGAAAAAAGGGAGACTCCGCTTGGAGTAACCCTTGCTTGCTGTGTTTTTAAAAGAAGCCAAGATGAACAGAGCTGGGATCAGGAAAGACTTTGCTACCTACCCCGGTGTCATCCTGGGGACGGCTAAGAATAGCGTATTTTTGAATGTGCTTGATGCAAATCAAAACATCCTGTTTGCAACTAGGGCCCAAGTGCTGCCACTGATGGGGTGGGTGTCTGTGTGGCCCAATTTTTGGAAAAAAGGGAGACTCCGCTTGGAGTAACCCTTGCTTGCTGTGTTTTTAAAAGAAGCCAAGATGAACAGAGCTGGGATCAGGAAAGACTTTGCTACCTACCCCGGTGTCATCCTGGGGACGGCTAAGAATAGCGTATTTTTGAATGTGCTTGATGCAAATCAAAACATCCTGTTTGCAACTAGGGCCGAAGTGCTGCCACTGATGGGGTGGGTGTCTGTGTGGCCCAATTTTTGGAAAAAAGGGAGACTCCGCTTGGAGTAACCCTTGCTTGCTGTGTTTTTAAAAGAAGCCAAGATGAACAGAGCTGGGATCAGGAAAGACTTTGCTACCTACCCCGGTGTCATCCTGGGGACGGATAAGAATGGCGTATTTTTGAATGTGCTTGATGCAAATCTAGCTGTGAAGTGTACAACTGGGGCACAACTGCTGCCACTGAATGGGTGGGTGTCTGTGTGGCCCAATTTTTGGAAAAAAGGGAGACTCCGCTTGGAGTAACCCTTGCTTGCTGTGTTTTTAAAAGAAGCCAAGATGAACAGAGCTGGGATCAGGAAAGACTTTGCTACCTACCCCGGTGTCATCCTGGGGACGGCTAAGAAGAGCGTATTTTTGAATGTGCTTGATGCAAATCAAAACATCCTGTTTGCAACTAGGGCCCAAGTGCTGCCACTGATGGGGTGGGTGTCTGTGTGGCCCAATTTTTGGAAAAAAGGGAGACTCCGCTTGGAGTAACCCTTGCTTGCTGTGTTTTTAAAAGAAGCCAAGATGAACAGAGCTGGGATCAGGAAAGACTTTGCTACCTACCCCGGTGTCATCCTGGGGACGGCTAAGAAGAGCGTATTTTTGAATGTGCTTGATGCAAATCAAAACATCCTGTTTGCAACTAGGGCCCAAGTGCTGCCACTGATGGGGTGGGTGTCTGTGTGGCCCAATTTTTGGAAAAAAGGGAGACTCCGCTTGGAGTAACCCTTGCTTGCTGTGTTTTTAAAAGAAGCCAAGATGAACAGAGCTGGGATCAGGAAAGACTTTGCTACCTACCCCGGTGTCATCCTGGGGACGGCTAAGAATAGCGTATTTTTGAATGTGCTTGATGCAAATCAAAACATCCTGTTTGCAACTAGGGCCCAAGTGCTGCCACTGAATGGGTGGGTGTGTGTGGGGCCCAATTTTTGGAAAAAAGGGGAGACTCCGCTTGGAGTAACCCTTGCTTACATTGTTTTTAAAAGAAGCCAAGATGAACAAGTCATGGGTCAGCAAAGACTTTGCTACCTACCCCAGTGTCATCCTGGGGACGGCTAAGAATAGCGTATTTTTGAATGTGCTTGATGCAAATCAAAACATCCTGTTTGCAACTAGGGCCGAAGTGCTGCCACTGATGGGGTGGGTGTCTGTGTGGCCCAATTTTTGGAAAAAAGGGAGACTCCGCTTGGAGTAACCCTTGCTTGCTGTGTTTTTAAAAGAAGCCAAGATGAACAGAGCTGGGATCAGGAAAGACTTTGCTACCTACCCCGGTGTCATCCTGGGGACGGATAAGAATGGCGTATTTTTGAATGTGCTTGATGCAAATCTAGCTGTGAAGTGTACAACTGGGGCACAACTGCTGCCACTGAAGGGGTGGGTGTGTGGGGCCCAATTTTTGGAAAAAAGGGAGACTCCGCTTGGAGTAACCCTTGCTTGCTGTGTTTTTAAAAGAAGCCAAGATGAACAGAGCTGGGATCAGGAAAGACTTTGCTACCTACCCCGGTGTCATCCTGGGGACGGCTAAGAATAGCGTATTTTTGAATGTGCTTGATGCAAATCAAAACATCCTGTTTGCAACTAGGGCCCAAGTGCTGCCACTGAATGGGTGGGTGTGTGTGGGGCCCAATTTTTGGAAAAAAGGGGAGACTCCGCTTGGAGTAACCCTTGCTTACATTGTTTTTAAAAGAAGCCAAGATGAACAAGTCATGGGTCAGCAAAGACTTTGCTACCTACCCCAGTGTCATCCTGGGGACGGCTAAGAATAGCGTATTTTTGAATGTGCTTGATGCAAATGAAAACATCCTGTTTGCAACTAGGGCCCAAGTGCTGCCACTGATGGGGTGGGTGTCTGTGTGGCCCAATTTTTGGGAAAAAGGGAGACTCCGCTTGGAGTAACCCTTGCTTGCTGTGTTTTTAAAAGAAGCCAAGATGAACAGAGCTGGGATCAGGAAAGACTTTGCTACCTACCCCGGTGTCATCCTGGGGACGGATAAGAATGGCGTATTTTTGAATGTGCTTGATGCAAATCTAGCTGTGAAGTGTACAACTGGGGCACAACTGCTGCCACTGAATGGGTGGGTGTCTGTGTGGCCCAATTTTTGGAAAAAAGGGAGACTCCGCTTGGAGTAACCCTTGCTTGCTGTGTTTTTAAAAGAAGCCAAGATGAACAGAGCTGGGATCAGGAAAGACTTTGCTACCTACCCCGGTGTCATCCTGGGGACGGCTAAGAAGAGCGTATTTTTGAATGTGCTTGATGCAAATCAAAACATCCTGTTTGCAACTAGGGCCCAAGTGCTGCCACTGATGGGGTGGGTGTCTGTGTGGCCCAATTTTTGGAAAAAAGGGAGACTCCGCTTGGAGTAACCCTTGCTTGCTGTGTTTTTAAAAGAAGCCAAGATGAACAGAGCTGGGATCAGGAAAGACTTTGCTACCTACCCCGGTGTCATCCTGGGGACGGCTAAGAATAGCGTATTTTTGAATGTGCTTGATGCAAATCAAAACATCCTGTTTGCAACTAGGGCCCAAGTGCTGCCACTGAATGGGTGGGTGTGTGTGGGGCCCAATTTTTGGAAAAAAGGGGAGACTCCGCTTGGAGTAACCCTTGCTTACATTGTTTTTAAAAGAAGCCAAGATGAACAAGTCATGGGTCAGCAAAGACTTTGCTACCTACCCCAGTGTCATCCTGGGGACGGCTAAGAATAGCGTATTTTTGAATGTGCTTGATGCAAATCAAAACATCCTGTTTGCAACTAGGGCCCAAGTGCTGCCACTGATGGGGTGGGTGTCTGTGTGGCCCAATTTTTGGAAAAAAGGGAGACTCCGCTTGGAGTAACCCTTGCTTGCTGTGTTTTTAAAAGAAGCCAAGATGAACAGAGCTGGGATCAGGAAAGACTTTGCTACCTACCCCGGTGTCATCCTGGGGACGGATAAGAATGGCGTATTTTTGAATGTGCTTGATGCAAATCTAGCTGTGAAGTGTACAACTGGGGCACAACTGCTGCCACTGAATGGGTGGGTGTCTGTGTGGCCCAATTTTTGGAAAAAAGGGAGACTCCGCTTGGAGTAACCCTTGCTTGCTGTGTTTTTAAAAGAAGCCAAGATGAACAGAGCTGGGATCAGGAAAGACTTTGCTACCTACCCCGGTGTCATCCTGGGGACGGCTAAGAAGAGCGTATTTTTGAATGTGCTTGATGCAAATCAAAACATCCTGTTTGCAACTAGGGCCCAAGTGCTGCCACTGATGGGGTGGGTGTCTGTGTGGCCCAATTTTTGGAAAAAAGGGAGACTCCGCTTGGAGTAACCCTTGCTTGCTGTGTTTTTAAAAGAAGCCAAGATGAACAGAGCTGGGATCAGGAAAGACTTTGCTACCTACCCCGGTGTCATCCTGGGGACGGCTAAGAATAGCGTATTTTTGAATGTGCTTGATGCAAATCAAAACATCCTGTTTGCAACTAGGGCCCAAGTGCTGCCACTGATGGGGTGGGTGTCTGTGTGGCCCAATTTTTGGAAAAAAGGGAGACTCCGCTTGGAGTAACCCTTGCTTGCTGTGTTTTTAAAAGAAGCCAAGATGAACAGAGCTGGGATCAGGAAAGACTTTGCTACCTACCCCGGTGTCATCCTGGGGACGGCTAAGAATAGCGTATTTTTGAATGTGCTTGATGCAAATCAAAACATCCTGTTTGCAACTAGGGCCCAAGTGCTGCCACTGATGGGGTGGGTGTCTGTGTGGCCCAATTTTTGGAAAAAAGGGAGACTCCGCTTGGAGTAACCCTTGCTTGCTGTGTTTTTAAAAGAAGCCAAGATGAACAGAGCTGGGATCAGGAAAGACTTTGCTACCTACCCCGGTGTCATCCTGGGGACGGCTAAGAATAGCGTATTTTTGAATGTGCTTGATGCAAATCAAAACATCCTGTTTGCAACTAGGGCCGAAGTGCTGCCACTGATGGGGTGGGTGTCTGTGTGGCCCAATTTTTGGAAAAAAGGGAGACTCCGCTTGGAGTAACCCTTGCTTGCTGTGTTTTTAAAAGAAGCCAAGATGAACAGAGCTGGGATCAGGAAAGACTTTGCTACCTACCCCGGTGTCATCCTGGGGACGGATAAGAATGGCGTATTTTTGAATGTGCTTGATGCAAATCTAGCTGTGAAGTGTACAACTGGGGCACAACTGCTGCCACTGAATGGGTGGGTGTGTGTGGGGCCCAATTTTTGGAAAAAAGGGGAGACTCCGCTTGGAGTAACCCTTGCTTACATTGTTTTTAAAAGAAGCCAAGATGAACAAGTCATGGGTCAGCAAAGACTTTGCTACCTACCCCAGTGTCATCCTGGGGACGGCTAAGAATAGCGTATTTTTGAATGTGCTTGATGCAAATCAAAACATCCTGTTTGCAACTAGGGCCGAAGTGCTGCCACTGATGGGGTGGGTGTCTGTGTGGCCCAATTTTTGGAAAAAAGGGAGACTCCGCTTGGAGTAACCCTTGCTTGCTGTGTTTTTAAAAGAAGCCAAGATGAACAGAGCTGGGATCAGGAAAGACTTTGCTACCTACCCCGGTGTCATCCTGGGGACGGATAAGAATGGCGTATTTTTGAATGTGCTTGATGCAAATCTAGCTGTGAAGTGTACAACTGGGGCACAACTGCTGCCACTGAAGGGGTGGGTGTGTGGGGCCCAATTTTTGGAAAAAAGGGAGACTCCGCTTGGAGTCACCTTGCGGTGTTTTACATGACTTTAGAAGGGCGTGCCATGCCTATATCTGTGTGTCCTCCTCTTTTTCCTTGTCCAGCTGTTTTGTTTTCGCATGAGTACATGTCCTTGTCACTTTCCCATGTGTTTGTGTTGTGTTGTGAGTTGTTTGTCACCTTTTGGACACCTTTGAGGGTGTTTTCTAGGTGTTTTACTGTGTTTGTGATTGCCTGCCATTGTTTCCTATGGGCTCGAGTTCGGTTCGTCGAACGTTCGACGAGCCGAACTCGAGCCAGACCCCCCGTTCGGCGAACCGCCTCGAGCCGAACCGGGACCGGTTCGCTCATCTCTAATCATGATTCAGGTTGGTTTTTCCGTTCCCCTCTCACGTGATCACCGGTATACACCGTATACCGATGATCACGTTACAGTAAATGACAGCGCCGGTAAAAAAATATTTATCTCCCATCTGGCATGAACAAACATCTCAGATGGGAGATAAATCTCCTCCCCGGTCCCCTCCGGTCCCCCGGTGTCGCCAAAGTTCCCCCCCTGACACCCTCCCGGAAATCCAAGATGGCCGTGCGCACAGCAGCATTCACCCTACTCCTCTGATTTCTGTCAAATGTGCCATGACACATGCGACAGAAAACTCCTCCCCAGGCCCTGCCAGGTCACCCCCTATAACCTACCGGTGTTCCCCGGTGTCCCACGGTACCTCTGCAGCGTTGATCCCCCACGGCCCCCTCCTTCACAATAGACGCTGTTGCATGCACAGAGCGGCTGTCAGCTCAGCTTCCTGTGTTCAGACACAGTGAGTAGTGGTAACCATGCATCTGTAAGCTACTGCAATGCCCTGCTCATGAGGTAAGGAACATAGTTGATCAGGAGAGCTATACTACATTTCCAAATGGAGGTATTTGATTTTATAGTTGGCCTGCTGAACGACTACCAAACATGACAGTCCGTTATACACCACAATAAAACACATCTAAATAGCGAGTTCTGTTGTTTAGTATTCATTCAGCTGGATAACTGGACTTAAAGGGGTATTCCATCTCCAAGATCCTATCCCCAATATATAGTAGGTGGAATAGCAATAATATCAGCAAATACCAATATTTGGAAATGTAGAATAGTTCTCCTGATTAGGCATGCCCTTACCTCATGAGCAGGGCATTGCAGCTTTGGTAGCAACAGTTACGACATGGACTCTGCTGCTGTGGACCCGGGACCAATTTAATCAGCCCCAAAAAGCCCTCCATGTCCGGCGTAATCCAGGATGGTCCAGCGTCGCTTCCAGCTCTGCTGCATGGAGGTGACCGGAGCAGCAGAAGAAACCGCCGCTCCTGTCACCTCCACGCAGCAAATGAAGACAGCCGCGTGATCAGCTGTGCTGTCACTGAGGTTACCTGGATCCAGTGGTGGATGCAGCGGTGGCCGCGGGTAACCTCAGTGACAGCTCAGCTGATCGCGCTACTCACCGCCGCTCCGGTCAGCTCCACGCAGCAACTGACGTGGGTAGCGCGATCAGCTGAGCTGTCACTGAGGTTACCCGCGGCCACCGCTGCATCCACCGCTGGATCCAGGTAACCTCAGTGACAGCACAGCTGATCACGCGGCTGTCTTCATTTGCTGCGTGGAGGTGACAGGAGCGGCGGTTTCTTCTGCTGCTCCGGTCACCTCCATGCAGCAGAGCTTGATGCGACGCTGGACCATCCTGGATTACGCCGGACATGGAGGGCTTTTTGGGGCTGATTAAATTGTTGAACCAGGGAATGTGTTTGTGTTTGTTATTTCTAATAAAGGATATTTCAGTTGTGTGTGTTTATTTACTGTAATTTACAGATCAATCATGGAAGGTTTCTTGGGGAAACGCCTGACATGATTAATCTAGGATTTAGTGGCAGCTATGGGCTGCCAATAACTCCTTATTACCCCGATTTGCCAATGCACCAGGGCAAATCGGGAAGAGCCGGGTACTGTCCCAGAACAGTCGCATCTAATGTATGCGGCAATTCTGGGCGGCTGCTGGCTGATATTGTTAGGCTGGAGGGCTCCCCATAACGTGGGGCTCCCCATCCTGAGAATACTAGCCTTCAGCCGTATGGCTTTATCTGGCTGGTATTAAATTTGGGGGGGATCGCATGCCGTTTTTTTAAATTATTTATTTATTTATTTCTATACTCCATAGTGACACCCCCACCGGCTGCTGTGATTGGGTGCAGTGAGACACCTGTCACTCAGCGTGTGGGCGTGTCTCACTGCAACCAATCATAGGCGCCGGTGGGCGGGGAAAGCAGGGAATACGAGATTGATTAATGAGCGGCCGGCTTTTTCAAAAGAGGAAAAGTCGCCGGAGTTTAGAGAACAGCAGTGCAGCGCCGCGCCGGAGATCGGGGAACGGTAAGTATGAGAGAGGGGGGGAACTGACCAATAGACAGTGAGAGGGACAGATAAGACAGAGAGACCGACCGACAGACATAGAGAGAGACCGACCGACGGACTGAGGGAGAGAACGAAACAGAAAAAGAAAAAAGACCGACATCACATGAAAAAAGCACAAAACGTACAGGGAGCAAACAGAGATGCGTCCGTGTCACTCGGACGTGCGCACAGACCCATTGACTTTCATTGGGTCCGTGCTGCGTGTTGCGTGCTGAAAACGGACATGCTTCCGTGCAAAACGGAGACACAAACGTAGCACGCACACGGACCCACGGACCTTAATGAAAAACGCACATGTGTCCTCAAACATTAAATAACATTGGTACACATTTGGCCGTGTCTCCGGTATATACGGAAACGGACCAAACACGCACGTGTTTCACGGATGTGTGTTTTAGGCCTCAGGTAAAGATTTCAAAGCTGTCTGAGGTTTCAAGTTGAATTGGGGTTACATGGATCAGAACTGGACAACTGGAAGAAGACAGGACAAACTTTAAAATGCAAACCTGATAGCCTAGCATGATAACAGCAATAATACAATCATAATACAATACTATAGAATTCCCAAGCCAAGACATGACACTCCCTGTCTGAATGTTACGGGCAGAATGACAATGATTGATCCAGCCGAGATTGATATGTGGATCCACTGGACCCTAGAGGAGTCTGACTACAGCTTACACTGTTCACCCTTCATTGTAAGTGATTAGGCAGCTTTATTCCTCTGGTCAGTACGATTACAGCTATACCAGGTTTATATCGTTATTTTAGGTTTTGCTGTTTATCATGCTAAAAAAAACGCTTTTCTACAAAATAAAGGGTTTTTTGCATCACTGAATTTTGAAGGCTATAGCTTTTTTATTTTTCTCCCAACAGAATCATGTGAGGGCTTGTTTTTTGTGGGATGAGCTGAAGTTTTCATTGGTGCCATTTTGGGCCACATAATATTTTTGATCGCTTTCTATTCCACTTTTTGTGAGGCAAAATAAAAAAAACCCAGAAATTCAGTAATTGGGTTCCTTATGTTTTTTTTTATGCCATTAACCATGCCATAAAAGTGATGATTTATTCTTCGGGTCAGTACAATTACAGCGATACCACATTTATACAGTTTTTTTTATGTTTGCTGTTTTTACACCATAAAAACTATTTTATAGAAAAAAAAACTGAAACTGTTTTTGCGTTAGTTTATTGTGAGAGCTATAGCTTTTTTTATTTTTTGCTGATGAAGCTGTTTGGAGCCTTGTTTTTTGCAGGATGAGTTGGAGTTTTTATTGGTACCATTTTGGGCCACATAAATATTTTTTTACGTTCTATTCCGCTATTTACAAACAAGAAGAACACACAGGGAAAAAGGTTGCATATGGACCCAATGGTATATTGTATCAATCATATAGATCCCTTATTAGCAGCAACCCATGACTACATATCAATAATGGACAAGTCGCATAACATTAGTATTAGAGAAAAAAGGAGGAAACGACCAAACGTCCAATGTGTGACAAAAATGTTTTTTATTGATCAGTGCAAAGGTGAACATACAGATAAAAGAATTAAAAACAACAACCAGGAAGAACCGGCAGTGTGACGATCACAGAGGTGGATGCCAGACTGGAACAAACACCATATATGGTTGCAAATTGCCAACTGTTATATAATAAACTAGAAGGTGGCCCGATTCTACGCATCGGGTATTCTAGAATTTACGTATTGTGCAGTTCATGTATGATTTTTGTTATATATATATATATAGATGTTGTTGTGTGTAGTTACCAAGTGTTTGTGTAGGGCGCTGTACATGTTCTGGGTGTGGCGGGGGGTGAGAGCGGTGTTGTATGTGTGTTGCGTGTGTTGCGTTGTTTGTGGAGCGCTGTGTGTCTGTAGCGTTGTGTGTGTGTGTGTTGTGCGGTTTGTGTGTGTGTGGTGTGTTTTGGGGGGAGGTATGTTTTGAGCAATGTGTGTGTTGTGCGGTATGTGCGTATATTTGTGTGTGCTGCGGTGTTTGTGTGTTGGGTGTTGTGTGTGTGCAGCGTTGTGTGTGTGTGTGTGGGTGTCTGTGTAGGGCGTTGTTTGTGGTTCCTATGCTGCGCATTCCCAAACGTGCTCCATCCGCCATGCTGCGCACTCCCAAACGTGGTCCATCCGCCATGCTGCGCACTCCCAAACGTGCTCCATCCGCCATACTGCGCACTCCCCATCGTGCTGCATCCCCCATGATGCGCACTCCCAAACGTGCTCCATCCGCCATGCTGCGCACTCCCCATCGTGCTCTATGCGCCATGCTGCACACTCCCAAACGTGCTCCATCCGCCATGCTGCGCACTCCCAAAGGTGCTCCATCCGCCATGCTGCGCACCCCCCATCATGCTCCATCCGCCATGCTGCGCACTCCCAAACGTTCTCCACCCGCCATGCTGCGCACTCCCAAACGTGCTCCATCCGCCATGCTGCGCACTCCCAAACGTGCTCCATCCGCCATACTGCGCACTCTTAAACGTGCTCCATCCGCCATACTGCGCACTCCCCATCGTGCACCATCTGGCATGCTGCGCACTCCCAAACGTGCTCCATCCGCCATGCTGCGGACTCCCAAACGTGCTCCATCCGCCATGCTGCGCACTCCCAAACGTGGTCCATCCGCCATGCTGCGCACTCCCAAACGTGGTCCATCCGCCATGCTGCGCACTCCCAAACGTGGTCCATCCGCTATGCTGCGCACTCCCAAACGTGGTCCATCCGCCATGCTGCGCACTCCCAAACGTACTCCATCCGCCATGCTGCGCACTCCCAAACGTGCTCCATCCCCCATGCTGCGCACCCCCCATCGTGCTCCATTCCCCATGCTGCACCAGCATCAGCCTCTCTGCCCGCAGCATCAGCCTCTCTGCCCACAGCATCAGCCTCTCTGCACACAGCATCAGCCTCTCTGCACACAGCATCAGCCTCTCTCCTCCCAGCATCAGCCTCTCTCCTCACAGCATCAGCCTTCTCTGTCCCTAGCATCAGCCTCTCTCCTCCCAGCCTACCCCAGCCTCAGCCTCCCTCAGCATCAGCCTCTCTTCTCTCAGCCTTCCCCTCCCAGCCTTCCCCAGGATCAGCCTCTCTCATCCCAGCATCAGCCTCTCTCCTCCCAGCATCAGCCTCTCCTCTCTGTCCCCAGCATCAGCCTCTCTCCTCCCAGCCTTCCCCAGCATCAGCCTCTCTCCTCCCAGCCTTCCCCAGCATCAGCCTCTCTCCTCCCAGCCTCCCCCAGCATCAGCCTCCCCCAGCATCAGCCTCTCTCCTTCTAGCCTCCCCCAGCATCAGCCTCTCTCCTTCCAGCCTCCTCCAGCATCAGCCTCCCTCTCCCAGCCTTCCCCAGGATCAGCCTCTCTCCTCCCAGCCTCCGTCTTCCCAGCCTCCCCCAGCATCAGCCTCCCCCAGCATCAGCCTCTCTCCTTCCAGCCTCCCTCAGCATCACCCTCTCTCCTTCCAGCCTCCCCCAGCATCAGCCTCCCTCTCCCAGCCTTCCCCAGGATCAGCCTCTCTCCTCCCAGCCTCCGTCCTCCCAGCCTTCCCCAGCATCAGCTTTCCCCTCCCAGCCTCCCTCAGCATCAGCCTTCCCCAGCATCAGCCTCTCTCCTCCCAGCCTCAGCCTCTCTCCTTCCAGCCTTCCCCAGCATCAACCTCTCTCCTCCCAGCCTCAGCCTCTCTCCTTCCAGCCTCCCTCAGCATCAGCCTCCCCTTCCCAGCCTTCCCCAGGTTCAGCCTCTCTCCTCCCAGCCTCCTTCAGCATCAGCCTTCCCCTCCCAGTCTCCCCTAGCATCAGCCTCCCCCTCCCAGCCTTCCCCAAGATCAGCCTCTCTGCTCCCAGCCTCCTCCAGCACGCCGTGCTCCTCTGCCGACACTCACACACACACGATCGCATACACTCACCCACACAACCGATCGCATACACTCACCCACACAACCGATCGCATAGACTCACCCACACAACTGATCGCATACGCTCACCCACACCCGATCGCATACACTCACCCACACCCGATCGCATACACTCACACACACCTGATCGCATACACTCACACACACCCGATCGCATACACTCACACACACAGACACTGACAAAATCGCACATACGCGCTGATATTCACAACATCCGGAGATATTACATGCTTCTGGCCATGTGATCCTCCGTCAGGTCCTGGAAGCTCACAGCACAGTATCGCCGCCGAGAAGCAAGCGATATCCCAGGATGTTGTGAGTATGTGGATGCGATGTGATGTGTGTGTGAGGGTGAGTGTGATCTGATGTGTGTATGTGTGTGTGTGCGTGTGTGTATGTTCCGCCGCTGCAGGACCTTGATGTGTGGATGCGTTGTGATGTATGTGTGAGGTGTGTGTGAGAGTGAGTGTGAGCCGGTGTACGCTGGTAACTATGATACACATCGGGTAACTAAGGGACCTTAGTTACCCGATGTGTATAATGGTTACCAGCTTTCACGGCCTCCGTCAAGATCCCAGCATCGCAAGGTTATGTCTGGCGCTGCTGGGATCCTGACGGAGCCGGTGTAGAAGCAAGCGATCTCCCAGGATGTTGTGATGTGTGAGGTGTGTGTGAGAGTGAGTGTGAGAGTGAGTGTGATCTGATGTGTGTGTGTACTCACCTGGGAATCGGAGCTCTGTGTCAGTTGGGCGAGAGCGAACGTGCATTGCGTGAGGGGGGCGGGGGCTGCAGAGAGCCGGGGCGAGAGGCCAATCTGTGTGGGGGGGTGGGGCCATGGCGAGCCCAGCGGCCAATCAGCTTTGTGTCACCGTAAGGACACAATTTCGGAGCATGACAGACAGACAGACAGACAGACAGATAGACAGACAGACAGACAGACAGACAGACAGAATAAGGCAATTATATATATAGATATGGGATGGTGCAATTAATGGGTTAATAGTGTTGGGAGGTAAGATCCAAAAACAGCCACATGAGTTAGGCCACTCAATGATTATTCTTATAAAATCAAAACACCACTAGGTGCTGTGTATTTAGACATTTATGTTCACTAGATGGTAGACGGGTCATGCAGCAGTGAAAGGGTCAATATCCACACATAGCAAAAAAACACCATTTCCAAAATAACCAGATTGACTGATATAAAAATATTGGTGCTGGTAAAGTCAGGTGTGAAGCCACGTGGAAAGATCAATATAATCTGCTATATAGAAAATGCAGAAGGAATCATCCTAAAATGATATGGAGCAAAGAAGATACAATATGTACCATAAGGTACCAATCGGTGGCACAAATAGCCCACTCTATATTTACCAGATAGGGGAGAGATAGTGCATAACGCATGAGCAATGGTATAACTTACCACGTGTACACCAGATAGAATGCGAACAGCCGGAAATTCCGCCTACCCGGTTTTTGTGAAGCACATTCAAGGAAAAAAAGAAATGTAGGAATTAGTGATGAGCGAGTACTAAAAAGCTCGGTGCTCGAAGCTCGGCCGAGCCTCCCAAGATACTCGTGTACTCGGCCCGAGCACTGAGCCCAATGTTATCCTATGGGAGACCCGAGTATTTTTGTGAAATGACCCCCCGGCAGCATGTAGAAACCCTAAAAATGTCACAAAAGTCTCAGAAGAGTGCTCAAATGACATGGCAATCAGCATGGGGAAGACCCCTTGAAAGCATTTATCACTCAAAAGTCACAGCTGTGAACAATTTTGTCCAAGTTTTACGCCATTTTTACGGACTCACCAGAAAACCAGAAAATGACACCAAAATGAATTTTCATGGCGGAAATGTTAAGGGCACATACCCAATAGTGAGATAGAGCTGGTGTATGTTACTTTTTGAGATTAATACATGAAAGATTTTACGTGAAAACCTTGTGTGGCACTCCGATGTCCAAAACGCACGTTTTGTGCTTTTTACTAACGATGTCGGTCATTTTTTTTTCATTCTATCTCCCGTCGGTCTGTCTCTCTCTGTCTTGTCTGTCCCCCTCTCACAGTCTGTCGGTCAGTTCCCCCCCTCTCTCTTACTTACCGTTCCCCGATCACTGCCACGGCGCTGCACGGCTGTTCAAACTCCGGTGGCTTTTCCTCTTTTGAAAAAGCGGCCGCTCATTAATCAATCTCGTATTCTCTGCTTTCCTGCTTTTCGGCGCCTATGATTGGTTGCAGTGAGACACGCTCCCACACTGAGTGACAGCTGTCTCACTGCACCCAATCACAGCAGCCGGTGTGTGTATACTGTGCAGTGAAATAAATAATTAACTAACTGAGCGGCGGTGTCTTCTGCAGCTCCTGTCACTTCCATGCAGCAGAGCTGGACGCGACGCCGGAGTCCGTGGAGTACGCCGGACATGGAGGGTTTGTCGGGGTTAATAAATTGGTAATGAGGGACTTTGTTAGTGTTTTTTATTTCTAATAAAGGATTTTTCGGGTGTGTGTGTTTTTTAACTGTAATTTACAGATTAATCATGGAAGGAATCTCGGGGAGACACCTGACATGATTAATCTAGGATTTAGTGGCAGCTATGGGCTGCCATTAACTCCTTATTACCCCGATTTGCCAACGCACTAGGGTAAATCGGGAAAGAGCCGGGTACAGCCCCAGAACTGTCGCATATAACGTATGCGGCAATTCTGGGCGGCTGCTGACTGATATTGTTAGGGTGGGGGGCTCCCCATAACGTGGAGCTCCCCATCCTGAGAATACCAGCCTTCAGCTGTATGGCTTTATCTGGCTGGTATTAAAATTGGGGGGACCGCACGCCGTTTTTTTAATTATTTATTTATTTATTTTACTGCACAGTATAGACCCGCCCACCGGCTGCTGTGATTGGGTGCAGTGTGACACCTGTCACTCAGCGTGGGGGCGTGTCTCACTGCAACCAATCATAGGCGCCTTTGGGCGTGGAAAGCAGGGAATATGAGATGGCTGTGTACAGAGCACAGCGCGCCCGCCGGTATAAAGGGCTCGGTCACGCTGTGCGGGCGGCCAATCACTGCAATTCCACAACTAACAGGGCTGTGGCATTGCAGTGGTCTGCCAGCCAATCCCTGCATGAGGGCTGGCTCTCAAAAGAGCGCCAACATGCAGGGATGAAGACCACGAGTAAAGCACGAGTATTGCAAAATTACTCGGTACCCGCCGAGTAGCCCGAGTACAGTGATACTCGTGCGAGTACGAGTAGTAACAAGCATACTCGCTCATCACTAGTAGGAATTGTTTTTTTCTTCGGCGCTACATTGGGAGACCCAGACGATTGGGTGTATAGCACTGCCTCCGGAGGCCACACAAAGCAATTACACTAAAAAGTGTAAGGCCCCTCCCCTTCTGGCTATACACCCCCAGTGGGATCACTGGCTCACCAGTTTTCTGCTTTTGTGCGAAGGAGGTCAGACATCCACGCATAGCTCCACTGTTTAGTCAGCAGTAGCTGCTGACTATATCGGATGGAAGAAAAGAGGGCCCATACTAGGGCCCCCAGCATGCTCCCTTCTCACCCCACTTGTGGTTTGTAAGGTTGAGGTACCCATTGCGGGTACAGAGGCTGGAGCCCACATGCTGCTTTCCTTCCCCATCCCCCTGAGGGGCTCTGAGGAAGTGGGATCTTACCGGCCTCCAAGCCCTGAGGCCGGGCTCCGTCCACAGACCCATTGAACCTGCTGGATAAGGAGCCGGGGTACCGTTCAGGGACAAGGCCCTGCAACTTTCAGGTACTCTGTGTCCCCGTACAGACAGGCACGCACACGCCAGACTTGCTGGGTGTGTTAGTGCGCCGGGGACAGTAGCGCTCCACGCTGGGCTTGGATCACAGCAGCTTAGCTGTGTGGATTCATGTGCTGGGAACTACCGCGCCGGCCACTCTCGGAGCGGCGGCGCGGCTGGGACTTGTAGTGCGCCGGGGACTTAGCGCCGACCGCGCTTTTACGGCGGCGGCGCTTATAAATTTAGTCCCCGGCTTTTGCGGCCTAGCTCCGCTTCGTTCCCGCCCCCTCCCTGTCAATCAGGGAATGGGACAGACGCTGTGCAATCGTCAGCGCCGAGGGCTGGAGCCTTATTTACATGCTCCAGCCCTCTCACTAGGCACAGTGGGACGCAGGTTTCCCGCTTTTGGTCTGAGCACGCCCAGGGCCCGCCCCCCCCTCCACAGGACGCCGGCAGCCATTCCTGCATGCAGTCTGGCTGGAGGACGGACACAGGCTCTGGGAGACCCAGACTAGGGATTTCTGGCGACCACACACCCGCGTTTAGCGGGCGGTAAGCAGCACATTAGTGCTGGCCCCACTAGTGCCACAGTGTGTATTGGTGTACTTTTTCCTGTACCAGATATATATATATATATACTGCACTGTACGGTCGCTTCTTGGCTGTATACCCCTATATTGCTCTGAGGAGACAGCAACATGTCATCCACAAAACGCAAGGGTGCCAAGGCACGGGCTGTATACTCTGCTTGTACAGCATGTGGGGCTAATCTACCAGCAGGCTCCAACGACCCTCATTGTGTGCAATGTTCAGTCCCAGTGGCACTTCGTCAGCCAGAGCATATGGTGGTGGTAGCCCAGGCAGAGGCGCCTGTGAACCCTGCCCCGGTGACGGGGACAGAATTTGCAGTCTTTGCTGATAAAATGTCTGTGACTATGACAAAAATCCTGGAGACCTTGCAGTCCAGGCCAGTGGCTCAGACCATGGACTCTGCTGTGGCTATGTTCCCAGGTCCCCCTCAGTTGGAACTAATCCGTACTTCGAGGGGGTCCCAGGCATCACAGGCTGAGGGCTCTGATTCTGATGACAGTCCCAGGCCGCCTAAGAGAGCTCGCTGGGAGAGACCCTCCACGTCGTCACGCGGGTCAGGGTCTCAGCGAGAAGGGTCTCTATATGATGAGACAGAGGTGGGGGATCAGGAGTCTGGTCCTGACACCGCACTCAATTTGGATACGCCAGATGGTGACGCCATGGTAAACGACCTTATAGCGGCCATCAATAGGCTGTTGGATATTTCTCCACCAGCCCCTTCAGCTGAGGAGGCAGCTGCCCAGCAGGAGAAATTCCATTTCCTGTATCCCAAGCGTAAATTGAGTACTTTTCTGGACCACTCTGACTTCAGAGAATCAATCCAGAAACACCATGCTTATCCGGACAAGCGTTTTTCCAAACGTCTTAAGGATACACGTTATCCCTTTCCCCCTGACGTGGTCAAGCGCTGGACCCAGTGTCCAAAAGTGGACCCTCCAATATCCAGGCTTGCAGCTAGATCCATAGTTGCAGTGGAGGATGGGGCTTCACTTAAAGATGCCAATGACAGACAGATGGACCTTTGGTTGAAATCTGTCTATGAAGCTATTGGCGCGTCGTTTGCTCCAGCATTCGCGGCCGTGTGGGCGCTCCAAGCTATTTCAGCTGGTCTGGCACAGGTGGACTCTTTCTTAAGTCCAGCAGTGCCGCAAGTGGCGTCCTTAACTACGCAAATGACTGCGTTTGCGACCTACGCTATCAATGCGGTACTAGAATCTACGAGCCGTACCTCAATGGCATCCGCCAACTCTGTAGTTTTGCGCAGAGCCTTGTGGTTAAAAGAATGGAAAGCAGATTCTGCTTCTAAAAAATGTTTAACCAGCTTGCCACTATCTGGAGACAGACTGTTTGGTGAGCAATTGGCGGAAATCATTAAACAGTCCAAAGGTAAGGACTCTTCCTTACCCCAGCCCAGATCAACCAAACCTCAACAGAGGAAGTGGCAGTCAAAGTTTCGGTCCTTTCGAGGCTCGGGCAAGTCCCAATTCTCCTCGTCCAAAGGGACTCAGAAAGAGCAAAGGAGCTCTGATTCCTGGCGGTCTCACTCACGCCCCAAGAAAGCAGCCGGAGGTACTGCTTCCAAGGCGGCTGCCTCATGACTTTCGGCCGCCTCCCTCCGCATCCTCGGTCGGTGGCAGGCTCTCCCGCTTTTGCGACATTTGGCTGCCACAGGTCAAAGACCAGTGGGTAACAGACATTTTGTCTCACGGGTACAGGATAGAGTTCAGTTCTCGTCCTCCGCCTCGGTTCTTCAGAACTTCCCCACATCCCGACCGAGCAGATGCCCTTCTGCAGGCGGTGCATTCTCTAAGAGCAGAAGGAGTGGTGGTCCCTGTTCCTCTTCGGGAACAAGGACAAGGTTTTTACTCCAATCTCTTTGTGGTGCCAAAAAAGGACGGCTCATTCCGTCCTGTTCTGGACCTAAAACTGCTCAACAAGCATGTGAACGCCAGGCGGTTCCGGATGGAATCCCTCCGCTCAGTCATTGCCTCAATGTCTCAAGGAGATTTCCTAGCATCAATAGACATCAAAGATGCTTATCTCCACGGGCCGATTGCTACAGAGCACCAACGCTTTCTACGCTTCGTGATAGGAGACGACCATCTTCAGTTCGTAGCTCTGCCATTTGGTCTGGCGACAGCCCCACGGGTGTTCACCAAGGTCATGGCGGCAGTGGTAGCAGTCTTGCACTCTCAGGGACATTCTGTGATCCCTTACTTGGACGATCTACTTGTCAAGGCACCCTCTCAGGAGGCATGCCAACTCAGCCTGAACGTTGCACTGGAGACTCTCCAGACGTTCGGGTGGATCATCAACTTCTCAAAGTCAAATCTGTTACCGACCCAATCACTGACGTATCTTGGCATGGAGTTTCATACTCTCTCAGCGATAGTGAAGCTTCCGCTGGACAAGCAGCGGTCACTACAGACGGGGGTGCAGGCTCTCCTTCAAAGTCAGTCGCACTCCTTAAGACGCCTCATGCACTTCCTCGGGAAGATGGTGGCGGCAATGGAGGCGGTTCCGTTTGCGCAGTTTCATCTGCGCCCACTTCAATGGGACATTCTCCGCCAATGGGACGGGAAGTCAACATCCCTGGACAGGAAAGTCTCCCTTTCCCAGACGGCCAAGGACTCTCTGCAGTGGTGGCTTCTTCCCACCTCAATATCACAGGGAAGATCCTTCCTACCACCGTCCTGGGCGGTGGTCACGACAGACGCGAGTCTGTCAGGGTGGGGAGCAGTTTTTCTCCATCACAGGGCTCAGGGTACGTGGACCCAGCAGGAGTCCACCCTTCAGATCAATGTTCTGGAAATCAGAGCAGTGTATCTTGCCCTACTAGCCTTCCAGCAGTGGCTGGAAGGAAGGCAGATCCGAATTCAGTCGGACAACTCCACAGCGGTGGCATACATCAACCACCAAGGGGGGACACGCAGTCGGCAAGCCTTCCAGGAAGTCCGGCGGATTCTGATGTGGGTGGAAGCCACGGCCTCCACCATATCCGCAGTTCACATCCCCGGCGTAGAAAACTGGGAAGCAGACTTCCTCAGTCGCCAGGGCATGGACGCAGGGGAATGGTCCCTTCACCTGGACGTGTTTCAGGAAATCTGTCGCCGCTGGGGAAGGCCGGACGTCGACTTAATGGCGTCCCGGCACAACAACAAGGTCCCAACCTTCATGGCACGGTCTTGCGATCACAGAGCTCTGGCGGCAGACGCCTTAGTGCAAGATTGGTCGCAGTTCCGGCTCCCTTATGTGTTTCCACCTCTGGCACTCTTGCCCAGGGTGCTACGCAAGATCAGATCCGACTGCAGCCGCGTCATACTCGTCGCCCCAGACTGGCCACGGAGGGCGTGGTATCCGGATCTGTGGCATCTCACGGTCGGCCAACCGCGGGCACTACCAGACCGACCAGACTTGCTGTCCCAAGGGCCGTTTTTCCATCGGAATTCTGCGGCCCTGAACCTGACTGTGTGGCCATTGAGTCCTGGATCCTAGCGTCTTCAGGATTATCCCAAGGGGTCGTTGCCACCATGAGACAGGCTAGGAAGTCCACGTCCGCTAAGATCTACCACAGAACGTGGAGGATATTCTTATCCTGGTGCTCGGCTCAGGGAGTGTCTCCCTGGCCATTTGCATTGCCTACTTTTCTTTCTTTCCTGCAATCTGGGTTAGAAAAAGGTTTGTCGCTCGGCTCCCTTAAAGGGCAAGTCTCGGCGCTATCCGTCTTTTTTCAGAAGCGTCTAGCACGACTTTCTAAGGTACGCACGTTCCTGCAGGGGGTTTGTCATATCGTACCCCCGTACAAGCGGCCGTTAGATCCATGGGATCTGAACAGGGTACTGGTTGCCCTCCAGAAGCCGCCCTTCGAGCCTCTGAGGGAGGTTTCACTTTCTAGACTATCACAGAAAGTGGCTTTTTTGGTAGCGATCACATCTCTTCGGAGAGTGTCTGAGCTAGCAGCGCTGTCATCCAAGGCTCCCTTCCTGGTCTTCCACCAGGACAAGGTAGTGCTGCGACCCATTCAGGAGTTTCTCCCGAAGGTGGTATCCTCGTTTCATCTTAATCAGGATATCTCTTTGCCTTCTTTTTGTCCTCATGCAGTTCATCGCTATGAGAAGGATTTACATTTGTTAGATCTGGTGAGAGCACTCAGAATCTACATTTCCCGCACGGCGCCCCTGCGCCGTTCGGATGCACTCTTTGTCCTTGTCGCTGGTAAGCGCAAAGGGTCGCAGGCTTCCAAGGCCACCCTGGCTCGATGGATCAAAGAACCAATTCTTGAAGCCTACCGTTCTGCTGGGCTTCCGGTTCCATCAGGGCTGAAGGCCCATTCTACCAGAGCCGTGGGTGCGTCCTGGGCACTACGACACCAGGCTATGGCTCAACAGGTGTGCCAGGCAGCTACCTGGTCGAGTCTGCACACTTTCACCAAACATTATCAGGTGCATACCTATGCTTCGGCGGACGCCAGCCTAGGTAGAAGAGTCCTGCAGGCGGCAGTTGCCTCCCCGTAGGGGAGGGCTGTCTTGCAACTCTAACATGAGGTATTTCTTTACCCACCCAGGGACAGCTTTTGGACGTCCCAATCGTCTGGGTCTCCCAATGGAGCGCCAAAGAAGAAGGGAATTTTGTTACTTACCGTAAATTCCTTTTCTTCTAGCTCCTATTGGGAGACCCAGCACCCGCCCTGTTGTCCTTCGGGATTTTTGGTTGTTTTTCGGGTACACATGTTGTTCATGTTGAATGGTTTTCAGTTCTCCGACGTTACGTCGGAGTGAATTTGTTTAAACCAGTTATTGGCTTTCCTCCTTCTTGCTTTTGCACTAAAACTGGTGAGCCAGTGATCCCACTGGGGGTGTATAGCCAGAAGGGGAGGGGCCTTACACTTTTTAGTGTAATTGCTTTGTGTGGCCTCCGGAGGCAGTGCTATACACCCAATCGTCTGGGTCTCCCAATAGGAGCTAGAAGAAAAGGAATTTACGGTAAGTAACAAAATTCCCTTCTTTTTCTTTCACATCGTTCACTGTATCATAAAAGTGATAGAACAGAATTATATTTCAGGTCAGTATGATTACAGCGATACCATTCTTATAAAGTTTTTTTTTATATATTTTGCAGCTTTTACACCATAAAAACTATTTTATAGAAAAAAATAACAGTTTTGCATTGCTGTACTCTGAGAGCTATAACTTTTTTATTTTTTTGCTGATGGAGCTGTATGGTAGCTTGTTTTTTGCAGGAAAAGATTACTTTGTCAGTGGTACTATTTTTATTTATACATGACTTTTTGATTGTGTTTTATTCCACGTTTCTGTCAGGTATTTAATGAAAAGACAGTTTAATTCTGCGTTTTTTTATTCATTTTATTTATAGTGTTCAATGCAGGTGTTAACTAGTGTGACAGTTTTATAGATCAGGCTGTTACGGACATGGCGATACTAAATATGTGTACTTTTTTTACACAAATATAACTATTGGAATATTATTTTTGTTCTTTATTTTGTGATTATTTTTTGTTTATATATTTTCACCTATTTATCTTTTTTTTAGCTTATTTACTTAGTCCCAATATGGGACACTAAGTTTCACTTGAAAAAGACTGCTGTGCCAGTCGAAACATTGCTTATGGATTAAAAATTATTTTTCACTGAATCACCCTGGAGGAGCTGTCTATTTCTATATACTAAGTTTAATTTTTTTGATCGCAGCTTCAATATACTGCGATGCTTATGTGGCGCCCTGGACAAGCCAGGTCGTCAAAGGTACTGCAACAACACACCCCACACCCCGGTTAGGCACATCAGTCACACACAAATCCTTGTTGCCTCCCTCCAGGGGCTGATGTCCACACCAGGTGGGGTGGAGCCAGGCGGTTGGCTCCACCCACTGAGGAGTTCACAGTCCTGGAGGCGGGAAAAAGAGAAGAGTAAAGTTAGGGAGAGTGAAGTGGAAGGAGTGAAGTGGTAGTAGAGGAGCAGTCTGACCGTGTCCGGGTACGTGGCCCGGGCACATACAGCAAGGTTGGCAGACGGTGGTGACCGTCTGCAGGAGGGGCCGATCAACGCGGAACTGTAGGACCGGGGACGGGCGGTGGCCCGCCGGTACTGAACCGGGGAGCAAAGAGAAGCCAGCACCATTCGGCAGGCCCTACGGACCCTTACCAGGCTTGGAGTTGCCATTAAACCAGTCAAATCCGTTAGCAATCCCAGCAGCAAAGACCCGATTGAAGGCAACCGCTCAACCGTGAAGGGAAATACAGTCACCGCCAAGGCTACAGTTCCCAGGGCCAGAGCCTGCGGGCAAAAGGGGCTCCCTCGGCATCTATCCACGCTGGGGAGCGGGTTACCGGTGGGAAGCCATCGGGGCCGAAAACACACTACAGGTGCAGGGAAAGGCAGTCACCGCCAACCTACTGGGAGTGACCACCGCAGCCGTCTGCGGAACCCGTCCATCCAGCCGTTTGTTTTACCAGAGACTCCGTGTACGTTACTGGCTGAGTGAGTGCCAAAGTGCCGTCTGGCACCGCGCCACCCCCGCGACCCTGCACCTCACCAAACCCTGCCATCCACTCTCCAGTTACCCTCACCGGGCCCCGGGACCACCCAAAAACACCACTACCCACGGAGGGGAGAGAAAGATCTCGGCTGCTCCCTTTCATCGCTCCCAGGATCCCCGTCCAGAGCAGCGGTGGTGTCCCAACCTCACCACAAACCGTGGGTGGCGTCACGAACCGACTTCCCCAATCCCAAAAACTACCCCCTTTCACTCACGGGCGAGGAGTGCCGCTCGAGTCCCCGGATCCGGCCCACCGCTCGAGCCACCGAGCTGCGAGCAGCAAGCAGCGGGCTGCAGCAGCGCCGAACCCGAGCGCCAGCGAGAGCGCAGCAGCGATGGCCCCCTCCCCGCCCGTGACAACTTGGCGTCACACAAAAATGTGTCGCCTGGGGACAAGGGGTAGTCAGATCTAGGCCACGGGGTCACTTCTGTGGGTATCACGGTGGCGTGACCCGGTCTGTGATTCCAGGCTCCACAGTAAGGAGGGGATTACTGCCGGAGTCCGCAGCCTTCGGTACGGAGGGTGTTAGTGTCCCACACACGGTGCAGCAGCCCCTGTTCTTTTCCTGCAGCCAGGTGCCTCTCTCTCCACTCTCTTCCTCTTTCCTCCTCAGCCGGGAACGGGAAGTCCGCTCCCCTGCAGTGATCCGGGATCTCCTTCCACACCGGCGGGCCACTACCCTGCCCCGGTCACAGAGTCTCTTCCTCACTACCAGCCTGTCCCGGCCCTTTTGGAACACGCTTCAGTAGCAGCCCGGGAGCTACAACTCCGGGCTCCTCTTCTGTCTCTCTCTCTCCACACACTCTGCTCCAGCCCCTCCCCTCCTGCTCTGTTTTGCTCTCACACTGGAGGAGGTGGTTTGTCCTGCTGCACTGGTGTGGGATCAGGTTACCAAGGAGGATTAACTTTTTCTGTGACAACCTGGCTTTGCCAGGGTGTCACACACCCCCTTGGTAAAACACAGCCCGTCCTCAGGCTGTCTGGGCACAAACATTTATTGAAACTGGAAAAAGGAAAAATCAACACATTACAATCATACATCTTCCCACATCGGGAGGTACGTTTTCTTAAACTCTAAACTGTTCTGCCGCCCCCACCTGCTGTGCAAATTGCCTCCTCCGGGAACATGAGGACGCTCAGCAGGGGTGACAGTCCATAAAACAGTCAATTTTAAACTTCCGGGTAGCCGTCCATGCTCCGCTACCACTGCCGCTGACGCCACTCCCAGTAGGGGGCATGGGTTCCGTGCTCTGCCTCCTGCTCAGGAGCCAGGAACACTCGGATGTCCTCGGCGCCGGCTACAACCGGCCTCACTAACTGCCGAGGACCCCATCGCTCAGTGGCCTGCTCCTCCTCTTTGCAGGTGCACTCCGGCTGCTCCACAGCCGGGACGGGGTACCTGGGAACAGCTGGCGCCGCATCTGGGGCAGACTTCCGGTCGGGTATCGCCTCTGCTGCGGCTGGACGGACTGCCGGAGCCGACGTCATCACCGTTGCGGCCGGGCGGACTGCCGGAGCCGACGTCATCACCGCTGTGGCCGGGCGGACTGCCGGAGTCGGGTGAGATGTCATCAGGGTTGCGGCTACTGCTTGTCCAGGAACGGAATTAGGCAAAGTCCTGGTGTCCCTGCCTTTACAGTCCTGGTCACATGAACTGCAGTTCCTTCTTACTGCTCCCCCTTGGTACTCGGGAGCAGTCCTTCCAGCAACTTTTTAAAGTTTTCCTTTCGTTTCCGGTCCTCCGGAGCTTCACTTCCGCCTGCGTTCTCAGGGGGCGGAGCCTCATTTTCGCACCCACCGCTCAGGGAAGAAGGCGCTGGGCGGGAGATTTTCGCGCCCAAAATGGCGGCAAAGATGGTGACTGTCAAAAATTTTGCAGCGGAGCACCACTGACAGTCCAGGACAAGGCGCACTTCCTCCAGGTAACTAGATGGGTAAGGATCCTGTTCGTGACGCCAAAATGTGTCGCTCGGGGACAAGGGGTACTCAGATACGGGCCACGGGGTCACTTCTGTGGGTATCACGGTGGCGTGACCCGGTCTGTGATCCCAGGCTCCACAGTAAGAAGGGGATTCGGTAAGGGAGATTGTCCGTGACGCCACCTGTGGTGTGCGGTGAGGTAACGGAGCACCGCCGCTGCCAGTTAATGGATCCCGGGGATGGTGGTGGGCAGCAAGGTGGTAATTTTCCTCCACGGGTAGGGTGTTGGTGTCCCGGGACCCCGGTGAGGTGGTGCAGGGTGGAAATGGAGACGGTCTGAGAGCTGTGCATCCGGTTGGACCGGGGGATGTTGTTACTCACAGTTCGCTTTGCAAGGAAATTCACACAGAGTCAGGAATTAACCAGAAACTGCCGGAGTCCGCAGCCTTCGGTACGAAGGGTGTTAGTGTCCCACACCCGGTGCAGCAGCCCCTGTTCTTTCCCTGCAGCCAGGTGCCTCTCTCTCCCCTCTCTTCCTCTTTCCTCCTCAGCCGGGAACGGGGAGTCCGCTCCCTTGCAGTGATCCGGGATCTCCTTCCACACCGGCGGGCCACTACCCTGCCCCGGTCACAGTGTCCCTTCCTCACTACCAGCCTGTCCCGGCCCTTTTGGAGCACACTTCTGTAGCAGCCCAGGAGCTACAACTCCGGGCTCCTCTCCTGTCTCTCTCTCCACACACTCTGCTCCAGCACCTCCCCTCCTGCTCCGTTTTGCTCTCACACTGGGGGAGGTGGTTTGTCCTGCTGCACTGGTGTGGGATCAGGTTACCAAGGAGGATTAACTCTTTCTGTGACAACCTGGCTTTGCCAGAGCATCACACTTAATTAATCTGTTAGAGCTGTGGAAAGATGAATTGATCATGTTTGATGACCACGACGACAAGCGCAAGCAATGTCCCTGGCTGTGAGGGCCGAGGCTCGGCTGTTGGTAAAGCGGCAATCATAGGGGAACAGCACCCTGTGCCCCCGCGATTGCTACGATATACCTCTACGTCTTAGGTCGAGAAAGTCACGAAAAATAAGACATAACAGTATGTCCAAGGTTGTAAAGGGGTTAAAGGCACATTTACAATGGCTATAGTTCTCTGGTTGAACAGTGAGCAATGTACTTTGCAAGGTCAGACATGTACGTTTTCTCTGATTTTGGAAAGATAATTGCTGGCTGAGTAGTGCTGTTCATATGGTTTGTAGCCTGCTGACATAGAAAAGTTTATGACGGTATACGAATTTAGTCAATTGGTTTCTGCCTAAAGGCCCTGTCACACACAGAGATAAATCTGCGGCAGATCTGTGGTTGCAGTGAAATTGTGGACAATCAGTGCCAGGTTTGTGGCTTTGCACAAATGGAACAATATGTCCATGATTTCACTGCAACCGTAGATCTATCAAAGATTTATCTGTGTGTGTGAAGGGGCCTTAATATCTGTCACGTGTGGAACTGGAGCTATGTGGTTGTCAGGAGTATGGTGACTTGTCAGCATATTAGTTTGCATGTAGGAATTTGTGTAGAGTTTGCTGAGGTGCAGGGCTTTGATAACATTTGAATTGGCTTTATGTTCTGCTAATGTCATCCATCTGGGTTGAGAAGTCAGGGCCATTCAAGGCAGTTCAAATATATCAACGTGTGTTACACATTTAAGATGGCTGCCATTTTCTGCTTTCCACACCCTGCCCTGGTATACAGGGAATGTCCAGATGTAAGAAGATCACCATATAAGGAGAAATCACACTGGCCAACCTAGAGGACCAACTCACTGATGACCTCATGGACCAATCCACTGATGACCTTATAGACCAATCCATTGATGACCTCACGGACCAACCCACTGACAGACCCAGGATCAGGCCATGGACTAGCCCATTGACCAACCCACTGACCAATGGACAAATCCGAGCATGCCCACTGTAGAGCAGACGCCGCCTCATTTTGCTAGTTTATATAAGTCAATGCTCTGTTGAAATAAACTCTCTTGGAGCTGTGCCATACTCTGATCAAGGAGAGGCTTACACCTGACTATTTGTCTGGTGTCAATTCTTTCATGCATTGTGCATGCATTTGTGCACTTGATCCACATCAATTAGGTCAGGAGCAGGCAACTAGTGAACATTTCAAAGTGTTCACCCTAACAGTTAATTGAGATGAGCACTCGAGCATTACAAATTGCTCAACTGGAGTACCGAGCACTAGAGATGAGCGAACCGGTCGCGGTTCGGCTCGAGGTCGGTTCGCCGAACGGGGGTCCCGTTCGAGTTCGGTTCGTCGAACGTTCGACGAACCGAACTCGAACGTATAGGCTAGAATGGGAGGCAATCACAAACACATAAAAATGCATGATAAATGTACACAAACAGTTAATAAACATTGCCATAACACTTACCGGTCCTCGCGATCCCTTCTGCACTCTGTCTCCTGCCGCTATTCCATCCGATGATCGCTGAATCCTCCCGGTGACCTGCACTGCCAGCAGAGAAGCAGGACCTATCGTGACGTCAAAATAGCCATGTGACCAGTCACGTGGCTATTATCTCATTGGCTACAGACTGGTCACATGACTATGACACGTCATGTAGGACCTGCGAGTGCATCTCTCCGGTACACGGTGCACATATGTGTATCGCCGTGTACCGGCGACATGCTCTAGCACACGGTCGACTCCCCGTTCCGTTAGGGACCGGCTGACACAGCCGGTCATTAACGGAGATCACCGTTGCCATAGCAACGCAGTTAGCGGTGACGTCACCGCTAACCGCGGCTCCGGGAGCACCGTTGCTATGGTAACGCGTCTGTCAGCGTTACCGCTAGCAGCCAGCAGTGATCACTCACGGAGTGAAGGCTGCACGCTGCTTCCCGATTGTAGTGAGCATTGTAGTTAGGATGGAGGTTCCCCAGCCCCAAATGATGCCCCTCACTACAATCGTCACTACTACTACACTAGAAAGAAAGAAGACAGAAGAGCAGGATCGTGGAGGGCTGACAGGGGTAATAAAGATGGAGTCTCTAATGTGTCTGTGTATTTATTTCTATTAAAGTATTTTTTCTCTGTGTGGTGTCTTTTTTTAACCCTTTATTGGAGATTCTTAATGGCCGGGTCAAACGTGCCTGACATTAAGAATCTCTGGCTTAATACTGGCTGGTAAAACAAAGCCAGTATTAACTCATGATTACCCAACAAGCCACCCGGCTCCAGGGCTGTTGGAAGAGTTGGATACAGCGCCAGATGATGGCGCTTCTATGAGAGCGCCATTTTCTGGGACGGCTGCGGACTGAAATCCGCAGCAGAGGCGCCCACAAACCTCGGGCTAACCTGTGCTGCGGATTCCAATCCCCAGCTGCCTAGTTGTACCCGGCTGGACACAAAAATAGGGCGAAGCCCACGTCATTTGTTTTTTAATTATTTCATGAAATAAGTGAAATAATTAAAAAAAACGGGCTTCCCTATATTTTTGGTTCCCAGCCGGGTACAAATAGGCAACTGGGGGTTGGAGGCAGCCCGTGGCTGCCAGCTGTACCTGGCTAGCATACAAAAATATGGCGAAGCCCACGTCATTTTTTTGGTGGGCAAAAAACTTCTGCATACAGTCCTGGATGGAGTATGCTGAGCCTTGTAGTTCTGCAGCTGCTGTCTGCTCTTCTCCATACAGACAGACAGCAGCTGCAGAACTACAAGGCTCAGCATACTCCATCCAGGACTGTATGCAGAAGTTTTTTGCCCCCTGAAAAAATTATGTGGCTTCGCCATATTTTTGTATGCTAGCCAGGTACAGCAGGCAGGTACGGCTGCCCCCAACCCCCAGTTGCCTATTTGTACCCGGCTGGGAACCAAAAATAAAGGGAAGCCCTTTTTTTATTATTTCATGAATTTCATGAAATAATTAGAAAACAAATGACGTAGGCTTTGCCCCATTTTTGTGTCCAGCCAGGTACAACTAGGCAGCTGGGATTGGAATCCGCACCACCGGTTGGCCTGAGCTTTCTGGGCCCCACTGCTGCGAATTGCAGTCTGCAGCCACCTCAGAAAATGGCATTTTCATAGAAGCGCCATCTTCTGGCGCTGTATCCAACTCTTCCAGCACCTGCCTGCTATACCTGGCTAGCATACAAAAATATGGCGAAGCTCACGTCCTTTTTTTGTAGCTTTTTGGCAAAAAAAAAAAAAAATGCTTCCCTGGATTTTCCATTGCCAGTGAAGGTAACACCAAGCAGTGGGGGTAAGCAGCCAGTAGCTGCTTGGATTACCCTTAGCTAGCAATACAAAAAATGCAGTGGGAGCTAACATATATTTTTTTTAATTATTTATTTAAATAACTAAAAATAAAATGGGCTTCCCTGTATTTTGATTGCTGGACATCACAGTGCTGTAAAAATAAATCTTTAAAAAAATGACGTAGCGCTCCGCGGTATTTTTGATTCTCAGCGCAGATAAAGCAGACAGCTATGGGTTGCCACCCCCATCTGCCTGCCGTTACCTTGGTTGGCAATCAAAATACAGGGAAGCCCATTAATTTTTTCTATTTAAAAAATAGTTAAAAAAAAAAAATTACGTTGGGTCCCCCCATTTTTGATAGCCAGCTAGGGTAAAGCAGACGGCTGTAGCCTGAAAACCACAGCTGGCAGCTTTACCGTGGTTGGGGATCCAATGTGGAGGTCCCCTCAGGCTCTTTTTTATAATTATTTTATAAATATTAATAATTACACAATAAAAGTAGGGGACCCCCCAAATTGGATCACCAGCCAAGGTAAAGCGGACAGCTGTGGTCTGGTATTCTCAGGGTGGGAAGGTCCATAGTTATTGGGCCTTCACAGCCTAAAAATAGCAGGCCGCAGGCACCCCAGACGTGGCGCATCCACTAGATGCGCCAATCCTGGCGCTTCACCCCAGCTCATCCCGTGCCCTGGTGCAGTGGCAAACGGGGTAATAAATCGGGTTGATACTAGCTGTAAAGTCACCTGAGATCAAGCCCAGCAGTTTGTGATGTCATGGCGTCTATTAGATACCCAACATCATAAACTGTCAGTACTAACAAAAACAAAAAATCGACAAAAGAAATTTATTTGAAAAAACAGTCCCCAAAACATTTCCTCTTTCACCAATTTATTGTAAGAAAAAAAATAAAGGGGTCCCACGACGACTCTGGACCGTCTAGAATATGGGGGGGAGACACTCAGGGAACGTATCCCCCATTTTCTAGGAGTGCGGACCCTTCATGTGAGGAGTGTGGGTGCAATGAATCTGCACTCACTCTCCCCGGGTCCACAGCAGCAGAGTCCATGTCGTAATGGTTGCTACCAAAGCTGCAATGCCCTGCTCATGAGGTAAGGGCATGCCTAATCAGGAGAACTACTGTAGAGGAAGCTCTGCTCACTGGTATATAGGTGCTCAGAGGTAATAATAGATAAAATTAGTGAGTAACCTCGGCACTCTATATCTCCCAGACTAAGTCAGTAAGTCACAACGGATAGTAATGCAAAATCACTCTTTATTGGTCCGTATTAAGAAATTTTTTTTTTCATAAGCATATATGTTTTTGTCCAAAACAAGTTACAAATGACGTTTCGGCCTGAGCCTTCGTCAGATTGGACTTATCTGCATGTAATCATGAAAAATGACAATAATCAGTATCACATAAGAGTGAGAGAACAATAACATAAACTCGAACAATGTAGAGGTACAATTGGGATGCAGCAAAAAAATTGCAACACAGCAAGAAATGAAACACATGATACAAATGTCATAATACAGTACAAGGACAATATAGTAATGACAAATATGGGGTCAGAGTAGACTTAGACAGCTCTGGTATGAAAGAGATGTCAATCATAAAGTAACATGTGCAGTAGGTGTAGAGCTACACTATGCATGGCAGAGCTAATGGGTAGACCGACCATAGAAAAAGTAGAGAAAAAGTGGAGAAAAAGTGGAGAATAAGTGGAACATAAGAGGAGAAAAAGTGGAGAAAAAGTGGAGAAAAAAGTGGAGAAAAAGTGGAGAAAAAGTGGAGAAAAAGTGGAGAAAAAGTGGAGATTAAGAGGAGAAAAAGTGGAGAAAAAAGTGGAGAAAAAGTGGAGAAAAAGTGGAGCATAAGTGGAGAAAAAGTGGAGAAAAAGTGGAGAAAAAGTGGAGCATAAGAGGAGAAAAAGTGGAGAAAAAAGTGGAGAAAAAGTGGAGAAAAAGTGGAGCATAAGAGGAGAAAAAGTGGAGAAAAAGTGGAGAAAAAGTGGAGCATAAGAGGAGAAAAAGTTGAGAAAAAGTGGAGAAAAAGTGGAGCATAAGAGGAGAAAAAGTGGAGATTAAGAGGAGAAAAAGTGGAGAAAAAGTGGAGCATAAGAGGAGAAAAAGTGGAGAAAAAGTGGAGAAAAAGTGGAGAAAAAGTGGAGCATAAGAGGAGAAAAAGTGGAGATTAAGAGGAGAAAAAGTGGAGAAAAAGTGGAGAAAAAGTGGAGAAAAAGTGGAGCATAAGAGGAGAAAAAGTGGAGAAAAAAGTGGAGAAAAAGTGGAGAAAAAGTGGAGAAAAAGTGGAGATTAAGAGGAGAAAAAGTGGAGCATAAGAGGAGAAAAAGTGGAGAAAAAAGTGGAGAAAAAGTGGAGAAAGTGGAGAAAAAAATGGAGAAAAAGTGGAGAAAAAGTGGAGAAAAAGTGGAGAATAAGAGGAGAAAAAGTGGAGAAAAAGTGGAGAAAAAGTGGAGAATAAGAGGAGAAAAAGTGGAGAATAAGTGGAGAAAAAAATGGAGAAAAAGTGGAGAAAAAGTGGAGAAAAAGTGGAGCATAAGAGGAGAAAAAGTGGAGAAAAAGTGGAGAAAAAGTGGAGCATAAGAGGAGAAAAAGTGGAGAAAAAGTGGAGAAAAAAGTGGAGAAAAAGTGGAGAAAAAGTGGAGAAAAAGTGGAGAAAAAGAGGAGAAAAAGTGGAGAAAAAGTGGAGAAAAAGTGGAGCATAAGAGGAGAAAAAGTGGAGAAAAAAGTGGAGAAAACGTGGAGAAAACGTGGAGAAAAAGTGGGGAAAAAGTGGAGAAAAAGTGGAGATTAAGAGGAGAAAAAGTGGAGAAAAAGTGGAGAAAAAGTGGAGCATAAGAGGAGAAAAAGTGGAGAAAAAAGTGGAGAAAACGTGGAGAAAACGTGGAGAAAAAGTGGAGAAAAAGTGGAGAAAAAGTGGAGAAAAAGTGGAGCATAAGAGGAGAAAAAGTGGAGAAAAAAGTGGAGAAAACGTGGAGAAAAAGTGGAGAAAAAGTGGAGAAAAAGTGGAGCATAAGAGGAGAAAAAGTGGAGAAAAAGTGGAGAAAAAGTGTAGAAAAAGTGGAGCATAAGAGGAGAAAAAGTGGAGAAAAAGTGGAGAAAAAAGTGGAGAAAAAGTGGAGAAAAAGTGGAGAAAAAGTGGAGAAAAAGTGGAGAAAAAGAGGAGAAAAAGTGGAGAAAAAGTGGAGAAAAAGTGGAGCATAAGAGGAGAAAAAGTGGAGAAAAAAGTGGAGAAAACGTGGAGAAAACGTGGAGAAAAAGTGGAGAAAAAGTGGAGATTAAGAGGAGAAAAAGTGGAGAAAAAGTGGAGAAAAAGTGGAGCATAAGAGGAGAAAAAGTGGAGAAAAAAGTGGAGAAAACGTGGAGAAAACGTGGAGAAAAAGTGGAGAAAAAGTGGAGAAAAAGTGGAGAAAAAGTGGAGCATAAGAGGAGAAAAAGTGGAGAAAAAAGTGGAGAAAACGTGGAGAAAAAGTGGAGAAAAAGTGGAGAAAAAGTGGAGCATAAGAGGAGAAAAAGTGGAGCATAAGAGGAGAAAAAGTGGAGAAAAAAGTGGAGAAAAAGTGGAGAAAGTGGAGAAAAAAATGGAGAAAAAGTGGAGAAAAAGTGGAGAAAAAGTGGAGAATAAGAGGAGAAAAAGTGGAGAAAAAGTGGAGAAAAAGTGGAGAATAAGAGGAGAAAAAGTGGAGAATAAATGGAGAAAAAAATGGAGAAAAAGTGGAGAAAAAGTGGAGAAAAAGTGGAGCATAAGAGGAGAAAAAGTGGAGAAAAAGTGGAGAAAAAGTGGAGAAAAAGTGGAGCATAAGAGGAGAAAAAGTGGAGAAAAAAGTGGAGAAAAAGTGGAGAAAAAGTGGAGCATAAGAGGAGAAAAAGTGGAGAAAAAGTGGAGAAAAAGTGGAGCATAAGAGGAGAAAAAGTGGAGAAAAAGTGGAGAAAAAGTGGAGAAAAAGTGGAGCATAAGAGGAGAAAAAGTGGAGAAAAAGTGGAGAAAAAAGTGGAGAAAAAGTGGAGAAAAAGTGGAGAAAAAGTGGAGAAAAAGAGGAGAAAAAGTGGAGAAAAAGTGGAGAAAAAGTGGAGCATAAGAGGAGAAAAAGTGGAGAAAAAAGTGGAGAAAACGTGGAGAAAACGTGGAGAAAAAGTGGAGAAAAAGTGGAGAAAAAGTGGAGATTAAGAGGAGAAAAAGTGGAGAAAAAGTGGAGGAAAAGTGGAGCATAAGAGGAGAAAAAGTGGAGAAAAAAGTGGAGAAAACGTGGAGAAAACGTGGAGAAAAAGTGGAGAAAAAGTGGAGAAAAAGTGGAGAAAAAGTGGAGCATAAGAGGAGAAAAAGTGGAGAAAAAAGTGGAGAAAACGTGGAGAAAAAGTGGAGAAAAAGTGGAGAAAAAGTGGAGCATAAGAGGAGAAAAAGTGGAGATTAAGAGGAGAAAAAGTGGAGAAAAAGTGGAGAAAAAGTGGAGAAAAAGTGGAGCATAAGAGGAGAAAAAGTGGAGAAAAAAGTGGAGAAAAAGTGGAGAAAAAGTGGAGAAAAAGTGGAGATTAAGAGGAGAAAAAGTGGAGCATAAGAGGAGAAAAAGTGGAGAAAAAAGTGGAGAAAAAGTGGAGAAAGTGGAGAAAAAAATGGAGAAAAAGTGGAGAAAAAGTGGAGAAAAAGTGGAGAATAAGAGGAGAAAAAGTGGAGAAAAAGTGGAGAATAAGAGGAGAAAAAGTGGAGAATAAGTGGAGAAAAAAATGGACAAAAAGTGGAGAAAAAGTGGAGAGAAAGTGGAGAAAAAAATGGAGAAAAAGTGGAACACCCTTTGGTACCTTTCATGTGGCACTAAGGGGTGCTTAGCTTTGTATTTAGCCAAAAAAATGAAAAAAAAATGACATAGGGTTCCCCCTAGTTTTGTAGCCAGCTAGGGTAAAGCAGACGGCTGCAGCCTGCAGACCACAGCTGGCAACCTCACCTTGGCTGGTAATCCAAAACTGAGGGCACCCCACGCTGTTATTTTAAATTAAATAAATAATTAAAAAAAAAAACACGTAGGGGTCCCCCAAAATTGGATCACCAGCCAAGGTAAAGCAGACAGCTGGGGCCTGATATTCTCAGACTAGGGAGGTCCATGGTTATTGGAATCTCCCCAGCCTAAAAATAGCAGGCCGCAGCCGCCCCAGAAGTGGCGCATCCATTAGATGCGCCAATCCTGGTGCTTCGCCCCAGCTCATCCCGCGCCCTGGTGCGGTGGCAAACGGGGTAATATTTGGGGTTAATACCAGATGTGTAATGTCACCTGGCATCAAGCCCTGGGGTTGGTGAGGTCAAGCGTCTATCAGATACCCGACATCACCAACCCAGTCAGTAATAAAAAAAAAATACACGACAAACACATTTTTATTTGAAAAAACACTCCCCAAAACATTCCCTCTTTAACCAATTTATTAGATTGAAAAACAAATCCAGGTCTGGTGTAATCCAAGGGGTTGCCATGACGATGCACACTGTCCCAGTCAATGAAGAGCAGGATGTTCCCCATTGGCTGGGAGAGCAGTGCAGTGACCTGAGCTAACATCAATGGGTCAGCCCAGGTCACTGCAGGGGGGTGACAAGTGCTGCTGTCAGTGAGGTACATTACCTGCGCTGATCTCCACCACACTGACAGCCCCTGTCACTGAGGTCAATGACCGGCGCCTTCACATCAAGTATCGCGAGAGGTCCGTGACGTCACCGCCAGTGTCAGTCTCGGGTCGGAAGCGATAGGTGATGTGACAAGCGGCGGCCATGGAGGACAGTGACAGCGCTGAGGTCGGGATGGCGGGACTTCATCACCGCAGGTAAGCCGAGCGAGCGAGCGGGCGGGGGGGGAGGGGGTGGATGTGTGTGTGTGTGTTTGTGTATGTGTATGTATGTGTACATGCCGCGGGCAGGAGGGGGTGGAGCGAGCTGAGCGGGAAAGTGTGGGCTTCCTGCACGTAACTAAGATAAACATCGGGTTACTAACCAAAGCGCTTTGCTTGGATACCCGATGTTTATCTTGGTTACCAGCTTGTGGCAGGCTGCCAGCGATGGCTCCTGCACACTGTAGCTGTAAAAAGCCCTGCTTTTTGCTGCTAGAACCGTTCTCGAACATATCTAGAACTATCGAGCTTTTAGCAAAAAGCTCGAGTTCTAGTTCGATCTCGAACAGCCGAAAAATCACTCGAACCTAGAACTGGAGAACCACGAACCACGAACCGCGCTCAACTCTACCGAGCACCTGAGCATTTTAGTGCTCGTACATCACTAATAATGACATTCATAGAAAATATTGTAAAAGTTCACTGCACATTTTTAGCTAAAATACTGTATTCCTTAAATTCTACCTATCAACCATTTTACCATGGCTTATATTTCAGAATGTCATTCTTTCATTTTCCTGTGATAGAAATCACAAGACGTGAAGCAGAAAGCTGGTTTATTAATAGGTTGATTAAAACACATTATAATTCTCTTTGCCTTGATTACATGCCGAGTGACAGCTTAGCACCCATGGACAGAGTAAAATCTGCCGATTAAAGCTGTCATTTCTAGTTTTGATTTTCAGTAATGCTATTGAGCTGCCTATATTCACAGTGACACAGCTAAAAAAATCTTAATAAGATCTGAAAATTGAATCCCATTCTAGAAAAGGCATTCTAAAGCCTGCTTTACACGTTGCAATTTCGCATACGATATCGTATGCGATTTGCAACACCCTGATCGTATGTGTGGCACGTTTAATTTGTTGAACGTGCCGCACAAATGATTAACCCCCGTCACACGTACTTACCTTCCATACACCCTCGATGTGGGCGGCGAACGTCCACTTCCTGGAGTGGGAGGGATGTTCGGCGTCACATCGACGTCACGCGGCAGCCGGCCAATAGAAGCGGAGGGGCGGAGCTGAGCGGGACGTAAACATCCCGCCCACCTCCTTCCTTCCGCATTGTGGGCCGGGAGCCGCAGGACGCAGGTAAGATCTGTTCATCGTTCCCGGGGTGTCACACACTGCGATGTGTGCTACCCTGGGTACGATGAACAATCTGATGTGCAATTTTAGAGAAAGGTAGGATGTGTATGCGATGAACGTTTTAACGTTCAATCGCAATCACACGTAGCTGTCACACATAGCAATGTACCTTACAATGCCGGATGTGCGTCACTTACGACGTGACCCCGCCGACACATTGTAAGATACATTGCAGCGTGTAAAGCAGGCTTTAGTGAAAAATGTTACATGCCTGGGAGCTACATATATGTATGCTGCAATGCACTTGTGGCGCCCCTGACCTGGTCAGGCACCACTGAGTACTGCACCCATGCTGGGGACAGTACAATACAGGTAATCCAGAAGGCTGACCGAGGTGTGACTACACAGGCGCATAGTGATCAGGTCTCACACATGTACCTATGAGAGGACCCCTGGGGATCCCAGGAGGGGGAAAAGCCTTCACCTTCACTGGAATAGTGGAGGGGGCCAAAAGCCTCCATCTCCTCTCAAGGGGTGTGGTAAGAGAGCCTGGTTGCTAGGTGGCGTAGGCAAGAACAGGAGAGGAGGAGCAGTGAGCCGGTTCAGTGCAGAGTCCAGGGAGCTCCGAGAGGAGCTGACCCCTACGCCTGGGGCTGTTGCAGTCTGACAGCGCCCGCGCAGTGGCTACCGACGGGGGAGAACGGTCACCTAGGAGTGCTACCCGAAACCCGTCTCCAGCTAAAGAGAGAGCACAGAGTGGGAAGTAAGGAGACTGCTAGGGAGTACCAGGCCCAAACGGGCGGCAGATCCCGGAGCGGGGATAGATCCACCTTTCCTTGCTAAACCTGCCGGTGTGGGGCCCTCAAAGCCCACACCACAACACCCAAAAGCCGCAGCCACGTAGCCACAGTTAGGGCCCATAGTTCACAGGAGGCAAGCAGCTGGAGTGATCTGGTCCAGGCAACAAGCAAACGGCAAACGAAGGGGAGAGAGGCTTCAGCAACTTCCCTGGGTGACCCCCATAGGGACTAAAAGTCGGGGTTACCCCAAACCACCAAGGGCTAAGGAAGGCGAGTTGGTAGTCACCATCAGAAGTCAGTCTGAAGGATACCTGGTTCCAGCCTGGTTCATCCCAGCTACGCCCGGGTTACTCACCCTGCCATCAACTGTGGGTAAAACCCCTGAAAGACATCCTGCTTGTGTGGAGTTATTCTGCGCCTTGTGGTTCTACACACCTACACAGGGCCCTGGGGCTTGCCTCACTCTCAGGAGGCTATCCCAACTGACTGCACACACCATCAGCCCCAGGCGACCCTCAACCTGCAGTGGCGGTCACCACTGACCGCAATTCTGAGAGTGGCGTCACGACAAATAGAAGATTTCCTAACCGTGACAGGATCCAGCAGAGTGGAGTCCCTGAAGGTAATGCACCGACACAGCGTTCTCGGGGCTTCACATCTGGCGTCACGAACAGGATAAGGACTAGACCTGTCTAGACAGGTGACCATGTGCCTGGGCGGTCCGCTTGAAAAATTGGAAGGGCCGCCATATTGCCACCATGAAAAGCGCGCTGAAAAACAACAGCAGCCCGCGCTGGGAGAAGTTACCGCCCACGAAGAGGTGTGGCTACCCAGAGATCCCCTGCAGAGTTCTGACCTCGCTTGTGAAGAGAGCGGAAGCGTTCAGAGACGGCGGAACGGAAAAGAAGCCAGCAGCTTGTTGTTAGAGAAAATGGCGTCTGAATGCAGAGACCCAGAGCCAGGCTCCGCTGCCTGGTGGTGTCGGGAGCTCGCCGAGTTCTGCGATCAACTGGAGGCCAGGGTCGGAAGGCTGATCAGAGAGGGACGTGCGGAGTTCCTGGGAATGACCGCGGCGGTTCAGGCCTACGAAGAGAGAGCCGCGCGCCGAGTGCCAGACCGGGCGGTGACGACTCAGACCCCGATGCTGCCACCGATGGGTGAGTCCAGTGATGCCCCTACCAGCGCGAGTGCCCCGACCCCTGCTGCCACGTCCGCGGTCCCTGAAGAGGCGTCCGGCGCGGCGACGCTGAAGCAGGCCGCAGCCACGCCAGGTGCAGCCCGCCAAGCTCAGGCCGCCGCAGCGATGCCCTGCTCGGCCCACCAAGACCCGGTCCCTGCAGCGACGCCCAGTCCGGCCCGCAGAGAACCGGCTGCCACCGCGACCCTCATCCGCGCCGCAGGTGTGACGCTGACCCAGGCCGCCGCCATGCTAGGCCCGGCCCGCCGAGACCCTACCGCAGCCGCAACGCTCGTCCGCGCCGCAAGTGAGGTGCTGAACCAGGCCGCAGCCCCGTCAGGTGCGGCCCGCCAAGCCCAGATCGCTGCAGCGACGCCCAGCCTGCAAAGACCCCATCGCAGCTGCGACGCCGATCCAAGCTGCGCCAGAAACGCCCATCCAGGCCGCCGCCATGCCAGGCGCGGCCCGCCAAGACCAGGCCGCCGCCATATCGGGCGCGGCCCGCCAAGAAAAGACAGACGTACCATTGTTTACCCCGGCCTGCAAGGCCAGAGCAGACACCGCTCCCCAGTCTAAGGAAGTCCCTGCTAGGAAGTCCCTGGTAGGTGAGGACCCCGCATACTGGCAGCTGAAGGCTGACCTGGAGGCCAAGTTCCCACAGGAGATGGTGGACCGGTACATGCTCCCTCCGCATACCCCCAAGACGACTCCTGCAGCAACCATGCCGAAGAGATCCCCGCCTGGGCCGGCTGAAGAGCACCCATCCCCAGCACTGCCACCACCGGAGTGCTCAGAAGAACTAAGGGGGAGGGGAGGCCAGGAAGCTGAGGAGCTGACTCAGGAGCCACCAGCAGTGGATCCATGCCCAGAGCCGGAGATGTTGCCATATTCCCGCTGGGATGAGGAAGACCTAACACCGTCTGCTGAAGAAGATCTGCCCAAAAGCCTCACCTGGGAGCTTGTAAGCTGTACCTCGCAGAATCCAGCCCGCAAGACACGGCGCCGTAACAGAACCCAGTCTTTCCCTGCACCACAGTCCCCAGAGCAGAGAGATGACATAACGGCCAGAGACCTAGAGGAGAAACGGTTCCTGAGAAGAGCCAAAGCCCAGGTCAGAGGACCCCTTTGTCGAGGAGTAGTCGAAGATTTTAGCCTAAAATCAGGATACGGCTTCATCGTAGCACCTGGTATGAAAGAAGGCATTTTTGTCAACAGAAGAGACGTTAGAGCTCATTTGCCCAGAGGACATCCTGGAAGAAACCTAAGGATGGGAGACACAGTGCAGTTTACCATGCATCAAGGCGAAAGAGGCTGGTATGCGCTAGATGTAACACCATGTCCTAAAGAAAAAGAAACAGACACGGAAGAAGAAAGAGATCAAGAAAGCAGCAGGTGCCGCAGCCCTACAGGCCCAAGCCCTGGTAAGGCGGAATCTGCATAAAGTAAAGTAAGAAGAGAAGTTACTGTTTGACCAGTTTGAAAGTTTGCAACGTTACTGTTTAAGAGATGTGCCCACATAAACTAATGTGAGAAATGAACCTTAAGGCTATGAACTGGCTATAGCCACAAACTCTCGCAGTGTAAATAGTTACACCAGAGGGCACCACCACCACCAGCGTCAGCCTGTTTAGGGGCTTGGCTCGTCTGTGACCAGGGAGCACGTCCGTATATAGGGCCTTGGCTTACCTGCAACCAGAGAGCATGCCTGTTTATGGGGCCTGGCTCTCCACCACAAAGAGGGTACCTGGTCAGCACCAACTGTGAAGGCCGCCTCTGGATCCTGCCAGAAGAGGCTGAAGGCGCGGCTTCACCAGGCCAGGTATGCCCTGAAGACCACCAGACCATGAAAGCCGCCTCTACATCCTGCCAGAAGTGGCTGAAGGCGCGGCCAACGTGAAAGGGTTTAGGGTGGGTTAACGGACTTGTGGGTGGAGGGTGGTGATGTATGGTACCTGGTGGTTTTAAAAGTTTTACGATGTTTTAATGTTTTATGCATTTTAAAATGTTGTCTTGCAGCCCGAGGACGTGCTGGTGATAACTAAGGGGGAATGTGGCGCCCCTGACCTGGTCAGGCACCACTGAGTACTGCACCCATGCTGGGGACAGTACAATACAGGTAATCCAGAAGGCTGACCGAGGTGTGACTACACAGGCGCATAGTGATCAGGTCTCACACATGTACCTATGAGAGGACCCCTGGGGATCCCAGGAGGGGGAAAAGCCTTCACCTTCACTGGAATAGTGGAGGGGGCCAAAAGCCTCCATCTCCTCTCAAGGGGTGTGGTAAGAGAGCCTGGTTGCTAGGTGGCGTAGGCAAGAACAGGAGAGGAGGAGCAGTGAGCCGGTTCAGTGCAGAGTCAAGGGAGCTCCGAGAGGAGCTGACCCCTACCCCTGGGGATGTTGCAGTCTGACAGCGCCCGCGCAGTGGCTACCGACGGGGGAGAACGGTCACCTAGGAGTGCTACCCGAAACCCGTCTCCAGCTAAAGAGAGAGCACAGAGTGGGAAGTAAGGAGACTGCTAGGGAGTACCAGGCCCAAACGGGCGGCAGATCCCGGAGCGGGGATAGATCCACCTTTCCTTGCTAAACCTGCCGGTGTGGGGCCCTCAAAGCCCACACCACAACACCCAAAAGCCGCAGCCACGTAGCCACAGTTAGGGCCCATAGTTCACAGGAGGCAAGCAGCTGGAGTGATCTGGTCCAGGCAACAAGCAAACGGCAAACGAAGGGGAGAGAGGCTTCAGCAACTTCCCTGGGTGACCCCCATAGGGACTAAAAGTCGGGGTTACCCCAAACCACCAAGGGCTAAGGAAGGCGAGTTGGTAGTCACCATCAGAAGTCAGCCTGAAGGATACCTGGTTCCAGCCTGGTTCATCCCAGCTACGCCCGGGTTACTCACCCTGCCATCAACTGTGAGTAAAACCCCTGAAAGACATCCTGCTTGTGTGGAGTTATTCTGCGCCTTGTGGTTCTACACACCTACACAGGGCCCTGGGGCTTGCCTCACTCTCAGGAGGCTATCCCAACTGACTGCACACACCATCAGCCCCAGGCGACCCTCAACCTGCAGTGGCGGTCACCACTGACCGCAATTCTGAGAGTGGCGTCACGACAAATAGAAGATTTCCTAACCGTGACAGGATCCAGCAGAGTGGAGTCCCTGAAGGTAATGCACCGACACAGCGTTCTCGGGGCTTCACACACTGATACGTCAACAAAAATGCCACCCCAAAAAGATCAACCCAAAAGTGTCAATATGATCATAGTTCAGGGATTAATGAATTGTTGAAATAGACTTTTTAAAGGGTGATTGTAAGCTCAATATGACCATGGACAGCATGTTTTAGGGGACATAGCTAGGGGTATATATTAAAATCATGTGGGCATTATAGATAAAGCCATAATTGGAACATTCCTTGCCCCCTCTTCAAAAAGAAAAAAATATATCAATGTAGGCAGGATCATGGTGCATGGGCACTGTCACAGAAGGGTATACCTCCCAATTTTTATAAACAGAGAGAAGGATATGTATTTGTGCTTGTGCCCCTATTGAAGCCCCTGAATGTCCTCACCACTACAATACCTTTTTCATGGCTTCCATTGTGTGATGTCTGCAAAAATGTTACGCACACACTGATTTTACAATACTTATGACATACACTATAAAACAACCCCATAGTGCCACAATACAATATGATGTTACCACCATGACCCCTTAACACAGTATAATTCATTCCATAGCTCCCCAACATAGTATAATCCATAAATCCTGCCCATATAAATGAGTATGATGTCCCCATAGTTCCCCTATACACCATATAGTGTTGTCACAGTAATTTCACCCACAGTATGATAGCCCCCAAAGCCTTTCACACAGCATGATCACACCCAAACTGTATCAAAGCCTCAAGACATTATGATAGCCCACCACACAGTATCATAACCTCCACACAGTATGATAGCCCTCCACACAGTATCATGGCCTCCATACAGTATGATAGCCCACCACACAGTATGATACCCTCACACACAGTATCATGACTCCAACAGCATCCACTAAAGCAAAATCATAGATTCTCAGTTTCTCTACCCCACCCGATTGGGACCCCTGCAACGTGTTCATTGCCAGGTCAGCCTGAGGTGAATGACAACCTCCAGGTTACCTGACTATGATGGCCTGTTAGACCATGCCAAGAGCATCAAACTGATTAAACCAGCGGTCAGACTAATAAACGTTAATGTTCATAGAGGAACTAAGTGTTGTTATTAATAATAATAATAATAATAATAATAATATTTATTTATAGAGCACCATTGAATCCAGGGTGCTGTACACAAAAAGGGATTGCATACAAAATACATATTTACAATATGACAGACTCGTACAGAGGGAAGAGGGCCCAAGCCTTGCTGGCATACATTCTATAGTAATATGGGGAGGATAAATACCCATAAATATGTATATTTATGTAAAAACAAAAATATTCTGTGAATTAACATCACCTTTACTTTTAAGTTATTATACATAAAATTACATATACACGAGGCAAAAGTGAGCTGTCATAGGATCCATATACTGTAAGCCTCTTGTGGACCAGATTGCCTCCTATGTGTTTGTAAGGATTAGACTCGCTCGCCGCCTACAATTGGGTGCACAGAAAAATAATGTACGATATTTGGTAATTCTGGAACACCTTATAAAAAAGGAAAATATGATTTTGCAGGCAAAAGGTTTTTTTATTTTGCGACTCAAAAGAAAATTAGACACCAACGTTTCGGCATTCTATGCCTTTTATAAGCTATGTCTAGGGAAGCTGAGTCATGTTGGTGTGAGCACAAAATTTCAAACAGATATTGGAGGTAATACACTGTAGAGGATTGGGTTGGCTGTGATTGAGGTACATATATGGTGCTTGTGTCCCATGTGTCCAGTGAAAAAGGGAGCATGCCACTTCACTGGACATGCGGGACACAGCCAGGTGTGTAGTTTTCAAAATGGGGTCACTTGTGGGGTGTTTCTACTGTTTAGGTATATTAATGGCTCGGCAAATGCGACATGGTGTACACTATCTTTTTCAGTCAATATTTAGTTCCAAAATTCAAATGATGCTCCTTCCCTTCCAAGCCCGGCCATGTGCCCAAAAAGTAGTTTTCCAAAATAAATTGGGTACCTTTGTGCTCAGCAGAAATTGCTGAAAAAAATTGTATGTTCCATTTTCTCCTTTTACCTTTATGAAAATGTAAAATTGAGACTAAAACAATAATTTTGTGGGAAAAAGAAAAATTTTCATTTTTTTCCTTCCACATTGTTTAAAAGGGAACCTGTCACCAGATTTGTCACCTATAATGTGTGTTCACCACAAGTAAGCTCTTATATACAACATTCTGGCCAACTGTGAATAAGATCCAAAGACAACTCCCCTCCGGTGATTTACTGTCATGATTCTCTTGTGGTTCTGCTTTCTGCAGAGCCAGTGTGTTCTGTGTGTTTTCTCATTGTCTGTTTTATCCGGGTCCGTGCCTGGTGGGAGGGGTCAATTCGGTCGTGTCTCATTCCGGGGGATCACTGTGCCTTATCTTGGAGCTGTTTTACCTGGAACGCCGCCAGTGATAGTTCCTGTTCTGCAGTGTACGTTTCTGATTCCCGTGAATTGTTCTGATCTTATCATTTTGCCTAGTTTCCCATTCCCTGTTCCTGTTCCCCTGCCTTGTCTATACTCCCTATCTCCCTAACCTCCAGCTTGTTTTGTGACCCCGACTACACTTGTTCCTCTTTCCTTATGTGTCCTCCCGGCTTCAAACCCTGGCATGTACTCTGACTATAGCTATGCTCCCCATCTGTACCTGACACTACTTCTGGCTTACCTACTACCGGCTTGTACATGACCTCGGCTTCTCTTGCTCCTCTGCACTGATGTGACCTCCCGGCTTCTGACTCTCGGTTTTATCAACCACTTTGCATGCCATCCCCGCTTGAATACTATTGGGTAATGGGCTTATGTTGCGGGAAGGGAATGGACCACAGCAGGGGGTCTGCTCGAAACGCTCGGATCCAGGGTCATGGTGGTGGCTCGAGGGGAAGCCGGACCCAGGCCTGAGCACCCGTCCGTCGCCCACAAGTGAAAAAGGGGATTTATATATACAGGGGAGGTTTTGTCAGTGACACCACCCGTGGTGTGCGGTGATTGTTGGTGACACCGCCTCTGCCACTGGAGGTGGTACCAGGGACCGATGGAGTGGGGCAGCTGGATGTTATCCCCTCCACGGGTAGGGGAGGTGTTATCCCGGGGCCCCAATACAGGTAGGATGGTGCTGCGGTGCGCAATCTGCAGGGTTGGACCGGATGGTGTTGGTGTACTCACAGTTCCTGAATAAATTCACACAGAGTCCAGATGGTAAACCAAATTGCCAGTGACCGGTGACCTCCGACGGGTGTGTTCGGGTCCCACACCCTGGTACAGCAGACAGGGGTCCCCTCCTCCTGCACTTAGTGTTTGTGTCCTTTTTGTCAACTACTCCGCATGAAACGGGGAAGTCCACTCCCGGTGATACTGTGATGGGAGCTGTGGCCCGCGAGAACTGACCCATGGGATCTTAGCAGGCAATAGTGGAGCCCTATCCCTCTTGTTGAGCTTCCGTCTCGCTCTATCTGGGCCTTCTGTGGGACAAGACCTGAAATCTTGTCCCTGGCTGGTCAATTAGTAAGGAGCGTGAAGCTGTCCTTGCTCTAGGGTTCAGGTACCTTGTCGTGCACGGCCTCCGGACTGGATTCCCGCTGTCGATACCAGCGTGCTACAACCCTGCCCCGGTCCACTTAAGGTCTCCCGCGACCTTATCTCCGTCGCCTGTCGCCCTGTCTGCCGACTACCACCTAGACAGTTTGTCAGTAGTCCGGTAGTCCAGGAGCTCCAACCCTTGACCACCCTGTCACTTCACACTCCACTCTCTTTCTCCTGTCTCACTCCACTGAAACTCGCCCCTCCCATCACACCTCAGAAACCCTAGGTGGGCATCACCATCCGCATGGCCCCGCCCACTGGTGTGTTCCTATTTTCATGGTGGGTGACTAGGCTTTTCTGGCTGATGTTGTGTACATATGCATGTGATGTGGGGTTGCAATGGAGGGTCAAGAAGGATCGAATCCTGCACCAGAAGAGGTGTGCAGTCATCTGTGATACCCTGATTTTGTCAGGGCGTCACACTTACGTCTCATTAGTCCTTGGTGCTTGACAAAATTCTAGTCTACCTGCGCCCCCTAGTGGTTAGCGTCACATTTACTACTCCTGCCCATACCCTCCATTCCATAGCAGCACATTGCCATGGACGTGATCGGACAATCCTGTATCCTCCGGCTGCTCTGTCATTTGGGTGGTGGTGGACTGCTTCTCCAAAATGACTCATTTCATTCTGTTACTTGTACTGCCTTCTGCCCGGACATTATAAGAGCTTTTATTCAGCACTCTTCTGGCTTCATGGCATTCCACAACACATTTTGTCTGACAGAGGAGTTCAATTCGCGTCTCAGCTCTGGAAAGCAATACCATCCTCAGTTCAATGGTCAGGTAGAACGGATTCATTAGATCCTAATTTTGTTCCTGTGGCACTTCACTATTGCACATCATAGTGACTGGACCAAGTTGCTACCTTGGGCTGAGTCTTCATATAACAAGCATACCTGCGAGTCCTCTGCTAAGTCACTATTTTTCATTGTCTATGGACAACCGCCTTGCAATCCTCTCCCGGTATCCTTCCTGTCTAGTATCCCAGTGGCTGATACTCTCTCCAAGGATTTCTCCAAAATATGGGAGGACACTAAACTTTCTCTCAAGCTTACATTTGGCAAGATAAAGAAGCATGTGGACAGGAGACGACTAGACCTCCTTGCTTTCTTCCTGGGGATAAGTTGTGGCTTTCCTCTAGATACATTCATCTTAAGATTACATCTTACAAGCTGGTTCCCAAAAATATCAGTCCTTTTGAGGTCATCAGCCAGATTAATGAAGACTCTTATAAATTGAAACTTTTGGCTCACGCTTTGTATGCCCAATTCTTTCCATGTATCCCTGCTTCAAACTGTGGTCGTATGTCACTTCTTCAATGACCCCGGTGCATCACCTCAGCCCATCTGCTTGGACAACATATTAAAGATGAGAGATATCTTAGCCATGAAGAGGGTGAGACGTAGATCCCCTTTCTTTATTGATTGGAAGGGTTTTGGTCAAGAGGAGAGGTCTTGGAAACCCAAGGACAATATTGATGAGCCCTTTATCCTGAAGAACTTTCTGTGTGGTTTTAAAAAGCGTGGTGTAAGGCAGGGAGTACTGTCATCCCGTTGGCGCTCCCAGCCGAGGGGCACTGACACTCATGCCTGCTCACCTCCCCTGCTTCCGCATCCTGTGTCTGGTCCTACGGTTCCCGGATTTGTTGTTCGGCGCCTCAAACAGATGGGGATGGGAGGTGCTGATGTTCTCCTTCTGCTCAAAATAAATGTTTTGAATTCCTGGCATAGACATTGAGCTGCATGTTTGAACTGCTTCAAGTGTAAATGGCTGAGACTGGCAGTAGTAAGCCTAGCTAGCGTACCGGCTCGATTCCAAGTCCAACTATTAGCTTTTTAAATGCAGCAACTAGATTTCTATCACTGGAGCAGAAAATTGGTTTCTGTGTGGAAACTGTTAAAACAGGATGTCTGAGAATTGTTGTCCTGCTAAAAACCGCAGAGTTGGCACCTGAGGCGCATGGGCATCTTTTGTTAAAGTCTCCCCATTGAAAACTAACAAAACAGTGGGAACCTCAACAAGTCAGGCACCTGCCACTAATGGTTTTTGCGTAGTCTGTTGGATGGGGTTCTGTAGCCCATCTCTGTGAGGGTCAACCAGGCAAACAGGCTGTTTCAGGGCCTTTTTTACAATTTGGTGGTCTATGGAGAACTTTGTCAATCTTGGCCGTGCCAGTGAGCTGGGAATACTAGCTATATAGGGGACATTATTTGTTAAACTTGTTGCTTTATGGGTAAATCATACCAATGTTTTATGTATGCCTGATTTGAACAATATTTTTTTTCAAAATAATTGCTTTGGATTCTTGGGATAGACACTGATCAAATGGCTGGAACTGGCAGTAGCAAGTCTAGCTGGTAGACTGCCAGCTCGATCACAAATCCAACTATGAGCTTTTTAACTGCAACAGCTATAGAGCACGCAACAGGTGTTCAAAATTAGACTCTGTAGGGGGAACTTGGAAAACAAGCTCTCTTGGGGACATTTTCAACAAATGTTGTTCTCTGAGGGTACCCTTCCAATCTTGGCTGTGATGGTAAAATGTGAAAATAGGGTTGGCAGGGTGTACTGTAATGTGGGCTGCGCCTTAGGTGGACACCGTTGTAGGGCATGGCCTAACACCACCATGTATTGGTGCACATCTCTCTCTCCATGTTTCATTCTACTACTACTATGCTTCATCCACCTCCTCTTCATCTGGTCAGCATAACACCTGCATGATCAACCTCAGCTCAGCACAGCCAGGGGAAAACCACAGAAGGCTGTGCTGAGACTCAGCTTTTCGGAGTTGAAATTACCCACCAACTTGGAATTGTTGACACTCTATGTGGACCTTTTTAAAATTGTTGCTCTGTGGGATAACTTTGCATATCTTGACTGTGTGGGTAAAATTGGAATACAGACTATTAGGGGAAATTTGTTAGAGCTGTTGCTATGTAGAGGAAGTCATCTTGACTGTGAGGGTCAACTCGAAATACAGGCTCTGTAAGGGCCCTTTTTAATTGTTGGTCTGTGGGGAATCTCTGAAATCCATCTCTGTGTCATTGTTAAAATGTTTAATTTCTTCATTTACTTTCTATGTAACCATAATTGCGATGGTGACAGAAGCCCTTTAAGTAATTTTCCTATCCACATGGCATCCTCTTACCTCCATTTAGTTTCCTTTTGCAATTCTCTAGCCCTTACTACAACCATTTTACTGTACCGAACTTGGCTTCTCATTGACTTGTATGGGGTTGGTTTTTCTGGGGCATCTGTGTTGGTTTGGCAAACTTGAATATCCACGGGTTCGATCATCACTAATCACCAACACGTTTTTGTATGGAGTATTAAATACATTTCAGTACATGTGTGGTAGTAAAAGTAAAGTTGAGACCATTAGGCTGTGCGCGCACTTTTTGTTGAGTTAATTGCAGTTCTAAACTCATCCTCTGGCAGAAATTGTCTTTGTCAAATTTGGTTTTGACCACAAAAACGCTAAAAATACGATTGCGTTTCTACCGCGTTTTGGCCGTGTTTTTTACCGCATTTAACATGCCTTTAATTGCTTAAAGTCTGATGCATTTTGAATACAAATACACTACTAAATAAAGTTTGAACATTCAAACACTGAAAAAAAAGGAAAAAAATGATAACAAATATGATTAAATTCATAAGCAAAATAGCTAATTTTATTAAAATGATAACTGTGTTCTAATATTTATGTATAAAATAATGTTAAATTAGTGATTTTCATTAATTTAATTGTCGGACTATGTGTGTGTGTCGCGGGTGGAGAGGACGCCGCTGCGCTGCGCTCACTAATGCTCGGGTCCGGCGCTGCTGCGATGGCTGCTCGGTGGCTTGAGCGGTGGGCCGGATCAGGGGACTCGAGCGGCGCTCCTCGCACGTGAGTGAAAGGGGGGTAGTTTGGCTTGGGGATTTGGTCCGTGACGCCCCCCACGGGTTGTGGTGAGGTTGGGCACCACCGCTGCTGGTAACGGCGATCCCGGGAGCGATGGTAGGGAGCAGCTGGGATGTTGTTTTCCCCCTCCGTGGGTAGGGGTTGGTGGTCCCGGGGCCCGGTGAGGTGACGGGGAGGCAGGGTTGGCAAGGTGCAGGGTCGCCTGGACTGCGCAGCGAGGTGCCGGACGGCACGGTTGTACTAACTCAGCCACAAATGTACGCAAAGTCTCTGGTAAACCAAACGGCTGGATGGACGGGTCCCGCAGCCGGCTGCTGTGACTTCTCCCGGACGGTTGGTGGTGGCTGCCTTTCCCTGCACCTTTGTGTATGTTCGGTCCCGATGGATTCCCACCGGTAACCCGCTCCCCAGCGTGTATATGTGCCGGAGAAGCCCTTTTGCCCACAGGCTCTGGCCCTTGGAACTCTAGCTGTGGCGGTAGCTGTATTTCCTTCTGCTGGTCACACGGTTGCCTTCAATCGGGTCTTGGCTGTTAGGAAACCCCTGGGGTTCTGGTCACTGAAAGATTTGACCTCTAATGGTGACTCCAAGCCTGGTCGGGGTCCGCAGGCTCTGCCTGTGTGTGCTGGCTTCACTTTGCTCCCCGGTTTGGTAACCGGTGGGCCACCGCCCGACCCCGGTCCTACGGTTTTGCGTTGATCTGCCTCTCCTGCAGACAGCCACCACCGTCTGCCAACCTTGCTCTTGGTGCCCGGGCCACACACCCGGACACAGTCAGTTTACTCCTCACTTCACTCCTCTCTCTTCCACTTCCCTAACTGAACTCTCACTTCTCACTCACTGACTCCTTTTCCGCCTCCAGGACTGTGAACTCCTCAGTGGGTGGGGCCAACCACCTGGCTCCACCCCACCTGGTGTGGACATCAGCCCCTGGAGGGAGGCAACAAGGATTTTGTGTCTGGCTGATGTGCCTGCCTCAGGGTGGGGGTGTGTGTTGTAGTACCTGTGACGACCTGGCTAGTCCAGGGCGCCACATGTGTGTAAAGGGACATATTATGCCCTTAATATAATGTCAGAAACGCCTGTGTTTATTTTGTCAAAAAAGCATGCTTTCTGCATCAAAAAAGCATGTAAAACGCTAAGATTTTGATTAAGGATGCATTTTGAAACATCTCATTGACTTCAATATTAGCAAAACGCTGCCAAAATGGCAAAAACAATTTACATGTTGCTTCTTTAAACGCAGACCTTAAATGATCGCAAAAGAGGCAAAAATCGTTTGTCTGAGAGAGGTCGTTTATTTATGAAAAATCGTTGTCTGGTCAGTAGCGATGTTGTTCGTCGTTCCTGCGGCAGCACACATCGCTATGTGTGACACCGCAGGAGTGACGAACATCTCCTTACCTCCGTCCACCAGCAATGAGGAAGCAAGGAGGGGGGCGGCATGTTCCAGACGCTCATCTCCGCCCCTCTTCTGCTATTGGACGGCTGCCGTGTGACATCGCTGTGACGCCGCATGAACAATCCCCTTAGAAAGGAGGCGGTTCGCCGGCAACAGCAACGTCACAGGAAAGGTAAGTCCGTGTGACGGGTGTTAGCGATGTTGTGCGCCACGAGTAGCGATTTGACCATGACACAACCGACGGGGGCGGGTACGCTTGCTAGCGATATCGGTACCGATATCGCAGCGTGTAAAGTACCCTTTAAGTCTGCTTTACACGCAGCGATATCCATATCGATATCGCTAGTGTGCGCACCCGCCCCCATTGGTTGTGCATCACGGGCAAATCGCTGCCCGTGGCGCACAACATCGCTCGGACCCGTCACACTACTTACCTGCCTAGCGACGTTGCTGTTACCGGCGAACGGCCTCATTTTTAAGGGGGCGGTTCGTTCTGCGTCACAGCGACATCACTAAGCGGCCGCTCAATAGAAGTAGAGGGGCGGAGATGGGCAGGACAAACATCCCGCCCACCTCCTTTCTTCCTCATTGTGGGCGGCCGCAGGTACGGGGTTGTTCCTCGTTCCTGCGGTGTCACACATAGCGATGTGTGCTGCTGTAAGGAACGACGAGCAACCTGTGTCCTGCTACAGAATTGATATTTGGGAAATGGACAGCGTGTCAATGATCAACGATAAGGTAAGTAAAATTGCTTGGTAACGGTCGTTCGTACGTTTCACATGCAACGACGTCGCTAACGAGGTCGGATGTGCATCACCAATTCCGTGACCCCAAAAACATTGCGTTAGCAATGTCGTTGAGTGTAAAGCGGCCTTTAGTCTCATTCATGTGTCTGTGTGGAGATTTGCACATCCCCATCACTGTTGCTCCTGCTAAGAGCTGGACATTATCTTGAGCAGGCGGACTCAGAAAGTGATATATGGACTTGTAATTTTTAATTTGTATCCTTGTGCCAGAATAAGGCAGTTTGAGTTTCTTTATTTGCATGGTTTATGAGGACTTAATAAACCAGCAGGTAATTTAAACGGAAACGGTTCCCGCGTTATCTCCAACACGCATCCAAGTAAGTCAGAATCTTACAATATATCTACAGTGTATAGTTATATATATATATATATATATATATATATATATATATATATAGTGACGTTACATATATCGAATATATAAACACATTTTCAATAAATATGTTGGAAAAATAATACACATATCAAACTCATCGCAAGTGCACCTACAGTTTTTGCAGAGGGCTGGATGCTAAGAAACTAGTATAGTGAAACCATGGAAGAAGCATTACTCTCACTCAGTTCTTGACATGCAAATATGTACACAGCAAACTGCTTTGCCTCTCACTGCTATTTGCCAACTATGTTTAGTAAGTTACAATACTTGCAAATAGGGGGGCTGGTGATTTGGTATCCTCATCCTTTTTGCAAGTACAAAACTCTGGCGTAGCAGGGAGTAGTCTTCTCCTCTACATGCAGCTGTCTGCTCTGTCACTGTTCTACCAAGGTTCCTTCTGGGTTATAGACAGAGTCTATACTAAACAGAGAAAGCAATAACCTAAGCAGACCACTGACTGCAACAGTGCTGTTAGTTCTCAACACTGTCCTTGATCTTGTCATGTCTCCACCAGAGTTTGCAGCTGTGATTTCTGCTCCGGCCACCAGGCGCTACCGCATTCCCATGGTGGGCGGTGGTGGCGGTGATAAAGACAGAGTCAGTACCAGTAGCTCTGATAAGCGCAGTCTCCGCCCATCCACCAAGCTTGGTAGACCTTGGACTTGCAGTACCACTAACTGACTGTGGTGGTTTGTGTCTTCCAGGTCAAGTTATCAGCTTCCAGCTCCAGCCTATTTAAAGGCACTACACTCTTATACCTTTAATGGTTTGCTGCTCCCTGCCAGATATATTCTAGTTATTACTGTTTGTCTTTGGTTCACACCCTGCTCTGTATATTTGTTCCCTGTGTTTTGACCTCTGCCTGCTTTCTGACAACTCCCCTGCCTGCCATTTTTGTACTTCGCTGCCATCTCCAGTTTGACCTTAGCCTGAGTTTCTGACTATGCTCTTGGCTGACAATTTTGTCACTTTTCTGTACCTTCTGCTTTGACTCTGCCTGACAACTACTCTTCTTGGGATTGCAGCCTTCCATGAGCAGTGACCTCCTGGGCCCTGTAGTATTTCCAGATCCCTGTACAGGGGTTAAAGGGTTTTTGGGTTCTTGGGATCCTGCTTGGTGGGAGGCTTGCCTCCAATCTGTCTGTTAAAGCCATCCTGAGACTGGCGTCCCGGGCAGACATTACAGATTACCTCAGTGGAGTACAAAAATGTACAGAAGCAGTCATGTCTGTTTGTACTCCTAGATGCAGGATCAGAGTTAGGAAAGCAAAGCTTCTGAGCTTTGCACTGTTCCTCAAAAAGAGTTTTTCACCACATATGGGGTATTACCAAGCTTAGAAGAAATTATGTAACAGATTGTTTTATTTGTTTTCTCCTATTACGCTTTTGAAAATTAAAAACTTGTGGCCAAGTCAACATTGTATTGGGAAAAAAATGGGAAATTTTCATTTACTAAGCCCAATGTTTACTATTCTTTGAATCGCCTGTGGTTGATGAAAACTCACCATACCAATAGATCAATTTCTCAAGAGGTATAGTTTCCAAAATGGGGTAACTTGGGGTGTAGGGTTCTGCTGTTTTGTCATGTCAGGAACTCTTCAAATGTGACATGGCATCTGCAATCTATTATAGTCAAAATGGTATTTTAAAAATCAAATAGCCACTTACCCTTCTGAACCCTGGCATGCCTCCAAAAATTACTTTTTTTACCACATAAGGTGTATACGAATATGCAGTAGAAATTGCACAATAAATTGTATGGTAATTTTTTTCCTGTTACCCTTGTGAAAATTCAAAATTTCTTTGCAAAAGCAGCATGTTTGTGGGAAAAATATATTTTTTCATTTTCATGACTCAACATTAAACATTCTGTGACACAGCTCTGGTTCAAGGTGCTCACCACACCACTAAATAAATTCCTTGAGGGATGTAGCTTTCAAAAAGGATCACTTGTGGTGGTTTCCATTGTTTAGGCACCATAGGGCTCGGCCACCACGACATTGCATCCTCTATCTATTTCAGCCAATTTTGAGCCTAGTCTTTTTGACTACATATGGAGTACTTAGGAAAAATTGCACAGCAAATTGTATAGCCCATTTTCTCATGCTATCCTTATAAAAATTGATATTTAGGGCAAAATCAACATGATTGTGTAAAAAAATATATTTTTATTCATTTTCACGGCTCAACAGTTTAAATTTATATGAGGCATCTGTGGGTTAAAGATGTTTGCTAAACAGCTAAATTAATTCCTTCAGTGGTGTAGTTTCCAAAATGGGGTCACTTGTGAGGGGGTTTCTCATTTAGGCACATCAGGAGATCTGCAAATGCAACATGGCATTCACTATCTATTTCAACCAATTTTGAGTGCTCTTTCCCTTCCGAGCCCTGCTATGCACCCGAAGCCTAGTTTTCACTACATATGGGGTATCACTGTACTCAGTAAAAATAGCTCAACAAATTGTATGGTCCATTTTCTTTTCTTACCCTTAAGAACATGGAAAATGTGAGGCTAAATCAATACTTTTGTGGGAAAAAGTACAATTTCCTTCCACATTTCTTTAATTCCTGGGAAGCACCTAAAAGGTTAGTAAACGTCTTGAATGTGGTTTGGAGCACTTTGAGAGGTGCAGTTTTTAAAATGGTGTCTATTTGGGGTATTTTCTGGCACTTAGGTCCCTCAAAGTCACTTCAAATTTGATATGGTCAATACAAATTTTTTGTTTTTGTAAATTTTGTTGGAAAAAATGAGAAATTGCTGATAGGAAGTTAAAAGCTTAAAAGACTAAAAAAATATATATATTTCCAAAATGGTGGCAATCCAAAGTTGATATTTAGGAAATGTTATTTATTAACTATTTTGTTTGATATCTATCTCTGGTTTAAGAGCATAAAAATTAAAGTTTGAAATTTGCGATATATTCTAAATTTTCACCAATTTTCTGATAGTTTTCCAAATAGTCGTAAAAAATGTCAACCTAATTTCACCACAAACATTAAGTACAATATGTCATGTGAAAACAATCTCAGAATCACTGGGATTGGTAGAAGCGTTCCAGAGTTATAACCTCATAAAGTGACACTGGTCAGAATTGTAAGATTTGGCCTGGTCAGGAAGGTGAAAATAAACATCGTCTGTAAGGAGTTAAAATCCCCTAGTAGGATCCTGTGCAGGAATTTCCCAACTCCCAAATCCCATATTAAAGAGCTTGGCTTAAAGATGTATACTTTTTCTTAATTAAAATATTCACAGGCTTCCCTGTTTAAAATTTTCTTTACGATCATCACAATATAGAAAAATGAAGATTTTTTTCGTTTTTACTTGTCAAAGCCCAGTGTAGGGCTGAGCACAAAAAGGCAAAAATATTTTTCAAATGAATATGTATGGCCTTCCATAACTATATTTTTAGTTCACTTCTTCCTCACATTTTATTTTTTTTATAAATACTAATAACTTTTTGGCATTGTTTGGGGGAGGATTTCTCTGACATTACCCTGTGCTAGAATAGACCCATGAACATAGTTGGACAAAAAAAATGGAAAATTATATAGGTTACTGTGATTTTTTTTTTTTTTTTAAATGATGATATTTGTGTCTTGAATAGTGTGAAGTCTTCTATCAAAGATTGGACCTTTTCCCGTGATTGGGAACATAAAAGCCTATTATAGTGTTGTTTTTCATCACTAACTTACATGGTTGGAGCAGGAAATAGAGCCAGGAATAAATCTCTGGCTATATATTTTTCCTGGCTTGGACACCCAATAAAGTGGTGATGGCTCAAAAATGGATAGTCAACCTAACTACCTGGTTTCGTGTGGACTACAGGCCCGGTCAGGTGATTTCTTAGTAGGCCCCAGTGCAGGAAACTTTATTAATTTTCCTGAATTTACAGGTAACTACAGAAGATCTATCTGATCATAAACGACTAACTAGGATATTTTTTTAAACCCTTTTAAGTATAAAAAAAAAAAAAGTTTTTCATTGCACAGTGTCATTAAACGGGTTGGTTAATTCTAGCTTTACAAGCATTTCAGTGGTGATATCTGACTGTGTTTGTGTTTAGGAATTCGACAGGGTCTGGATACAGTCCTAGGTGACCTCAAACTCTAAAGGGGGCTTTACAGGCTGCAACATTGCTAGTGATGTTGCTTGTGAAAGCACCCGCCCCTGTCATTTGTGCGTCAGTGGCAAATCGCTGTCCGTGGCAGCCAAAATCACTAGTACCTGTCACACATACTTACCTTCCTAGCAACGTCACTGTGGGCGGCGAACAGCATCTTTTCTAAGGGGGCTGTTCGTGCAGCATCACAGCGACATCACACGACAGGTGTCCAATAGAAGCAGAGGGGCGGAGAGCAGTCACATGAAAGTCACGCCCATCTCGTTGCCGGAGGGCGCAGGTACGGTGTTGTTCGTCGTCCCTGGGTTGTCACACGTAGCAATGTGTGCTGCCTCAGGAACGACGAACAATCTGCGTCCAGCACCAGCAACGATATTTGGGAAATGGACGACGTGTCAACAATCAACGATTTGGTGAGCATTTTGCCTCGTTAGCGGTCGCTCGTATGTGTCACATGCAACGACGTTGCTAACGAGGCCGGATGTGGGTCACAAATTCCGTGACCCCAACGACATCTCGTTAGCGATGTCGTTGTGTGTAACGGAGCCTTAACACATTTTTTTCAGAAAAATTGGAGGCTTTGCAGTATTGCAATATGCATCAAATTGATTCACTGTGAATCAAAGTTTTGGTAAAAATTTGCCGCATTCGAATTTAAAAAGATGTGATCATTTATAATCAATAGCGCTATTGGGTAAGTTATGTAATATCTTAATGAAAAGTTTGTATCAGAAAATGAATATTAGATAAACATATTTATTTCATGTCATTTCATGTCAAAAGTGATAATCAGATTTTCCTATATACAGCTCTGGTAAAAATTAAGAGACCACTTCCAAATTTTCTGTTTTTCTGATTTTCCTTTTTCTAGGTATATTTTTAAGTAAACTGTAAATTGTTCTTTTATTCTATAAATTACTGACAACATGTCTCTGAATTTCCAAGAAATAAATTTTGTCTTTATTTTCTGAAAATGAGAAATGGTCAAAATAACAAAACAATGCATTGCTTTCGGACCTCAAATAATGCAAAAATAATGCAAAGAAAACAAGTTCATAATCATTTAGAAACAACAATACTAATAATGATTTAACTCAGGAAGAGTTCAGAAATCAATATTTTGTGGAATAACCATGATTTTTAATCACAGCCTTCATGCGTCTTGGCATGCTTTACACCAGTCTTTCACACTGCTTTTGGGTGACCTTATGCCACTCCTGGTGCAAAAATGTAAGCAGTTCTTCTTTGTTTGATGGCTTGTGACCATCCATCTTCCTCTTGATTACATTCCAGAGGATTTCAATGAGGTTCAGGTCTGGAGATTGGGCTGGAAATGACAGGGTTTTGATGTGGTGGTCCATCATCCACACATTGATTGACCTAGCTGTGTGGCATGGAGCATTGTCCTGCTGGAAAAAACAATCCTCAGACTTGGGGAACATTGCCTGAGCAGAAGGAAGCAACTGTTTATCCAGGATAACCTTGTATGCGGCTTGATTCATACATCCTTCGCAAACATTAACCCCTTCATCCCCGGCCACTAAAACACCCTAATGACCGGGCCATTTTTTGCAATTTTGACCAGTGTCACTTTGACAGGTTATAACTCTGGAACGCTTCAACGGATCCTGGCGATTCTGACATTGTTTTTTTGTGACATATTGTACTTCATGTCAGTTGTAAATTTAGGCCGATACTTTTTGCGTTTATTTGTGAAAATTTAGGAAATTGTGCGAAAATTTTGAAAATTTTGCAATTTTCAAACTTTGAAAATTTATGCCCATAAATCTGAGAGATATGTCACACAAAATAGTTACTAAATAACATTTCCCACTTGTCTACTTTACATCAGCGCAATTTTCGAAAGAAATTTTTTTTCGTTAGGAAGTTAGAAGGGGTCAAAGTTCATTTGCAATTTCTAATTTTTCCAACAACATTTACAAAATAATTTTTTTTAGGGACCACATCACATTTGAAGTGACTTTGAGAGGCCGAGGTGACAGAAAATACCCAAAAGTGACCCCATTCTAAAAACTGCACCCCTCACACTGCTCAAAACCACATCCAAGAAGTTTATTAACCCTTTAGGTGCTTCACAGGAACCAAAGCAATGTAGAAGGAAAAAATGAAAATTTTACTTTTTAACACAAAAATGTTACTTTAGCCATAAAATTTTCATTTTTACAAGGGAGGAAAGAGAAAGTGCACCCTACAATTTATTGTGCATTTTCTCCTGAGTCCGCTGATACCCCAAATGGGGTAAAAATCAATTGTTTGGGTGCACGGCAGAGGTCGAAAGGCAAGGAGCGCCATTTGAATTTTTGAAAGCAAAATTAGCTGCACTCATTAGCGGACGCCATGTCAGGTTTGAAGACCCCTGAGATGCCTAAACAATGGAGCTCCCCCACAAGTGACCCCATTTTGGAAACTAGAGCCCTCAAATAATTTTTCTAGATGTTTGGTGAGCACTTTGAACACCTGGGGGCTTCACAGAAGTTTATAACGTTGAGCCGTGAAAAGAAAAAACATTTTTTTTACCACAAAACTGTTGCTTCAACTAGGTAGCTTTTTTTTCACAAGGGTATCGGGAAAAAATGCAACATAAAATGTATTGTCCATTTTCTCCTGAGTATGCAGATACCTCATATGTGGTGGAAATCAAATGTTTGGGCACACGGCAGAGCTCGAAAGGGAAGGAGCGCCATTTGAATTTTTGAACGCAAAATTAGCTGCACTCATTAGCGGACGCCATGTCAGGTTTGAAGACCCCTTGAGGTGCCTAAACAATGGAGCTCCCCCACAAGTGACCCCATTTTGGAAACTAGAGCCCTCAAATAATTTTTCTAGATGTTTGGTGAGCACTTTGAACACCTGGGGGCTTCACAGAAGTTTATAACTTTGAGCCGTGAAAAGAAAAAAAAAATTTTTTACCACAAAACTGTTGCTTCAACTAGGTAGCTTTTTTTCACAACGGTATCAGGAAAAAATGCACCATAAAACGTATTGTGCAATTTCTCCTGAGTACGCAGATACCTCACATGTGGTGGAAAGTAATTGTTGGGCGCATGGCGTGGCTCAGAAGAGAAGGGCACCATTTGACAGCAAAATTGGTTGGAATCATTAGTAGATGCCATGTCACGTTTTTAGACCCCCCCTATGGTGCCTAAACAGTGGAGCTCCCCCACAAATTACCCCATTTTGGAACTAGACCCTTCAAGGAATTTATCTACATGTTTAGTGAGCCCCTTGTATACCCAGGGGCTCCACTGAAAGTTGATAACGTTGAACCGTGAAAATTATTAATTTTTTTTAAATTTTTTTTTTACATTTTTGCAGCAACAAGGTAGTTTTTTTTTTTCTTTTTACAACGGTATCAGAAAAAAATGCACCATAAAACGTATTGTGCAATTTTTCCCGAGTACGCAGATACTTCATATGTGGTGGAAATCAATTGTTTGGGCGCATGGCGGGGCTCAGAAGACAAGGAACGCCATTTGACTTTTCAAACGCACAGACGCAGTGCACTGATCGGCCGCTGCAGGAGGCACGGTCGGATGAGATACAAAAAGCGCTGGGGATATGGAAAAAAAATAAAAAGTCACGCCAAAACTTGAGCAGGGATGCTGATCCGCGCTCAGCGGGACGCACGGACAGATGCGATACTTTTTTTTCCGTATCCCCGACGCTTTTTGTATCACATCCGTCCGTGCGTCCCGCCAAGCGCTGATCAGGGATGCACATAACAGATCGGCATCCCTGCTCAATTTTTGGCGTGACTTTTTTTTCCATATCCCCGATGCTTTTTGTCACGCCAAAAATTGAGCAGGGATGCCGATCCGTTATGTGCATCCCTGATCAGCGCTTGGCGGGGCGCACGGACTGATGCGATACAAAAAGCGTCGAGGATACGGGAAAAAAAGTCCCGCCGAAAACTGACCACGGATGCAGATACGTTATCTGCATCCCTGATCAGCGCTCGGTGGGACGCACGGACGCATGAGGTGTAAAAATGGACAGGGGATAGAGGAAAAAAAAAGAAAAAAAAAAAAAAGTTATACTCACAGTTCCCAGAGGATTAGCAGGAGGAACAGCATTACAGCAGCAGCCAGCAGGCAGGAAGTTGGACAGCTCAGCAGAAGACCCAGGAAGAAGGACCCTGCGATGGAGGCAGATGTGATCGGCCGGTGAAGACAGGTAAGAGGACGTCGGGGGGACAGCAGAGGGGGACAGCAGAAGGGGAGAGCAGAGGAGGAGGGAGATACCGGAGGAGCTGCAGAATAGAGATCACGGGGGAGGCCGGCAGATTGGGATGGCGGGGGGCAGATCGGGATGGCGGGGGGCAGGTCGGGATGTCAGGGGGCAGATCGGGATGTCGGGGGGGCAGATCGGGATGTCGGGGGGGCAGATCGGGATGTCGGAGGGGCAGATCGGGATGTCGAAGGGGCAGATTGGGATGTCGGGGGGGAAGATCGGGATGTCGGGGGGCAGATCGGGATGTCGGGGGGGCAGATTGGGATGTCGGGGGGCAGATCGCAGGGGGGCACGGGCAGGGGCCATTACGAGAGCACGTAGGAGCAATCACAGAAGCGCGCAGGGGCTGCAAGGTGAGCACAATACTCACCGCTCCTGCTCCTGCCCCGTGACGTGACAGCAGCGGCAGCAGCAGCGGTGGCGTGGTACCACTAGTACCAGCCAGTGCTGCACGCTGCAGACATGTTGGGAGAGGGTCCCCAGACCAGCACAGGCCTTGGGAGGGCGGCCACCAGCAAATCAAACCGCCACACTGCACACTGATTGGAGCGATTGCGCGTCATAGCACGATCGCTCCAATCAGTGCTGCAGGGGCTGGGGGCGGCATGTTTGATATCCACCTATGATCTGCTGTACCTGCTACGGCGTCTCATAGCTGGATCTCACAGTAACGCACTATTTCCGGCATTATTTTTACCGAAATCAGTGCGAAAGATGTGGTTGGCGGTTCAGATTTGAACAGCCAATCACATTGATCGTCGATGGGGGGTGGCAATGCCACCCTTCCTGGGGTGAAGCAAAGGCCCCCTGCTGTAAGAAACAGCAGGGGACATCATTTGAAAGCCGTTGGTATGGCCACGGCAATCAAATGAACTTTAGGCAGTAAAATTACGTCCCTGGTCGTTAAGTCACGTTAAAATAGGACGTAATTTTACTGCCCGCGGTCGTGAAGGGGTTAACCTGCCTAATTCCAGCCTTACTGAAGTATTCCCAAATCATCACTGATCCTCCACCAAATTTCACAGTGGGTGCAAAACACTGTGGCTTGTACGCCTCTTCAGGTCTCCGTCTAACCATTAGACGACCAGGTGTTGGGCAAAGCTGTAAATTAGGTAAAGAAAATTCAACAAACATTTTTGAGAAGGATGTGGTTTCCACAAAATAGTTATTTCTGAACTCTTCCTGAGTTAAAACATTAGTATTGTTGTTTCTAAATGATTATGAACTTGTTTTGTTTGCATTATTTGAGGTCTGAAAGTAATGCATTTTTTTAATATTTTGACCATTTCTCATTTTCAGAAAATAAATACAAAATGTTTTGCTTGGAAATTCAGAGACATGTTGTCAGTAGTTTATAGAATTAAAAAACAATTTACATTTTACTCAAAAATATACCAATAAAGAGAAAAATCAGAAAAACTGAAAATTTGGAAGTGGTCTCTTAATTTTTTGCCAGAGCTGTATATCGTGTGAACTGAATGGTGGACTGAAAAGTAGCTGGTATTTTGGCAACTCTGGCCTTAGGCCTTCACTTTTATTACAAACAGACAATGGGCCTACTGATAGCCCACTAAATATGTTTTAGTAGTCTTTTCAAATATTACAATTCCTCAGGCCTCCTTTACTGTAAGTATTTTGATGGCTGTGAAAAGAAATAATGTCAAAGTGTCCTTAGTCAACCTCTTGCGATTACCAGGTGAGACGCAAAAAGGTATAGGATACTGAGCCCTCTCCTGACCCCTCTTATAACATAATGGAAAAACACAAAGCAGAAAATCAATAGGCCCCTGCATTAGGTAGAGCGAGTGTCGTGAACTGTAGATAAATGTGAATTAGGAGTTCACTGCTCACAGTCTTTCCCAGTATTCTTGTCAGATTAATGTGCAACAAACTGAGAACTGATGTCTATACCTTCTAAAACAAATTAAAAAGCTGTGTTACTGTGATTATTTGTTGGAGAGCAGGTAAAGCTCCCTGAACTGTACTTGAGAGAACATTCTGTATAACATTTGGCCTATGTAACAGCACAGTGTCAATACTTGTTTCATCAATGCGTACAGGAGCAGAAAAATAGTGTGAATAGTAAACAATATTGAAAAAAATCATAGCTAATACAGTTAATAATATCTTTTCCAAACCGGGGCAAGGCTGGAGTGCAAAATGGAACAAATGGTTAGGGACTCCTCAAGATATCCTTAAAGTGAACCTGTCAGGTGCAATATGCACCCAGAACCACGAGCAATTCTGGGTGCATATCTCTAATACCTGCCTAACTATCGCTGTATCTAGTAGCATAGATAAAGAGAGCTTCAGAAAAAGAATTTTAAAGATCTGATATCTTATGCTAATGAGGCCATCATCTTGTCCCCAGGGCGTTATATTCCCCGACTAGTCCGCCCTCTTAGTATGTTAGCAAGCCCACAGGGGAGTAGTAACATGGTATTTAATTCAGCATCACCGGCAATGACACGTCTACCTGTGTTTGCTGTGACCGCACTTCTGAATGCCCGGCCCTTCCGGTCATGTGCAGTATGAAGTCAGGTGTACACGTCCCGGCCTCAGACAGGTCTGGTGCGGATGCCTGGAAGTCAGGGACATTCAGCTCAGCACTCACCGCGGACACAGGTACGTGCATCACTGCTGGAGATGCTGCATTGAATAGCATGTTAGCACACCCCTGTGGGTGTAGTAACAAGCTAAGAGGGCAGACTAGTCGTGGGATATAATGCTCAGGGGACTAGTCCCTGGCCTCCTTAGCATAACATTAAAGATCTTTAGAAATTCTTTTTCTAAAGATCTCTTTATCTATGCTACTAGATACAGGGACGGTTAGGCAGGGATTAGCAATATACACCCAGAAATGCTTGTGGTTGTGGGTGCATATTGCACCTGACAGGTTCCCTTTAATGTTACTCACTTTCCAAAACTAAACAACGTGTCGAAGGTTTTAAAACCTTTGGTAGAAATGGCTGGGAGTTGGTGACTATGGTTTTGGGCATGACATGTTTTGTCCCTAAATCTAAACCCAAAATCTGGTACTCTATGAACTATTAGCTGAAAATAGAACATTAACCCGTCACCTCCTGGCAATTTTTCATTTTCGTTTTTTCCCTCCCCTTCTTCCAAGGGCCATAACTTTTTTTATTTTTCCATCAATATAATCATATAAGGGCTTGTTTTTTGTAGGATGCGTTGTACTTTTGAATGACACCATTCATTCTGCCCCATATTGTACTGGAAAACAAGAAAAAAAATTCCAAGTGTGGTAAAATATCAAAAAAAGTGCAATTCTAAAACATTTTTTCATTTACTATGTTCACCATAAGGTAAAACTGATCTGGCAGTATGATTCTCCAGTTCAATATGAGTTCATAGATACCAAACATGTATAGTTTTTTTTTTATTTAAGCACGGTAATAAAAAAAATTCTCAAATTTGTCAAAAAAATGAGTTCCTCTTTTTTCGCCATTTTCCGAGACCCATAGCATTCTCATTTTTTAACATCTGGGGCTATGTGATGGCTTATTTTTTGTATCATGAGCTGTCATTTCTAATTATACAATTTTTGTGTAGATACAATGTTTTGATCGCCTCCTATTGCATTTCATGGTAATGTTGCGGTGACCAAAAAAAAAGGAATTCTTGGGTTTTGATTTTTTCTCACTACACACTTAACCAATTAGAATGATTTATTAATTTATTTAATATTATAAGAGATAGGGCATTTCTGAATGTGGCGATACCAAATATGGTTTTTTTTTGTTTTTTTTTTTAACAACAGTACACAAGAGTTAGATGCATTCCAAATTTAGAGATAAAAAGAGGTAAAATAAAAATAAAAATGGGGTCCGTCTTATACTCCAGTGTTGTCTTACCAGAGGGGGGCAGCAGTGGTGGTGAAGTGGGTCACAGGAGGCAGAGGTTGTGCTGGCAGCAGCAGTGGGTCCGTGGCGGCAGTAGCGGTGGCATCAGTGGCGGTGGTCAGTGGCGGCAGCAGCAGTGGTGGTCAGTGTTGGCAGCAGCAGCGGGTCTTTGGTGTCAGTGGCGGCAGCAGCGGCGGGTCAGTAGTGGAGCAGGCCGGTGCAGTGAGTGTCCTAATGTCCGCGGTCCTGGTTCAAATACAGATGGAGCTCTCATCCAAGGGCTCTATGTGCGCACTCACTGACACCCGGCGCCATCATTTGAACTGGGACACTCACGGCACAGCCACCGCAGTCTACATAGCCATCTGCCCGCACACACGCACAGAGTGGCAGCCAGCAGGCCGCCAACCTGCACAGAGAGGCAAATTTAAACAATAGACTCTATTTGTAAGTACCGTAAATCAGTAAATGAAGGCTACGTGCCAAAAGATTTACAAAAAATACAAAATTTGTTTTATTAAGCAATGCGATACAGGGACACACAGTTAGTGCAATGAGTGAAAATAAAATCAATAACACACAGACAAAAAACAGGGCAGCTATGCGTGTCAGGATAAAATATCACGCCAAAGTCTTGGTTACAAGGAAGATGTAATTATTAAGAGACCAAAAAGTGATTGGAAGTGGTACAATGCAAAATAGCATGAATGTAAATATATCTGAATGGATTGTACCAAAATCAACCACTAGAGGTCGAACAAGGTTGGGTCACATATTTAATGCAGGATACTGCAAAGCACAGCTGAACACAGTGTAGCAACAATGTGGCACAGATATTTTAATAAATATGGGAGTTTCTAATAATACATAAACAATGACCAGAATTGGTCTTTTACACTCTCAAAATTCATCACAAAAAGAGTCATAAACCATGAATATGCCAACTGTTTCAGCAAAGATGTACTATACATCCAATGTGCATTATATGGTTGTAAAAAGATTTTTTGTATATAAGTGATTGATAATGGTTCTACAAGAAAACAGTGCAACCAAAAGCTAGTAAACCTGTATAATGTGCAGCCTCACATCCCCTATGTAAAGTTACAGACCATGAGGTAAGCAGTAAGAAGGCATGTTGCCAATGATCAGCAGGGGAAGATCATGCTGCACATAAAGGAGAAAATACTCCATAAAGATGGAGCGACCCACCGAGGATAAAACCTGACTGAACACTCTGCCCTGCACCTCAACACGTGTTTCGCTTCCGCTTCATCGGGAGGTGCAGGGAGTGTGCTGCCAGCGGTTTAAATCCCCCCATTGTGGCGCTGCACAGAGAGGCAACCAGCCTCCAGGAAAAAGAGTGAGGCAGCACCGACAGGCACCCGACCTCCCGCACGCAGCCACAGGCACCCGGCCGCCCAAACGCACTCGGTCGCCGCACAGACAGCCTCTCTGGTAAGCTATTTTCGCATTTTAAGATGCACCCTTCTTTTTCCTCCCAAATTTTTGGGAGGAAAAGTTCCTCTTATAATCCGAAAAATACGGTGTGTTACAAAACTATATCAGGGTGGGACTATTTCTTGTGGTACTTTCATATCATCATTTAGTAGTTAATTATTCATTGATAAATTTCAACAAACCACATCACTATGTTAAATTAGGAGATTCCCACTTAATTCTCTGTGCTGATACAAAAATCCATTATAATCGGCATAGTTTATATAAATACGCATTGCTTCATCCTTTCACCGTAAATAGCCCATAAAATATATAAAAAAATAGTTTGTCAAAAAATATATATCTTTTTTTTCATTAGCATAAACATGTGAAAAAATAGGATGGAGCAATGTGTCAAAATCAAAAAATATATACCATATATTATGGTCCACCCATATCCTGTCGACTGCCATTAACTTTAGAACGGCGGCAGCTATAGGCATAGAAATAGTGTCTAGGTATAGTAAAGTAGCCATACGCTACGAAATGAAACCACATATTGCGCCACCTGGTGGAAAACAACGGTGTTAGTATTTTATCTCGAAAATGGAATGAGATAGAAAAAAAAAGTGAATTACAAAGTTGTAGGGCATCATCAATTCAATACGAATCCACACCTTGAATACTGAAATGCTATGATTAGAATGTGTAAAACTCACAAGGCTGCGGACATGAAGCAATACCTTATGGAGACCTTCCTACAAGTCATTGGGTATGGTGGCTGCGTGGAGTGGCCTCCACGCTCACCTGATCTGACCCCATTGGACTTCTGTGAGGCCACATCAAACACAGGTGTATGTGACCCCTCCACCAACATTGCAGAACCTACGACGACGTATCACAGATGCTTGTGCAAACGTGTCACCTACCCTATTGCACAATGTGCAGCAAGATACAGTATGCTGTCCAGAGTCCAGATGTGCATTGCAGCTGACGGTGGCCACTTTGAGCATCAAAGTTAAATGAGCGCCATATGCGTTACCACTCCAGCATTTAATGTTTTAAGGGGTCATGGGTTTCATATCATAGCATTTCTGTATGCAAGGTGTATGATTTATATTGAATTGATGATGCCCTACAATTTTTTAATTCACTTTTTTTCTCTATCTCGTTCCGTTTTCAAGATAAAAGTGCTAACTCCGTTGTTTTCCAACAGGTGGTGCTATACGTGGTTTCATTGTATAGCGCATGGCTACTTTACTATACCTAGACACCACTTTTATGCCTAAAGTTGCCGCCATTCTCAAGTTAATGGCGGTGGACAGGATATGGGTGGACACACTGTATACTTTTATTTAAGAATTAATGGAGGTTTAATATATTGCACAAGCGGCCCTAGAAATATAAATTATATCGCTTCTGAAATACCAACTAAATTAAAGTGCAAAAACCCACAAAGCAATATATTATTTAATTACACCAGTCCAGCTTTTTGCTCAAAAGGGCAGAGTGCCAATAGATTTATACCATGTGGTTTATTACATTGCTCAAACGGCTTTAATACAAATAAATTATATTACCGCTAAAATACCAATTCCATGCAAAATGCAAAAAAACACAAAATGATATGTTATATTATTTAATTATCCCGATCTGAACTATTGCACAAATGGCAATAGTGCAAGATGAATATAACTGCCCAAGAAGTAATAATAGCATTTCAAAGTGCACATATTCACAGAGTTAAAGGGAACCTGTCACCACTTTTTTGTCCAATAAGCTGCGGCCACCACCACCGGGCTCTTTTATACAGCATTCTAACATGCTGTATATAAGAGCCCAGGCTGGGGGTATAACATAAAAACCACTTTATAATACTTACCTAACGGTCGCGCGATGGGCCTTATGGGTGTCTCCGTTGTCCGGTGCTGGCGCCTCCACTTTCGGCCATCTTCGTCCTCTTTCTGATGCCTGGGTGCATGACGCGGCTACGTGATACACACTCGCCGGTCCTGCGCAGGCGCACTACAATACTTTGATCTGCCCTGCTCAGGGCAGATCAAAGTGCGCCTGCTCTGGACCTGAATGACGGCGAGTGTATATGACGTCGGACCCGGCTAGAGAAGAAGGAGCACATAGATGGCCAAAAGAGGTGGCACCGGCACCGGACAATGGAGACGCCCATAAGGTCCACCGCACGACCGTTAGGTAAGTATTACAAAGTGTTTTTTATGTTATACCCCCGGCCTGGGCTCTTAAATACAGCATTCTAACATGCTGTATATAAGAGCCCAGTGGTGGCAGCCGCAGCTTATAGCCAAAAAAAGTGGTGACAGGTTCCCTTTAATAAACTTACAAATCCACAAAATCAGGAAAGCCATCCACAGGCTCAACACATGTTTCAAGTAAAACGTTTTCTTCAGGAGGCTCAGGATTGATTTTTATGAAATAATAAAATATTAAAATACTTGGTATAATATACTCTTGTGTTCTGTTGTTAAAAAATAATATTTGTCTAGTTAACATACCGGTAATGATGATGGGAAATTGAATAATGTGTAATATGTAGATACCAAATATGTGTATTTTTTTATTATTATGGGGGGGTGACTTGAACTTTTGTTATTTTTTATTTTTTAAATTTTTCAAAACTGTTTTCTACACTTGTTATTGTATTTACTAAACCCCTTTGGGAACTTGAAGCTGATGTCCTGCAACCGCTTTTGCTGTTCAGAGTGATGCATCAGCCCTGCTCTGTACAGCAGAAATGCTGATCTCCTGCAAACGCCGGTACTCAGCCAGCATTCACAGGGATTTCATCAGGACAGAGACAGGGATCATCAGCTGAATTCCAGCTATCATAACAACCTATCCGTGCCCCGTGATCATGTCATGAGGCCGTTAATGGCAGTTGGAAATGGTTTAGATGACAGAAAACAGGAAACACTTATTTCCTACTAATTTATGCATCCCCAGCATTGTACAGATGTGTAGTTGAGGGGTCAATATTACTAATTTTAATGGCAATGATAAAATAGGGAGTTAATGCAACTAATATAAGTTTTTCTATGCAGTATATACTGTATATTATACTCAGAATTTTACAGCACGCAGATTAGAGGGAACCAATCACCAGGATTTTCATGTATAATTAGGGATGGGCGAACCCCCCCGACGTTCGGTGTTCAGGAGACTCACCGAAATGTTTTGTAAAGTTCGCGTTCCAGTTCTGATATAATGCAAACTTGCGTCCGAACACCGAACTTGGACTTTACAGTTATTTGTTGGGGCGGTGGGCTGTAAAATAAAGAACACAGTTAATTATAAACATTGGCATTATACTTACAGGTCCCGCGACGCGTCCTGCAGACTCTGTCTCCCAACGCTTCTCCTTCTGATCATTGCTGTACCTTCCCGGTAACCAGCGCTGATGATAGGACCTTCCGTGACATCATAGCATGTGACCAGTCATGTGTGTATTATCTCATTGGCTAGAGGCTGGTCACATGGCTATGACGTCATGCTAGGTCCTGTCAGTGCATCTCTCCAGTACGCGGTGCTCGTTTGAGCATCTCCGTGTACCGGCGAGATGCTCTGGTACATGGTCGGCTCCCCGTCCCTGCATGTCGGCGCTCTTTACAGAGTCAGCCCACATGCAGGGACTGGCTGCCACAGCCGGTGAATAGCGGCGCAGGGAATCAGGTGATTGGAGATCACCGTTGCTATAGTGACCCCACAGTCAGGTTACTATTGCAACGGTGACAGCGGTGACGTCACCGCTTACCAACCCGCAGCCTCTGCTCACTTATTGATTAGACTGCACGGGGGAGGAGAAGCGTCTTCCTCCCCTGTGCTGTCTGATGTAGCAGAGCTGCATGGGTTGAAGGAGAAAGAAGACAGAAGACCAGGATCGTGGAGGGATGAGAGGGAGTAATAAACATGGTGTCTCTAAGTGTGTCTGTGTATCTGTGTGGTGTCTTTTTTTTTTTTTTAACCCTTTATTGGAGATTCTTAATGGCCGGGTCAAACTTGCCTGACATTTTCTAGGGCGGCTGCAGACTGAAATTCGCAGCAGAGGGCCCAGAAAGCTTGGGCCAACCTGCATGTGGATTCCAATCCCCAGCTGCCTAGTTGTACCTGGCTAGACACAAAAATGGGGCGAAGCCCATGTCGGGGTTTTTTTTTTTTTAATTATTTCGTGAAATTCATGAAATAATTAAAAAAAGGTCTTCCCTATATTTTTAAGTTCCCATCCGGGCACAAATAGGCAGCTGGGGGTTAGGGCTAGCCCATGCTGGCTAGCATACAAAAATATGGCAAAGCCCACGTCATTTTTTTTTTGCTTTTTGGCAAAAAACGTAAAAAAAAATAAAAAATGCTTCCCTGGATTTTCCATTGCCAGTGAACGTAACACCAAGCAGTTGGGGTTAGCAGCCAGCAGCTGCTTGGATTACCCTTAGCTAGCAATACAAAAAATGCAGCGGGAGCCTACGTATTTTTTTTAATTATTTATTTAAATAACTAAAAAAAAAAATGGGCTTCTCTGTATTTTAATTGCCTGACATCACAGTACTGTAAATAGAAATCATTAAAAAAAATGATGTAGCTCTCCGCAGTATTTTTGATTCTCAGAGAAGATAAAGCAGACAGCTACGGGTGGCCACCCCCATCTGCCTGGCGTTACCTTGGCTGGCAATCAAAATACAGGGAAGCCCATTAATTTTTTTTTATTTAAAAACAAGTGCAGAAATTGCACCTGGAGATGACGACCCGAGACCAGCGGCGATGGTAGATTGCTGCCCGCACCCAAAAAGAGAAAGAGCATCTGAGGAATGCCACCTGCCGCGTCAGCGGGCCGCGGCACTGGGGCCATGTGAGGCGCTTCGACCCCGACAAAGGATGGGGGTTCATTGTGGAAGCGGGCCTCACAGATGAGGTGTTTGTGTCCCGACAAGATATAGAGGAGCAACTTCCGAGGGGGCACCAAGGCCTGGAACCGGGAAAGGTGGTTTCCTATACCCGACATTGTGAAGAGCGGGGCTGGTATGCACTAGATGTGAAAAGGCTTGTCATGATCGATGAGAAGGTCATGCCAGCTTCCGCCATGGATTACAAGCATTGATGGTAGCGGTACCAGGCTATCTAAAGTTAAAATGTTGATACTATGTTTTCTTTTATTGTTTTTCTTAGTTTGTTATTTTCATGAAAAATGATAAGTAAAGTTTTAAAAATGCTGCTACTGTTGAATGAAAATGTAATTATCCGGGAAAGTCACCTGATTTTCAAAAAAAAAAAGTTAAATATGGACCATGGCTGCGGGACTGGCAGCGGCCAGCACAAACTTGTGCTCATTGTATATAGTTGTGCCCACCAGAGTTGTCTTTTATGCTTCCAGGACTTCAACCCTGTCACAGAAAAATAGTAAGCGGCGGGCTTCAGGTTGTTTGGGTGGCGGGTTGAAGGGAGAGGGACATTGGGAATGGACTGTAGAAGGAAGTTGCTGCAGTAGAGTAGGCTGAGCACCGACTACCGCTACAATCGGTAGCGTTTCCATGGTTCTTTAATATAAAAATTACCTCTAAGAGTTTAGATGTAACATTTAAGTAATGTACCTCCCCTATGAGGGATGAGGAATTGTTAATAAAAATGTTATTTTTCTCTTTTCAGTTACCCAAAAATAAACCTCTGGATGTCCAGATACTTGATTTGTTGATATTCTGGTCCTGAGGAAGAGGTTTTTACACCTCGAAACGCGTAGACCTTGTGGAATAAAAGAGTAATTAATTTAGCAACATTTCTACATCTCATTCTGGTGGATTGCGCGGGATTAACCCGTTTTTCTCCTCCTACTTTGAAGACTTTTCCACGTGGGGCCGCGGCAGCCGCCATTGTCTCATGCTATCTATGGTGGTTGTGACCCTCCACAACCACAATTGATGAGTGTATTATATTATATACTACCTTATTATATCTGGTAAGACCCTATCAGCACTTCTGTTTTCTAGCTATATTACTAAGTAATCTTTGAGCTGTGGTACCAACACTTTTCAGGTCATTGACCAGGTCCTCCTGTGCAGTTCTGGGTTGATTCCTGGCCTTTCTCAGAATAATCCTTACCTCACGAGGCAAGATCTTGTATGGAACCCCAGACCGAGTAAGATTGACAGTCATCTTGTGTGTCTTCCATTTTCTAATTATTGTCACAACAGTTGTTGCCTTTTCACCAAGCTGCCTGTCTACTGCCTTTTTCTCACCTCAGCTTGAATAGGTATATAGTTTTGTCTCTAGTGTCCTTAAACAGCTCTTTGTTCTTGGCCATGCTGGAGAGGTTGGAGTGTGATTGATTGAGTTTGTGGGCATATGTCTTTTTTACAGGTAACGGGTTCACGCAGGTGCAATTAATACAGGTAATGAGTGCAGAGTAGAAGAGCATCGTAAAGAAGAATTAACAGGTCACTGAGAGCCAGAATTCTTGCTGGTTGGTAGGTGATCAAATACTTATTTCGTGCAATAAAAACTAATTAATTATTTAAAAATCATACAGTGGGATTTTCTGGATTTTTGTTTTCTTCTGTCTGTCACACTTGAAGTGTGTCTATGACAAAAATGACTGACCTGTCCACTCTTTAAAGGTGGGAAAACTTGCAAAATTGGCAGTGTATCAAATACTTACTTACCTCATTGTATCTCATGGCACTATCCAGAAAAATGGCGCCAGATGCGGTGCATGCTCATATTAACCTTCAGCGGTGTACAGCAAAATGGAAGTGGTGGCAGCACATGCCCAGATCGAGATCTTTGCTAGTCATGACATCCGAATGCAGTTCCATGTTTTGCATGCATCCATAGACTTGAATAGGTGCACACCATTCAAAATACGCTGGCATTCACAGCATTCAGCAATTTATTACTCATGCTGTAGTATAACATTGTAGCAAGTGCTATCGAATAAAATATCAGATAGCATTTGTCTACTATATACGCTTGTGTGAGCGAGCACTTGGTAATGTGCAGGTCCTGTGCTGCTCTGCGCCAATCGGACTGATCAATAATTGTGTGGCTTCAAACCATCCCAGATCCAGCGGGAGAGTCCCAATTTGAGGGGGCAGTCCTGCTGTTCAGGAAGGTCAGGACACTGCTCTGACTTCCACTGACTTTCCCTGTGTGATTTCTTTGCTCGGCATCTTCCTCGGTTCATAACTCTTTCAACTCGGGGTTAGGGTTGGCATCTCTGCTCTACACACACATTAATTAAAGAGAACCTGTTATCACAATTTTGTAGAATAAGATAAAGACATTTTGGTGCAGATTTGAAGCTGCATTTTTAATGATTTTTTTATAGAGCAGAATAGCATTACTTTTGCTTCCAAAGGAAATCTGTCTGTTTTTTGCTACCTCATCAGAAAACAGCATGATGTAGGCAAAAAGACCCTCAATCCAATGATGTGTAACTTAGTTTACTGGGTGGAGTGGTTCTGACACAATCAGAGGTTTTTAGTTTTATTAATGCAGCAAAGCTGAGAAATCTGCCAGGCTCTGTATGTACATTGTCTATAGACAGCAAGGTGTTAATCACAGGAGATGGTGTGCCAGGCTACCCAGCACAAGGCAATGTACTTAGAGCAATGATAATCTCCTTGTGCTAAAACAAACATTATGGGACCTCAAATTTGGGAGAAGTGACAGTCAAAAGTCCCCAGGAGCTGTGGAAGTCAGGATTCAGTTGAGGTGCAGACTTTAAAACTGAGAGTCGAATCCCACCTAAATTACCACCTGTATTTTGAATCTATCCACATATCCCTTTTTACACTAGAGGTGCAGGCTTCTGTTCAGTTTATTGTGTACCTCGGAAAGGCTGCCCTTGGAGAAGATTGTTGTGCTTCCCATCATGGGGAATAATTTGGACAAAGGACCGCACACACCAGAGCATGTTCTCAACTCTGAGCCACCTAGGAGGGGACAGTTCCACTGAGAAGGTGGCATTGGGGGGGGACACCCCAGGTCGCAAAAATCCATGCCATCAAAACTTTTTATGGTGGCCGCAAATGGCCAAAAAGGTTTGTATTTTCCCATCCCATTTGTTTTGTGCACCCTTGCCCACTTCCCTGCTGGATTGATTGACTGCGAGCTGCAAGAACATCCTATACTCTTTGTCATAGACTCTACCTCAATGCCCTCATGGGCTGTGACCCAAAGCACATGAACTCTAACAGCCCTTTTAGGGACTCTACCCCTTTTTGCCCAAAACTCTGCCTCTCATGGACTGGCACCTACTACAGTGTACTCTTGTTGGGAGAGAGGAGGGACATAGAGATTTCAAAGCATCCATCAGGTCATGTACATGAACTGTTTTAGAGGGGAGGAGAAACATTCAGATGACCTGATGGGCCTGCCGCGTCAAGGATTTTTAACTGCAGTAGACAAACAAAGTAAAGATCGGAACTCACCTGACTATCCTGACTCACCTGACTAAATTGATCCTTTATTTCATCCGGTAAAATTGGAACAGTAGGGGAGGGGAGGATGCAGGGAGCAGAAGGACAATGGCAGATATTTCGCGTGGATGGTCGCACTTCTGTGGATCCATAGAGGCACGACCATCTGCACAAAACAGCAGCCGTCGTCCTTCAGCTCCTCACATTTTCCCCTTCCCTACTGTTCCGTTTTTACCGGATGAAATAAAGGATTGATTTTTCAAGTAATAAGGAGACTGCTGACCTATCCTTTGTTATTCTTCTGCAGTTAATAGTGTTTATATTTACTTGGTTGAAACACCCCATGACTCTTGTATTCCCATCCCAGCTTTCTATTTATGTTGTCTCAGTGGCCACAGCTGTGTGTCATAGTGCTGGACACTTTTGTCTCTCTAGATTATTCTTTGAAGGATTATGTCTGGAGAAAGGACTCAAATGGAACATGAGCTCCCCGTGAAATAGTGTTGTACTGTACAGGGAAAACGACTCCCACATGTAGCTTCTATGGACTCTTGGCTCCTATTGGCATATGGACTCTTTGTTGATAAGAACTGAACTCTTTGTTCCTAGTTCGCAACTGTATCAGACCAGCATCACAATGTACAACTTCAGAGACCCAAGCACCTTCATCCGGGAAAGAAAAATCTTTGTGTTGAATGTTGCTTTGCCATGCTTTGTTTCTTCCAGGGTGTATGGTCAGGATTGACCACATTTAAAGAGGGGAAGAAAGTAAGGAGGTGATTGGATTACCACCCCTGAAGACACAAGCAAATTAATTTATATACAGTGCCTTGCAAAAGTATTCGGCCCCCTTGAATTTTTCAACCTTTTCCCACATTTCAGGCTTCAAACATAAAGATAAAAAAATGTAATTTTAAGGTGAAGAATCAACAACATGTGGGACACAATTGTGAAGGTGAATAATATTTATTGCTTATTTTAAATTTTTGTAGGAAATAAAGAAATGAAAGTTGAAACATGCAATATTATTCAGCCCCTTTACTTTCAGTGCAGCAAACTCACTCCAGAAGTTCATTGAGGATCTCTGAATAATCCAATCTTTTCCTAAATGACTGATGATGATAAATATAATCCACCTGTGCGTAATTAACTCTCCGTATAAATGTGCCTGCTCTGTGATAGTTTCAGTGTTCTGTTTAAAGCACAGAGACTATCATGAAGACCAAGGAACACAACAGGCAGGTCCATAATACTGTTGTGGAGAAGTTTAAAGCCGGATTTGGTTGCAAAAAATTCCAAAACTTTAAACATCCCAAGAAGCACTGTGCAAGTGATCATATTGAAATGAAAGGAGTATCATACCACTGCAAATCTACCAAGACCCGGCCGTCCCTCAAAAATGTAATGTCAAACAAAAAGAAGACTCATCAGAGATGCAGCCAAAAGGCCCATGATCACTCTAGATGAAACCAAAATCGAACTTTTTGGGCACAATGCCAAACGATATGTTTGGCGTAAAAGCAACACAGCTCATCACCCTGAACACATCTTCCCCACTGTCAAACATGGGGGTGGAAGCATCATGGTTTGGGCCTGTTTTTCTTCAGCACGGACAGGGAAGATGGTTAAAATTGATGGGAAGATGGATGGAGCCAAATACAGGACCATTCTTGAAGAAAATCTGTTGGAGTCTGCAAAAGACCTAACGCAGGCTTTGCACGTTGCGACATCGCAAGCTGATGCTGCGATGTCGCACGCGATAGTCCCCGCCCCCGTCGCAGGTATGATATCTTGTGATAGCTGGCGTAGCGAAAATTATCGCTACGGCAGCTTCACATGCACTCACCTGCCCTACGACATCGCTCTGGCCAGCGACCCGCCTCCTTCTTAAGGGGGCGGGTCGTGCGGCGTCATAGCGATGTCACACGGCAGGCGGCCAATAGCGGCGGAGGGGCGGAGATGAGCAGGATGTAAACATCCCGCCCACCTCCTTCCTTCCGTATAGCCAGCGGCGGCAGGTAAGGTGATGTTACTCGCTCCTGCGGCTTTACACACAGCAATGTGTGCTGCCGCATGAACGAGGAACAGCATTGTTCCTGTTGCGGCAGCGTAATTATGAAAAAGTCGGAGCCTGCACCGATGATACGATAACGACGCTTTTGCGCTCATTAATTGTATCATCTAGGATTTACACACAATGATGTCGAAAGTGACGCTGGATGTGCGTCACTTTCGATTTGACCCCACCGACATTGCACGTGCGATGTTGCAACGTGCAAAGCCACCCTAAGAGTGGGACGGAGATTTGTCTTTCAACAAGACAATGATCCCAAACATAAAGCAAAATCTACAATGGAATCGTTCACAAATAAATGTATCCAGGTGTTAGAATGGCCAAGTCAAAGTCCAGACCTGAATCCAATCAAGAATCTGTGGAAAGAGCTGAAAACTGCTGTTCACAAACGCTCTCCATCCAACCTCACTCAGCTCGAGCTGTTTGCATAGGAAGAATGGGCAAGAATTTCAGTCTCTTGATGTGCAAAACTGATAGAGACATACCCCAAGCGACTTGCAGCTGTAATCGCAGCAAAAGGGTGTACTACAAACTATTAAATTAAAGGGGACGATTAATATTGCACCCCCCGATTTTCAGTTTTTTATTTTTTACAAAAATGTAAAATAAGCAATAAATATCATTCGCCTTCACAATTGTGTCCCACTTGTTGTTGATTCTTTACCATAAAATTAAAATTTTTATCTTTATGTTTGAAGCCTGAAATGTGGGAAAAGGTTGAAAAATTCAAAGGGGCCGAATACTTTCACAAGGCACTGTATGCTGTGTAGAGTATATGAATGTACAGTTAGGTCCAGAAATATTTGGACAGTGACACAATTTTCGCGAGTTGGGCTCTGCATGCCACCACATTGGATTTGAAATGAAACCTCTACAACAGAATTCAAGTGCAGATTGTAACGTTTAAGTTGAAGGTTTGAACAAAAATATCTGATAGAAATTGTAGGAATTGTACACATTTCTTTACAAACACTCCACATTTTAGGAGGTCAAAAGTAATTGGACAAATAAACCAAACCCAAACAAAATATTTTTATTTTCAATATTTTGTTGCGAATCCTTTGGAGGCAATCACTGCTTTAAGTCTGAAACCCATGGACATCACCAAACGCTGGGTTTCCTCCTTAATGCTTTGCCAGGCCTTTACAGCTGCAGCCTTCAGGTCTTGCTTGTTTGTGGGTCTTTCCGTCTTAAGTCTGGATTTGAGCAAGGGAAATGCATGCTCAATTGGGTTAAGATCTGGTGATTGACTTGGCCATTGCAGAATGTTCCACTTTTTTGCACTCATGAACTCCTGGGTAGCTTTGGCTGTATGCTTGGGGTCATTGTCCATCTGTACTATGAAGCGCCGTCCGATCAACTTTGCGGCATTTGGCTGAATCTGGGCTGAAAGTATATCCCGGTACACTTCAGAATTCATCCGGCTACTTTTGTCTGCTGTTATGTCATCAATAAACACAAGTGACCCAGTGCCATTGAAAGCCATGCATGCCCATGCCATCACGTTGCCTCCACCATGTTTTACAGAGGATGTGGTGTGCCTTGGATCATGTGCCGTTCCCTTTCTTCTCCAAACTTTTTTCTTCCCATCATTCTGGTACAGGTTGATCTTTGTCTCACCTGTCCATGGAATACTTTTCCAGAACTGAGCTGGCTTCATGAGGTGTTTTTCAGCAAATTTAACTCTGGCCTGTCTATTTTTGGAATTGATGAATGGTTTGCATCTAGATGTGAACCCTTTGTATTTACTTATATGGAGTCTTCTCTTTACTGTTGACTTAGAGACAGATACACCTACTTCACTGAGAGTGTTCTGGACTTCAGTTGATGTTGTGAACGGGTTCTTCTTCACCAAAGAAAGTATGCGGCGATCATCCTCCACCGTGGATGCCCAGGCCTTTTTGAGTTCCCAAGCTCACCAGTCAATTCCTTTTTTCTCAGAATGTACCCGACTGTTGATTTTGCTACTCCAAGCATGTCTTCTATCTCTCTGATGGATTTTTTTTTTTTCAGCCTCAGGATGTTCTGCTTCACCTCAATTGAGAGTTCCTTAGACCGCATGTTGTCTGGTCACAGCAACAGCTTCCAAATGCAAAACCACACACCTGTAATCAACCACAGACCTTTTAACTACTTCATTGATTATAGGTTAACGAGGGAGACGCCTTCAGAGTTAATTGCAGCCCTTAGAGTCCCTTGTTCAATTACTTTTGGTCCCTTGAAAAAGAGGAGGCTATGCATTACAGAGCTATGATTCCTAAACCCTTTCTCTGATTTGGATGTGAAAACTCTCATATTGCAGCTGGGAGTGTGCACTTTCAGCCCATATTATATATATAATTGTATTTCTGAACATGTTTTGTAAACAGCTAAAATAACAAAACTTGTGTCACTGTCCAAATATTTCTGGACCTAACTGTATGTAGTGCAATGTGATAGTGTAGTGAAAAATGTAACAGAGTTGGGAATGAGAATTGAAGGATGTTGTAAAATAGGACTTGCCCTGTGCTACGTGACTGCAGACCACAAAAATAGCTAAATTATGGGATTAGCCCACAGGGCAAGGAACCAATGATTAGGGAATAGGACTGACTCTATCATAGATCTTCAGATAGAGTTTGACTACAGTTTAGTTTGGACATGCAGCTTGTTGAATTTGGAAGGCTGAAGTTAGTGGGTGTACATAACTCCGAAACAGCTGAACACAGACTGTGAAAGAGTGTGATTCAAGTAAAAGCATGGACTCACACTTGGTCAACATCAAAAGCTAGTTCTGACCAGAAACAGGCAACCTCAGCAGAGATGGGTCTGGAGGAGAATGCTTAGCATAGACTATGGCAAACAGGCCGATACAAGATTTGACGTAAAATGAGGAAAATAGTCCTATCCGTTCATGCCGTCCCTTTGCATATGGCTACTCCCTATCAGCAGGAGGATGAGGAGCCGATGGGGGCTATAATGACTATTATGCATGATATTGTGGTAGGCTGGGTGGTAGTGACTCGCCCACCCCAGGGCTATGGGACACCCGGTGCCGGGCTGGACTAGTCCGGGGGTCGTCAGTTGTGGCGGGGCCCAACTCCGTGACCCTGGCGGGAGTCAATTAATATGGCTTCAGTGGGGGTGCTTAAAGTTTATATTATTCGTGACGCCACCTGTGGTTTGCGGCTATTAAGCCGCTGTTGCTGTATGGGGCCTCCGGGGTGATGGAACAGCAGCAATGGTGGTACTGCTGCCCACAGGTGGAGCTGGACCCCGGGGCAACAGTTGGTGCTTGTAAGTGTCGATGTAGTTGCGGTGTAGTGCAGGGCCGACAGAGCGGTGAAAGGACCGGACACAAACAACAGTCTCTTTAACTTCTCCTCTTTTACTGGATAAATGGTTAGTCCTGGGAGACCGTTACAGGTGGTAGAAGGCTCCGGTCGGCCTGGAAGTAACTGGGGTGCTCTTTTTGGCCAGCTGAGTATGAGGCCTGCTCCCTGTTCTTCCTTTGCTTTCATAGGAACCTGCACTCTGAATTAGCAATGGCCCTCTTGCTGCTGGGACCGGTGGTACGTCCCTCTCCCTGTGTGGTAGGCTGCGGAGGCCCTCTCTGATGCTTCTCTGCTGGAGTCCACACCGGGCCTTGGTGATGCAGCTGTACCTTCAGGTTGCTTATGGGCCAGGGGCTTGCAGCTCTCCTGCCCTGCGGATTCGGCTACCAGGGAGGGGTTTCACACCCTGGCAACCACATACTCCGATGTCTAATTCTCTTCTGTGCCTCTCTGCCAATCCTGCTTTACTGGGCCAAGCTATTCCAGCTCCAGGCCCCAGTCCACAGGACTGCACTACTCTGCGTCTTCACTCTCCAACTTCCCTAACAGACTGAACACTAACTCCTCCCTCAGGTCAGGCTTGAGGAATGCTCCCTGGAACTCCAGGTTCAGAGCTCCCTCTGCTGGCCTGAGGTAGAAACTGCGTTGGATGTTGGTACCTACTGGCCAATGATTTCCCCAATTACCTCCAGGCTCAGCATTACCCCTTTGGAGGGGCAATGCTGTTGTGGCGACCAGGTCCTGGGGCGCCACACTAGTAAACCTTCTTGAATCACCAGCAAATACAGCTGCTGAGTAGGAGTGGTAGATGCTTCTATTAGAGGCCTATACTAAAGAAACGTGCAATATGATGCATGCCCGATGTCTCACGCTTAAAGTTGAATGTGTTGAACTCTAAGACTTATAGAAAAAAAACTGCCTCATTGCCTATCTTCATTGCAGATGGGACCTGACTCTCCCAAGAAATCAGCAATATGCAGCCACAAAGGTATGACCTGCAACGCATAAACCATCACACCCCACCATGTCGACCACACCATCACACACAATATTCCACACCCCGTGGGGATAGATGGGGCATTCGAGGACTAAGCTTGACTATGGTCACTGCCCTGGGCCACCCACACAATGCTAGTAATAGACTTCAAGAGTACCCTCAAAAAACAAGCTTCCACTCAGATCCAACATCTGTTATTGGAAATCTAAGGGATTTCCGTATTACTGGTAGCACAAAGGGTATGACAAATAAACAAAGTGATTCTCTCCACCTTCCTTTCTCCCCCAAAAATCCAGTAAAATCTGCATTCTTAAATCAAAATGCCCCATTCCTGATGAGCCCCACAGTGTGCCTAAACTGCAGTTAATTGTTGCATAAAATAACAAAGAAAGCAGGTACTCAACCTCTCACAGTCCAGCACCAGTTCTTTGCCACTGCTCGGCTCTCGGTGATTTGGCTGCAGTGGTGACATAACATCAACAACACGCATCACATTGTAGCCAATCACTGTTCATGCCGTCTACCTCGACAAAGCCACTGAGATCAGGGATTGACTACAGTGGTGATGCATGCTGTCAACTTGAAGTCACCATTGCAGCCAATACAATGAAACCTGAGCAGTGGCGGGGAGCTGGCACTGGACGGATAGAAGATGAGTATCTTCCTTGTTTTAAGTATTTTACAATGTTTGAAGTCCACTTTACTGAAAGTGGAAAACACCTTTAACTATTTTGAATGGTTTGTCTATATCTTTTAAGGACATAAAAAAATCAAATTTGAAAATTAATTTCAGATATTTTAATCAATTAGCACAAATTGATCTAAATTTACTAGAACTATAAAGTACAATGTGCCTTGAAAAACTCTCTCACTGGGCATTGAAAACTTATTACTACACAAAGTGACGCATATCAGATTTGAAAAATTTGGCCTGGTCAGCTTGGTGAAATCTGGGTTTGGTATGAAAATTAAATAAAATAGAAAGGTATGATATTTTAAAAGATTGACCTAACATTGACATGACCTTTATTTAACTCCAGCATAGGGTAATGCATTTCCTTCAAAGTTTAATGAAAATTCTTCTATTGCCTAAGACTATAAAGATTTTTTCCTGTGTCTTCTGTAACTACAAAACAATATTTCAAAACTATATAAGTACAAAAAGTTACTCACCTTAGCCAGAAATCCTAAGTATTTTATTTTCAATACTGTTGATAAGGGTCTGCAATCTTCACCTACATTACACAACGTACTTGACCTCCTCAAACCTTTAATAATTCCACCTTTAAACCATCATAAAAGGACTATTCAGAGGAGGCAGTAAATAAGACTATATTTCAAAATTGATTTTGTGACACTTCAGCAGGCTCCCCATGCTTTCAATAACACAAACTGTACGGTTCTGTTGAAAGAAAATAAAAAGGAAAAATACAAATTACTCATGCCGTATGTTTGGAGCCGTGGATTCTGAAATTCCATAAAGATGATCAAAACATAATATTAAGATTGACAACAACTATGGAAGGATATTTGATTCAGTTTATACAAAATTTACCTCAATTATATGCAGAATTGTCCTGTTATAAAGGGAAGTGATAACAATTTTGGTTGTAATGTCTATTTTTTAAAGCGTCACTCCAGAGGCTTTTTTTTATTTCACCACCAGAGTGGTTGCACTAAGACATGTTCCTTGCCCCTATTAATATATTTACTAGCCACTTTATTCTGTTCTTCCCAATGCTGCTCAGGTCCCATTCCAACATCTTGAGACTGCAACTTCTGACTGACTGGAAGGCAGAGCCAACGATCGCAAGCTCTCAGTGTAGATCTATGAGACCCAATTTCTGGCTTATATAGACTTACATTAAGATATTACTTCCAGCTTGTCCAGCAAATACTGGAGTGATCCAACAGATCACAGACAATAGAAGATAACCTCAGTGGTGCAGAGAATAGAAGAAGATTGTGGCTGTGTAAAGTATATTAGTAGGGATAGTGCACATGCATTAATGGTGCCACTCCAGTGGTGAAAACAGAAAAAAATACCGGGGTGTTCCTTTAAGAAAAATGTATCAACTAAAGTCTAATGAAATGACTATCTGCGAACATTAAATTGATGAAATGTAATATATTGACAGTCTTGTTTAGTGTTTCTCCTGAGCCCCATTTAAGTGAATAGGACTGAGATAAAATTCCGACACAGTCCATAAACTAAGAGCAGCAGCAGCAGCCGCCATCTTAGAAAGTCAGAAAGTGTGAGAACAGAGTGAAGAGAGGATGCAGGAACCTAGCCTGCTAGGCCAGGCATACCCACTTCTGGAGGGCTGGAACCAGAAAATCCCGAGTGTGGAGACTACTGGAGGTATGGAGCCTCTGGCTCAGGGTTGGTGTTAGGAGAGCACCGGAAAGTCCCCCTCTCTACAGGAAAAGTGAGACCAGGAGTTACAGGGTGGGAGAAAAAAGGAGTCCAAAGCATGAGAGAGAGAGAGACAGTGGTAGGAAGTCCTCAGGAAGCAAGCAGGAGTAGTCCAGTGCACCCCAGTTCCCAGAATATGTCCCCTATCACTGTGGAGGTGACGAGGGTGTGGAATGCCACTCCAGGGTTGTGCAGCTGCCGGGATTCATTTCCTCACGCAACTACAACTGTCCCGTGCCATAGTGATGGGCAATCCCCCTGATGGTCGGGATCAAGGAGACTCGCCCGATCATTTTGTAAACATCGAGATCGGGATCGAGATAACACGATCTTGCGTCTGATCACCGATCTTGGACTTTACAGTTATGGGTAGAGATGAGCCACCCTCTAGAGGCTCGAGTTCAAATCGGTTCGTCGAATGGAGGCCGCGTTCGAGTTCGGTTCGGCGAGCCGTTCGACGAACCTCTCGAAGCCCATTGAAACCAATGGGAGGCAAACACAAACACATAAAAACACATTATAAATGTACACATACAGTTAATAAACATTGCCATAACACTTACCTGTCCCCACGATTCGTCCTGCACTCTGTCTCCCGCCGCTTTTCCTTCCGATAATCGCTGCGTCCTCCTGGTAACCAGCACCAGCATAGGACCTATCGTGACGTCAAAATAGCCATGTGACCAGTCACGTGTCTATTATCTCATTGGCTACCGACTGGTCACATGGCTTTGACGTCATGCTAGGTCCTGTCAGTGCATCTCTCCAGTACTCGATGATCGTTTGTGTATCTCCGTGTACCGGCGACATGCTCTGGCACACGGTCGACTCCCCGTTCTGCTTCCCCGTTCCGTTATTCACCGGCTGCCACAGCCGGTCAATAACGGAGATCACTGTTGCTATAGCAACGCACCTGTCAGCGGTGACGTCACCGCTTACAGGCAGCAGCTTCTGGTCACTCACGGAGTGAAAAGACTGCACGGTAACAGCAGCGTCTTCCTCCCATGCAGCGCTGCTGATGTAGCAGAGCTGCATGGGTTGAAGGAGAAAGAAGACAGAAGAGCAGGATCGTGGAGGGATAAGAGGGAGTATTAAACATGGAGTCTCTAAATGTGTCTGTGTATTTATTTCTATTAAAGTATTTTTTCTCTGTGTGGTGTCTTTTTTTTTTAACCTTTTATTGATGATTCTTAATGGCTGGATCAAACTTGCCTGACATTAAGAATCTCTGATTTAATACTAGCTAGTAAAACAAAGCTAGTATTAACTCATAAATACCCAGCAAGCCACCCGGCTCCAGGGCTGTTGGAAGAGTTGGATACAGCGCCAGATGATGGCGCTTCTATGAAAGCGCCATTTTATGGGGCGGCTGCGGATTGCAATTCGCAGCAGAGGGGCCCAGAAAGCTTGGGCTAACCTGTGCTGCGGATTCCAATCCCCAGCTGCCTAGTTGTACCTGGCTAGACACAAAAATGTTTTTTAATTATTTCATGAAATTCGTGAAATAATTAAAAAAAATGGGCTTCCCTATATTTTTTGTTCCCAGCCGGGTGCAAATAGGCAGCTGGGGGTTGGGGGCAGCCGTACCTGCCTGCTGTACCTGGCTAGCACACAAAAATATGGCGAAGCTCATGTCATTTTTTTGGTGGGCAAAAAACTCCTGCATACAGTCCTGGAAGGAGTATGCTGAGCCTTGTTGTTCTACAGCTGCTGTCTGATCTCTTCCATACAAACAGACAGCAGCTGCAGAACTACAAGGCTCTGCATACTCCATCCAGGACTGTATGCAGCAGTTTTTTACCCCCCCCAAAAAATTATGTGGGTTTCGCCATGTTTTTGTATGCTAGCCAGGTACAGCAGGCAGCTACTGGCTGCCCCCAGCTGCCTATTTGTACCCGGCTGGGAACCAAAAATATAGGAAAGCCGTTTTTTATTAATTATTTCATGAATTTTATGAAATAATTAAAAAAGCAAATGACGTGGGCTTCGCCATGTTTTTGTATGCTAGCCAGGTACAGCAGGTACCTTCGGGCTGCCCCCAACCCCCAGCAATAATGGCTATTCCGGCCGGCTGCTGGGTGATATTGTTAGGCTGGGAGGCTCCCCATACCGTGGCGCTCCCCATCCTGACAATACCAGCCTACAGCCGTGCGGCTTTATCCTGGCTGGTATCAAACATGGGGGGAACCGCATTTTTTTTTAATTTATTTATTTATTTTACTGCACGATATAATTAAAAATAAAATAAAAAATAAATAAATAAAAAAAAAAGTTCTTCACCGGTACTAGAACTTGCAACCTAATGCTTTACAGGGGAGCTCTCTATCCACTGAGCTATTGACTCTATTGATAAAGATGGGCAGATTTTGTAATCTTGAAGCCGGCAGTGCTGACCGAAATCTCTGCTGACAGCGCAATTCACTTCAGTGCTATGTGGACCTGATACAGCGTGATTGTGTTCTACGGTGCTGCTACATCTTCAGGGAGCAGAGCTGACAGTGTGGATTATGTCGGACCTGGAGGTGTATTTGGTGATAAATAAAAGGGTGAAACAGGGTGTTTTTTTGTCTTTTATTCCAAATAAAGGATTTTTCGCGTTGTGTTTTTCTTTACTTTGTGTTTATTTACTTTCACTTTCAGGTTGATCATAGAAGGTGTCTCGAGGAGACGCCTGGCATGATCAACCCTGTTATTACCCCGATTACCACAGCACCAGGGCAATTCGGGATGAGCTGGGTAGAGTCCGGGACTGTTGCATCTAATGGATGCGGCTATTCCGGCCGGCTGCTGGGTGATATTGTTAGGCTGGGGGGCTCCCCATACCGTGGCGCTCCCCATCCTGACAATACCAGCCTCCAGCCGTGCGGCTTTATCCTGGCTGGTATCAAATATGGGGGAATCACTTTTTTTTTATTATTATTATTATTTATTTATTTTTCTCCAAGAAATAGACCCGCGGCTGTGATTGGTTGCAGTGAGACAGCTGTCACTCAGCTTGGGGACGTGTCTGACTGCAACCAATCATAGGCGCCGGTGGGCGGGGAAAGCATGGAATAACTAATTGACTAATGAAGTGGCAGCCATTTTCTAAAGAGGAAAAGACACCGCAGATTTGTGACAGACGTGGAGCAAGACGCCCGTGATCGGTGAGTAGGAAAGGGAGAGGGATTGTGATGGGGATGCAGGACGCATGCAGGTAGCAACATGTGCACCTAGCTTTACTGTGAAAAGCCACGTTTATGGTGATCGAACCATTCTCGAACGTAACTTGAACTGTCGAGCTTTTAGCAAAAAGCTCGAGTTCGATCTTGAGCACCCCCCAAAATCACTCGAACATGAAATTGGCGAACCTCGAACCTCGAACATCGCTCAACTGTAGTTATGGGATGGAGCGGGGGCTGTAAAATAAAGAATATAGGTAATATTAAACATTGTCACTATACTTACAGTTCCCACGATGCATCCTGCAGACTGTCTCTCGCCGCTTCTGTTTTCGAGTATGATCATCACTGTGCCGCCTGGTAACCAAAGGGCTTTTCGCAATGTCATAGCATGTGACCAGTCATGTGTGAATGTTGTATTATCTCATTGGCTACCGACTCATGCAAGGTCCTATAATGTCAGCATGCTCACCGGTACAAGGTGCTCACCCGAGCACATGCTCGGCTCCCCCTCCTTGCACTCTTTACAGAGTCAGCGCACATGCAGGGATTAGCTGCCACACATTGTAATGCAGCCGGTGAAGAGCGGAGCCGGGAATCAGGTAATCGAAGATCACCGTTGCTATAGTAACCCTTTTGTTAGGTTACTATGGCAACTGTGGCAATGGTGACATCACCACTTAACAACCTTTACCTTTACTGCATTTGCTCACTCATTGAGGGATTGGACTGTACGAGGAGCAGAAGTGTTCTCCCCCCATGCATTCTGATATAGCAGAGCTGCATCGGTTTAAGAAGACAGAAGGCCAGGATCATGGAGGGGTGAGAGGGAGTAATAAAGATGGAGTCCCTAAGTGTGTCTGTGCATTTATTTTTAATAAAGTACTTTTTCTTTGTATGGCGTATTTTTTTTTAACCCTTTATTGGAGATTCTTAATGGCCGGGTCAAACTTGGCCTGACATTAAGAATCTCAGGCTTAATAACAGCTGGTAAAACAAAGCTGGTATTAACCCCTTATTACCCAGCGTGCCACCTGGCACCAGGGCCGCTGGAATAGTTTGATACAGTGCCAGAATATGGCGCTTCTATGAAAGCGCCATCTTCTGGGACGGCTACGGACTGCAATTTGCTGCGAGGAAGGGGGGCAAAAAGCTTATGCCACTCTGCACTGCGGATTCCAATCCCCAGCTGCCTAGTTGTACCTGGCTGGACACAAAAATTAAGCAAAGCCCACATCGTTTTCTTTTTAATTATTTCATGAAATAATTAAAAAAAGGGCTTCTTTATATTTTTGGTTCCCAGCCGGGTACAAATAGGCAGCTGGGGGTTGGGGCAGCCCATACCTGCCTGCTGTACCTGGCTAGCATACAAAAATATGGCTAAGCCTACGTCATTTTTTTTTTTAGCTTTTTGGGAAAAAAAAAAAAAAGAAAAGGCCTTCTTTGGATTTTCCATTACCAGTGAAGGTAACACCAATGAGTGTGGGTTAGCAGCCAGTAGCTGCTTTGATTACCCTTAGCTAGCAATAGAAAATGCATCAGGAGTCCACACATTATTTTTTAATTTTTTTAAAATAAGTAAAAAAAAACTAAAAAATGGGTTTCCCTGTATGTTGATTTCCAGCCAAGGTAAAGCTAGGCAGATGAGGGTGGCAGCCAATAGCTTTATGTGCGCTGAGAATCAAAAATACTGCGGAGCGCTATGTCATTTTTTTAAATTACCTATTTATTTATAAATTATCTATTTACTTTTATACAACTATATATTGCCCGGGATAGTAACTGTCTCTTGTCTGTCTGTCTCTTTCCTTGTCTGTCTGTGTCTATGTCTGTCTGTATATTTCTATCTCTGTCTGTCTTTATATCAGTCTATCAGTCTCTATCTCTGTGTCTCTGTGTCTGTCTGTCTCTCTATCTCTGTGTCTCTGTGTCTGTCTGTCTCTCTATCTCTGTGTCTGTCTCTATGTTTGTGTCTGTCTGTCTCTCTATTGCCCCGTCTGTCTCTTTCCAGGCCTGTCTCTTTACAGGTTTGTCTCTTTCTAGGTCTGTCTCTTTCTAGGTCTGTCTCTTTCCAGATTTGTCTCTTTCCATGTCTGTCTCTTTCCACATCTGTCTCTTTCCACGTCTGTCTTTGTCTGTCTCTCTGTCTGTCTCTTTCCAGGTCTGTCTCTTTCCAGGTCTGTCCCTTTCCAGGTCTGTCCCTTTCAAGGTCTGTGTCTTTCCAGGTCTGTTTTTTTCTTGGTTTGTCTCTTTCCCGGTCTGTCTCTTTCTCCACCTGTCTCTGTCTGTCTCTTTCCAGGTCTGTATCTTTCAAGGTCTGTTTCTTTCCCCGTCTGTCTTTTTCCCCATCTGTCTTTTTCCTTGTCTCTTTTTGTCTGTTTCTTTCCAGATCTGTCTCTTTCCCCATCTGTCTCTTTCCCAGTCTGTCTCTTTCCTCGTCTGTCTCTTTCCCCGTCTGTCTCCCCATCTCTTTTCCTGTCTCTTTCACTGTCTGTCTTTGTCCATCTCTTTGTCTGTGTCTTTTCTTGTCTGTCTCTTTCCCTGTCTGCCTGTCTCTGTCTGTCTCTTTCCTTGTCTGTCTATTTCTCTGTTTCTTTCCCTGTCTGTCTCTATCAAGGTCTGTCTCTTTCCCCATCTATCTTTGTCTGTCTCCTCTTTCCCTGTCTGCCTGTTTCTGTCCCTGTCTTCTTGTCTGTCTGTCTCTTTCCAGGTCTGTCTCTTTCCCTGTATTTCTCTTTCCCTGTCTGTTTCTGTCTGCCCCTGTCTGTCTCTTCACCGTCTGTCTCTTTCACCGTCTGTCTCTGTCTGTCTCTTCACCGTCTGTCTTTTTCACCGTCTGTCTGTTTCTATCTCTCTGTCTCTTTCCATGTCTGTCTCTGTCTATTTCTTTACTTGTCTGCCTCTTACTCTGTCTGTGTCTATGTCTGTCTGTCTCTTTCTGTCTCTCTCTGTTTCTCCACCGACATCATATTATCTTACACATAAGCTTCTTATACTAACAATGTCTTTTGTTCCTATAGCAACCAATCACAGCTGCTATTAAAACCAGTAGTTACAGGCTCCATTTACTTTAATGGAGGAATGGTTTTTGGAGAGTAACTGTAAAGCGCGGGGTTAAATTTTCCTGTCAAAACATAGTCTACGACGTTCCCTGGATCACATGAAGTGTCTGTGCAAAATTTCATGATTGTAAATTGGGTCGGTGCGGATTCCTTTAGCGGACATACATACATACATACATAAACACATACACACAAACACACATACACTCAGCTTTATATATTAGATATAGCTCTGGTAAAAATTAAGAGACCTCTGCAAAATTTTCAGTTTTTCTGATTTCTCTCTTTATATTTTTGAGTAAAATGTTAATTGTTCTTTTATTCTCTAAACTACTGACAATGTCTCAGAATTTCCAAGCAATAAATTTAGTATTCATTTTCTGAAAATACTAGTTTATAGAATAAAAGAACAATTTACATTTTACTCAAAAATATACCTATAAAGAGGAAAATCAGAAAAAGTGAAAATTTTGCAGTGATCTCTTAATTTTGGCCAGAGCTGTATATATATATATATATATATATATATATATATATACACAGCAGCGGCTATAGAGTGAGATGCAGGCTGACACTGAGGCCGGAGTTCCACTTACGTTTGACTCATGTAGCCTCGCATGGGCATCTTCCCGAACGGACTGACATTCTCTGGAGACGAGCCCCGACCGCTCCTGTCAGCAGAGTGTGCGGCCGTACCAGGAGATGCCGATGTGACACTAGCACAGTAAGGGGGTACTTTACATGTGGCAACATCGCTTCCAAAATATCGTCGGGGTCACGTCGTTAGTGACGCACATCCGGCGCCGGTAACGACCTCGCAACGTGTAAATCCTAGATGCGCCGAAAAACGATCGCAAAAGCGACGAAAATCGTTGATCTGTGTAGCGTCGGTCATTTTGATAATGTCGGGTCGACTGCAGGTACAATGTTGTTTGTCGCTCCTGCGGCAGCACACATCGCTGTGTGTAAGCCCGCAATAGCGACAAACATCTCCTTACCTGTGTCCCGACGGCAATGTGGAAGGGAGAAGGTGAGCGGGATGTTATGCCTCGCTCATCTCCGCCCCTCCGCTTCTATTGGCCGGCCGATTAGTGACGTTGCGGTGACGTCGCTGTGACACCGAACGCACCTCCCACTTGAAGAAGGGATAGTTCGGCAGTCACAGCGACGTCGCCGACCAGGTATGTGTGTGTGAAGCTGCCTTAGCGATAATGTTCACTACGGCAGCAATCACCACATATCGCATGTGCGACGGGGGCGGGTACTATCGCGCTCGGCATCGCTAGCCGATGCTAGTGATGTCGCAACGTGTAAATTACCCCTGTCAAAGTTCAGTTACCAGGACCTTCGAGACGTCATAGTCATGAGATGTATCCCACTCATTGTTTGGAGCCAGCTAATGCTTTTGTGGAGCTCTAATCCCGGCCTCCTTTTTTCAAACATGCCTTGCCACCTATGTCATCTTCCAGCCAGCCAGAAGTGTTACTGAGATGACAGGTAAGGTAATCTTACAATTGGGCACACAGGCGAGTTATGGCAGCACATGGATTACCACCATCTCTGTACTCTGTATAGATAATCATCCTTAATACCATAACACTCTGCTTGACACTGTATATTTCTAAGGTAGGTTCCACATGTACATATTCTTTTCCTGGACACAATTCTGCTAGGAAATGATAATTTAATATAGAATGTCTCAATTTAAAAAATAATTTGACCGAAAAAACTACTGTCACTGGATCCAGCGGTGGCCGCGGGTAACCTCAGTGACAGCTCAGCTGATCGCGCGGCTGTCTTCATTTGCTGCGTGGAGGTGACAGGAGCGGCGGTGTCTGCTGCAGCTCCGGTCACCTCCATGCAGCAGAGCTGGAAGCGACGCTGGAGCATCCTGGATTACGCCGGACATGGAGGGCTTTTTCGGGCTTATTAAAGTGGTGAACCAGGGTATATGTTTGTGTTTTTTATTTCTAATAAAGGACTTTTTCGGGTGTGTGTATTTATTTACTGTCACTTACAGATTAATCATGGAAGGCATCTCGGGGAGACGCCTGACATGATTAATCTAGGACTTATTGGCAGCTATGGGCTGCCAATAACTCCTTATTACCCCGATTTGCCAACGCACCAGGGCAAATCGGGAAGAGCCGGGTACAGTCCCAGAACTGTTGCATCTAATGTATGCGGCAATTCTGGGCGGCTGCTGACTGATATTGTTAGGCTGGGGTGCTCCCCATAACGTGGAGCTCCCCATCCTGAGAATACCAGCTTTCAGCCGTATGGCTTTATCTGGCTGGTTTTAAAATTGGGGGGGACCGCACGCCGTTTTTTTTAATTATTTAATTATTTATTTCACTGCACAGTATAGACACGCCCACCGGCTGCTGTGATTGGGTGCAGTGAGACACCTGTCACTCAGCGTGGGGGCGTGTCTCACTGCAACCAATCATAGGCGCCGGTGGGTGGGGAAAGCAGGGAATACGAGATTGTTTAATGAGCGGCCGGCTTTTTCAAAATTGTAAAAGCCGCCGAAGCAGTGAGAAAGCCGTGCAGCGCCGCGCCGGTGATCGGGGATCGGTGAGTATGAGAGAGGGGGTAAGAGGGATAGCCTGACATGGACAGAGAGAGAGGGACAGAGATAGTGACCGACTGACAGAGATTAGTGAATGACAGACATTGTGAGGCGCTTCAGAACACAGCTTTTCAGCTGCGCTCTGAAGCGGACCTTTTTTAAGCTGCGGTGCAGAGCACACACCTGCGCACATAGCCTCAGACATCACAATCGTATGAGGGATGTCACACGTTTCAATTGACTAGGTTCATACAACAAAACGTCCAATGTATGAGGAATAAACGACGTGTATGCGATCACCGTATTTTCGTTCAATCTTGATTGCACGTAGGTGTCACACGCAAATACGTCACAAACGATGCAGGATGTGCGTCACTTACAACTTGACCCCGACGACGGATTGAAAGATTTATTGAAGCGTGTAAAGCAGGCATTACACTATGGTGATAATATTTTTTCTTTTCATTTGCTAACTATTTAAAGGGAATCTGTCAGCAGGTTTTTGCTACTTAATGTTAGAGGAGCATGTTGTAGGCAAAGAGATCCTGAATCCAACAATATATTACTTAGATAACTGGGTGCAGACCGTCTGACACAATCAGAATTTTTAGTTTTAGCAATCTAGCAGAGTTGAGTGAGCTTCCCCGCAAACAGCAGGCTCTCTCTAGAGATGATCCATTGACAGTGAGGTGTTAATCAGAGGACAGGGTGTGTCAGACTGCAGTGCACATGGCATTGAAGCTGTGCAATGATGTGTTCTGCTGCTTAAACAAATATAGAAAATACGCAATAGATTGGGACTTGACAAGACAGGCTTCCCTGAATTCCATTTTTTAACCCTTGCATCAAGCTATCTTCAGCTAACATAGCAAAAACCTGCTGACAGATTCCCTTAAACTAGATTCTATAGTTAGATTATGATTCATAGACAATTGTCTCATAGCTATGTTGTCTACAATTTTTCTATTACATCTCCTTAAAGAAGTTGTGATATAGTCATGTTCATGAGACCTGAGGCTGCTTACAGAGCAGGAATTCTGCAGGGGAGTAATTCTTTATTTCAGTTTATTGCATTGATTGATTTCCTTTAAGGTAAGCCTGTGATCTTTTTGAAAGAATCAAATCAACCAGGACTTAACATGTTTTGGTAAGTTCACAATATGTTCTTCAGTTTTCCATTTGTTCTTGATCATTTCTTTCTATGAAACTTGAGGAAAGTGTCAGTTGCTCAAACAGATATCAATCTGCCAAGAGTAGAAGCAATCTTACCAGTGACTTGAAGGGTTTCCAGACTTGGAAATAAGAACTGTATGTTACTTGTGCTACATTTGCAGATAAAATGAAGAACACAGCTAAGATTTTTCATTTTCTACAGGTAAAACAGAAATAAAAAACAGTAAATTAGGAACTACACAAAAAAATGTATTGTAGATGTGAAAAATAAGCTTTGTTTTCACAATTAAGCTTTTCCAGCCTTATACCACGTCATACATAAGCAGTAGCTTAGCCGGCAGGATTAGACAGGGGGCAGTTACTCTGAGGCCTTCATTTAGAGAGCCCACCTGGAGCAACTTTACTCTTAACTGTATCAGTGTGTAGCCACCTTTATTCAGTTAAATTCTTTGGTTTCGCAGGGAGACATGGTTTTAAGGCACAACTGCTCTTCCTTCTAAAGGCTCTAGGTCGCTTTAGGCCTGTGGCAGACGTGTAGCTAGGGGTTCTGAAGAAATTTCTGAGTGGGCCTGTAACCACATAACTATATTTATAGCTCTGGTGTTACACGATAGGTTTCGGACACATAACTGTATTTTCAGTCTGAGTGCGATCCGACAAAACATTAGATTGCACTCCAACCAATGTTATCCAATGAGGCAGTGTACATGTTTAATTTTGTCATCGGACCAAGTGGTCCGAGAACAAATAAAAATTACAGCATGCATGCGCACACTGATATAGTTATGGAATAACGGCAGGGCCGTATTTGTCATTCATGCTGCCCTAAGCACTTAAAGTGGTTGTAATGAGATTTAAGGCTCAGCTGCCCCAGACCTGCAAATCCACTCTGTATGAAAATCAATGTTTAAAGTTTATGTTATGGTGTAATGTGTTTAAACGGCCACTAGGTGGCCACAATGTGTATCCTGCTTCCCTGGTACTCCCAGGCAAAAGGAAGTTTGTGAAGGGGAGGGACTTAGTTTGAAAAATAACGGTTAAGAAGTCAGTTAGTGTGAGAAGAGTCCCTGAGGGAGACTAAGAGACTGCGTCTGTGATGTAGTGGAGTAAAACCCCAATAACTTTAATTTAGAGTGACCTTCTGGGTCGAATCTGAGTGCCAGACATGCAGTGCAGCCCAGGAGGTCGCCATTCCCTGGTGGATACCTAACGAATTCCCTAGATCAGCCAAAGGTCAGTGGGCTCTTGAGAGAAGAACAGGCCCTGATTGTCCGGAAGGGCTTGTTGATTCTGCCATGAACAATGAGGCTGAAAGGGAGGATGAGGAGTTTAGGGACCCCAATGGGAGTCCAAGTAACAGGGAAGCGGTTGAGCAAAAAGTATGAATTAACGGTTGCTAATAGTAACCCCTATGGAAAACAAAGTGGAGGAAAACACCAAAAAACTTTAATTTGGTGTGAAATTCTTGGTCAAATCCAGGTGTCGGACATGCAGTGCAACCCGGGTGGTGGCCATTCCCTGGCGGATACTTAACGAACCCCCTCAGTCAGTAGAAGGTCAGTGGGCTATTGAGAAGAGAGTAGGGCCTAACTGGCCAGAAAAACTATTGTTTCTGCCTTGAACAATGAAGCAGGAGGAGAGGATGAGGAGCTTAGGGACCCCAATGGGAGTCCAAGTGCCAGGGAAGTGGTCGATTATCAAAATGTATGAAATATCCATTGCTAATAATAACCCCTTTGGGGAAGAAGAATGTGCCCACCTAAGGCAAATAAAAAACTGCTTTTGAAGTTGACAAGTAAAGAAGTTTGGTTGAAAGAACGTGTGACTGTGTCAGTGCTTGTGACGTATGAAGAAAAAGTATGCTTATTACTATATTGCACTAAAGTCGTTGTTGGGTTGCTGAGGTAGATCACCGGACTACACTGCAGCCAAACAGCAGGCTCTGCCACAACTAACGAGGCTTCCGACCGCCCCTTTAACATGGTCATGGCCCCTACTCATTAGTCAGACTAAAGCCTCATGCAGATGTCTGGGTTTCACGTATGTGTTCAATCCGTGCTTTTCACACATACAACACATACCCGTTATAGTCTTTGGGGCAGTTCACAACTTACTGAAACATGTCTGTTTTTTTACAGTACAGCTGTATTATTAGTCTTTATGTTGTCCATGTACAATGGAGAACATACTGACTCTAAAAGTATCTAATTTAAAGCTCAGTAGAGTAACCAATTGCAATAACAGGTCAACCCTCCACCTATACTCTCATATTGCATAAACTTCCAACCCTCAATATCAACTTGTAAATGGTAAAGAAAAATGAAGTTGTTAAACATTTAAAGAGCACATGTAAATTAGATTTTGGTAGATTTTTTTTTTATGCTTTAGGATCTGTTATGAGGGGCTACTGATAAGTCTTTGGCTTTACCCAGAAAAAAACAAGATAGGATGATGAAACTTTACATTTATTCCACATACTCCCCTCTGATGTCCACACATTTCTTACATTAGTATTCCAAGTTCTGTAAGCCTAGCAAAACAAAGGATTTTGGTTGTGCCTCAAACCAGGCATCCGTAGCAGCCATGGCATCAGAAATGGTGTGAAATTTTGTACCCTTGAGGTGTTTCTTCAGGTTTGGAAACAGATGATAGTCACAGGGAGCAAGATCTGATGCAAAAGGTGGGTGGTGAACCAGCTGGAAGCCCAGCTCTGCCAGTTTTGCCATGGTCGCTTGTGCAGTGTGAGCAAAGGCGTTGTCTTGCAAGAACAAGATGCCTTTGGACAGCTTGCCAGGCCTTTTGGCCTTCAGAGCTGCCTTCACTTGGTCCAAAAGTTCAATGTAATACCTTACATTGATGATGGAACCTTTTTGAAGGTAGTTCACTGGCAGCACACCTTCCTTATCCCAGAACACAGACATCATCACCTTAGTGGCTGATTTTTGCACCCTAAACTCCTTTAGACGAGGACAACCAATGTGCCTCCACTCTTTTGACTGCTCCTTGTTTTCAGGGTCATACAAATAAATCCAGGTTTCATCCATAGGGACCAGTCAATCCAGGAAGTTCTTATCAGTACAGAAACACTAACAAATGGACCAGGAAGTTTTTACTCATATGCTTCTCTGATCTGCTGTCAAACATTTGGGGACCCACTTTGCAAATAGTTTAGTCATGTCCAAATGTTCTTGGATAATGACACAAACACATTCACAGGAAATCCCCATGATGTCTGCTATTGCTTTAGCTAAAATTCATCAATTCTCCAGTATGAAGTTGTGCACAGCATCGACGATCTCCGGACCAACAACCACTATTGGTCGTCCAGAACGTTCCTCATCATTGGTGCTGAAGTGGCCCGTTTTAAATTTGGCAACCCATTTCTTAACTGCGGAATATGAAGTGCATTGATCCTCCAATGTCTGCAACAAATCACCATAAATATGCTTCATGGACTTTCCTTGCAGTAACAAGAATATTATCACTCCTCTTCTCTCAGTTGCTGTGACTATCACGTTAGACTCCGTCATTTTGTTTTCCCACGTGCGTAGAACACTGTTGCCATAAGCAACAAACACAAAATTTTGAAAAAATATATTAGACACATAAGGCTTTCATTTCTTACCATAGAAACAAAAAAAGATCACAAAGCCAAAGACTTATCAGCAACCCCTCGTATTCCTAGAAGAATTTTAGGTGTCTCATGACCTGGATATTCACCAATTAACTCAGAATGAAAAGGCCTAAAATGAATAATAAATATCCCAAAACTACACTAAGGCTGTTTTCAGGTAGTGTTTGAGCCTACCTTTAGTTACTCTGCTTGGGCTTATATCTAAAAGCCCAAACAAAACAGCACAACCTTTCACGATTCAACAGTCACATAGAGTGAAGGAAGACTCTTATTCCAAATCTGGACAACCCCTTTCAAGGGTTTATCCAGGACTTTTTTTTTTATAAATGTGCCTAAGCACTAACAGACAGGTAGTTGCTATCTACCCACATGTCATGCCCGGCGTCGTTGTTCACTGGCACAAAGTGGCCACAGATCGCTTCCTCTGGCAATTCAGCTGCGTCCTCTGACGTAGCAAAGACAGAGTGGCTCCTTCTCATCTGGTCTGCTCTGTAGAAGGGGTGGGACAGCCGATGTCTTGCTGATTGACAGATTGCTCCCTAAGTTAGGCAGCAGGGAGTCGACTGTCAATTAGCATGATGTCAGCTGTCCAGCCCCATCTACAGAATGGAGTGGAAAAGAAGCCTCCGCGTTGTGGATGAAGCCACTGTGTTGCAAACAAGAGCAGTCTTTGGCTTCTCTGTGCCGGTGAAGGACGACTCCGGACAAAACAGGCAGGTAGGTAGCAACTACCTTCCTGTTAAAGCTTAGGCACTTTTTTTTTTATTAAACTTATACTCTTTCATGACATTGGCTGTATGTTTTGTCTTGTTGTCCAGCTAAACAAATCTGTAAGAGGTGATCCATATGAGGTCGAATTCTACATGCAGTTTTCTTGTGTCAATTTATCACATTTGAAATAGATAATATTGATATAAATAAAATTGCCTTTTCATGTCAAAATTTCAATATATATCTATATATATAATTGCCTTATTCTGTCTGCCTGTCTTTCTTGCTCCAAAATTGTGTCACGTGACAGTGTCACCGTAAGTGTCATAAAAGTGACAACTGTCGGATTGGCCCCTGGGCTCGGCCTGGTCCCGCCTCCCCCACGGATTGGCCGCTTGCCTCGGCCTGGCCCCGCCTCCCACATGGATTAGCCGCTCTGGGCTCGGCCTGGCTCCGCCCCCCCACGGATTGGCAGCTCGTCTCGGCCTGGCCCCGCCTCCCACATGGATTAGCCGCTCGCCCGGCATACGCTGCGGTCAATAATGAAGTGTCATGCCGCGGTGAAAGAGTTAAAGACACTGCAAGACACTTCATTATAGGCAGCGGGCACCCCCAGAAGAGAGAAGACAGAAGAAAGAAGACCCCGCAGTCATACTCACCAGACGCCGACCAGGAGCAGGTGAGCGCATCAAGGTCCTGCAGCGGCGGAACACACACGCACACGCACACACACACATAACAACAGACACACATAAATCAGATCACACTCACTCACTCTCACACACACCTCACACACACATCAGATCGCATCCACACACAACAACATCCAGTGATATCGCTTACTTCTCGGCGGCGATACTGTGCGTGCAGTGACCTTCCAGGACCTGCCGGAGGATCACATGGCCGGAAGCATGTGGTATCTCTGGATGTTGTGTGTGTGAGCGTGTATGTGCGATATCGTCAGTGTGAGTGTGCGTGTATGCGATCGGGTGTGTGCGTGTATGCGATCGGGTGTGTGCGTGTGTTCTGATGTGTGAGTGTATGCGATCGGATCTGTGAGTGTCGGCAGATGAGCACGGCGTGCAGCACAGCTGCTGGGACCACCCACCGGAGGGCACAGGGAGAAGTGGGGTGTGAGTGTATGCGATCAGATGTGTGCATGTATACTGTCTGATGTGTGACTGTGGAGCACGATGGGCAGTGCGCAGCATGGGGGATGGAGCACGATGGGGGATGCGCAGTATGGGAGATTGAGCACGATGGGGGGTGCGCAGCATGGGGGATGGAGCATGATGGGGAGTGTGCAGCATGGGAGATGGAGCACGATGGGGAGTGCGCAGCATGGGGGATGGAGCACGATGGGAGTGCGCAGCATGGGGGATGGAGCACGATGGGGGGTGCGCAGCATGGGGAATGGAGCACAATGGGGGATGGAGCACGATGGGGGGTGCGCAGCATGGGGGATGGAGCATGATGGGGATGCGCAGCATGGGGGATGGAGCACGATGGGGGTGTGCAGCATGGGGGATGGAGCACAATGGGGGGTGCGCAGCATGGGGGATGGAGCACGATGGGGGGTGCGTAGCATTGGGGATGGAGCACGATGGGGTGCACACCTTCCCCCAAAACACACACACAGCACCACACGCGCACCACACAACACACCACACACACACTGGGAACCACAAACACCGCCCTACACAGACAACGCCGCACACACACAACACCCAACAAACAAACACCGCGGCATACGCAAATATACGCACATACCGCGCAACACACACACTGCACAAAACATACCTCCCCCAAAACACACACACGCACTCCACACCCACACAAACCGTGCAACACACACAGCACCACACACACAGAATGCTGTAGACACACAGCTCTCCACAAACAACGCAACACACACAACGCAACACACATACAACACCGCTCTCACACCCCCCCACACCCAGACAACACCCAGAACATTTACAGTGCCCTACACAAACACTGGCAACTACACACAACAACATCGATATATATAACAAAAAACATACATTAACTACACAATAAATTCTAGAATACCCGATGCGTTAGAATCGGGCCACCTTCTAGTATATATATATATATATATATATAGGCTTTAGGAAACAGTGACCATTGAAAAGCAAAGAGTAGGGTTAAGGAAGACAGGGGCTTTTTGACACTCGATTTTGATAATTTTATGGTTTCACTAAAAAAGTTCAACGAAGAATGGATGCCTTTCTTGAAAAATATAATATCACTAGTGATATTTTTAAATTAATATTATGTTTAATAGATTCTGTGATGAGACATTGATACATTGTTCCAAGAAACTAGTCTGACTACCATAGGTGGAGTCGGAAACAAATTCCCCTAATAAGGGGCCATTTTGCAACTGCTTCATGGGTTTTTTGACCCCATTGGGGTCAATATGCAGCCACATTATCTCTATTATATTTATTGTACTGGTGCAAGCTAAATAACAAATAAGCTGTAAAACTTTATTATAGTAGTACTCCCACTAGGTTTTTATTCATTACATGTGTCATGATATGACTGTGGCATAGCGTGGGACAAGTGGCTCCTTTACTGTCCCTCACACTAGGGGATCCTAAGCTATTCCTAACCTCTGGAGTACCCCTGATTGTGGAGATACCAGAGTCCCGTGCCTTACTATACTCCTGAGTAAAGCGTGGCCTCCATCTCCACTCAAGGGGTGTGGTAGAGAGCCTGGTTGCTAGAGTTGCGGAGGCAGGCACAGAGGGGAGGGAGTAGTGAGCCAGTCTGAAGTGAAGCTCGGGGAGAGAAGTCGCAAGGAGGAAACCTGGAGGCTGTCACTAGTCAGACACCGCAGGTGCAGTGGTTACTGGCGGGGGAGAACGGTCACCTGGGAGTGCCGCCCAAAATCCACCCAAGGCTGGAGTGCAAAGGGGTGGCTGAGTACGGGGACTGCCAGTAAAGGACCAGGCCACACGGGGTTACAGGTCCCCAGTGCAGGGTCCCATTCAGTTGGCCTGCCAAACCTGAAGGTGGGGGTACTTCATACCCTCCATCATAACAGCACAGAGTCCGGAGCCACGTAGCAACGAGAGGGCCCATAGTTCACAAGAGGCAAGTAGCCGGAGTGACCTGGTCCAGGCTACAAGCAGACGGGCCGAAAAAGGGGAGAACAGGCAGAAGCAACTTCCCTGGGTGACCACGTAGGACTACAAGTCTGGGTCACCACAAAAACACAAGGGCTAGGAAGGCAAGTCAGTAGCCACCCTCACAAGTCAGCCTGAAGGAATTCCTGGTTCCACCTATTTATCACAGCTTTGCCTGGGTTACTCATCCCTGCCATCTGACGTGAGTAAAAACCCCTGAAAGACATTCTTGCTGTGTGTGTGAGTCATTCTGCGACCTGTGGTTCCACACACCCAAACTGGGCCCTAGGGCTAGTCTACCTTTCGGGAGGCCACTACATCTAACTGCATTCAACATCAGCCCCAGGCATCCCTTAACTGCAGTGGCGGTCGCCCTGACCGCAATACCGAGAGTGGCGTCACGAATCCAATAGAAGTCAACCTACCTGTGACCAGAAGGACCCAGGACGCGCTGTCCCTGAAGACCCTGAGATGACTTGAAGGTAATGGGGCACTGGGCGGCACACAGGAATAAATTAAACAACACTGCAAGCTCACAGGAACAAACAGTACAAAACTAAGGAGAAAAGCAAGAGAAGTAAGGCAGTAACAAATAGACAACAAAGGTTAACAGCACAACTGCACACAACAATATCATAAGCAGAAGCTAGCACCATAAGAACAGTGCAATAGTATTAATATACTCACCTACCACTGCTCTCTTCATTGTCTAGCACCAGTCTTCTCTACGTCTCAGTGACATCACCAATCTGCAGACTTTCCGCATCACACTACATTCTGTGTGACCTGAAAGTGACTTTTACAATGTAAGTCTATGGAGCGTCAGAGCCAGGGGCAATAGTTTTCATTGTAAAAGAGACTTCTTACTCACATACACAGCATAGAGTGAGCTGGCTAATCGCAATTGCACTGACTTTCCTGACAAGCAGAGAAGTACAGCATTGGACACCAGAAAGAGCAGCGGTACATAAGTATATTAATACACTCACACTACATTACATGCACATATAATGAATAAAACTTAGTAGCAGTGCTTCTTATCCAATCAAAATTATTGAACAGTGACAACAAGTGACAATCAAATATACAAGTGAGAAATGTTGCAAGAACAAGTATCTGTTAGTATAAGTTGTAATGTAATTATTTCAGTATTCATTTGTGCTATTTTTTCATTGCCCGTTTATCAATGTCACTTTGTGTTACGTTTATGTCAAGCCACACGTAAGTCATGTCACAGAAGAAAAAAATAATATTTGACAGGGATTAAAAAAAAAAAAAAAAAAGCTGTCAGCTCTAACCTTTAGAACCTTGCATGACATGTGGACCATTGGAGGAATATACAGTACCTGCTGTCGTCATCATCGTGTGGTCCTTACCTTCTGACTGCAATGACCAGACGTGACTATTTTCTCTCCAAAATGTCTGTGAATTATGAAGGTGTGAATACAGAGCCATGAAAACAAACTCTAAATCTTTGTTATCAATCCGTACGATCAAAGCTGACACTTACACGCTCCCCATTTCACAGCTAAGGCCACAGCGTTGCTTAGTTTACAACTCCCTGTGTGAATTGTGCAATGAATCCGTCATAGAAATGGGATTACAGGGAGCTGTGCCTGTGCTTTAAATCCTTGGGCTCTCAACTAGAATTGACAGCAAACTTTCATTATTGTCTACTGCAGTTATTCGTGGAATGTAGTTACATCTCCCGAATGATACGGCGCTCTGAGGGCATGTAGTTCTTCATTCTGCATGTTTGAATATACATATATGAATTGCATATCTAGTTATAGACTGTATTGCATGTTCATAAATATTTAATTTGGGAGAATGCTTTAAAGAATGGTTCAATATATTGTCAATTTTTGTATCCTAGCTTCAGAACTGTCATAAAATAATGAGGCTTTAGTTGATAGGGCCATATAAAAGTCAACCTGACAGATCAAAATCTTCCTGCAGCACATTGACTTAATTTCTTGACAACCAGATTAGATTTTATTTCCAGGAAAAATCTAAAGTAAAACAAACCCACCCACATTGTTTAAAGGGGTTGTACAGACTAAATCCACAAGTCTGCAGTCACTGTATAAGTCACTCTTTGTGACTGCAGACTTGTGAATCTCGCCATGGTAGCACAAGACCCAACCCCATTTATCTAAAAATAATGACACCAAAACACAGAATGATGTTGGAAGAAATAGGCTGTGGTGTTTATTAAGGGATTACTAAAATCCAATAAAGATAAGTAAAAGATAAATATTTCAATATAAAACATGACCATTACAATAACCGATGACCAAATCCACTCAGCAACTAGCTGGGCGATTATCCCACTAAAAAACAACACGACAAAACCTAACAATCCAAGGGTGGGTGCTTCTTCTTTCTTGATCTTGTGGCGAGTGACTGCTGATGCCGCAAAACAGGTATTTAAATAGTGTCCACTTCCTGCACTTTTTGCTGACAGCCAATGAACAGTCCAGAAAAGCCCGCTCAAATACAACTGGCATAAAGTGGATATAACTTGCTTTTGGAATACCACAGCTGACTGGAAAAATCTTTTAACCCCTTCATAGCCATAGCCAAGCATTAAATATATATATATATATATATATATATATATATATAATACCCAATAAACCAAAGTTAAAGAATTCCCACATTGAAAATAACCATCTCAATATCTGATGAGTGAACTAACTAAGTCACTTCTGTAAAAGCCGGGTAAAAAACCTTCGAAATCCTTGTGCCTGATTTTAACATAAATATACACATTGACCTGTTGACCTTTTTCTAACTCTCTCCAAGAAAAGGAATTCCTTGCTGGCCCAAGTTAAATGTGGAACAATTTCTGAAAAAATAACAACTGTTTCTGGAAATCAGAACACAGCTCAGACAAGAGAACAAACGTTTTGATTTTACCAAGGTCATTAACCCCGGCATGAATAATAATTGCATTAGGGTTAGGCCGCTCATCCACTAACTTCTTCTACATATTTTTTACCTCCCTTCAAGATAAACCTCTGAAACCAAAACACATAACATTTAGCTGCTGAGAATCAAATAAAAAGTTCATAGAATAGATTCTCTGTGATGCCCTCTTCTGGGCCCAGAAGACAAACGACTGTCCTAAAATCCATATGACTAAAGGACAAAAAATTAATTTATAAACAAAGTCGGTCTAATATACAATTTATATCTGTTCGATTGCCATCTTCCCAATTTCATAATTTGTTTGGACCCAAGACCCATTCTAGTGGCTTCAGTAGCGGCTCCAATCCTGAAGGTGTGTGATGAAATCTTCACTTCACCCAAAGTCAATGTAACAAAACACTTCTTCAGAACAGCATTGAATTGAAAAAATGTTGTTGGAGAAAAGTCATTATGCAACAAAAGTTCACCCTTTTGAGGAAACCTTATTCCAAGCCAATTCTGCACATTCTGAACTGGGCAAATCACATTACCAGGTATCTTAAGTACTTTAATAAATCACCCCTTACCTGCTTGGTACGTCTTTGATCTCCTAATAAAAATTAACAATGATGATTTAACAAAACTTATATCCTCTAAAAGAAGACCCGAATGTAGCGACCTATTTGAAGAAACAAGTTCCCCAATACGCAAGGCTCCAAAAAATGCCAAAACGAATGCAGTCCTAAAAAGACACATCTCGCATTCATCCCTACAGACTGAGCCTAGAATTGAGCACAGCTTCTGGAGCAAAAGAAAAGAAATCGGATGTCTATTATCCGGCTTACCCACTTCTGTCCTATAGCCCTTTCAAAACAGCTTCACAGGAAAGTAACTAACTAGATTGGGGTTACCTGCTAATTTCAGAAAAAAGGAAATTCCAGGTAAGAGTTTAGTTATAGAGGCAAACAACCACTTCTTACCAACCAAGTTAGTGATTAATAACAAAAGTGTCCGCAAATTACTATCGTAATAACCAATCTCCACTAAATCACAAACCCACTCCAAACTTTCCATGCAGCTGAGTAATCAGCCCATGTTCTTGGAGCCACCAATCTCCTAATATATAATGGCATTAACTCCAAATCATATCCCACAGGTGTGGAGGACGAGAAATCCCTTCTACTTCTGCATCCGGAGCTAGAAAGCGGAATACATCCAACTGGTGATGAGAAAGAGCGTTAGCTACATCCTTATTACCATGACGAACAAGACGAGCTTCAACTAAATATTCAAAATAGTAATAATTCTGGCACACTGAAATAATTCATGACATATGAAACCTTTCTTTTGAATGCTGAATCAATTTATTAGTGCAAAAAGTTGAGGATAATTCATCCAACGTTTCGACCGTATCTTTTTGGTCGTTATCAAGGATCAAATTATCTAAGATCACAAGAAATATGTACAAGAAAATACAAAAAGTGAAATTAGTACAGAATGTAACATAAATAATGCAAATATTACAAAACATGCATCATAAGTCTGATCATATAAAGCAAATAATAAACATGAGGACATGAAAAAAAAAGAAAATATCGTACATTGTACAGAAACCTATCTAGCTGAAAACATATACAATGGTAATGATACAGGTACAGCAAGCACACCCACCTATATCAACAATGCGAAGATGTACGCTCAATGATAAATGGACATCGCCATTTGGTATAATGGGATCAAAAAATTACGATCCTATGTGTAAAATGGAGAGAAGTGTGTGATAAGTCATAAGGCAAAAGTCATCCAGGAACAATGTTTTTCCATTACATAGCTTATCAAAAATAATGAGTATGTCTATACCTCATGTACTTATCGGTTGATAATGAGAAAGATGGCTGAGGCCCTTATTGCAGGGATGGAAGTAACATAGATTTATAGTTGTTTCTAAATGAAAATCAATAATAGCATTATTGGGGCATGCAAAAAAGTCATATATAGTGAAGACTTTGTATAAGAGAAAAACACACTACCTGGATTGTTGGGCAGAAACCATAACAAGAGACACTAGTGGGAGTAATGTGATTCCCACACCAAGTGAACAAATGCTAAAATGAAGGGTACACAAGAGTAAGATCATATCTGAGAATATAACATCAGTATAAGACACACATATCAGGGGATGTAATGAATAAAATCTCCATACTACCTTATTGCAGCGTTTCTAGACAATAGTTATCGGGTACTATTATCATGGGGAAAGAGGACACATGTCCCTTTAAGATTCTATGAAAAACCATATATAAGATATGAGACTTAAAGGCAGTAAAACATGGGTAGGTGAGGTGGAAGAGCACTAATAGAAACACATACCTGGAGAGTGTGAATGGGAACTCAATGCAAAAAATTGCTAGGTAGAGTATGGAGGAACGAATCTGGGAGGAAGCATAGGTAGAGATCAGTGAAAATCTATCAAGTGCCGGACAGCGTGGACCGTCAGATAACACATACCTTATGATGCTGGTGTAGGGTATAGGGTATAGGCCCCTGGATAGTGTACGCCATGCCATGATATGATAGCCTTATATAGTGTATGCTAATCGGCGCCCACCGTCCCACTTCCTGGATGTGGAACGCAGTGTGCCGACCGTGGAGTGCACGGCGCGCATGTGCAGTGCCGTCGTCAGCATCGCGCATGCGCAGGGAGCGGATCACCAGGCAGAGAGCAGAGGAGGAGGTGACATGACGTATAATCCTAAAGGGGTGTGTATGTAAACATAACGAGTGAGGGATAACAGTGAACCGGCCTGTGGATTACACGCAGCTCGCGCGCTGCGCCTGGCTATTTGCACAACGCACGAGCCGGGCACAGAGCACAGGTCAGGGTGTATGGCTGATAACAGTGTCATTGGAAAAAACATTTACATTGCCTACAAAGTGCCAGGTGACGTTGTTACAAGGTGAAGGCAGACTGTTGCTGGTGCCAATGGGTGAGGGATCAGGTGGAGGGAGCCTAAAAATAAGAGGAACAAGTTAGAAACAAGATTGCTATGTAAACTAAAGACTATACCAATACCACTCCTTATACTGGTCCTTATACTGAGGTTTTACAAGAGAGTACACAAGAGGTAAATGAACAAAAACATGCATGACAAGACACCATTAAAGCAATGAAATATGAAGAAAGCGGGGTCACTAAACGCCAAATGACATCCATATTAAGCAGCACAGTTAGAGAGACAAAAAAATGAAGCACATCACAATCATAGACACATATCATGTTCTCTATTCAAACCCTTGGGTTCCAATGTATTCAGGGTGAAAATCCAGTAAGATTCCCTCTCTTTAAGGACACGTATGCGATTACCACCTCTTCTAGCGGGAGGAACGTGTTCTAGTACCTGGTACTTAAGTTGGGCAATGGTGTGACCATGTGTGATAAAGTGATAAGGAATTGGTAAAAGGATTTGTTTGCACCGTATAGTAGATTTATGCTTACTGATGCGGTCTCGGATATGCTGGGTGGTTTCTCCAACATATCCGAGACCGCACGGGCATTTGATTAAGTAGACCACGAAAGAGGATTCACAGGTGAAGAAACCTCGTACGGAAAAAATGCGGCCAGACAGTGGATGAGTGAAAGTGCTCCCCTTAGTGAGATTATTACACTGCACACAGTGGTGACAGGGAAAGTTGCCTTTTCTGGGAGTGCCAAGGAAGGTTTGTCTCTGCATGATCTTATTTGAACCAATGTCAGCCCTGACGAAGTTGTCACAGAGATTGCGGGGTCTCTTGTTGCAGAACAAAGGGGGTGAGCTAAATTCCCTTATATCTGGATAAGCTTTGCCCAGGAGTGGCCAGTGTTTGCATATAATGCCCTTGATCAGAGGAGAAAATGGATGATATGTGCTGACACACGTAATCTGTGGGGCCATCTTATTAGTAGTGGATTTCTGGGGAGACCTCCTGTCTGCAATATTGGCTGGATATCCCCTCTGGAGGAACTTGTCACTCATCTCTAGGGACCGCCTTTCCCGTTGTATAGGGTCCGACACTATACGTTCGACGCGCTTGTGCTGAGAAATGGGGAGTCCCTGTTTCGTATGACGTGGATGGCAGCTGGTATAATGTAACAAGCTATTGCGGTCAGTAGGTTTAACGTACAAGTCGGTGCTGAGGGAACCATCTGATAAAATCACCAAGGTGTCGAGAAAATTAATTCTGTGATTATCGTGATGGATAGTGAAGGAAAGCCCCTGTTTGAATGAGTTCATGTCGGTATAAAATTGTAGTAGAGATGTGAGGTCACCCCGCCAGATCATAAAGATGTCGTCGATGTACCTCTTCCAGCTAACTGAGTGTTCTAACCATAGAGTGTGTTGAAAAACAAAGGTCTCTTCAAAATATTCCATATATATATTGGCATAAGATCAGGTCATATTTAAAGGACACCACTGACTTTTTGTCACATCTGCAATCCATCGGGCCATTATCAACTAATTGTGTCCTGGTTTCTTTTGATGTCAATAGTCTTTACACTAGTATTCAACATCAAGATGGCATCCGGTCTGTGGAATGGTTTTTAGGCAGACATAGTTCCTATTCTTCCTCACAGAATAGATTTTGCCTTGATCTTCTACAATTGGTTTTGGAAAACAATTTCTTTCTTTTCCAGGATCAATTTTACTTACAGAAACGGGGGTACCGCTATGGGCTCGAATTTAGCACCCCCTTATGCCAATATATATATGGAATATTTTGAAGAGACCTTTGTTTATCAACACACTCTATGGTTAGAACACTCAGTTAGCTGGAAGAGGTACATCGACGACATCTTTATGATCTGGCGGGGTGACCTCACATCTCTACTACAATTCTATACCGACATGAACTCATTCAAACAGGGGCTTTCCTTCACTATCCATCACGATAATCACAGAATTAATTTTCTCGACACCTTGGTGATTTTATCAGATGGTTCCCTCAGCACCGACTTGTACGTTAAACCTACTGACCGCAATAGCTTGTTACATTATACCAGCTGCCATCCACGTCATACAAAACAGGGACTCCCCATTTCTCAGCACAAGCGCGTCGAACGTATAGTGTCGGACCCTATACAACGGGAAAGGCGGTCCCTAGAGATGAGTGACAAGTTCCTCCAGAGGGGATATCCAGCCAATATTGCAGACAGGAGGTCTCCCCAGAAATCCACTACTAATAAGATGGCCCCACGGATTACGTGTGTCAGCACATATCATCCATTTTCTCCTCTGATCAAGGGCATTATATGCAAACACTGGCCACTCCTGGGCAAAGCTTATCCAGATATAAGGGAATTTAGCTCACCCCCTTTGTTCTGCAACAAGAGACCCCGCAATCTCCGTGACAACTTCGTCAGGGCTGACATTGGTTCAAATAAGATCATGCAGAGACAAACCTTCCTTGGCACTCCCAGAAAAGGCAACTTTCCCTGTCACCACTGTGTGCAGTGTAATAATCTCATTAAGGTGAGCACTTTCACTCATCCACTGTCTGGCCGCATTTTTTCCGTACGAGGTTTCTTCACCTGTGAATCCTTTTTCGTGGTCTACTTAATCAAATGCCCGTGCGGTCTCGGATATGTTGGAGAAACCACCCAGCATATCCAAGACCGCATCAGTAAGCATAAATCTACTATACGGTGCAAACAAATCCTTTTACCAATTCCTTATCACTTTATCACACATGGTCACACCATTACCCAACTTAAGTACCAGGTACTAGAACACGTTCCTCCCGCTAGAAGAGGTGGTAATCGCATACGTGTCCTTAAAGAGAGGGAATCTTACTGGATTTTCACCCTGAATACATTGGAACCCAAGGGTTTGAATAGAGAACATGATATGTGTCTATGATTGTGATGTGCTTCATTTTTTTGTCTCTCTAACTGTGCTGCTTAATATGGATGTCATTTGGCGTTTAGTGACCCCGCTTTCTTCATATTTCATTGCTTTAATGGTGTCTTGTCATGCATGTTTTTGTTCATTTACCTCTTGTGTACTCTCTTGTAAAACCTCAGTATAAGGACCAGTATAAGGAGTGGTATTGGTATAGTCTTTAGTTTACATAGCAATCTTGTTTCTAACTTGTTCCTCTTATTTTTAGGCTCCCTCCACCTGATCCCTCACCCATTGGCACCAGCAACAGTCTGCCTTCACCTTGTAACAACGTCACCTGGCACTTTGTAGGCAATGTAAATGTTTTTCCAAATGACACTGTTATCAGCCATACACCCTGACCTGTGCTCTGTGCCCGGCTCGTGCGTTGTGCAAATAGCCAGGCGCAGCGCGCGAGCTGCGTGCAATCCACAGGCCGGTTCACTGTTATCCCTCACTCGTTATGTTTACATACACGCACCTTTAGGATTATACGTCATGTCACCTCCTCCTCTGCTCTCTGCCTGGTGATCCGCTCCCTGCGCATGCGCGATGCTGCCGACGGCACTGCGCATGCGCGGCGTGCGCTCCACGGTCGGCACACTGCGTTCCACATCCAGGAAGTGGGACGGTGGGCGCCGATTAGCATACACTATATAAGTCTATCATATCATGGCATGGCGTACACTATCCAGGGGCCTATACCCTATACCCTACACCAGCATCATAAGGTATGTGTTATCTGATGGTCCACGCTGTCCGGCACTTGATAGATTTTCACTGATCTCTACCTATGCTTCCTCCCAGATTCGTTCCTCCATACTCTACCTAGCAATTTTTTGCATTGAGTTCCCATTCACACTCTCCAGGTATGTGTTTCTATTAGTGCTCTTCCACCTCACCTACCCATGTTTTACTGCCTTTAAGTCTCATATCTTATATATGGTTTTTCATAGAATCTTAAAGGGACATGTGTCCTCTTTCCCCATGATAATAGTACCCGATAACTATTGTCTAGAAACGCTGCAATAAGGTAGTATAGAGATTTTATCCATTACATCCCCTGATATGTGTGTCTTATACTGATGTTATATTCTCAGATATGATCTTACTCTCGTGTACCCTTCATTTTAGCATTTGATCACTTGGAGGTAACTAAGTATCACTCAGTGTGGGAATCACATTACTCCCACTAGTGTCTCTTGTTATGGTTTCTGCCCAACAATTCAGGTAGTGTGTTTTTCTCTTATACAAAGTCTTCACTATATATGACTTTTTTGCATGCCCCAATAATGCTATGATTGATTTTCATTTAGAAACAACTATAAATCTATGTTACTTCCATCCCTGCAATAAGGGCCTCAGCCATCTTTCTCATTATCAACCGATAAGTACATGAAGTATAAACATACTCATTATTTTTGATAAGCTATGTAATGGAAAAACATTGTTCCTGGATGATTTTCGCCTTATGACTTATCACACACTTCTCTCCATTTTACACATAGGATCGTAATTTTTTGATCCCATTATACCAAATGGCGATGTCCATTTATCATTGAGCGTACATCTTCGCATTGTTGATATAGGTGGGTATGCTTGCTGTACCTATATCATTACCATTGTATATGTTTTCAGCTAGATAGGTTTCTGTACAATGTACGATATTTTCTTTTTTTTCATGTCCTCATGTTTATTATGTGCTTTATATGATCAGACTTATGATGCATGTTTTGTAATATTTGCATTATTTATGTTACATTCTGTACTAATTTAACTTTTTGTATTTTCTTGTACATATTTCTTGTGATCTTAGATAATTTGATCCTTGATAACGACCAAAAAGATACGGTCGAAACGTTGGATGAATTATCCTCAACTTTTTGCACTAATAAATTGATTCAGCATTCAAAAGAAAGGTTTCATATGTCATGAATTATTTCAGTGTGCCAGAATTATTACTATTTTGATTGACTCCCATTTTTTCTGGGCACCTAACTTGCACAACTGTGAGCCAGACATATTCGCTTACTAAATCAACTAAATATTCATCCTCAAGCAAAACAATACTAAGTGCTTCAACAACCTAGCTGCCCAAGCACACTTTGAGGAAAAAGTATTAATTGCAAAAACAACTCCTTGGCATTCAGAAATCAGTAAAATCCGACTATTCCGCAACTCAGCTCCCCAGACCATAATAGAGACAACAATGGGAAATAATTCTAGAACAACCATATTGTCCAAGACTCCATTAGCAATCCAAGAACTATCCCAAGCCTCAGCTAACAAGGATATTTTAAACAACAACCGTACCCATGGACGCTAGATACAGCAGTAAATAACCGTAACTGATCCGAAGAAACAAATGCATGTTGTATGTAAGTACGCCCATTAAAAGACTTCAAAAATTCAAACCCATTTGACAAATCCTCTCTTAACACCTTGGTTAATCGAATATGGGCTCAGGAGAATGCAGACCCTTTGTAGCCTCATACAAACTCCTAGAAAATACTCTTGCCATTGGAATCACACGTAAAGCAAAGTTCAACAGTCCTAATAAAGACTGTAACTCCCTCAAAGTAGTATTGTCTTTAGCTAACAACAACTGCAAAGCAGACTTCAATTTAACCAATTTATCATCTGGTAGTCTACATTCCATCAGCTCGGAATCTAAAGTAATACCCAAGAATTCAAGACAGCAGCAAGGACCCACCATCTTCTATTCTGCTAAAGGAATATCAAAATTATTACATAAATCCTGAAACTGGCTCAACAATTCAAAACAAACAATATCTGACGGCCCACCCACAAACAAAAAATCATCTAAATAATGTAAAATCCCTCCGTTATCAAAAGCGAACCGCACACACCAATGAATAAATGTTGAAAAAGCTTCAAAATAATAACAAGATAAAGTAAAGCCCATCGGTAGGCACATATCAAAATAATAACCATTATCAAATTGGAATCCCAAGGAATTAAATCCTTCAGGATTAATCGGTAAAAGCCTAAACGCAAATTTTATATCTGCTTTAGCTAATAAAGCGTTAACTCCTTGACTCCTAACCAAATCCACTGCCTGGTCAAAAGATGCATAATTGACTGATGATTTCGATTTGTTGACATCATCATTCAAGGAAGCCCCTCTAGGAAAGGAAAGTTGGTGAATCAACCTAAAATTTTCTATTTCCTTCTTAGGAACAATGCCCAATGGAGACAGTCTAAAATTCAAAAATGGAGGGGACTTAAAAGGGCCTGCTACTCTACCTTGCTTCATTTCTTTATCAATTTTCTCTCAAACTATTTCCTTATGCTCATCAACTGAAGCTAAATTATTTACCCAACCACAGCCCTCTCCTAGAAATTCGGGAACTGAAAAACCTTTATCAAATCCGTGAGAAATTAATTCAGCCATCTCCCAGTCTGGGAACCGGTTGAGCCACGGTTGCATGTTTGCTAATATCACTGGGGTCCAGGCTCTTGAAAAACATCTCTTTTGCGCCAGGCTGCTTCTGAGATTGTGCAATCCGCTAGTAAGATTTTGATATGGGATGAGTGCCCCCACAGAAGGAGCACTCAAGCCGATATCTACAACTACTCAGCCATTTGCACAATCCCTCATTAAAGGCGGAGCAAACACCCTTTCTGCTAGGACCCTGCTGCGCTAAATAAGGCTGCTTAACACCCTGATTCCTCAATGAAAGCATCAAATTTATCCATAATCCGACATTTTTCACACCCCATTTCATTGAAGGAAGCACTGATAGTTTTTGTCTAAAGGATTCATCATGGGTGAGCCAAGCCATACCGCCAAAATTGCGATATGCCTCCAAAATACTATCAATGTGTTGAAAAAGGCCACTACAGTAGCCTGGGAATCTCTGACCCAGCACAGCAGAGTAGATGCAAAAAACTTATGACTTAGGAATAGAACACTTCCTATCATCCCCATCACTTTTATCATATTTTTTCTCACCCCTAGCTGGTTCTTTACCAGATGGGAGCAATGAAAAAAGATCAACAAACTAATTATTCCAAATGCACTCTTTCAAAGCTGTATTTAAATGTAATCCTAAAGAGGACATTTCACATGTCAAAGCTTCCTTTAAACATGATTCAGCAACACCTAAAGACCTGCTTAAAACAGGAGGCTCACTGTTCATGTTCAAAGAAACCCCACCACAATCCCTAACAATCCTACTCTCAGTAACGTCCCCTAAAACCTGTCTAACAATTTTCCTAAACTCACTCAACATACTTTAATTAAAAGGAATACAAATAGAAGAATGTAATGTCGCACCATTCCTCGCGTTCTGATCAGGATTGGCAGCGGTGCAGGGGTCTTCAGTGCTCCCAGCCTCCGCCTGAGGCGAGCACGGGGTTTGCCATGCCTCAGCAAAGCCGGCTTGCTCCCCTTCTTAATCAGATGATCCGGTCCTCGCGTCCCACGCTGCAGCTGCGGCCTTTTCTGGACATGCGCTCTGCTGCTGCAGATAGTCCCGAGATCTTTTGCCAGCCCCAGCTGCTCCCTGGGCCGCCGCCGCGCTTTTATGGCAGCGTCAGCTAGATGCATCTGCTGGGTGCCGCCATCTTGCCTTGGCGCACATCTCCTGCTGATGACGCGCACTCTCTCAAGATATTGGCAAAGATCTCACAGGGGGCGGTGACTTCCTCTTCGCCAACTGCTTCCGACCGGCTGAAGATGGAAGTGAGTAGACCTCTCGATTTCTCTTCTTCCTCTTCTCCAAAACGCCGCTCTTGACACCAGGTGGAATTGGAATCTTCTCCGACAGCACCACAGCTTTGGATGTCCCTGGAACTGACCCCACTTCATCCTCCAAGACCGCAGTTTGACAGTCTGTAGGCATCTCCGCAGCTACTCTACTCTTCCCGCCTCCGCCACTTTCTTCAACAGCTGTTCCAGAAGATTCTCTATCTGCTTCTTCTTTCTTGATCTTGCGGCGACTGACAGCTGATGCCGCAAAACAAGTATTTAAATAGTGTCCACTTCCCGCACTTTTTGCTGACAGGAATACCACAGCTGACTGGAAAAACCTTTTAACCCCTTCATAGCCAAGCATTAAATATATATATAAAATACCCAATAAACCAAAGTTAAATGAGGAGATCAGTGCAACCAAGCTTTGTAGCATGGGGGCCCTGACAGTCTGAGAGCCGAGAATGGTGGTCACGTGGCCGCGAGCATGAGATATGCATTCTCCCAGCGAGACATGTGTATTTAGACCAGACAATCCCATTAACTCATACCTTCAGGAATTTTTCAGTCACAGTTGCAGATGAGCCTATAAAATGGAACCCAATCATCCCTGTGATTCAAAGAGAGCACTTATGGTTTGCATGAAATGTTGTGGACACATACTGATATGGAATTTAAATTTAGGTTGATGCCATTCACATGATACGCATCTATCCTTTTGACACCTACACACCAAATTAGTAATTAAAGACCTTTATCGCATGCGATATATATCGCTACACAAATCAAAGACAGCCAGTCATGATCGATGCAGAATTCTGATTTATTGAGGAAGTACAAAAGATAATATAAGAAGCCCCTTGGCTGAGGGACAGGGGTGCCTACTATAATCCTATTGGTTAAGTAGCAAAAAGAGCTTACATCGATTAATATATATGTATGCATTTCATAATGTTATATTAAGCTAACTCAGCATGTATGAAAAAAAGTATGTCTTATGATCAAAGGAAAGTCCCTTTGTCTGAAATAACCAGACATGGGTGTGTTAGATAAAATCAAGCGCCATTTTAAGCATTTTAAAGTCCAGCATTTTTTTGGTTATATTTAATATCTATTAAATGCCATCCATAACAGTTCCCCCTTTTGAAGATAGCCAAAAATCTTTTTCCCATTTTCCATCAAGTCAATCCATCTGTCCTAGTATGTTCTAGCGTGTCTTGGAGTATAGATTATGCAGGGTGCTCCTAAGCTGACCCTATGACTAGAGACCCTCTGCTATCCCTCATCCTGACGGCAGACCTAAAGGTGGTCAGGGCCGAGCCTCCAGCGTATCCCTATCTCCTAACAGACCCTGATCTAAAATCCCCATACCCTCATCCCAGGACTAGGCAAGACATGCTGTATATCATCTCCCAAAAGGACAGTCCAAATAGACTCATTCAGCAAATGATCAAAAGGGGAAAAGAAAACACAGGATGGCAGAAAGAAATCAGTTCCTGTCCTTTAAGTGTCCTCTTGGCCATGTTCCACACTGGCATACAGTATCCGAGGAGAAGGGGGAAGAGTAGGAGGTGGTGGTGGTAGTTCTCTCATCTGTTCATATTCATCAGGGTTGGTTGCACTCAGAGCCTTATATTCCTCAGACGGTGGTGGAATATCATCAAAAGCGTCATGCATGGTCATCGTCTCATCCATAGATTTAGATATCATCTTCTTGATGCATGGAGCTACACAGCACATGGTCAAGGCCAATACTGTCAAGACACAGATAACAATTATTCCTAATTTAAGCGCATCTTGACACCCTCTCCACCACCCAAACCAAGTGTCCCATAGTTGTCTGCCTGAGTTTTTGGCCAGTTCCTAAGACAAATCAGTGAGGCCTTTTAGGGCTTTAGGTATGCTACCATCGGGGCCAGTATTATCGGGTATGTAAGTACAGCAGTTAGATCCTATCATTTTACAGACCCCCTACCTTTTCTGCCAGTATCATGTCGAGGGCCATCCTATTTTAAAAGGTCATAACTGAAGTGGGTCCTAGTTGTTCAACAATTCCTTTTAGGGTGTCTCTGGTGTAATTTATGAAGTGTTGTTGGTTGTAATACAGGTAGTTTATCCAATCTACATTTTTGTTTACCATTATTATGGGGATGATTGATTCAAAACCGGCTGCTAATTGATTTCTGGCTTTAACTTCATCTGACACTCCTCTAGGAACACCAATTGAATCTACGTAAAAATAGGGGTCAAAAGATCCTTTTATTTCTAATTCCCTTTTCTGTCTGTTTAGGGGCTGGCGTTCCTGAATGGCCTTGTTCCATTCAGGCAAATCGAATATGTGGAATTGCATGAGTACTTTTACTAGGGCACATTGTCCGGTCCAGGGTACTTGTAATCGGGGTCTTATTTTCATGTCTCCACAAAGCCAGTATACATCAGGTAATTGACTATGTTGATTGGTAAACAGGGAATCATCATAAGGGCCATTGTATATTTTTGTGGTATCGTTACAGAAATTTGGTGGCAATTTACCTACTGTTAGCCCCAGGGCAGTGCGTTCAAAACAGGCATAGTCTCCGGGATAGGGGATGATTCCATGCCCAACAGGTTCTTTCCACTGGTAGGGAGCGTACATATGAGCTATATGTTGGCATATTTTTTTAGGGGCTGTGGTGTTAAAGAAAAGAGACAGTATGCAATAAAAACTCTCTTCATCTGTTCTGGGATCTATGGGAAAGGGAACAGCACCCAAGTGAGGCCTAGCTGTGGCACACACAATACATGATGACCTCTTGTTACTTGTTGCGGTGTACTTTAACCATTCTAACCAAAGATTTGAGTCTGAATACCCGGTCTCCAGAGCAAGTTTGTCTTCGTAAGTCATGTTCGTCATGTATCTTGCCCCCCTTATCAGTTCCCTTTGTTGTATATTCCCGGTGTGGTGTGAAGGCTTATTCACTATATCTTTGAGCCAAAACTTTCCTATAGCAAGAGGTACAGGTATGTCCCCATATGTGCTTAGTACGTACAGTCCTTGGTCACCTGCAGAGGGATTTTCGATGTTTAAAAACATAGTCATGCAACCATCTATTGGACAGTAGATGTCTGTGTATTCTCCACCTCTTATGCCCCTCTTTCCCCTAAATCTGCCCTTGGTCAGTGTCATGCGAGCCAGTAAGTTTTTCCCAAATTTTTCTTTGCGTTCTACAGCTTGAGTGGGCATGTATCCCCAGTTTACATTCCCAGTGGTCCACCCAACAAAGGACCATTTTTCACAATTTGAACCCCATCAAGTTTCAGCAGTGGTTAGACATATGTAATGTGTACCCAGTTGGTGTAGGAGATATTGGTTAGTGGGAGTAGGGCATGTCACTATGTCGCAGTAGTCAAACTGATATGAGGCAGAGGGAACAGACACATTAAACCAGAAAGTAACCACACCATTTTCTCTGGATATTGCCCCTTGACCAGTCACCAACCCCAAGAAAGTGAAATGTATCAGGATCAGGTAGAAGATGAGAGACAGCCATCTCTACTCCCGGGTCCGGCATCTTTTTGCAATGGGATGCGTGGATCCATGTGGGTCTTCCTTCAACTTTGACAGCGGTGGTAGTCGTCAGAAAGACCTGGAATGGCCTGTCGTATCTGGGTTCAAGGGCACGTCTTGTGAATTTCCTGATGAGGACCCAATCACCTGGTTGGATCTGGTGTGTGCCTTCTAGGTCCTGAGGATCTGGAATGGAAGAGAAAACTCGAGAATGTACTTTAGTCAAATGTTTAGCCAACTCAACAACAAACTTAGTCAGAGTGTCGTACTGCAAAGATAGCTGTTGTGGAAAATATAACCCTAATCTGGGGGCGCTACCAAACAGGATCTCATAGGGGTTCAACTTGTGGGCTCCTGTTGGGGTGTGTCTGACACTGAACAATGCAAGGGGAAGACTCTCATGCCACGGCTTCCCTGTCTCCTGCACTGTCTTAAGCATTTTTGCCTTTAGTGTCCCATTTAACCTCTCAACTTTTCCACTACTCTGAGGATGATATGGGGTGTGTAGAGCCAATTCAGTACCCAAGGCCTGCCATATCTCTTTGGTCAAGTTAGCAGTAAAGGCAGGCCCCTGGTCACTTTCTATGGTCTCTGGGAGTCCATATCTGCACACTATCTCCGTGAGAAGTTTCTTCATAGTTGTCTTTGCTGATTGGTTCTTGACGGGAAAAGCTTCTCGCCATCCGGAAAAGATATCTATCACCACCAAGACATATTTGAATCCTCCTGAGTGAGGCATCTGGATATGATCTATCTGTATGCGCTGGAAGGGGTACAAAGGCTTGGGTGTACACTTCTGGGGTGTCTTCTCCGTTTTTCCAGGGTTGCATCGGGCACAGACCAGACATCCTTTCGTGTAGTTTGCTGCTGTAGTTGAAAATCCAGGTGCATGATAGTATCCTCTCACAAGATTGTGCATCTTCGTTTTTCACTGATGTGTGATGCCATGAGCCCATCTGGCCACCATCGGATAGAGAGCACGTGGGAGGCATGATTTCCCTTTTTCCAGTATCAGATGTTTCTCATTCTGTACCGCTCCATCTTGGATCCATTTTTCCTTCTCTTCTTTTGAGGCCTGCTTCTGAAGGATGCGGACCATGTCTTCCAAGACTTTCTATCTTTCCCCTCTTCTTGTTCTTCAGGATTGGCTAGGGAGCACAACTTGGTCACTTCAGTGGTGAGTGCTTGCATTGCTGCTTCTTTGGCTGTTCTGTCAGCGAGGGCATTTCCCAGTGCTTCCTTTGAAGTCCCCCCAGTGTGGGGCTTGACCTTGATCACCGCAATTCTATCTGGCAATAGCAAAGACTCCATCAGTTCTTTTGTGGCCTTGCGGTGGCGTACAGGTGTTCCATTTGCAGTGATGAAGTCTCTCGCCTTCCATATTGGTCCATAATCGTGAGCGACTCCCCATGCATAGCGGGAGTCAGAGAAAATATTCACCTTTTTTCGCGCCACCATCAGACTTCAGTGACAGAGCGTATCTCAGCTTCTTGAGCAGACAAGGATGCGGGTAGCGCCTGTGCCATCAGCACAGCATCTTCTGTTACCACCGTGCGAAACTGCCCCTCTTGATCTGCATATCTTGATCCGTCTACAAAGAGGGTTAAGTCAGGGTCTTCTAAGGGTGTATCTGTCATGGTATCGAATCCAGAGGTTTCCTGCCTTATGAGAGCAAGGCAATCATGTTGTGCTATGCCTGAGTTGACTACCTCTTCCACCAAGGTGTCAGAGGTGGGATACTCCCCCCATGGAAGAGGGAGGAGAGTAGCAGGGTTAAGGACCGCACACTGGGAGATGGTGACGTTGTCAGGAAGCAGTAGGGAGCACTGTAGCCACAAGTAACGGGCGGCAGAGAGGTGTTTTGGTTGAGTCTGTTCCAGGATGAGAGTAATATCATGCGGAGCTTTGACCTTCAACTGCTGGCCTAACATGATGTCAGAGGTCTTGTCCAACAGTAGGTGGGTTGCAAACACAGCTCTCACGCAGGATGGTGCTCCTCGGGTGACAGGATCCAATCTGACTGAATAGTATCCAATGGGTCGCTGTCTTTCCCCATAGGACTGCGTTAAAAACCCCGTTGCATGTCCTGCTTTTTCCATGGCGAACAGGCAGAATGGTTTTTGATAGTCTGGCAAACCCAGGGCTGGAGATGATGATATGAAATTCTTCAGGTTGTGGAATGCATCTATAGCCTCCTGTGTTAAACTGAATTGCTTAGTCTTCAAGTAATCATACAGAGGTTCCATATATACAGAAGCATCCATATTCCAGGACCGACAATATGATGCAATCCCTAGGTAGGATTGCAGTTGATTGTGGTTTTGAGGGAGTGGTATTTGTTCAATGGCTGCTTTCCTGTCTTCTGTGAGATGTTTGGTCTGATGAGAGATGCAATGTCCTAAGAACACGACTTTGTCCAGACAGAATTGCAATTTGTTCTTTGATGCTTTACATCCATTTAGTGCAAGGAATTGTAACAGTGAGATCGAGTTTTCCTGGGCCTCTTCCGAGAATCACAGCAGAGGAGGAGGTCATCAACATACTGAAGCAGAAATACATTGGGGTGAGTCATTCTCCATGGTTCTAATACATCAGTCATTGCTTGGCTAAACATACATGGGCTGTTCTGGCCCCTTGGGGCATCACTGTCCATGTATACTGTTGGCCCTCATGGGTAAAAGCAAAAGGATGTTGACAATTTGAACTTATTGGGACACTGAAGAAAGCATTAGCTAGATCCACATCCATAAAGTAGGAGGCAGTAGGAGGGATTGATGCTAGCAGAGTATGTGGGTTAGGCACAATTGTCGTGTCCAGCACTGTGGCTTCATTAACTGCAAGCAAGTCCTGTACCATCCTGTACTTGGCTGGTTCTCCCTTCTGTGTTTTCTTTTTCACTGGAAACAACGGTGTGTTGCAGGGAGATTTGATGGGGATGATTGCTTCATTCTTGAGATAGCATTCTAGCTGATGAGAGATAGCAGCAGACTTTTGAATGGAGAGCGGGTATTGTGGCTTACGGGGAAGTAGGGCTCCCGGTTTCAGCTTTACCTCCACTGGCTGGACTGGAAGTCTTCCAATATCTTCTGGGCCTTGTGACCAGAGTGTATTAGGGACCTTTGACAGCCAGGTGTCAGAGGTGGGCTTCACATCTTCGGATATACAGAAGAGACCGAACACTTGCAACACTTCATCCTGATCCAGGGGGGTAGTTAAAGAGACAGTACCATCATTGTTGAAAGAGATACGTGCATGCAATTTCCTGAGCAGATCTGTGCCTAATAGATTGACTGGACATGTGATTGATATGACAAGCTGTGAAAGCATACCGTGTTTAGGTTGCAAGCTGAGATTTAAAGGATGTGTCATTGGGGTACTTTGGGTGGTTCCATCAATACCCACACATGGGACAACTTCATCTGTGAGACAATCTGGGTCCGGTAAATCTGCAAACCTAATGACACTTCTGTCTACACCAGTATCCACCAAAAAGGGAATGGACTTCCCTTCTACTTCCACTTGTATGGTAGGAGTAGGACTGCTAGTTTGCTTGGGAGTATGATGGTATAGCAGCTTAAAGGGCGGTGGTGGACCCAGCTTGCCAATCTCCTATTGGGTAGGAGGGGAAGGTTGGGGAGGCAGATCAAATGGTGATGCTGTCCATTATCATGGTGCTGAGAGATTTTCCTACAGTGTCTTTTGATATGTCCAGGTTTTTTACATCTATAGCAGATGATGTCGGACTTCTTACGTCCCTGATCCTCTCCGGGTGACTGTGCAAGTAGCACATTTGTACGTGGGGTGGTCCTGGACGCTGCTAGATTCATCTCCACACCTTTTGCCACTTGAAAGAGGGTGTCTTGGTCCTTCACTCTGTAGTCAGGGGTTACCAGCTGCAGTTGTTTGCGTATGGGCTCTCGGAGAACGGAGACAAAGGATTGTACCCATGTCTGTGTGTGGGCTTTCTCTCTATAGCTGAGCTATAGCTCTATAGCTCAGGATCAGGGAGGGAATTCACAAGGACTGCAGCCTCCTGGGGTTTCCATGTCACATATTTGGGGTGTCCTTGTCTGGGACTATCGTGATTAGGGGGTGGTGCAGTGTGTGGGCTGACGTCCTCAAATAAGGACATCAGTGGTTTTTCTCTATAGCTAGAGATTGTGGGTTTGGTCTCTGCTGTGGACAGTTTTGGTGGTGGGGTGAATGTAAGATCATTGTCGTCTTCCCGCCCCCCCTCGGTGGCTTCTGCTGCTTCAGCAATAAGTAGGCCAGTGGCCTTGGGTCTTAAAATGGCTGCTGAAGAGGAACTGGGTGCGGCCCGACCTGAAATGGTGTCTGGAGAGGTTAGGGAGGGCGGGACATGGGGCATGCCATCCGCATTCAAGACAGGAAATAATGGGGTGGGCTTACATGGACGTGGTGCCCCACATACTGCACAAGTTTCATACCAATCGGGATTTTGAGTTAGACAAACTACACAAGTCCAACCCTCTGGGGACGACTTATAAGGAGGAAGGGCGTTGCTTCCTAATGGGCTTGGCCACTTCCTGAGGTGCCATTTTCTGAGCTGGTGCAATATAGAAATATCTGCCATCTCCATCACATTCCTCTTTTCATGCCAATTTTTTAACATCTTTAGAAGTTCTATACCATGCTTCAGCATCCATAAGGAGTTTTTTGTCTTTCAAAACCCCTCACTTATTCAACAAGACATCTTTCCATTCCTGCTCCTCTAATCTCCCTTTCCTGGCAGTAATACCTGCCACCTTGAGGATAGACTTCATATTTTTAACGTATTTCCTCCCTTCTCGCTCATTTACTAATTCATCTGCTGTAAACTTGACAGGCGTGGACTGATTTGACCCCATCTTCAAAGGGCAAATAACCTAAAACAAACACTTCAATCTGGATGCCTGGTCTATGAAGTAATACACTTCTCTTCTGTACCAGCAACTATACACATCCAGAGATTACACAGATTTCTATCTCAGTCCACAACCACAGCACGACACGTTTTTCTACCGCTTCCAGGAAGTAGTGTCACGTGGGTGATAAGAAATTACATTCACCCTCACTGTATGTCAGCTGTTGTTGATATCTCAAGTACTAGCAAAATCTGTTCATACTACATACACCTCATGAGGACGGTCCATCCAAGACTCAATAACTGATTAAGGCCAAGGTTAAGGATTTTTCCCCAATGTATTCAATCCTAGGTAATCGAATACATTGACATCCACTAAAACAAGACCAATGAGTACACATACAACGTTTAACTCACTGCTTAGCAAGAAAACCGTACCAGGTAACAGTCAGGGCTTCCTCACCCTCCTTTCATAACACTGCACCTGTACATAGAAAACCCCTCTTTCAAATCTTCTATGCCCGAAGACCACATCCAAGACCTTATCAATCATCAATTATCGATCGGACACGTCACACATCGGTGTATATCGCAGTATACCTCCTGCCACACAAACAGTTAACTTTTACAGAGTACAATTTTTTTCTTTTTGTCACACAGCTGCTTTGTCACCATGAACACTTCCTCACTTCTGCTCTAAGCGAACAAAGCACAGAACTTCCTGTTTTTCATAAGCAAGTAACTAACTCTGCTTGCTTCAAACAAACAGACGTTTCAACAGATAAACACAATCACATAAAATGTGGGTGTCAAAGTATTAATATGACCGGGTTCAGGAGCTAGGACTTCACACAGGTCGGTCATCAAGTGTCTGGACTCTGGTAGCCGACACCTCACTCTCCCCCGAAAAAAAATTAACACAGGAGGATAAGATAAGATAACACAGATTTTCCTACCTTCTAGGAGTTGCAATCTCCAAGCCTCCTGTGGTTGTGGTAGAGTGAAGGTGTTGTCACGGCTTTCCTCGGTCCGGACGTATTACGCCCTAGCCCTGCGCTGGGATGCCAAATGATATGAAATTTAAATTTAGGTTGATGCCAGTCACATGATACGCATCTATTCCTTTGACACCTACACACCAAATTAGTAATTAAAGACCTTTATCGCATGCGATATATATCTCTACACAAATCAAAGACAGCCAGTCATGATTGATGCAGAATTCTGATTTATTGAGGAAGTACAAAAGATAATATAAGAAGCCCCTTGGCTGAGGGCCAGGGGTGCCTACTATAATCCTTTTGGTTAAGTAGCAAAAAGAGCTTACATCGATTAATATATATGTATGCATTTCATAATGTTATATTAAGCTAACTCAGCATGTATTAAAAAAGTATATTTTGTGATCAAGGGAAAGTCCATTTGTCTGAAATAACCAGACACGGGTGTGTTAGATAAAATCAAGCACCATTTTAAATTAGTCCAGCATTTTTTTGGTTATATTCAATATGTATTAAATGCCATCCATAACAATTCGAGGGGCTGCTGATAAATCTTTGGCTTTGTGATCTTTTTTTTTGTTTCTATGGTAACAAATGTTACATCACATGAAAGCCTTATCTGTCTAATATATGTTTTCAAAAATTTGTGTTTCTTGCTTATGGCAACAGTGTTCTACGCACGTGAGAAAACAAAATGGCGGAGTCTAGTGTGATATTCACAACAACTGAGAGCAGAGGAGTGATAAAATTATTGTTTCTGCAAGGAAAGCCCATGAAGGATATTCATGGTGATATGTCAAAGACATTGGAGGATCAATGCCCTTCATATTCTGCAGTTAAGAACTGAGATGCAAAATTTAAAATGGCCCACTTCTGCAGCAATGATGAGGAACGTCCTGGACGACAGAGAGTGGATGATGTTCTGGAGATCATCGATACTGTGCACAACCTCATACTGGAGAATCGAAGAATTTCAGCTAAAGCAATAGCAGACATCATGGGGATTTCTCGTGAACGTGTTTGTATCATCCATGAACATTTGAACATGAGCAAGCTATCTGCAAAGTCGGTCCCCAAATGTCTGACAACAGATCAGAGAGGCATGTGAGTGAAAACTTCCCAGTCCATTTGTCAGCATTTCCGGACTGATAAGAACTTTCTGGATTGACTGGTCACTATGGATAAAACCTGGATTTATTTTATGCCCCTGAAAACAAGGAGCAGTCAAAAGAGTGTGAGGCACAGTAGTTCTCCTCGTCCAAAGAAGTTCAGAGTGCAAAAATCAGCCACTAAAGTGATGGTGTCTGTGTTCTGGGAAAAGGAGGGCGGGCTGCTAGTGGACTACGTTTAAAAGGGTTCCACCATCAATGCAAGGTATTACATTGATCTTTTTGACCAATTGAAAGGTAGCTCTGAAGGCCAAAAGGCAAGCTGTCCAAAGGAATCTTGTTCCTGCAAGACAACGCCTCCGCTTACACTGCACAAGCGACCACAGCAAAACTGGCAGAGCAGGGCTTCCAGCTGGTTAACCACCCACCTTATTCACCAGATCTAGCTCTCTCCGACTATCATCTGTTTCCAAACCTGGAGAAGCACCTTAAGGGTACCACATTTCACACCATTTCTGATGCCAAGGCTGCAATGGATGCCTGGTTTGAGGCACAACCAAAATCTTTCTTTTTGCTAGGCTTAGAGAACTTGGAATACGGATATAAGACTTGTGATGACATCAGTGGAGAGTATGTGGAATACATGTAAAGTTTCATCATCCTATCTCATTTCTTTGTGGGTAAAGCCAAATACTTATCAGCAGCTCCTAGTTTGAGCTCTAAATCAAGCAAACACAGGTTTCAACAGCTTTTCGCTCATAGTAAGATGCTGGCTTCTTATCACTTTATGTTTCAAGAATTTTCAAGACCCAGGTATTGCATAACTCCAGTATCCTTTTCTCAGTCATTGACTTGTATCCAACTCAATTGTATTCATTACTCAACAGTTGCTATAAGGATTTGAGTGAGAGCTTTTCATTCCAAAGAGATTTCTTTCTTGGTCCTTAATCAGTCCAATAATCCAACTGTTTTGAGATTGCCATGGGTTGAAAGACCTAGTTCATGCTCTGTTACTTTCAATCTTTGCAATTTCTGCTACTTCTAATATTAGATTGCATAGGACATACAATCTTACTTTTAACCATTCATCCAGAATTTCACCCAGGTAGACTCATCCTTCAAAAGTCCTGCATTTTTCTTCATCACCATTTTATTGGTCCAATCCATGTACTCAAACAATGTAACAAAATGTTGTTGAATGCCACGGTTCAAGATATTGCAGTAGGGCCAGCTGGGTCATGTAGTTCTACTGTCAGCTGATGGTGGTAGATAAAGTGGAGTACTAACCTCTAAACAAAAAACTTCCTTTTAGGTCTCTTTCACACATCCGTGTTTAAACACGTACAAGCCACACATACCGGTATAGTCATCTGTGTGACATCCGTGTGTCATATGTGTGACGTCCGTGTGACGTCCATGTTTGCATACGTGTGACATCCATGGGACTGGTACTGGTAAGATTTTGCATGATACTGAAATTAATGTTTTATTAATGTGTAAAAGATGGGAAAAGCCTGAAAATTAAAGATAGATAAATAGATAGAACAGATAAAATAGATAAGATAGATAGCTGGATAGATAGATAGATAGATAGATAGAAAGAACAGTTAAAATAGAGGGATATAAAGAAAGAAACTAAGAAAGAACATATAAAATTGACAGAAAAAAGGAACAGAGAATAGCTCAATAGATATAGAAATTGCTAGCTTGGCCAGCTGTTTTACAGCATTTTTATTTTAAATTAAAAAAAATGACGTGGGTTCCCCTACAATTTTCATATCCATCACAGGAACAGCAGCAGCTGTTGGCGGAAACCCTCAGCTCTTTGCTGGTTATTAAAAATAGAGGGGATCCCATGCTTATTTTTTAAATCCTTTGATTTAAAAAAAAAAAAAAAAGTCACGTGAGATCTCCTGCATTTTCCTAAAACCAGCCAAGGTACAGCAGACAACTGTGTGCTGATATTAGGATGGGAAGGGCCATGGTTATTTGGCCTTTTTCAGCCTACCAATAGCAGCCCGCAGCTGCCCCATAGGTGGTGCATTCATTAGATGTGCCAATTCTGGTGCTGTACCTGGCTCTCCCGTTGCCCTGCTGCGGTGGCAAATGGGGTAATATTTGTGGGGTTGATGCCAGTTGCAGCTAGCATCAAGCCCTGGTATTAGTAATGGATGGCGTCTAGCAGACACCTCCATTACTAATCTAGTAGTTTAAAGGAGAATACAAAAAGTTTATTTGAATAAAAAAAACCCGACTCCAGCCCTCATTCACCAATTTGATTTGTAAAAATAGAAAAAAACAAAAGGTCCACTGTAATCCTTTGTGAGGTCCCATGACGTTCCCCAATAGCAAACCTAAAAAGACATAAAAAAAGAAAATTATTCAATAAATAAAGACAAGAGACACCCTCTTTTCCAATTTATGTCCCTGTCAAAGCCCTAATCCTGGTCCACCGTAATCTAATTAGGGTGGCCCACGTCGATCCTATACTGCTGTTGTCGCGGGCAGAGGAGGGGACGCTGCGCTCTCCCACTGCTCGGGTCCGGCTGCCGCTGCTGCTGCGGCCTGCTGCTGCTCGGTGGCTCGAGCGATGGGCCGGATCCCGGGGACTCGAGCGGCGCTCCTCGCCCGTGAGTGAAAAGGGATTGGTTTTTGGGATTCTTTATTGTCCTTGACGCCACCCACGGTTGTGCTGATTGTGTGGACACCACCGCTGCTCTGTATGGATCCCGGGAGCGGTGACAGGGAGCAGCAAAGTTGTTGGTTCTCCCCTCCGTGGGTAGGGGGTAGTTGTCCCGGGGCCCGGTGATGAGGTGGGTGATGAGGGATGGCGGGGCCGGTGCAGGGCTTGGTGGGGTGCAGGGACGCGGGGGCAGCGCTGTGCCTCACGGCACTGTGGTACTCACTCAGCCTGAGACGGGGACACAGTTCTCGGTAAAACACACGGCTGGAAAGACGGTTCCCACGGACGGCTGCTGTTGCTTTTCCCCAGTAGTTGACGGTGACGGTCCCTTTTCCTGCACCTAAGATGATGTTGGTAGCGATGGGTTCCCACCGGTAACCCGCTCCCCGGCTTGGATATGGGCCGGAGGGGCCCCTCTTTGCCCGCAGGCGCTGGCCCTGAGAAACTGGTGCCTTGGCGGTGGCGGTGTCTCTCTCTCACGGTTGGACTGTTGCCTTCAATCGGGACTTGGTTGTTGGGAGACCCAGAGGTCCCCTTCACTGACGGATTTGGCAAATTCACGGCGACTCCTAGCCTTGCCGGGATCCGAAAGGCCCCTGCCAATGGTGCTGGCTTCTCTTCGTATACCGCTCCGGTACCGCCGGGCCACCAACCGTTCACGGTCCTTTCGGCAACCTCCAAGCAGCCTCTCCTGCAGACGGTCACCGCCGTCTGCTAACCTTGCTGTTCTCAGTCCGGGGCACACACCCAGACCAACTTCAGGCTTCCTCAACTGTCACTTTCTCTTGCTCCTCTACCACTTCACTTCAACTTCACTAACTGTTCTGTCTACACTCCTCCACTTCCCTAGCTTAACTCCTCTCTCTCTACAACTGATCTGCCTGGTTTTTCCGCCTCCAGGGCTGTGAACTCCTCGGTGGGCGGAGCCAACCGCCTGGCCCACCCCCTGGTGTGGACATCAGCCCCTGGAGGAAGGCAACAAGGATTTTTGGTGTAGCTTTGGCGTACCTATCTGGGGTGTAGGGTGTGGTGGTGTCATGACCTGTGACCCCTGGCTTGCCCAGGGCGTCACATTCCCCCTTAGCAAAATGCAGACCGTCCGCGGGCTGCCCGTCCAACACCGGTTTTATTTTTCTGAAAAGATATAAAAGGTAAACATAATACAAATAAAATAACTTCATCCCACATCGGGAGGTGCTTTGCTTAAACGTTACTAAACGGTTTCAAACGGTTGCGGCTGCCGCTCTCTCCCACCCAAGTAACCTGGCCCTGATGCTTCCCCTAAAACCCAGGCAGCACCCCTTGACCCCAGTCCTTAACCAGTTACCCGAGCGGGATCTGTCCTTCCCCTCCAGAGGGTAGCCACCGGTTCCGGTGGTGGCTGGGCCCCAGCCTGCTCCACTGCGGGCCCTCCCTCCAACCTGCCTCTCCGGAGGCGGTAACGGTAGCTGCAACAAACACATTCCATTTACATGCCACTAATGTTTGTGGCTGCCCTGCAAGTTTTCGGGCCTGTTCATAGAGAGTTCCCTATGCAACTTTTCAAGTGGTCCCCACGGGGACAACGGTTCCGGCAACGGCCGGTTCCAAATCACGGTAATCAGGTAAATCTGCGGTTTAATCACTTATCATTTTCTTTTTGCAAAACTTTTCAAACTTTTAAAACACACACAGGTGGTCCCGACGGGGACGGTGCAACAGTGCTCCGCTGCCATCACTCAGAGTCCTCGACATCACCTGAGGGAGGGGGCGCGGCGCTCACACGGGACTCTTGGCTGCCCCTTAACTTGGCATCCAGCGCGAACCACCCCCTCTCCCCACAGTGCCGGGTGTATTGAACTATGTCGCCCGGCATCAGGTTACGACCGGGGTGCTCCTCTGGCAGGTGAGCATTCACATCCCGCCGGGCTATAAAAACTTCGGCCTTCAGGCCCGGTTCATAAATAAATCCATAGCCCCGGCGGACATCAAACCGCCTCACCTGCCCTTCATACAGCGGGCCCCGGACCCGGAAGGTAGCTTGTCTCAGGCTCTCCTTCTCCCGGATCATACGGGCCACCATCTCCGCCTTCTTTCTTTCTCTCTCACCGATTTCCAGGCCCAACGGTACCGGCTCCCTGTCCCAGTACGGCGCTGCTGCGAGCTCCGGCGCACGGGTCTGGCCCCGCGAGACCTGTTGGACATTGCCCACTGCTGGTAATCTGGTCGACAGGTCCCGCGGTGACTTGGCCTTGGACGCCGCCTTGCAGCGGTAACCCGGCGCAACCTCAGCCGAGGTGTGGGGGATGGGCACAGGGGCTTTCCTCTGCTGGGCCTTCGGCACAGAGCGGGCTGTCGGCTCCGGCTCGGGGACTTTCTCGGGGGATGCCTCCGGTTCGGTTTTCAGGACTTTCCATGGCAGCACCTCCGGTTGGCTACGGGCTCCGGCTGCAGGTCGGTCCGCCTGGGCGGACATGCTGGCTATCACTACCGGTTGCGGTGGTACCGGGCCTAGTGGCGGGGTCACGGTCTCCGGGACGGGTGGCGAGGGAGGCAGCAGGACGAGAGGGTTTAGACCGGGTCCCGCAGCCGCGATGACCGGCCCTTCAAGGGCATCGGGGCATGGGTCACTCACCCTCCCTTCCTCAGCTTCCTCCTCGCGTCTCCGCACGGCCGCTATAACCTCCGCCATGTCGGTCTCCCACTCCTCCATGAGGAGCTGCATTTTGACCTGCAGCCTCTGGTTGAGCTGCGTGGTCCGGATTTCCACCCACGCCGCGGTTCCAGGCGCGGGGGTCACGGTGCTTCGGGACAGCATCCACATGTTGCTGGCGGCTTCTCCCAGGAACAAGATGGCTGCAGAGTCCTGGCGTCCCTGCCTTTATAGCCGCGGCTACATGCGACCAGTCGCCATTTCGTCCCCCTTAGCCTCTTTCCGGCCCCTCCTCTATCGGGGCGGGGTTTTGGCCTTCGCTCCTCCACTACTCGAGAAGACGCTCAAGCGGGAACTTTTCGCGCCAAAGATGGCGGCTTCTGAAATTTTCTGGCCGGACACCTTCGGCGGTAACAAGGCGCACCTCTACCAGACGGCAGAGCGGTAAGATCCTGTTCGTGACGCCAAGTTGTCGCGGGCGGAGGAGGGGACGCTGCGCTCTCCCACTGCTCGGGTCCGGCTGCAGCTGCTGCTGCACCCTGCTGCTGCTCGGTGGCTCGAGCGATGGGCCGGATCCCGGGGACTCGAGCGGCGCTCCTCGCCCGTGAGTGAAAAGGGATTGGTTTTTGGGATTGTTTATTGTCCGTGACCCCACCCACGGTTGTGGTGATTGTGTGGACACCACCGCTGCTCTGTATGGGGATCCCGGGAGCGGTGACAGGGAGCAGCAAAGTTGTTGGTTCTCCCCTCCGTGGGTAGGGGGTAGTTGTCCCGGGGCCCAGTGATGAGGTGGGTGATGAGGGATGGCGGGGCCGGTGCATGGCTTGGTGAGGTGCAGGGACGCGGGGGCAGCGCTGTGCCTCACGGCACTGTGATACTCACTCAGCCTGAGATGGGGACACAGTTCTCGGTAAAACACACGGCTGGAAAGACAGTTCCCACGGACGGCTTCTGTTGCTTTTCCCCAGTAGTTGACGGTGACGGTCCCTTTTCCTGCACCTAAGATGATGTTGGTAGCGATGGGTTCCCACCGGTAACCCACTCCCCGGCTTGGATATGGGCCGGAGGAGCCCCTCTTTGCCCGCAGGCGCTGGCCCTGAGAAACTGTTGCCTTGGCAGTGGCGGTGTCTCTCTCTAACGGTTGGACTGTTGCCTTCAATCGGGACTTGGTTGTTGGGAGACCCAGAGGTCCCCTTCACTGACGGATTTGGCAAATTCACGGCGACTCCTAGCCTTGCCGGGATCCGAAAGGCCCCTGCCAATGGTGCTGGTTTCTCTTCGTATACCGCTCCGGTACCGCCGGGCCACCACCCGTCCACGGTCCTTTCGGCAACCTCCAAGCAGCCTCTCCTGCAGACGGTCACCGCCATCTGCTAACCTTGCTGTTCTCAGTCCGGGGCACACACCAGGACCAACTTCAGGCTTCCTCAACTGTCACTTTCTCTTGCTCCTCTACCACTTCACTTCAACTTCACTAACTGTTCTGTCTACACTCCTCCACTTCCCTAGCTTAACTCCTCTCTCTCTACAACTGATCTGCCTGGTTTTCCCGCCTCCAGGGCTGTGAACTCCTCGGTGGGCAGAGCCAACCGCTTGGCCCACCCCCTGGTGTGGACATCAGCCCCTGGAGGAAGGCAACAAGGATTTTTGGTGTAGCCTATCTGGGGTGTAGGGTGTGGTGGTGTCATGACCTGTGACCCCTGACTTGCCCAGGGCGTCACATTGGCACATGCAAAGGAGAACGTTCCCCATCGATTGTGAGATCGGCTCCAGCAGGCACTCACACACTGATGTGTGTGCTATCCTGCAGTGACCTGGACTTCATAAGGTCAGCCCAGGTCAAGGCAGGGGCGCCCTCAGCAGTGTGTGTGCAGGCACGACAGTGATGCGACGGTTTATTGGAGTACCCAATAAACTCGGATGACAGCCTAATGATACCCCAGTTACATCCGCGCTACCACTGATGTCGTGGCAGTAGCGTCATGGGTTCATCGGAGTTCCCAGTGAACTCTGATGAACCCGTGAAGTTACTGTTGTGACATCTGCAATAGCGTGGGTGTCATGGGGGTGTCGTCAGGAGGTCAGGCGAGTTAATTGCATACTCCGATGAGCTCCTGACGTCACAGCACACACACTGCTTGCTGGATACTCACCTGTCCCCGATGTTGCTGTCCCCATTGCTGATCTTGCCGGCTGCTGCTTCCAGGTCCGTGGTCCAGTGAATATGACTGAGCATAATGAGCAGGGGACAGAAGCAAATGAAAGCAGTGGTCAAAGACAGCAGCACTGGAGACTGGTGAATGTAATCATTTTATTTCAAAGACACATGTTTTCTCTGGTATGTGTCCCACTGATGTCACACGGATCACATCAGTGTGTGGTCCGTGTGACACCTTTACTGCTGGAGAAAAAATAGACATGTCTCCGTGTGTATGTGTGGGGCACACGGTCCGTGTGAAAAGACGGACATGTGATTTAGTCCATAGAAAAACATGGGTACGTGTGGCATCCTTGAAAAAAATCGGATGTAACACATGCCTGAAACATGGATGTGTGAAAGAGGCATTAAAGCCTTATCTAACGATATATCGCCAGGGACACGTATTCTGTGATGCACATCCGGCATCGTTAGCGACGTCGTTGCGTGTGACACCAACGAACGGCCGTTAACGATCAAAAATACTCACCTTATCATTGATCGTTGACATGTCGTTCATTTTCATAAAATCGTTGATTGTTGAGGACGCAGGTTGTTCGTCATTCCCGAGGCAGCACACATCGCTATGTGTCACACCTCGGTAACGACGAACTACAGCTTACCTGTGGTGGCCGGCAACGAGGAAGGAAGGAGGTGGGCGAGATGTTACGGCCGCTCATCTCCGCCCCTCCACTTCTATAGGGCAGCCGCTTAGTGACACCGCTGTGACGCCGTACAAACCGCCACTTAGAAAGGAAGCGGTTCGCCGGCAACAGCAACGTCGCTAGGCAGGTAAGTCTGTGTGACAGCTCCTAACGATTTTGTGCACCACGGGCAGCGATTTTCCCGTGACGCACAAAAAACGGGGCGGGTACGCTCACTAGCGATATCGTTATCGATATCGCTGCATGTGACAGGGCCTTTACTCAACAATTGTCAGTAGGGGAAGATTGCACTTATTGATTCAGTTTATAACCCTTTGGGAGTATTCCTATAGCAGAGGTGTATCTAGGCTTTCTGGCACTCAGGGCAAGAATTTTTTTTGGCGCCCCCCCAAGCGGTTTGGGTAATTGTCATGTGACAACTCATTCATACAGCGTCGGACTGGCTACCAGAGGAGTCTCCAGTAATACCAGGCCTGGATTCAGGTACCTGCATTGCACTCCGAAGCTCTCACCTGAGCTTCGGCGTGCAGCCGAGACTGTACCGCGCGTGCCGAGTGATTGATTCCCCAGTGATTGCGGTTCAGTTAATGTCAGCTGCAGACAGGCCGGGGTGATCTTCGGTGCTCTCACCTGAACTCCGGAGATCAGCCCGGCCTGTCTGCAGCTGTCATGAACTGAACCGCAATCGCCGGGGAATCAATCACTCGGCGCTCGTGGCACAGTCTAGGCTGCACTCTGGAGCTCAGGTGAGAGCTCCAGAGTGCAATGCAGGTACCTGAATCCAGGCCTGGCATTACTGGAGATTCCTCCAGTAGCCAGTCCGACGCTGCATTCATATATGATTTGCACATTTAGTCATGTGTAGATCAACTGCTCTTCCTAACTGTCAATGTTCACTGAAAAACAGAGAAGTTGGAAGAGAAGCTAATTGTCATATGACTAAATATAAAAATTGCATATGAGCCTGCAGAGCTGAATCCTGACAAGGAGTATACTACACGCTGTTAGGATTGGGCTACACTGCTTGGTTTTAGAATTAAAAGAGGTTGTCCAAGCTTATGTTGAAAGCCTGCAGTCACCTAGAGTGAGACTTCAGAATTTTCAAAATCCATGCTCTCCACACTTTTGGGATAATGCCATGCCAGTGTTAAGACTGGGTGGCCATGTGAGCTCATGTAAGTCGGGTACTGCACATCCACCTTATTGATTTGAAAAGAAGCGGATATGCAGTACCGAGTCGCGGTCACTCTCCGAAGACGGAGCAGATCCGGAATTGAGCAACTGGCAGGAGGGCTAGACCCCGTCCAATCAGACATTGATGACTTATCCCAAGGATAGGTCATCAATGTTAAAGTAGTGGACAACCTCTTTACTATAACTATGTAACTATGTATAACATTTTAGAAGTTACGAATTGTTACTTGTGTACAGGATTAGGACTGATAACACCACAGGTATACAATCACCTGAACCATCAGAGGTAGAGAAACACATAATTAGAACCCCCTTCAGAACAGAAACACAGCATCACAACCCCCAGCAGTATAAAACTACCTCACCAGGACCACCAGCAGTCCATAAATTCCTCACCAGAGTCACCAGCAGTACAGAAATGCCTCACTAGAAACACCATCAATACAGAAATTCCTCACCTGAACCACCAGCAGTACACACTACTTTGATGCAGTTGCCAAAAATATAAGATTAGGCCATTGAGAAGACAGAGTTTGTGACAAGAACATCAGGGTAAAAGATGTGTGTACAGTAGAGTAGGCCTGTGTTGTCTGCAAAGCAATCATTGGGAAGTGCACCTACTCGAGAGGAACCCGAAGCCTGCATACCATTGCCAAAGAAATTTGAAGCCAGTATACCACTTCCAAAGGAACCTGACGACCGCACACCATATCCAGAGGAATCCGAAGATCAAAAACCATGTCCAGAGGGTTCTGAAGATCAAAAACTCCCTCCAGAGAAATCCAAAGACCAATTACTCATTCCAGTGGAATACGAAAACTGAATACCATCTCCATCAAAACCTGAACACCAAACCCCATCACCTGTTACGAGGGGGACCCGGGGAAGCGTGCCAAGATGGGAAATGGACAGCTTCCGCCGGTCAAGGTCCACTGTGCGGTGTAAGGGACCGCTGCTATGGTCAGGAAAGAGTGAGCGGGTTGCTACTAGTGATCGTCTGGAATGTCACAGACGATCTATGTACACCGGTCCGCCCTAACCCGTGAGGGTTGTATGGCTCGGGGCTTCTCAATCGGTGTACCTGTTGCACGGGGGCACACAGAGGTGCCTACGCACGTGTGCCAGCGGGAGTCACAGGATATGGCACGAGGGTAGCACAGAGGTGCCCACGCACGTGTGCTTTCAATAACCAGGTGAGTCCGGTGGAGACTCGAGGAGCTCACCTGGGACAGGAACACGGCCTGTTGAAGGAGATACTGCCGGAGCAGCAAGGCAGGAACACGGCCTGCAAACCAGGTACTGCCTGAGCAGCAAGGGCAAAGCCCACAAAAGACAATAATGCCTGAGCAGTGGCGTGGCAGCACGCTGCCAGACATCCAAACATAGAAGGACGGTCGCGCACCGCCATGATGGCAGGGGGAGCTTTTAAGGAGGTGTAGCTCCACCCAAGGGCGGGCGCGAGATGGACGTGACCCAATCAGGATTCGTGACGTCTTGGCCCGGCCAGTCAGGATTCAGCACACCACCAGCCTCGTTATCGGGCCGTGTGATATCAGTGAGCGAATCAGAAGACGTCACGTGGGGCACATACTCATCTTCCTGCCTCTGGGTCACAAAGGCGGGATCCTCGGTTTCACAATGTGCAGAGACAAGGGAAGTCTTGCTGCTTCCCTGAGCATCCATCCCTTGCACACTGCGCAACCTCCCCGACCCTCTGCGATGCTGAGCAGGAGGGCTCGTGGCAGACAAGGGATGGGAGACCACTCCATTCCTTGCAAGGGGAGAACCACTAGGTGTCACCCTTCTGCTGCGTCTCCAAGGAGGCAACTCCTGCAGGCTGCGCAGTCTCCCAGACCCTTGGTGCTGCTGAGCAGGAGGGCTCGTGGCAGACAAGGAATGGGGGACCACCTCATTCCTTGCAACAGGAGAGCCACGAGGTGTAACAATCACCAGAAGAGGATTGATCTACATGGTCAATTAAGGTAGATAGAACATAAAGAGCTAGAGACTGAGAAAAAAACATTTGTTCTGGGGCAGCATCCAAATGATCTGGGCCATTGCTTCCTGCCTTGTGTATGGTACAAAAATCTTATTCAAAGAATTAACTGTTTGTGTATTACATTGCATCATATCTCTGCCATGCTATATTGAACCACTGACTTAAGTGGGACTATGGAAGCTTAAACCAAAACGAAATTTCATTTAAATCCATATCTTTTTGAAGCTGTAATCTAAGCTATTTTCTAATGTACTTGTATTGAAAATTTCTTAGCCGTCCCTAACTACACTAGCTGTTAATCTATTTTATTTCCTACTAGCTGTAGTACCCAGGCATTGCCCGGGATAGTAACTGTCTCTTTTTGTCTCTCCCAGTCTGTCTGTCTGTGTCTGTCTGTCTGTCTATCTCTTTCTGTCTGTGTGTCTGTCTCTGTGTGTGTGGCTATGTCTGTGTGTCTGTCTCTATCCATGTCTGTCTGTCTGTGTCTATCTCTCTGTCTGTCTCTGTATCAGTCTCTCTGTCTCTCTATCTCTGTCTGTCTCATTCCAGGTCTGTCTCTTTCCTCCTCTGTCTCTTTCCTTTTCCCCTCTGTCTCTTTTCCCCCTCTGTCTTTTTTCCCCGTTTGTCTCTTTTCCCCCTCTGTCTCTTTCCCCCTCTGTCTCTTTCCCCCTTTGTCTCTTTCCCAGTCTGTCTCTTCCCCCTCTGTCTCATCCCCTCTCTGTCTTATTCCCCCTCTGTCTCTGTCTCATTCCCCCTCTGTCTCTTTTCCCCTCTGTATCTTTCCCCCTCTGTCTCTTTCCACCTCTATCTGTTTCCCCTCTGTCTCTTTCCCCCCTCTGTCTCTTCCCCCCTCTGTCTCTTTCCCCCTCGGTCTCTTTCCCCCTCTGTCTCTTTTCCCCATCTGTCTCTTTTCCCCCTCTGTCTTTTTCCCCCTCTGTCTCTTTCCCAGTCTGTCTCTTCCCCCCTCTGTCTCATCCCCTCTCTGTCTCATTCCCCCTCTGTCTCTGTCTCATTCCCCCTCTGTCTCTTTACCCCTCTATCTCTTTCCCCCTTTGTCTCTTTCCCCCTCTGTCTCTTTCCCCCTCTGTCTCTTTTCCCTCTGTATCTTTCCCCCTGTCTCTTTTCCCCTCCATCTCTTTTCCCCTTTGTCTATTTCCCCCTCTGTCTATCTCTTTCCCTGTCTGTCTCTGTCTGTCTTTCTGTCTCTTTGACTGTCTCTCTCTCTCTGTCTCTTTCCCTATCTGTCTCTTTCCCCCTCTGTCTCTTTTCCCCCTCTGTCTCTTTTCCCCCTCTGTCTATTTCCCCCCTCTGTCTCTTTTCCCCCTCTGTCTCTTTTCCCCTCTGTCTCTTTTCCCCTTTGTCTCTTTCCCCATCTGTCTATCTCTTTCCCTGTCTGTCTCTGTCTGTCTCTCTGTCTCTTTGACTGTCTCTCTCTGTCTCTTTCCCTATCTGTCTCTTTCCCTGTCTGTCTCTTTGACTGTCTATATCTCTGTCTCTTTCCCTGTCAGTCAGTCTGTCTGTGCCTATGTCTGTCTGTCTCTTTCTGTCTCTCTCTATCCGTCTCCCGACCGACATCTTATTACCTCACACATAAGCTTCTTATACTAACAATTTATTTTGTTCCTATAGCAACCACTCACAGCTGCTATTAATAAGCTGTAGCTCCTATCTCCTTTGACTTTAATGGAGACAGGTGTTTTGGAGAGTAACTGTAAAGCACGGGGTTACATTTTCCTTTCAAAACATAGTCTATGACATTCCCTGAGTCACATGAGGAGTCTGTGCAAAATTCCGTGAATGAAAATGCGAAGGTTCAAATTCCTTTAGCGGACATACACACACACATACACACACACTGAGCTTTAAATATTAGATTTCCTATTTGTTGACAATTAGTTTGAGAATTGCAGTGCATGTTGGGATACTCAAACAAAGTGTCATCAGGAGGCCGAGTCTGTGGCAGTGATCACAGCCTCTTTCCCCTGCCTGAAAACAAAGCGTCATCATGATGCTCGTTTGAGGGGCTGTATGGCAAGGAAGAACATGTAGTTTATGGCTAAAAACAGTATTATTTTGTTGAATCAGGGTAGATAGCCGGGGGACAAATAATTATTGTTATAATAAGTAAAAAGACTCACAAATGGAGGATAAAGATTTCTGTGGGTACAATAGGATTGCCTCCCAAAAGGTAATATATGTCATCAGCCTTACCCATAAAGTGCACCGGACCCATAAGTTAAAAAGGAGAAACCACAATGAACATTTTGCGTGTTTATGGTATTGCTTCTTCACAGAAATCAACACCACAAACACATTTTTATATAAAAATTATACATTTTATTGTGTCATATGCTAAGGTTAAAAAATCAGTTGAGTGATAGGCATGATAATAGGATTCTTGTATCTTAAAATTTCATATGATGATATTTAGATAAACCTGAATCAATATGTTTGCAAATGAAGTGACTAGTGACTAGTGCACAATCTAGACAGTAAGCAAAATAAGGGATAAAAGCAGAGCACATGGCATTTAGGCCAAAAGGATGGTGACGAAATCAACATGTCCACACAGTTAGATGAACACCATACATTATGGTTACAATAGACAAGTAATGTTTAGTAGATTATATGTCCAAGCAGTCCAACACATCCATTGTAAAGGATCTCCTTCAAGAATGATGCCAACCACTCATGCATTAATACAGAAATATTGACCCACCAAACAGTAATATGGCCTGGTCTGCCAAAAAGCAGTCTCTCCACTTTTTTGCAGGACCCAAGAGAAGATGATAAGAAAAAGCAGGTGAGTTTAGTGACATCAGCTACCATGTGATTCACAGATCACAAACCTCTAGACACTAATTAATGTTCTTTAACTATCCATTGTTCCCTAGTCTTGTAGGCCACAGGCTACCTGTGGTTAAAAAAAGCTAAGTGGCAGGATAGAGAACCAATGGTTAATATTGAAACAGATCCATGGAAAATCCAAAACATTTACTGGGAAAGTTGCCTGTGGCCATTTGCCCTCCCCCTCTACATGCCCAGCATCCTGACATCTATTTTAAATCAATATCTAGCTGACAGTTGACTTGTAGTCATGGGGTCTCCCTTCAAATTAAATGAAGCACAGTTTTTGTATTTTATGTTAAATCATATGAATTAGATGTATAAATAGATGTATAAATATATATACAGTAAATTGTGATCCATAGATTTCCTCACACACTCCAAAGACATACTGCTTGGAATTCAGATTGTGAGCCCCAATAAAGACTGTGAGGATAATGCATGTAAAGTGCCACAAGATATGATTGTGCTATTAAAGCAAAGCATAATAAATAATAATTAGTTATGGATGAACTTGAACTGTAAAGTTCAGGGACCATACCGGACACCTACAGTTCATGCACAGACCCTAAACATGGAGTTCTCAGATATAAAAATTAAAAAAAAAGTTAAAAGGAAGCAAAATAGAGATTAAAACAGGATAGTTATACTTACAGAGTTTCCCGCACGGCTGTCACACTGCTTCCGGGTTCGCTCATTAAACCTCATGCATATTCACTTCTTCCCCCCACCCACCCTCTATGACAATGTCTGTGACTGGTTGCAGTGAGACTGCTGATGCGCTAGCCTCTGTGTTTTTGTTGGGCAGAGTAAACATAAATAGTTGAAAAAAATGGCATAGGATTCCGTGTATATTGATACCCAGTGAAGATAAAGCAGACAGCTACAGGATGCAGATTGAGATTGCAGCTGTGTGCTTATCTGGGCTTTGCATCAAAATACAAGTGACCCTATACGGCTTTTGTAAAATTATTTAAATAAATAAATAATTCTAAAAAACACTGTGCGGTCCCTCCCAATTTTGATACCCAGCTACGATAAAACCAACAGCTGGGAGGCCCAACCTAAAAATAGCAGCCCGCAGCCACCCGAAAATTGGTGCATCCAGTAGATGCAACAAGTCAGCTCATCCCGATTGCCCTGGTACGCTGGCAATCGAGGTAATATAAAGGGTTAATTACAGCTGTGATTTGTCAAAAAAATCACACTTTTCATCAAGCCCGAGGTTTGTAATGGGGAGGGGACTATGAGACCACCTCAATACTAACCCTGTAAGTAAAAAGAAATAAACACAAAGGGAAAAATTCTTTATTTAAAAAAACAAAACAAAACCACCTTTTTCTCCAATTTATTAACCCCCAAAATGCCCTGCAAGTGCGATGTGCTCCACACGAGGTCCCATGACGATCCAGGCTCTGTTTTATCTGGTTACAGTGCAAGGTCGCATTAGAAAATATGACCGCTCACTGTGGCCTCTGAGTTACATTAAAGAAGCCACAGATGTGATCAGTGATGTTAGTGAGGTCACCTGATATCACAGCTGAAGTTCTCATGGTACCGCAGCTGTGATGTCAGGTGAACTAACCTCTGGTTAACCTATTGAACTCAGTGACCTCACCTCAGGTAAAGTCTTTGAACTCAATGCTAGATAAGCAATATGTGCACATTGAGTATTTGGGTGCAGACATTTGTTCCAAATCTCCATCTCCTGGCGAAAAAACATAGCAAAACGTAATAACAGATCTCTATAGACATACATATACGGTAGTTACCATGAAATAAAGAGCATAGTTCTCTTTTCTAACTTTCTCTGGCTTTGAGACTCATTACAGAGTATGTATAGTGGTGTAGCAGCTTCAGAAGACTAGATCACAAGATTCCACAGCATTCAGTAATCCTAAGAACGAGAAGCAGAACTGCAGTAGAATCAAATATATCAACTGATATTTACCCAATGTGATACAGTAATGTTTCAACTCCTCAATAGGGCCATTTTCATGCTTGGAAAATAGCCCTGTCATATTGGGTGAATAAAATGTGATACATGTGAATTTCCTGGAATGCTGCTTTCCCTTCTTTGGATTGTGCAAGATAAAGTGTAAATTATAGTGGTTGAATCAGTACGAGGTTTATCCGCAATCTATAAACATTCATGTCATGTCACAACCTAGCTCGAAATATGAACTCCCATAGTACTGCAGCCCCCTGATAACTGGCAACTAGCAGAATTACAAATAAGGGTTTCTGAATGAATATAATAAATAAGATATATATAAGAAGCAGTGATGATAAATATTTACAGATGAATGAATCTTAATAAGTTTATATTTGAATTGCTAAATACATTAAAAATGTTATACAAAACAGAGCTTTTATACAGCTCTCTTCAATGTGAATTATAATTCTTTATTTGACAAGACTGGATTTGACTCACTTAAAAGGAAGCAAACAGCAAATTTTTCACACATAAAGTACAGGTAGTGCCATACTGGCACTGAAATTCTGATTCATATCATACCTTTATTTAGAGATTTGATGCTTGATTGCTGAAAAATCCTTAATCAAACCTTCAGAACTTATGTCATTGGTGCAGTGGCTTGAGCATCGGAGCAGGACTCTGTGGGCTGGTCCTCGGGAATGCTTCCACCTCTGCCTTGCCTCCTCTTTTTTATTTAAATTTCGTGCCGCCACCACCATTGCTGCTGTTGGTGGCACATGGACATTGCTAGTGTGACGGTGTGTTCAGTAATATGGCACTAGGAAACCAACTGTGCAACCCCCTGGTAGACCTCTAATGTGAGGGGGTGTTACGGTTGCTGTGGCACTGGAGACTATGTTCGGATTTCTTGCTACTGCACATGTGCGAGCACTGGAGACTATGTTTGGATTTCTTGCTACTGCACATGTGCAAGCGCTGGAGACTAAGTCCTATCTTGGAGCCATTGCACATGTGCGGGTGACATCATCGCTGACACAAGGTCACATGTCTCTGACACCTTCTAAGCTGATTGGCCGCTGGTCATGTGCTTGTGACACGTGGTCACATGTCTCTGACACCTTCTATGCCGATTGGTCGCTGGTCATGTGCTTGTGACGCTTTGCTCGGTGATAGGCCAGCGTGACGTCATTGCTGTCATTCTGGCAGCGGATTGGCTCTGGTGTCCTCCATCTTGGATGAGGCACAGAGTCTATATAAGACCCTGACGCACGCCGCCCGGCGCTCAGTCCTCTTGGTTCATACATGAGAGTAGACGCTCTGTGCACGTCCCTCTAGGCATCTCTCTGTCTATGCTAGGTGAGCGCTACCGGCAGGGTAGCGTTCTTATACCTTACAGCTTCGGCTGTGGTCCGTATGCTTACATCTTAGTGGAGTGGACATAGGCAGGTGCCTGAGGCACATGGTCCGGCTGGGCCTTGTGATTCTACTCGTAGGTGGACGTTGCCACTAGGGTAACGTTCCTTATACTGCGTCTGGCAGTTGTTCGTATCCTCACACACTAGGGGAGCGAACATAGGTAGGAGCTTTGTGCGCCTTATGCTGCTGTCCGTCTCTTTTGCACCACTAGTGGAGCGGACCTAGGCAGGTGCCATATCTAGTGGTTCGTGTCCTCGCACACTAGTGGAGCGAACGCAGGTAGGAGCTTTGTGCGGCTTACACTGCTGTCCGTCTCCTGGCACCACTAGAGGAATGGACCTAGGTAGGTGCCATTTCACACTCACTGCTTTTGTCTCTGTGACCATTAACAGAGACCATACCACACACCCTCCAAGTAAGGGAGGAATTGCTTTATTTTCTAATTATATTCCTCTGTGAGTTTAACAGAGGTATTGCACTCTGCACTTGTGCTATTACTATTTACAGTGGCACACTTATATACCCCTTATCCTCTGCCATAGTCTGCAGCAGAGTCTTTGCATGGTGGACCCTGACTGTCTGATATTCCTTTGGGTTTTATTATCAGACAGCCCCCCGTAACAGGGGGCTTGGGCATGGCGATCCAAGTGATAATCTGGCCCGACCGGGTGCATGCCCCAGGCTTTGTGATGAAGTTAAACATAATATAAAAAGGCAGAAAATAATAAATAAACAGTTCATGACACCAGTTGGGTTATTCTGCCTAGGTATGGCCGGGTACTGCAGAAGATCCCCAGGAGTTAGGTGGTGATGAACAGTGCCAGAGAGTTATCCCCTCACTCCCCCCAACAAGGACTGATTTAAGTTGGAGCAAGTATAGTGAGTGCACCAGGGAATAATCAGCCAGAGACAGGGCAGTGACCTTTTACTGAAGCTCTGTGAACAGTTCCAGAACATTCCATACAGCTTACACTAGGAAGTCAGTCTGACCTGCCCGAGGACAGTTCATTTTTTCTACTGTAGTATAGTATAGGCTTCCTGCTGCTATATACCTTCCTGGGAAAAGCTTGAAATCCTGGGATTCCAAGACAGACAAGTACTGGATCTATTATCCCTTCCATCGAGCAGGCAACTTGAATCCTATTGCAACACTTACTATTGCTTGCAGCAGTTTCTAGATTCTATGCAGGTGCTGAGCTCCTGGGCAACTCACTTTACTGCTCCTTATTAAAAGGATTCAAGCAGTCTCTCAGTTTACCACTGACCCTGAAAGTATGTGTGGTCTAGGGACTGATACCCTGCCTCATCTCAGCTTATTCCTGCAGAGTGCACACAGTACCTCTTTCATGGATGCCTCCATTTCACACTCCCGCACTCTCATTTCCAAGCACCTCCCCTCTCCTACTAGGGATCGCACACAAGCCCTGTCTTCAGATGAGGTGTACAAACCCCAGTAAGTTGGAGGCAGTTAACCCCAGTAATGTGTGTATGCAGTTAACAGCAGATAAATCAAATCTCACTAAAGCTGGCAATACATATTCTACACATTAAAATATACATACAGCCATTCTTGTGGCGACTCAGACACAAGGCACGAAATGAGTACCACAATTTCCGGTGACATTTTATTTTGAGACACAGTGGAGACAAATATGAATGGCGGCGGCGTATGCGCAGATTGAATTTTTTTCAGAAGTGCATGCGCCGCCACTCATAGTTATCGCCACAGTGTGTCTGCAGTAAAATGTCAGCAAAGATTGGGGTATACATGCGCTGAGCCACGCACCATATTATTGAAGAAAACGTCACACTAGCAATGTGCACACGCCACAAATAGTGGTAATGGTGGTGGCTGCATGAAATTTAAATAAAGAAGAGTAGACAAGGTAGGAGGAGAAAGCATTCCTGAAGATCGGGCCTACATAGTCCCTCCTCGATGCTTAAGCCACTGCACTTATGACATAATTTCTGAAGGTTTGATAAAGGATTTTTCAGCAATCAAGCATCAAATCTCTAAACTGAAGGTATCATTTGAATAAGCATCGTAGCGCCAGTATGACAATGCCTATACTTTATATATGAAAAACCTGCAGGTCGGTTCCCTTTAAAAGGGTTGTTTAAAACAATAACCCATATTCTTATTCTTTATTGGGTTACATGGATGTTGTAGAGGATGTCTTTGTCCATAGGTCCATATTTATGTGCCTGAACTGTGAGGCACTCTGTAAAAGAAGTTCTAACTCCAGCAGACCCAGCCAGAGATAAGCAGATCGATCCGCAGAGGATTGACTTCAACTTCAAGTCAAATTTCCTGAAGTGTACAGGACCCCATGAAGATTTGTAATTCGATTCATAAGAATCACTCAAAAAAATAAAAACATACCCAGCCCCATTTCACACAGTGATAAGGACTAAAATAATGGTTTAAATAAGTGCTCCCAAGAATATCTTTTTACATTAAAGATGTGTATATGTATATGGAATGTACTGTGATTACAGTGTATTAACCCTACAATGCATATTGGGGGCCTTTTAGGCCCCGTTGCTTACTTTTTTGCTATTATCTGAAAATTACTTTAGTTAGAATGTTGGAACTCTAGGTATTCCTCAAGTATGTCGTTGTTGGTAATATCCAGCTGTTCATATAATTTTTTTGATAGGCATTTTGGTGTAACAATGCTTTTTTGGGGAAAAACACATCTGTACGGAACGGCCCTGCTATTTTTATCATGTACTCCGCAGTGTTTGTGTCTCAAGTTACTTTATTTGTAGTTAGGGTTGCTGGTGGAGGAGCCGGGGGGGGTGGATCATGCCATTTAAGGATGTTATATGACAGGGGCGTATCCAGGGGGGGGCTGGCGGGGCATCTGCCCGGGGCGCAACTGTGAGGGGGGCGCTGTCGGGATGCTAGATGCTGCGCTGTGAAAGTCTCCACGTGGTCTGCGGTTGCCGCTCTGCAGTGGGAGCCGCTATTCTCTGAGCGCAGCGGTCACGCTGACAGCCGCACTCATAGAATCTGCAGCGCGCGGCTCCAACTGCTCAATTGTCCTCGTATCTGTCAGACGTGAGGGCAATTGGAGTCGTGATGCCGGCGCTGACTTCCGGGTCAGAGCGACGGCTGTCATGTGATTGGTCAGCTGATCACACTGCTGACCCGGAAGTCAGGCCCGCAACGCAGAGGTGGCAGAGATCGCTGCTAAGTGCTCCAGTGTGGAGCTGAAGACACGGACGGAGGAACATTATGGGGTGAGGGGGGAGGTATTTATGCACACGGAATGGGGGACAGAGGGTGGGGAGAGGGAACTATCAGTGGAGACATTATGAGGGTATAGAGGTTGGGGAGGAGCAGTATCTAAAGACAGTATGGAGGAGAGAGGATTGGAAGGGAGTAGTATCTGTAGACACAGTAGGAGTGACGGGGAACAATCTTTTGACAGTATGGTGGGAAGACAGGTTGGGGAGGGGGAAGCATCTTTGGGCACAGAATGGGGAGAGAAATGATGAGGGGTGATATATGGGGAGAGAGATGATGAGGGGTGATGTATGGGGAGAGGGAGAATGAGGAGGGGGTGATGTATGGGGAGAGGGAGAATGAGGAGGGAGTGATGTATGGGGAGAGGGAGAATGAGGAGGGGGGTGATGTATGGGGAGAGGGAGAATGAGGAGGGGGGTGATGTATGGGGAGAGGGAGAATGAGCAGGGGGGTGATGTATGAAGAGGGGGAAAATGAGGAGGGGGTGATGTATGGGGAGAGGGAGAATGAGGAGGGGGGTGATGTATGGGGAGAGGGAGAATGAGGAGGGGGTGATGTATGGGGAGAGGAAGGATGAGGAGGGGGGTGAAGTATGGGGAGAGGGAGAATGAGGAGGGGGTGATGTATGGGGAGAGGGAGAATGAGGAAGGGGGTGATGTATGGGGAGAGGGAGAATGAGGAGGGGGGTTATGTATTGGGAGAGGGAGAATGAGGAGGGGGGTGATGTATCGGCATGTCGATACATCGCATTTCAGGCGATGAACCGGCAGGCCGAAAGACTTCTGGAGCAATGCAAGTCGCTCAGCTACGGCGTTGAACGGCGGAAGTGAGCAGAGAGTGACCGTGACCTGTGCAGAAGCCCATCTAGTGGGTTAAAAATTGCTGGACAACAAGGTTCAACACGTGAGCCATACAAGGCACGTGTGTCACCTTGCCCCGGCAAAGGGCCGCAACCAGGTTTGCAGCATTGTCACACACGGCCTTACCTGGCTGCAGCTTGAGTGGAGACAACCATTTACGAAACTCGGATCGCAGAGCTGACCACAACTCATCCGCTGTGTGACTCTTATTTCCAAGACATTTCAAGGTAAAGACCGCCTGATGCCATTGAGCTCTGCTGTCAGCATAGTATGGTGTGTGGGATTCCTTGTGCGCAGTTACAACGTGGGTGGCCTGACCAGGCAGGCTTGGGGCGGAGGTGCAGGACCCAGATGAGGTTGAGGAGACAGAAGCAGTGGAGGAACTTTGACATAGAGAGGATTGACGCACAAGTCTTGGGGACGGCAAGACTTGTTCAGCAGACCCTTCTCCATCTATCACCATAGTTACCCAGTGGCCAGTCAGCGACATGTAACACCCCTGTCCATGCTTACTGGTCCAAGTATCGGTGGGGAAATGCACCCGGTCACACACAGAGTTTTTCAAGGAAGCGGTGATGTTGTGTGTGACATGCTGGTGTAGCGCAGGCACACCTTTCTTGGAGAAGTAGTGGCGAGTGGACATCTGGTACTGGGTCACTGCGACGGACATAAGGTCTCGAAAATCCTTTGTGTCCACCAGGCGGAAAGGCAGCATTTCGGTAGCCAAGAGCTTACAGAGGGATAAAGTCAACCTCTTAGCTTTGTCATTGCTCGGAGGAAATGGCCTTTTATTTGTCCACATCTGAGGGACAGAGATTTGGCTGCTGTGTGGAGACGGTGGTGAGTAGGGTGTCCCTGGAGAAATGCAGGTCTGTGAGGAAAGTGCCGACGGAGACATAATGTTGCCTTCATCCAAAGTTGGTGCTCTCGATGTCTGAGACAGCTGTACACCAGCACTTGTTTCCCCTTCCAAACCAACTGACGACCTTCCAAGCAAACTGCCTGTTGCGGTTAAAGTGGTGGAAGGTCTGCATGTAAAACCAGTTGTGACAGCTGTCCCCACAGTCATAGAAGATGAATAACGCGCGGAGGAACTTGAAGGGGCAGACGGTGTTTGGCCCGCTCCGCTAGGCTGCATTGCAGCACGGTGAGCTTCCCACTGGGACTTATGCTTGTTATTCATGTGACGATTCATGGAAGAAGTTGGAAAACTGGTGAGTTTTTGGCCTCCCCATATAGATTGCCGACAAATTTTACAGATCACATGATTTGGGAGATCCTTTGCAAGGTCAAAAAAGGACCAGGCTAGGCAAGGCTTAAGGCCGCTATACACGCTATGACATCGCTAAAGCAATCTCGTTTGGGTCACGGAATTTGTGACGCACATCCGTCCGCTTTAGCGATGTTGTTGCGTATGACACCTATGAGTGATTTTGCATTGTCGCAAAAACGTGAAAAATCGCTCATTGGTGACACGGGGGTCCATTCTCGATTATCCTTGCTGCTGCAGTAACGATGTAGTTCGTTGTTCCTGCGGCAGCACACCTCGCTCTGTGTGACACTGAAGGAACGAGGAACCTCTCCTTACCTGCATCCCGCCCGCAATGTGGAAGGAAGAAGGTGGGCGAGATGTTCGTCCCACTCATCTCTGCCCTTCTGCTTCTATTGGGCGACCGCTTAGTGATGTCACTGTGATGCCGCACGGACGGCCCCCTTAGAAAGTAGGCAGTTCACCGGTCACAGCGATGTCTCTAGGCAGGAAAGTAGTGTGACGGGTCTGGGCGATGTTGTGCGCCACGGGCAGAGATTTGCCCGTGTCGCACAACCGATGGGGGTGGGTACCCACGCTAGCGATATCGGTACCGATAAAGAAAAGTGGCCTTTAGAGGCCATGCGACATGCAGAGCCACCCAGACTTGTGCTCAGAGGCAGAGTTGTGGCTGAGGATTCAGTTGTAGACGTGCTTCCAGTACTCCGACTCTGTCCAGGAAGGCGCAAGGTAACTTTGTCGTCAGTTGCATCCTCCTCCACCGCCTCTGGTGACATCCTTGAGTGCCTGACTGTGGGTTGACAGTAAGTGAGATCTAGAACTTCATCATTAAGCGTTGTGTTTGCACTCCCCTCGCCCTCAGACCTAACCTCTTCCTGCCCTGACTGAATAGTTAAGTTGTCATCCCAATCAGGTATCTGCATCTCATCGTCATCAGTATGTTCCTCATTGTCTCCACCAACAGGTGTTACAGTTTGGGAATGAGGGTGTACATTAAGCTCAGAAACTTGGTCATCAGGGCCAGAATCTGAATTCACAAAGCTTCTGGGCATCACTGCAGACCATTTCCTGGTCTGTACTCACTGTAGCTTGGGAGCAGATCTCTAATTCACAGGCTATAGTGTGACTGAACAGCTCTGAAGACTCAGCCATCTCTGTTGCACCATACTATACAGGGCGGGTGGAGACTTGAGAGCTGGGAGAAAGCAAGTGTGATTGGGATGACAACTCAGAGGACTGTTGTTTTTTGGATGTTGAAGTTGAGGTGGAGGAGAGGGCACTTGTTGGAGCACTTGAGATCCATTCAAGCATGTTCTTGTTTTTGTGCATCATCTACCTTTGTTACAGTTGTTCGGGTCCGTAAAAAAGGGAGCACATCGGATTGTCCACGGAAAGTAGTAGACAACTTACTTTTGCTGAAAGATGGCCTATCTTCAGCAAATGTTAATGTAGCTTTCCCACCTTCCCCACGGACACAAACGTTTTTTTCCTTTTCCAACTCGCCTGTTCCCCTTTCCACCAGCATCTGTCCTTTTGCCACTCATTTTGTTAGCGACAAGATTGGCCACTTAAAATGTGGATGCAAAAATTGACAGGTGGTGTAGATTGCAAAGGTGGTCTAGCTTTATTGACAGCTGAAGAACCAACACTGACTATCCCAGACAATTTTAGTATACCCCTAACAGTGGCAGCACAGTTTGCAATTAGAATTGCGTATCAAAAATGGACAGGTGTGTACAATGCAGAGGTGGTCTAGCTTTATAGACAGCTGAAGAATCAACACTGACTATCCCAGACAATTTTAGTATGCCCCTAACAGTGGCAGCACAGTTTGCAATTAGAATTGCGTATCAAAAATGGACAGGTGTGTACAATGCAGAGGTGGTCTAGCTTTATAGACAGCTGAAGAACAAACACTGACTATCACAGACAATTTTTGTATGCCCCCAACAGTGGCAGCACAGTTTGCAAATAAAATAGCGTGGCAAAAGTGTGCAGGTGGGTACAGTGCCCAGGTTCTGTGGGTCAGTGGACAGGAAAGGAACACTAACTTAGTATTCCAGACACTTTTAGGATGGCAGAAAAAGTGTCAGCTCTTTGGGCAAATAAAATAGCGTGGCAAAACTGGGCAGGTGGGTACAGTGCCTGGGTTCTGTGTGTACCAGGACAAGAAAGGAAAACTAAGTTAGTATTCCAGACACTTTTAGGATGGCAGAAAAAGTGTCAGCTCTTTGGGCAAATAAAATAGCTTGGCAAAAGTGTGCAGGTGGGTACAGTGCCCCGGTTCTGTGGGTCAGTGGACAGGAAAGGAACACTAACAGTATTCCAGACACTTTTAGGATGGCAGAAAAAGTGTCAGCTTCTTGGGCAAATAAAATAGCATGGCAAAACTGGGCAGGTGGGTACAGTGCCTGGGTTCTGTGGGTACCAGGACAGGAAAGGAAGCCTCACTTTCTATCCCTCCTAATGATGAAATGCAGCAAGGAATTCCCTGAGCTGAGGTACACAGACGCTGTTATCTAAAGCTGTACACATCGTTTGCACGGACCTGCCTAGCAGCTATGGCTATGAACGCCTGGAAATTAGCCCTGAAAAGGGCTGAAATAACAAGCAGTCCCTAATCCCTACAGCGCAGTGTAGCTTGCACTATGTCTATAGCGCACACAGCAGGATCGGCGGCAGCAGCATGAGCGGTGACTGTCACCCACACGCAGAAGGCAGAAAATGGCGGTGACAGGGAAAATGGCCGTATTTTATAAGGCAAGGACATGTGACATTCACAGCCTATGACAAATGTCCTTGCTTGTCTGGCAATAATTCTCTTAGCTGTGTGTGAGTCTGTGATTGGCTGACATCCTGGCCCGCCCCACTGCACGCGCGCTTAGGAAAATAAAAAAAAATGGCAATCAGCATTCTCTCAGCACCACAGATCTAAACCGCGTCCCCCCCGCACACTATACGCTGAAATTTGATAATAGCGTGCATCACAGTGACTCAAACTATTACAGTGAAAAACCATCTAGTAACTAGCTAGGCTTTTTGCTAATCGAACCGTTATCGAACGTAACTCGAACTATCAAGCTTTTAGCAAAAAGCTCGCATTCGAGTTCGATCTCGAGCACCCCCAAAAATCACTCGAACATGAAATTGGCGAACCTCGAACATCGAACATTGCTAAACTCTAGTAGAGACCTCAGAATGTTATTTTTGTATTTTCTGGGGGGGTTTAGAGGTTTTTCAGTAATGTGTGAATACATTGCACAAATCAAATTTTTTGAGAAAATTTAGTAAAGTTTATGCTAATTTCAAATAATCTGCCCGATTCTAGACCCAGTGTGTCACCCAGGAATAGGGGGTACTCAGAGCCGGGCCAATGTGGTCGCTTCTAGAGGTATCACGATGGCGTGACCCGGTCTGTGATCCCAGGCTCCACAACAAAAGGGGAATATGTAAAGGGGGATTGTCTGTGATGCCACCCGTGGGTTGCGGTGATGAGATGGTGGCACCGCCGCTGCCTCTGGGGACCGTGCCCGGGACTGATGGTGTGGGGCAGCAAGGTGGGATCCCCTCCACGGGTAGGGGAGTTGTAGTCCCGGGGCCCAATTGGGAGTTGTGGTGGTGGCAGGGATTGCAGGGAGCAGGAAACTCACAGTTCAGTTGTCTTGGTGTTGGATGAAGCTAGGCTGATGTGTGTGGTCAGAAAACACAGAGTCCTTTGTAAACCAACTTGCCAAATGGCCGGTCACTGTTGGTGGGTGTCTTCGGGTCCCACACCCAGATGTACAGCCAGGGGCCTTTCTTTCCACACTCTCTGTCTGTCTCTTTCCTGTCTGGACTAGTCCATTTGAACGGCCTCCAGCTCGTGTCCCTCTTCCAGCAGCGGCAGGCTACAACCCTGTCCCCGTCGCCTCAGGTTCCCCGCTGCCGGATCTCCGTCGCTTGCACAGCCACCTAGTCTGGTAGTCTAGGGCTCCAACCCCGGCTACCACTTTCTCCGGGGAGCTGCAAGCCTCCCCTGTCAGCTTTCCACTAACTACAGCACAACTGAACTAAATTGAGTAGGGCCTGATTGGCTGCTGGACATCTGTGTGGGGATTGTGTAGCTGCCAAGGAGGATTAACTCCTTCTGTGACTACCTGGTTTTACCAGGGCGTCACACCAGCATATCCTTGCATTTTAATGGCCACTTTGTAAAGCTACAGTTTATCTGTACTACCAGCTAAACAACAAGGATCAGGGGATCTAGCTTCAAATTTAAAACAAACATTTTTTTGTGGGATGATCTCTATTCTCTCCTTTGTGATGTTTGATAGGAACTTCGAAAGTGCAACTGCCAGACCAAAATTTGTTAAGGCTGCAAACTCTATACAGTTTTTTTTTGTTTGCATTATTTCAATAGCTAAGTCAATGGGGTCTGACAGAGTGACAGTTGCATCAGTTTAATGATGGTGATATCACACTTAATGCAGATTCATGTTAAAAAAAACAAATGTGACATGTTTTTTGGACTTGAGAAAGATCCTTTGGATCCTATATCTCCTGGAGGAATTCTTTCATCAGTCATGGGGCATCAGCAGCTGTTTTTTCAATGTCTGCACCACCAAACACTTCTCTCCTTCCACTTATCGGTTTCTTCATGATACTAATGTGAGAATAATCTAAGAGGTGTTGAAACTGAAGAGCCATGTTATTTTGCATATGCAGTAACTTACACTTAAAAATCTAATAATAGTAAATCTGAGAAACTATTCTTCTTTTAAGGTCTTTATCTTCTTGCTCGCTTCCCGCATGATCACCACCGGGAGCTTGGCGGAAGTGATAGGCAAGCTCCAGCTGTCACAGCCGGTGCAGTGCTTTCACTGTCCCTGGCTGTTTAGCCCTCAAATGCCACGATCAATATCACGATGGATTTTGGCGGTTGGTGACTGTTCACATTAAGTCATCAGGCTTTGTCCACAGGCTATTTACTTCATGCAGCATTTGCTTGGACCTGTCCCGCCCACAGCCATGACTCAGTCATGGGTACGGGATTGAAATAGACCAGGTGAGTGCTGCTAAGAGCAGTTCTACTATTCATATGTGAGGCCGTATGGCACATTTTATAAAAATATTTTAGTGTAGGACTGCTTCAAATGAGATTTGCCGTGACGTGGCGAAGCAGCTCAAGAAATTGCAATTTTTTGCCAAAAATCTCAAAAATTTTTTTTTTATAATAAGTACAGTTTGGAATGTTTAGTGCTGTAGTGCACATTTGGTGCTGGCTTTTTGTTTTTTCTTCATTGAATTGGTCGGTGGTTGACCTCCACCTTGCTATGCACCCCAATTTGGGATGTATTCCATCTGTCTGGATTTTGGCGGTTGGTGACTGTTCACATTAAGTCATCAGGCTTTGTCCACAGGCTATTTACTTCATGCAGCATTTGCTTGGACCTGTCCCGCCCACAGCCATGACTCAGTCATGGGTACGGGATTGAAATAGACCAGGTGAGTGCTGCTAAGAGCAGTTCTACTATTCATATGTGAGGCCGTATGGCACATTTTATAAAAATATTTTAGTGTAGGACTGCTTCAAATGAGATTTGCCGTGACGTGGCGAAGCAGCTCAAGAAATTGCAATTTTTTGCCAAAAATCTCAAAAAATTTTTTTTTATAATAAGTACAGTTTGGAATGTTTAGTGCTGTAGTGCACATTTGGTGCTGGCTTTTTGTTTTTTCTTCATTGAATTGGTCGGTGGTTGACCTCCACCTTGCTATGCACCCCAATTTGGGATGTATTCCATCTGTCTGGATTTTGGCGGTTGGTGACTGTTCACATTAAGTCATCAGGCTTTGTCCACAGGCTATTTACTTCATGCAGCATTTGCTTGGACCTGTCCCGCCCACAGCCATGACTCAGTCATGGGTACGGGATTGAAATAGACCAGGTGAGTGCTGCTAAGAGCAGTTCTACTATTCATATGTGAGGCCGTATGGCACATTTTATAAAAATATTTTAGTGTAGGACTGCTTCAAATGAGATTTGCCGTGACGTGGCGAAGCAGCTCAAGAAATTGCAATTTTTTGCCAAAAATCTCAAAAATTTTTTTTTTATAATAAGTACAGTTTGGAATGTTTAGTGCTGTAGTGCACATTTGGTGCTGGCTTTTTGTTTTTTCTTCATTGAATTGGTCGGTGGTTGACCTCCACCTTGCTATGCACCCCAATTTGGGATGTATTCCATCTGTCTGGATTTTGGCGGTTGGTGACTGTTCACATTAAGTCATCAGGCTTTGTCCACAGGCTATTTACTTCATGCAGCATTTGCTTGGACCTGTCCCGCCCACAGCCATGACTCAGTCATGGGTACGGGATTGAAATAGACCAGGTGAGTGCTGCTAAGAGCAGTTCTACTATTCATATGTGAGGCCGTATGGCACATTTTATAAAAATATTTTAGTGTAGGACTGCTTCAAATGAGATTTGCCGTGACGTGGCGAAGCAGCTCAAGAAATTGCAATTTTTTGCCAAAAATCTCAAAAAAATTTTTTTTATAATAAGTACAGTTTGGAATGTTTAGTGCTGTAGTGCACATTTGGTGCTGGCTTTTTGTTTTTTCTTCATTGAATTGGTCGGTGGTTGACCTCCACCTTGCTATGCACCCCAATTTGGGATGTATTCCATCTGTCTGGATTTTGGCGGTTGGTGACTGTTCACATTAAGTCATCAGGCTTTGTCCACAGGCTATTTACTTCATGCAGCATTTGCTTGGACCTGTCCCGCCCACAGCCATGACTCAGTCATGGGTACGGGATTGAAATAGACCAGGTGAGTGCTGCTAAGAGCAGTTCTACTATTCATATGTGAGGCCGTATGGCACATTTTATAAAAATATTTTAGTGTAGGACTGCTTCAAATGAGATTTGCCGTGACGTGGCGAAGCAGCTCAAGAAATTGCAATTTTTTGCCAAAAATCTCAAAAAAATTTTTTTATAATAAGTACAGTTTGGAATGTTTAGTGCTGTAGTGCACATTTGGTGCTGGCTTTTTGTTTTTTCTTTTTTGATCAATATTAATTGCAGCATTTATCAGGCTGGGAGAGAGAGTGCGCTCCCTCTCCAACATGATCTGCACCCATGCGATGTATTTGCCGTCTACCTGTGCCCAAACATTTTTGTAACCCAGACCACAGCATCATGGACATGAAATTGCTGGTATTGAAAGGAAATTTCAAGTCCCAGAGAGACAGAAGGGTTTGGGAATACAAACTTATGATGACCTTTGACACATTGAGAGCAGTAATTAATGTGTCACATGGATTTATGTCTTTTTACATCAATTAAGAAAGGTGCTCCTCAGACCATCTGGGGGCATCACAGCTCTGGACCAGACCCCAATCAGAGGACAATAAAACTTTCACACTGCTTATCTATGAACTGCTGCAATATTTATGGCCACAACAGTTTGTCCTCTTGCTATAGTGATAGTTCTACTTCACATAACTTGTCCTATTTCCTGCTCCATTCTATGTTCTGTTGTGTATAAATATGTGACTCTTCAGATTTTGTATTATACTGAGCCTGAGGAAGAGACCTGCATAGTTTCGAAAGCTTGCTATTATTACCATCTTTTCAGTTAGCCATTAAAAGGTATCAACCACTGAGGACTCTGTTCTTTTAAACAATTTTTTTTTATCTCTACTGGCTAACACGGTACAAAGACATATTTTGCCGTCATAGCAACCTAAGGTCAAATAATAAGCTCTGGATTTGGTGGCTGTGGTGGCTTGTTAGACCATGCCAAGACCATGGTCTAACAGGTTTTCTGTCAGTTTCACAATGAAAGGAATGTTGTACAGCAATGCTTGTGCATTCTAAGGGGTATTTTGCACACTACGATATTGCAGGTGCGATGTCGGTGGGGTCAAATCGAAAGTGACGCACATCCAACGTCGCTGTCGATATCGTAGTGTGTAAATCCTTTATGATACAATTAATGAGCGCAAAAGCATCGTAATCATATCATCGGTGTAGTGTCCGACATTTCTATAATGTAGCTGCAGCGACGGTACGATGTTGTTCCTTGTTCCTGCGGCAGCACACATCGCTGTGTGAGAAGCCGCAGGATTGAGGAACATCTCCTACCTGCGTCACCGCGGCTCACGCCGGCTATGTGGAAGGACGGAGGTGGGTGGGATGTTTACGTCCCGCTCATCTCCACCCCTCCGCTTCCATTGGCCGCCTGCCGTGTGACGTCGCTGTGACGCTGCACGACCCGCCCCCTTAGGAAGGAGGCAGGTTGCCGGCCAGAGTGACGTCGCAGGGCAGGTAAGTGTATGTGAGATAATGTTCGCTACGGCAGGGATCACAAGATATCACTGCTGCGATGGGGGCGGGGACTATCACGCTCGGCATCGCAAGCATCGGCTTGCAATGTCGTAGTGTGCGAAGTACCCTTAAGGATAAGCTGGTCAAACCGTGCGATCCGCTCAACACTACCCACAGACGCTGGCCCGTTGGATCTCTCTGCCTGTGCGGTGGCTTTCTATCCTCCTCGTTGGGCTGTTGTCTTCAGTCGGGACTTCGGGTGGAAAAGGACCTTTAGTCCAGACCGAAATCAGTTAATTAACTCAGTCCAGTGGCTTCTGGACCTCGTTTCAGGATCTGAGTACCCCCCTTTGTGCTCCGGTTTCCGAGTCGGTTCCCCGGGTCGGTACCAGCGGGCCACTACCCTGTCCCGGTCCCCCACAGTTCCACCGAGCCATCTTCCCGGCTCCTGCAGGTTGAAGCCACCGTATGCCTCCTAGCCAAAGGTGCCCGGGCTCTAACTCTGGCACCTGTCAGACTGCTGCAGACCTGGGCATAGGCCTGCTTCCACTTTCTTCCACCTCCTGACAACTAATCCACTCTGAACTCCTCAGTGGGCATGGCCAACTGCCTGGCTCCACCCCCTGGTGTGTCCATCAAGCTCTGAGAGGGGTGACTAGGTTTTAATGGTTGGCTGATGACACCTTTTTAGGGGACAGGTGTTGTGCGGGGATCTAATTGTGACTACCTGGCTAGTCCAGGGCGTCACACTTACATGCAATGTTGTGCGCCACGGGCAGCGATTTGCCCGTGATGCACAAACGACGGGGGCGGGTGCGATCACTAGCAACATCACTAGCGATGTCGCAGCGTGTAAAGTGGCCTTAAGAATAAGGAGATACAAAAGCATTTTTTTTCTACAAAATTGGTTTTATTGTGTAGATGCACCAAACATTACAAAAAATAAAATAAACTTTTAACAGGCCAGACAGAGTCCAGAGTAACTCTGCTGCCTTATTATAGAGAAGGGATCCCTCAGATGTGTCATCTGAATCACATCATTCGGTGACTTAGATGGAAAGCCTGATGTAAGTGTTCAGCGTAGGACATGGCATAAATGTGATGCAAAATTGTATGCAAAATCTTCCCAATTAAAATGGCAACTCAATCCACAAAAAGAACACATCCCCGTTCAGGTCTGTCATCTCTGAAATCTAATGGTGTAATGACCCGTCCCATGATGTCCATTGATTCCTATGAAGCTTCATTCTGAGAACTCAGAATGAGGCTCCATAGGTCTCACGCATTCAGCAACAGATACAGAATTTCTCATGAGTTGGAGAAATTCTAAAGCGGGCTTTACACGCTACGATATTTCTAGCAATTGCTAGCGATATCATACGCAAAAGCACCCGCCCCCATCGTGCATGCGATATCGTGTGATCGCTGCCGCTGCGAACATTATTGCTACGGCAGCATCACACGCATTTACCTGGTCGGCGGCATTGCTGTGACTGACGAACAATCCCTCCCTCAAGGGGGAGGTGCGTTTGGCGTCACGGTGATGTCACCGCGACGTCACTAAGCGGCCGGCCAATCAAAGCAGCGGGGCGGAGATGAGTGGGACGAACATCCCGCCCACCTCCTTCCTTCCTCATTGCGGGTGGGACGCAGGTAAGGTGAGGTTCCTCGCTCCTGAGGTATCACACACAGCGATGTGTGCTGCTGCAGGAACGAGGAACAACATCTATAAACAACCATTAACAATTTTTGGTTTTAGGACAACCTCTCCATTATGAACAATTTTCACCACTTTGGAGGACATTTAAGGTTGCTGGTAAGTGTTACCCACTGCAATACCGTTAATGACGCCGGATGTGCGTCACTAACGACGTGACCCCGACGATAAAACATTAACGATATCGTAACGTGTAAAGCCCCCTTTAGTCTGCCTCTGACTGCAGTTAACCTCATAGAGCTTTATCCACCATTGGATTACATCAGAACATTAAGGATATTTTTTAATTAATAAATTTGTGAACGAGGGACTGTGGATGAGTCTTTATTCACCCCTGTATTACATCAGAACTTTGAGGATTTCTTTATAATTAATAAATTGGTGAATGAGAAGTGTGAGAGAGTCCTTATTTAGATAAACTATTTTTTCATTGTTTGTGTGCTTTTAACCCCTTCACCCCCGGCCACTAAAACACCCTAATGACCGGGCCATTTTTTGCAATTCTGACCAGTGTCACTTTGACAGGTTATAACTCTGGAACGCTTCAACGGATCCTGGCGATTCTGAGATTGTTTTTTTGTGACATATTGTACTTCATGTCAGTGGTAAATTTAGGCCGATATTTTTTGTGTTTATTTGTGAAAATTTAGGAAATTTTGTGAAAATTTTGAAAATTTTGCAATTTTCAAACTTTGAAAATTTATGCCCATAAATCTGAGATATATGTCACACAAAATAGTTACTAAATAACATTTCCCACTTGTCTACTTTACATTTTTCAAAACAATTTTTTTTTTCGTTAGGAAGTTAGAACGGGTCAAAGGTCATCGGCAATTTCTCATTTTTCCAACAAAATTTACAAAATAATTTTTTTTAGGGACCACATCACATTTGAAGTGACTTTGAGAGACCTAGGTGACAGAAAATACCCAAAAGTGACCCCATTCTAAAAACTGCACCCCTCACACTGCTCAAAACCACATCCAATAAGTTTATTAACCCTTTAGGTGCTTCACAGGAACCAAACCAATGTGGAAGGAAAAAATGAAAATTTTACTTTTTAACACAAAAATGTTACTTTAGCCATAAAATTTTCATTTTTATAAGGGAGAAAAGAGAAAGTGCACAATACAATTTATTGTGCATGTTCTCCTAAGTACGCTGATACCCCATATGTGGTAAAAATCAATTGTTTGGGCGCACGGCAGAGCTCGGAAGGGAAGGAGCGCCATTTGAATTTTTGAACGCAAAATTAGCTGCACTCATTAGCGGACGCCATGTCGGGTTTGAAGACCCCCTGAGGTGCCTAAACAATGGAGCTCCCCCACAAGTGACCCCATTTTGGAAACTAGAGCCCTCAAATAATTTTTCTAGATGTTTGGTGAGCACTTTGAACACCTGGGGGCTTCACAGAAGTTTATAGCGTTGAGCCGTGAAAAGAAAAAAATGTTTTTTTTACCACAAACTGGTTGATTCAACTAGGTAGCTTTTTTTTCACAAGGATAACAGGAAAAAATGCACCATAAAATGTATTGTGCATTTTCTCCTGAGTACGCAGATACCTCATATGTGGTGGAAATCAAATGTTTGGACATACGGCAGTGCTCGGAAGGCAAGGAGCGCCATTTGAATTTTTGAGTGCAAAATTAGCTGCACTCATTAGCGGACGCCATGTCGGGTTTGAAGACCCCCTGAGGTGCCTAAGCAATGGAGCTCCTCCACAAGTGACCCCATTTTGGAAACTAGAGCCCTCAAATAATTTTTCTAGATGTTTGGTGAGCACTTTGAACACCTGGGGGCTTCACAGAAGTTTATAGCGTTGAGCCGTGAAAAGAAAAAATTGTTTTTTTACCACAAACCGGTTGCTTCAACTAGGTAGCTTTTTTTTTCACAAGGGTAACAGGAAAAAATGCACCATAAAATGTATTGTGCATTTTCTCCTGAGTACGCAAATACCTCATATGTGGTGGAAATCAAATGTTTGGACACACGGCAGTGCTCGGAAGGCAAGGAGCGCCATTTGAATTTTTGAGTGCAAAATTAGCTGCACCTGTTAGCGGACGCCATGTCGGGTTTGAAGACCCCCTGAGGTGCCTAAACAATGGAGCTCCCCCACAAGTGACCCCATTTTGGAAACTAGAGCCCTCAAATAATTTTTCTAGATGTTTGGTGAGCACTTTGAACACCTGGGGGCTTCACAGAAGTTTATAGCGTTGAGCCGTGAAAAGAAAAAATTGTTTTTTTACCACAAAACGGTTGCTTCAACTAGGTAGCTTTTTTTTCACAAGGCTATCAGGAAAAAATGCACCATAAAATGTATTGTGCATTTTCTTCTGAGTACGCAGATACCTCATATGTGGTGGAAAGTAATTGTTTGGGTGCATGGCGGGGCTCAGAAGAGAAGGAGCGCCATTTGACAGCAAAATTGGTTGGAATCATTAGCGGACGCCATGTCACGTTTGGAGACCCCCTATGGTGCCTAAACAGTGGAGCTCCCCCACAAGTGACCCCATTTTGGAAACTAGAGCCCTCAAATAATTTTTCTAGATGTTTGGTGAGCACTTTGAACACCTGGGGGCTTCACAGAAGTTTATAACGTTGAGCTGTGAAAAGAAAAAATTTTTTTTTACCACAAAACGGTTGCTTCAACTAGGTAGCTTTTTTTTCACAAGGGTATCAGGAAAAAATGCACCATAAAACATATTGTGCAATTTTTCCTGAGTACGTAGATACCTCAGATGGGGTGGAAAGTAATTGTTTGGGCAAATGGCGGGGCTCAGAAGAGAAGGAGTGCCATTTGACTTTTCAAACGCACAGACGCAGTGCACTGATCGGCCGATACAAAAAGCGTCGCAGATACGGAAAAAAGTCACACCAAAAATTGAGCAGGGATGCCGATCCGTTATGTGCATCCCTGATTAGCGCTCGGCGGGACGCACGGACGGATGGGATACAAAAAGCGTTGCGGATACGGAAAAAAGTCACGCCAAAAATTGAGCAGGGATGCAGATACGTTATCTGCATCCCTGATCAGCGCTTGGCGGGACGCACGGACGGATGCGATACAAAAAGCGTCGGGGATACGGAAAAAAAAGTCCCGCCAAAAATTGAGCAGGGATGCAGATACGTTATCTGCATCCCTGATCAGCGCTTGGCGGGATGCACGGACGGATGCGATACAAAAAGCGTCGGGGATACGGAAAAAAAAGTCCCGCCAAAAATTGAGCAGGGATGCAGATACGTTATCTGCTTTCCTGATCAGCGCTCAGCGGGACGCACGGAAGGATGAGGTGTAAAAATGGACAGGGGATACAGAAAAAAAAAAAAGTTATACTCACAGTACCCAGAGGATCACTGACCAGAAGAGCTGCAGGAGGAACAGATGGCAGAGAGATGGACAGCTTTACAGGAGCAGCAGGCAGATCAGCAGAATGCCCAGAAAGGACCCAGCGATGGAGGCAGATGTGATCGGGCCGGTGAAGACAGGTAAGAGGACGTCGGGGGAGAGCAGAGGGGGAGAGGGGGTGAGAGCAGAGGGGGGGAGAGCAGAGGGGGAGGAAGGAGAGCAGAGGGAGAGGGGGGAGAGCAGAGGGGGAGGCGGAGAGGGAGCTGCAGAAGCAGAATAGAGAAAATGGGGGAGGCAGTCAGATCGCGGGGGGAGCAGATCGGGATGTCGGGGGGGAGCAGATCGGGTTGTCGGGGGGGCAGATCGCAGGGGGGCACGGGCAGGGGCTAACACGGGAGCGCGCAGGGGCACCACGGCAGCGCGCACGGGCTGCAAGGTGAGCACAGTACTCACGTGCAGCAGGAGCGTTGACCTCAACTACGGCGGCGGCAGCAGCAGCAGTGGCGTGGTACCACAAGTACCAGCCACTGCACACTGCAGACATATTGGGGGAGGGCTCGCAGGCCAGCACAGGCCTGGGGAGGGCGGCAGATCAGACCGCCCCACTGCACACTGATTGGAGCGATTGCGCGTCATAGCACGATCGCTCCAATCAGTGCTGCAGGGGCTGGGGGCGACATGTTTGAGGTCCACCTATGATATGCTGCAGCAGCTGCGGCATCTCATAGCTGGATCTCACAGTATCGCACTAATTCGGGCATTATTTTTGCCAAAATTAGTGTGAACGATGTGGTTGGCGGTTCAGATTTGAACAGCCAATCACATCGATCGTCGATAGGGGGTGGCGATGCCGCCCCCCCTGGGGTCAAGCAAAGGTCCCCTGCTGTAAGAAACAGCAGGGGACATCATTTGAAAGCCGTTGCTATGGCCACGGCAATCAAATGAAGTTTAGGCAGTAAAATTACGTCCCTGGTCGTTAAGTCACGTTAAAATAGGACATAATTTTACTGCCCGCGGTCGTGAAGGGGTTAACTGTATACTTACTGGGTTAGTGATATGCTGTCTGATAGTCTGTCTGCTGTCTCCAATAAAATATCCTCCATCTAAAACTGACTCTGTCAAAAACTGAACTTATCATGCTTGATCCCTCTACTAACCTTCTTAAAACCAATTTTACCATTTCTGTATGTGGTTTGACCATTACTCCCCAGCAGCACATCTACTTTCTTGGGTTTATATTTTACACAGATCTCTCCTTTACTCCCTACATCAGATCACTCACTCGCTCATGTCACTTACACCTCAAAAACATCTCTAGAATTCGACCTTTTCTTACTATTGACTCTGCAAAAACGTTTACTGTCTCTCTTATTCATTCTCATCTGGACTATTGTGAATCTCTACTAATTGGTCTAAGGGGTACTTTGCATGCTGCGACATCGCTAGCCGATTGTAGCAATGCCGAGCGCAATAGTCCCCGCCCCCGTCGCAGATGCGATCTCTTGTGATAGCGGCCGTAGCAAACATTATCGCTACGGCAGCTTCACACGCACTTACCGCCCACCTCCTTCCTTCCTCATTGCAGGCGGGACGCAGGTAAGGAGATGTTCTTCGCTCCTGCGGCTTCACACACAGCGATGTGTGCTGCCGCAGGAACGAGGAACAACATTGTATCTCCTATTGGTACGACATTATGGAAATGACAGACACTACACAGATCACTGATTTTCAATGCTTTTGCGATTGTTTATCGGTGCTTCTAGGCTTTACACATTGCGACGACGTTACCGGCGCCGGATGTGCGTCAATTTCGATTTGACCCCAACGATATCGCAGTAGCGATATCACAGCGTCCAAAGTACCCCTAACTCTTACTAACCTCTCCTCTCTCAAATCCATCCTGAATGCTGCAGTCAGGATCATTCCTCTCCAACTGCTACACGGATACCTCTACCCTGTGCCAGTCATTGCACTGGTTGCCCATCAGCTACAGAGTACAAACAAACTAATCACTTTCCCAGAAAGCCCTCCACAGTTCTGAAGTGACCTACATCTCTTCATTTCTGTCTATCACCATACTGTGCCCTCTATTGCGCTAATGACCTAAGACTGACATCTTTTAAATACAAACTCCCCACTAGTATCTTCAAGACTTCTCGCGAGTTGTGCCAATTCTCTGGAATACATTACCAAGAAACAATTCGCTTAATTCCCGATACCCACAATTTTAAGTGTGCCTTAACAAGGAATTTCCTTAGACTAGCCTATCACCTCATTAACTATTCCCATTTTGCCCTTAAAACATTTTCTTCAAAATCTGATCCTTTTTATCATCTGTTTATAGACCTGCTATGTATGTAACATGAATCTGATTGGTAAACAATACAATAATGAGAAAAAAAACCAAAACGGCATAATTACGTTTTTTAGTTGCCACTGTGACGCCCTGGCCTATCAGGTCGTCACAGGACATTGTGTAATCTGCCCTTATGCATGGTGTCCATCTCCTCCTTGGTTACAAGTCCCTGGCCTTTGGTGGTGTTGCTAAAAACAAGCCAATCAAAAACCCTAGAAACACTCTGCACCACACCCACCAGACACACCAATGGGTAGCCTGAAGGGAATAGGTCCGCCCACTTGGGGGGTTGGTTAGGGAGGGTTAGGAGTGTCAGGAGTAGTCAGTCAAGTGGTGACTCTCATGAGGAGAGGTCGCAAGTTGTTGGAGGAGGTTAGGAGCTGGGCTCCTCAGTTACTAGGTGGCAGACGTTGGTCTGGGCCTGGTAAGAGCTGGAACCCCGGTCGCAGGGGATCATGTCAAGGGGCACGGATCTGCTGAGAAGGGCAGCCGGTGGCCTTGAGCCATCTCCGGGCATGGGCCAGGGCACAGCGGGGTACGTGGACTCTAGGCCGGTAAGTAGTTTCAAGCGTCCTGGTAATTTACTTGACGAGGGCGAAGACTTCATGATTCGTCCTCCACCCGCTCCAAATTCGGGGTACTAGCGCAACGAGGGGGACAGGACTTTCCCAATACACAGTCCAGAAAATCCCAAGCGTGAACCCTGAGAGCAAGCTCACTCCGTTAGCCATACGGGTGAGCGGGACCTGACTAGTTTTACACTACAGGGGCCAACCAGTAAAGAAAGTGCCAAGGAAAAGGTCACAGGCTAACAAGCAACACCATCGGGCACGGGATCCCAGCGTACTCCCTCCCTGCAACAGCGGTGCTAAGAATTCCAATTCACAAGTTGTCGGTGTCAGCATTATTGGACTGAGTGAGTATGCAGTGACCCTTTCCTCCCAAATGGTGCTCCCCTCTCACCACCACCAAGCCCTGGGGAAATCTTCCCCTACCCACGGAGGGGTTAAACACCTAGCTGTCATACCATTGCCACCGGGCGCTCTCCACAGCAGCAGTGGTATTACCCCTTACCACAAACCGTGGGTGGCGTCACAAACTCTTACAACAAAATCCCTTGTAAATACCACCTTTTTTTTCGAGTGTTCGCGCAGCCCCTCTCGGGTCCGGAAATCCCTCGAGCCACTGCGGATCCGGATGCGAGCAGCAGCCCGGCTGCTGGCACTGGGGCGGTACACCTCGAAACTTCTGGTGTCACAAACAGGATACGAGCAGCACCCACTTACCTGGGTGACGTGCACCTTGAAAGCTGAAAACCGCGAGTCAAAAGTCCTTTTCCCGCCAATTCCGCCATTTTCCGCCATCTTTTCGTGCCAAAACGCTGTCTTCCCCGAGAAAGCACGCAAAGTCTAAGCCCGCCCTTCGTCTTGCATGTGAGGAAAGAACCGGAAGTTTCCAGAGGGCCACAGCGCGCAAAAAAGTGCTGAGTGAAAACTGAGGGAGCGTGCTGGAATGTAACAACAGCAGAAGGGGAGCAGGGACGCCAGGACTTTGCCATAACGTTCCTGGACAACATAGAGTCAAGATGGTGGAGCGGAGCTGGTCACCGATATGTGCTGTTCCTAGGACCATGACTTGGTTAGAGGAAGAGATGGAACAACTTGGCAGGAGAATGCGGACACAGTTCCTTTTCATACTGATCCACTGGAGGGAAGAGATGAGGAGCCTGGCGAAGGCGGTGCGAGCCCGTGAGATGGAAGTCCCACGAGAAGAGAGGGTAAGCAGTTTGACAGTCCCTGTCGATTACCCTAATCCGGCCACTGTGGCTGAGGGATCCAGACCGCCCCCGCTCGCAGCAAACATTCCACTGTCACCTACTCCGTCCTCAGCGGACGCCGAGCTGCCCACACCAACCCCGACAGTGGAACTCGCAGAACTAGTGTATGAGTCTCCAGCTACAGGAACCCCGGTCTCGACCATCATCGCAGTCATGACAGCGGTCGTCCGGGCCCCAGCCAGACCAGACCCGGCCGCATCACCTGGCCCGTCCTCTGAGGCGGAGCACCTGAACCCTGCAACCCCAGCTGCAGAGCAGTCGGTATCTTTGCCTACAGCTGCAGAAGCAGAGCCTGAAAACCTACCGATTCCGCTTCCGCGCGGCATCCCAACGGCTGTTGGGGCCGCAAGAGTCCATATCAAGCCAGAGCCAGTCAGGGAGCAGAGGCCGGATGCTGACGCCCCTTGCTGGGATCAACACCAGCGACAACTGACACCGGCAGTAGCAACTCCAGACCAAGGGCAGCGGTAGATTGTGGCCCGTACAAAAAGGGAGAAGGAGATTAACCCGTGCTAACTTTTGTCAACCTCCATGGAGGTACAGAGAAGAGTGTTGAAAAATGTTATAATACCAGTAGTTTTGCGTTGCCATAGAACTATTAGGTATCGGTGTTTTCGGTTATTATTTTCCACAGTTTGGTGTTTTTCATGTAGAGATGTTAGCAAATGAATACTTGAGTAACCAATTACAAATGAACGAAGAAGTTACATGATTAAAAACGAGATTCCTTTACAGAATGTATACCCGGTACATGGACTCCGTTGTTTTTATATCTATAAGTAAATATGGACCATGGTCATAGGACTGGCGTGACCAACACGAACTTGTGTATTGTATATAGTTGCACCTCCTGTGCCAAACAAAGTCATCTAAGACCATGCCCAGGACCTTAACCTGGTCACGGACGTGCGGATAGGTTTCCAGGGGTTCAGGTTGTTTGGGTGGCAGGTTATTGGGATTCGGGATATTGGGACTGGACTGTCGCAGGAAGGGGTTGCAACGGAGCAGGTTGAGCCTCCGTTACCACAAAACTAGGTAGCGTCCGATGAACTCTTTATAGTTAAGTAACGTTTAAGAAAAGTGCCTGCCCTGCTTGGGATGAAAGTTCTAAATAAAAAAAATATTAACCCTTTCTTATTTTTTCTACAGTTTTGAAAAAAATAAATAAATAAACCTCTGTTGTCCTGTGTTGTGAATGTCAGTTATGCTTTTGATGCTGTGAGGCTCCCTCTTGTGGCCAGGAATGGTTTGGACAGAGACCAGGTGTGTTGAGCAATGGGCGTTTCCATTGCTAACTCTCTGCCTATTTAAACCCTGGTCTGCTAGCAGGCTATGCCGGATGTCAGTTGTTCTTTGTTCACCAGCCTGCTTCATCCTGCTCCAGACCACATCTACCCCAGATAAGTGCTTGGCTCTTTATTTGTTGTTTGGTTCTTTTTGCTCTTATCTGAGTTTGTTATTTACTGTGGTTATTGTCAGTTTATTTGCATGCAGGGATCTTCCCTCTCAGTTGCTTAGCTGGGAAGCTCCCTGCAGCTATGTTTGGAGTATTGCTCCTATTAGTCCATGTGTTTGTTGCTTCTTGAATTTGTAATGGTTCCTGCTTTGTGTTCATTGGTATGACAAGAGCGCCCGGTATAGGACGGAGTTCAGATCTAGCAATCTGAGGGCTTTTTGTACTATCAGGTTTTTGGATTTTTGCAGGGTTTTTCTCTGGCCACCATTAGTCCCTTTTCTATCCTGTCCTATTTAGTCAGTAGCGCCTCACCTTTTGCTAATCCTATCATCTATCTGTGTATTGTGTTTCCCTATATCACCGCAGTCTTTGAATGTAGGGGGCTTGCTATTCTTTGGCAATCTATTTTCTGAGGCAAGAGAGTTATTCATCTTTCCTTTAGGATAGCTAGTTCTCCGGCTGAGTTTGTGGTGCACAGGATGTTAGTTCACCACTTGGCTACTTCTAGTGTTGATGGTTAATAAGGGGATGGCGGCCAGATTAGTTGCCAATGCTCTTGTCACCTTTTACCAAGGATTTATGGTGGTCTTCCATGGTTCCGGATCATAACAGTCCTGTAGCTCGGGGACGAGCTATGTTTAACCAAGGGGGGATGTGACGCCCTGGCCTATCAGGTCGTCACAAGAAATTGTGCAATTTGCCCTTCTTCATGGTGTCCATCTCCAACTTGGTTACGGGTCCCTAGCCTTTGGTGTTGTTAAAAACAAGCATATCAAAAACCCTAGAAACACTCTGCACCACATCCAACAGACACACCAATGGGTAGCCTGAAGGAAATAGAGCCGCCCACTTGGGAGGTTGGTTAGGGAGGGTCAGGAGTGTCAGGAGTAGTCAGTCAAGTGGTGACTCTCGTGAGGAGAGGTCGCAAGTTTTTGGAGGAGGTTAGGAGCTGGGCTCCTCCATTACTAGGTGGCAGACATTGGTCTGGGCCTGGTAGGAGCTGGACTCCCGGTCGCAGGGGATCATGTCAAGGGGCACGGAACTGCCGAGCAAGGCATTTGGCGGCCTTGAGCCATCTCCGGGCAGGGGCCAGGGTACAGTGGGGTATGTGGACCCTAGGCCGGGAAGTAGGTTCAAGTGTCCTGATAATTTACTCGACGAGGGTGAAGACTTCATGATTCGTCCTCCACCCGCTCCAAATTTGGGGTACTAGCGCAACGAGGGGAACAGGACTTTCCCAATACACAGTCCAGAAAATCCCAAGCGTGAACCCTGAGAGCAAGCTCACTCCATTAGCCATACGGGTAAGCGGGACCCGACTAGTTTTACACTACAGGGGCCAGCCAGTAAAGAAAGTGCCAAGGAAAAGGTCACAGGCTAACAAGCAACACCATCGGGCACGGGATCCCAGCGTACTCCTTCCATGCTGCAGCGGTGCTAAGAATTCCGGTTTACAAGCTGTCGGTGTCAGCGTTATTGCACTGAGTACACAGTGACCCTTTTCTCCCCAACGGTGCTCCACTCTCACCACCACCAAGCCCCGGGGCACTCTTCCCCTACCCACGGAGGTGTTAAACACCTAGCTGCCATACCATCGCCACCGGGCGCTCTCCACAGCAGCGGTGGTATTACACCTTACCACACCGTGGGTGGTGTCAAACTCTTACAACAAAATCCCTTGTAAATAACCCCTTTAATTTCAAGTGTCTGGATCCGAGCAGCAGACCGGCTGCTGGCACTGGGGTGGTACACCTCGAGATTTCTGGCATCAGGAACAGGATACGAGCAGGACCCATTTACCTGGGTGACGTGCACCTTGAAAACCAAAATCCGCGAGTCAAAAGTCCTTTTCCTGCCAATTCCGCCATTTTACGCCATCTTTTCGCGCCAAAATGCTGTCTTCCCTGAGAAAGCACGCAAAGCCTAAGCCCCGCCCTTCGTCTTGCATGTGAGGCCGGAACCGGAAGTTCCCAGAGGGCAGGATGAAAAAGTGCTGAGTGAAAACCGAGGAGGCGTGCCGGAATGTAACAACAGCGGAAGTGGAGCAGATTCGCCATGGCTTTCCCATAACGTTCCTGGACAACGCAGAAGCAAGATGGCGGAGTGGAGCTGGTCACTGGAACGTGATGCTCCCGGGACCGCGACTTGGATAGAGGAAGAGATGGAACAACTGTGCAGGAGAATGCGGATGCAGTTCCTTTTCATAATGAACCACTGGAGGGAAGAGATGAGGAGCCTGGCGATGGTGGTGCGAGCCCGTGAGATGGAAGTCCCACGAGAAGAGAGGGTAAGTAGTTACCCAGTCCCTGTCAATTACCCTAATCCGGCCACTGTGACTAAGGGATCCGGACCGCCCGCGCTCGCAGCAAGCATTCGGCCGTCACCTACCCCGTCCTCAGCGGACGCCGAGCTGCCCACACCAATCTCGGCAGCGGAACACGCAATACTAGTGTATGAGTCTCCAGCAACAGAAACCCCAGTCTCGACCATCATCCCAGTCATGACAGCGGTCGTCCGGGCCTCGGTCAGACCAGACCTGACCACATCATCGGGCCCGTCCTCTGTTGTGGAGCACCCGGACCCTGCAACCCTGGCTGCGGAGAAGTCGGTATCTTTGCCTACAACTGCAGAAGCAGAGCCTGAAAACCTACCGGTTCCGCTACCGCATGGCATCCCAACGGCTGTTGGGGCCGCAAGAGTTCTTATCAAGCCAGAGCCAGTCAGGAAGCTGGGGCCGGGCGCTGATAACCTTTGCTGGGATAGACACCAGTGACAACTGACACCGGCAGTAGCAACTCCAGACCAACGGTAGCGGTAGATTGAGGCCCATATAAAAAGTGAGAAGGAGATCAACCCGTATTAACTTTGGTCAACCTCCACGGAGGTACAGAAAAGAATGTTGAAAAATGTTATAATACCAGTAGTTTTGCGATGCCATGGAACTGTTAGGTATCGGTGTTTTCGGTTATTATTTTCCACAGTTTGTTGTTTTTCATGTAGAGATGTTAGCAAATGAATGCTTGAGTAACCAATTACAAATGAACGAAGAAGTTACCTGATTAACAACCAGATTGCTTTACAGAATGTACACCCAGTACATGGACTCCGTTGTTTTTATATCCATAAGTAAATATGGACCATGGTCATAGGACTGGCGTGAACAACACGAACTTGTGTATTGTATATAGTTGCACCTCCTGTGCCAACCAGATTCGTCTAAGACCATGCCCAGGACCTTAACCTGGTCACGGACCCGCGGATAGGTTTCCAGGGGTTCAGGTTGTTTGAGTGGCGGGTTATTGGGATCCGGGACATTGGGACTGGACTGTCGCAGGAAGGGGTTGCAACGGAGCAGGTTGAGCCTCCGTTACCACAAAAACCGGTAGCGTCCCACCGTTGGACGATGAACTCTTTATAGCTGATTAACGTTTATGAAAAGTGCCTCCCCTGCTTGGGATGAAAGTTCTAAATAAAAAAAATGTTAACCCTTTCTTACTTTTTCTACAGTTTTGAAAAAAAAAAATAAATAACCTCTAGTGTCCTGTAGCTCTGGAACGATTTACGTTTAACCAAGGGGGAATGTGACGCCCTGGTCTATCAGGTCGTCACAGGAGATTGTGCAATCTGCCCTTCTGCATGGTGTCCATCTCCTCCTTGGTTAAGGGTCTCTGGCCTTTAATGTTGCTAAGAACAAGCCGATCAAAAACCCTAGAAATACTCTGCACCTTACCCAACAGACACACTAATGGGTAGCCTGAAGGGAATAGGGCCGCCCACTTGGGGGGTTGGTTAGGGAGGGTCAGGAGTGTCAGGAGTAGTCAGTCAAGTGGTGACTCTTGTGAGGAGAGGTCGCAAGTTGTTGGAGGAGGTTAGGAGCTGGGCTCCTCAGTTACTAGGTGGCAGACATTGGTCTGGGCCTGGTAGGAGCTGGACCCCCAGTCACAGGGGATCATGTCAATGAGCACGGAACTGCGGAGCAGGCAGCCGGTGGCCTTGAGCCATCTCCGAGCAGGGGCCAGGTCATGGCGGGGTACATGGACCCTAGGACGGGAAGTAGCTTCAAGTGTTCTGGTAATTTACCCGACGAGGGCGAAGACTTCATGATTCATCCTCCACTCGCTCCAAAATCAGGGTACCAGCGCAACAAGTTGGATAGGAGTTTATCAATACACAGTCCAGAAAATCCCAAGCGTGAACCCTGAGAGTAAGCTCACTCCATTAGCCATACGAGTGAGCGGGACCCGAATAGTTTTACACTACAGGGGCCAACCAGTAAAGAAAGTGCCAAGAAAAAGGTCACAGGATAACAAGCAATACCATCGTGCACGGGATCCCAGCAAACTCCCTCCCTGTTAGAGCGGTGCTAAGAATTCCGGTTTACAAGTTGTCGGTGTCAGCGTTATTGGACTGAGTGAGTACGCAGTGACCTTTTCCTCCCCAACAGTGCTCCCCTCTCACCACCACCAAGCCCCGGGGCACTCTTCCCCTACCCATGGAGCTGCCATACCATCGCCACCGGGCGCTCTCCACAGTAGCGGGGGTATTACACCTTACCACACACCGTGGGTGGCGTCACAAACTCTTACAACAAAATCCTTTGTAAATACCCCCACTGCTAACCACAGAACGCCACCTCTCTGATATAACAGAAACAATTTAAAAACCCAAATTATTTAAAAGCTGCAAGCAAAAACACTAATTGGGGTTAATTGTTCAATCAGCCCCCTATGGAGAGAAAATTTGTAACTGCAGTTTCTGAGAAAATTGGAAAGAAATATTCATACTGTGAATTATTCACCTATAAGATTAAATACTTGTGTCTTCCAAGGAGTCAGATCTGTACATTTTTTTAATTATACTTAGTATTGTCTGCGAGTGCAATATAAATTACTATAACAATTTAATTACACCCAGGGCAGTTTTTCGTGAATTGTTTTTGGGCAGTGATTTGTACTGTGTAAAGAGCTCTGACATGTATCTGAATGTTACATATATTTCTTTTCTTTTAATTATCTGTAATAAATTTATTTTACTACCTATTCTTTAAGTAATATTTTATGGCATACTTACACTCGCTTGTTCTACTACACAGTAGCATTTTAGTATTTAACAGTGAGTGAAATGATAGCATGATAATGAATCGGAATACTGATTTGATTAGGAAATCTGGATATAATCAAAAGAATTTATTACACGCAAAATCGCAATCCTTAGTTTCTATTTGAAACCCAGTATCAAGTGTTGCAACTATTATTCCACCATAGTGGCCTCCAAATTATCTGGCATCATTGTTCATACTTTACTAGAGACAATTTTGCTTTTTAGTCATTAAAAGTGGTAGAATGGATGTTCTGAAGTGCAGAAAGGCAGTTATTTCTTTGTCAAAAAGTGCGACCTTCCAACAAAATGACCTATTGCTTCAAAATACTGTAATATCACGAGCTTTCCCTTTGCACCTTCAATGGTTTGTTTGGAGATTTTTCAAGAGTATCTAAGAGTTAGGACTAGAACACACGGCAAGAAAAACAGTGTGAGTGGAATGCGATAAAAAATCGCATTCCACTCAGACTAATATTACTCTATGGGGCAGCTCCCATGAGTGAATATTTTCTCAGCCCTAATCGGATCGAGAAAACAGTCAAAGCATGCTGCGGGTGAAATGCAAACTTGTTTCACTCACACCCATACAAGTCTATGGGGCAAGAGAAACATCGCATTGCTCTCACATTACACCGGAGTGCAATGCGATTCTTGCAGCAGCCGGCAACGTAGGAAATGAGGAGATAAATCCCTCCCTCTCCTCTTCAGCGCTGGCCCCCCTCTGCAGCTGTGGTCTGATCAGACCACAGTCACTTGACACGAACATGACACTCAGCTCCCGCTGTGCTGCGAGTGTGAGCCAAGTGTTAGGTGAGGACTCGCACTAATCCCCATGTAGCCTCAGCCTAAGAGTTAAAGTTTCTCCTTGGAAAAGAAGCCTAATTCAGGTAGGGACAATACCAAATTACAAAACTGCAAATAGATATTATTATGACTATTATTATTATTATTATTTTTATTTATTGAGGGGGAAAAGTAAGTACACTAAATAATTAAAAACACTAAGTGAAGTAATATATAGTCACAAGAAAGTCTTGAGACACGCCTACAAACACATGCTCAGGTAAGCTGATAGTTCAGCTAAATAGTAAATTGTTTCCTGGCTTGTCCCTAAAATACCTCAATAGGTTTTTTCACTATCTGTCACTGCACTATCATATTGCAACAATAAGGGTAAAAAGAGAAATATGGATTTGATGCTACGCTAGAAACCACAGGAATCCAAGGAGGTATAATAAATTATTTTTTCTTTATTTTTGCAGGTCAACGCACTTCAAAGACATATCCATCTTCTTCATCAGGACAAAAAAACAAAGAAACAATCTTTTTTGTCCTGATGAAGAAGACGGATATGTCTTTGAAACGCGTTGACCTGCAGAAATAAAGAAAAAATAATTTATTATACCTCCTTGGATTCCTGTGGTTTCTAGTGCAGCATCAAACCCGTATTTCTCTTTTTACCCTTATTGTTGCATTGCTTCCTTCGGGGCTGCTGCTGACCACCATTTAAATACATGTACATTTAAGGAGTTGTGCCTGACACAACTTCAATAGGTCAGTGTGTTTCTTGGCACTTTTTTTCTAAACCCATATCGGGTAAGACCCTATGTGCGCTTTTCTCTTCCACAGATACATTTTTGCACTATCATATTAAAAGATTCAATTGCCTCCCCAACATGTTTCAACATACTGGCATCATCAGAGGTAAGAGCCTTTTACCCCTGATGATGCCGGTGTGCTGCAACATGTTGTGACAGTGTTTTAGTTTTGACAGTGTTCTAGTTTTCGCTATCAGTGTTTTGTTGGGGTGTCAGTTTTTACTATTTGTGTTCAGCAGTAGTGATGAGAGAGCACTTAATGCTCAGGTGCTCGGTGTTCGCATTGAGCAAATTGTACTACTAGGGGTCTTGCCTCCAGGAACCAGTAGACTGCTGAGACTCGGAGACCTGTAACCCACCTTTCAAATAGTCCCATGAAATGAAAACAACAGAGCCATAGACACTGTATTACCAAAACTCTTTTAATGGATGGAGGTCAAACACAGCCACAGTTTATGTAAACATTTCACTGTATCAGAACAAGGCACCCATGGCCAAGAGTAATCAAATAAGCTGGATTAAAACAGCAGCTGGATTCCTGGTGAACACAGCCCGCATATGCAGAATCATTAAATTGTGATTGTAAATATCTGTGACTTCAACAAAACTATTAACTTATTTTCAGATGAGCAACTCAAGGGAGGGTGAGTAAGTTGCTGGGAGTGCCCTGCATAGGAAGGAAAGGCAGGGATTAGTCTTACAAAGGAGGAGGAGAAGACCATCTTTGGCCAATACAAAAAAGGTGAGGAGGAAAAACGAACATGGGTCAACAATCAACCCTTTACACTGGGACACAGCAGTTAAGGACAAACATCCAAAGACTAGAGTGCCCCTGTAGACCGCTGAGACCCGAAGACATCTAACCAATCTTCAAAATAGTTCCATGCAATGAAAACAAAAAACCCATAAATAACCAAAACTCTTTTAATGGATGGAAGTCGATCACAGCAATAATCTATGTAAACATTTCACCCTAGCAGAACAAGGTACCAACAGACAAAAGTAATATGCAACATTGAAACAGCATACGCAGGACCATTAAATTGTAACACTGACCGCCAAGGAGGAGCACAGTACCAAAACTGTGATCTGACCCTCACACATCAGAAGCAAGGCTTGATCTATACTGTCCTTCAATATTCAAAGAAAAATGTTAACACCAGTATCATTCCGATGCACCCCGTCCAATAAGGATAGCATTATCACTCTACAGCTGTCGATGCCTAACAACCACTCCTGCTTTAAACTGGATGGAGTTGTACATCCGAGTGTTTAAAGCGCATTGAGAATGGTCCACAGCAGATGATTTTGAGAGCCCTGCCAGACAACACGTGGAATGACCTCTGACCAGACTAAGACAAGCTATGAAAAGAATTTGTTGATATCAGAGCACATCATGGTGGGCAATTCAGCAAGGTGGAAAGAACAGAGATAATTTCTTCCAGCGTGAATAACTAAAATAATTGTTGATGAAACAGCTTGCGAGACTCCAATAACTTTAGGCAGGACCAGTGGCAATTCTCTGACACCTCTCCAAAAAATATTGACTGCACGGAAGCCCAGATCACTTCCTTCTGGGCAACATTCTGCTCAATTAGGAGCCCAGAAAACGAAGTGGCCCAAAATCCAAACAGCCGGTTTAGCACCTTAAAGAAATGACATTAAAAAGTTAGACAAGTCGGCAATGGTGGCTGCCATCAATTCTCCGAATCTAAAGGAGTGGACACCAAGTTCCTTGATGGGGAAACCCCATAAAATCAAATACTTGTGAAGGAGAGAAAAAACTGAAAACAAGGGAGTGGGGAGCCGTCCTCATAAGAGAAAAAGGAATGACCTAGGTGACAAAAAATAAGTATTAACAAGAGTTAAAGGGCAAACAAAACCACAAAAGACATATAAAGGAATCCAGGGCTAGAGATGAGTGAATCTCTCAAACTTCGGTTTGCCCATCTTTTTCAAACCAACCAGTGTTCGAAGAACAGTTTGGCAAACATACCGAGACCATTGAATTCAATAGAAGGCCAAACTTATGTGTTGTAAAATGGTGTAGGGGGCTGTAAAAGAGAGAAAATAAAGCAGGACAAAATTATTGAGTCTCCGGTGCAGCTGTAACTGCTCTTGTGGCTGTAACTACTCCCGCGGCTGTACTTCCGGGTCCTCTGATCCATCATCCATATTCACTGCTTTCCCCACCCACCGGTGTATCTGATTGGCTGCAGTCAGATCCTGCCATCAGAAAATGTCTGTGATTGGGTGGAATCACAGACCCTGTCTGTACGTTTATATCATGGTATAAAATAAATGAATAAAATTGGCATAGGGTCCCCCTATCTATTGACACCAGCACAGATAAAGCCCATGGCTAAAGGCTGCAGTGCCCAGCTGTGCGTTTATCTTGGCTGTGTATCAAAATAGGAGGAACAACATGCTGCTTTTTTAAAAATTTAAATAAATAATTTAGAAAATGGCATGTGATCGCCCCAGTTTTGACACCCAGTCAAGATAAAGCCTGACAGCTGGGAGCTGATATTCTCAGACTGGGGGGACACATAGTTATTGGGCCCCCAAGCTTAAAAAGAGCAGCCTGCAGCTGCCCTGGATTGTATTAGATGTGACGAGACTGCACTTTACCCAGTTCTTCCCGATTGCCCTGTTGCTGTGGCAATTGGGGTAATAAGGGGTTATTGTCAGCTCACAGCTGCCACTAAGCCCTAGATTAGTAATGGGAGGCATCTATGAGATCCCCCATTACTAATCTGTAAGTAAAAGCAAATAAACACAAACACCAAAAAAATCCTTTTTTTTAAAAAAACAAAATACAAAAAGCTACCTCTTTCACCACTTTATTAACCCCAGAAAGACTTGGGTCAGTCGTAATCCACACGAAATCCCACGAAGATTCCAGCTTTGCTATATCTGAACTAACAGCGAGTGGCCATAAAACGTCATTGCCTGCTGTGAACATCAGGCAGAGATTGAGCCACAGTGATGAGCGGTAAAGGTACTCAGGTAAGTTTTAGCCACAGCTGGAAGTTCCCACAGTCCTCCACTTGTGACCAAAGGTAACCTGACCTCAGCGGACCTCAATAAACTCTCATGGTTCACAGACCTGTATCTCCTGGCAGAAAACTGCATTTTTTTTTGCCAAGAGATGCAGATTTTGGGCTGAAATTTCTACACCATATGTTGTATGATATGCGGTATGATGTGGTTGTGATGCAATTTTTTTTCCTAGGAGGGGTAGATTGAATACAGGAATATGGGGTAAAAATTTCAGCACCAAATCTGCATTTCTTGGCAAAAAAACAGTTTTGAAGCTGTTTCGTGATATTTTCTTCTAGAAAGTGCAAATTTGGTGTTGAAATCTGGTGCAGACATTTCAGCACCAAATTTGCACCTCCTGGAAGAAAGATGGAAGCTACATAATTAATGTCATGGACTACACTCATATTGTCTGCTCATTTTATCACGCAGCACTGAGCCTCAAATGGAAATTTGAAAGCTATAGGAATCAGTTATAACAGTGGAATTTGTTTTCATAGCAGCAAAGCTGTGCCAATGCTCCAGCCAAGGTACAGAAAACCATTGGTCACCAAAGACAACACTAAAGCCCGTTGATCCCGCTGCATCAGAAAAAAAAAGATATTTCTTCTTCATTGGTTACTTCTGAAGACTGGAAATAAGTGTGACAATAATAACACAACAAAAATTCCTTCCAGACTAACAACTCAGCATGCAGGGGAGGGATTATACAAATTCTTTAATAAGGGATCTGGACTACTATAGTGGAAAATGACAAACACCTATAGGGGTCACCTGGCATTGAAAAGGAAGAAGGCCTAGCAAAGACTGCATCTGATGGAGTATAACACTGCGAAAAGAACACAAATTCTGAATCAGATACAACAATTTTGTAATTTTATAGGGAAAAAGCATATTCAGCATCCATACTTTGTAAAACACCCTATTTATTCCATAAAAAATCATCTGAATTGAAATCCAAGAGATTCCTGACATGCTTTGAGGAAGGGTGGGCTGACCTTTTTTGAATTTTTTCAATTTTGTAATGTTGTCCTGAGATAGATGGAATACTATAGCAACAGAATTCATTGCAATTATCCAAAAGGATAACAAAGTTAAAGGACCTAAGGTTTCTCACAGGATAGAGGTAACAAGAAATATGCCATAAAAAAGAAGCTAAAAGATGTTAGCACACCACAGAATCGTATGGACTGACAAAAAGAAAATTATCAACATAATGGATAATAGAAAGAACTTAAGTTTTACGACTAACAACCCACTCTAAAAAGTAGCTGAATAGTTTAAAATAAAGGCAAGAAATAGAGCAACCCATTAGGATGCAGGTGTCATAATCATAGAAACCATCTACAAAAAGGCTTAAAATTGATGACAGGATGAACCAGCAAATGACAAAAAGCTGATTCAATGTTGGACTTTGCCATTAAAGCCCCAGGTCCGGCATCCTGGACCAAGGAAACTTCCTGTCAAATGAGACGTAGTCTCAAGCTTAGAAATCCCATCATTTACCAAAGATCCTTCTGGATGAGAAAGATGATGAATTAAACTAAATTTGCCTGCCCACGTTTTTTGCACTATTCCCAATGGTGAAACACGCAAATTATAAAATGGTTTGGAGTTGAAAAGGGGCCCACAAATCTGCCTAAAAAAACCTTATTTCTGCATTTATGATGAAGGACTTCAGGGGAATCCCAAGTTAAATTCAGGTTTATTAAAAATGTTGGAGTTTTTTAGAAAAATTAAAATCAATAAAGAAACCAAAGTTAAAACTAAAGCGTAATTGGGACCCTACCTCTTTATTGGGGTAAAGGTCCAGCCACGGCCCCAACACAGTTAAACTCACCAGCGTACTTAGCTTAAAATTGAGTGGAGAATTTTGTCAGCAATTTTGTAGAGGGGCAGGGACATTTAACTGTTGCATGTACTCCTCCTCAAGCAGAACACTCGTGCTTATATTTGAAGAACCCAAAAAAATTACAGTGGCCCTCGTTAAATAGCCAGCATGAGACGGTTCTACATAATGCCGCATACCCTGTGCCGACTGTGGAACCAAAACCAGCTTAATGAAAGGGTCTCAAGGGTTTCTGCATTAGCATGAGACAAAGCCAAGTTTGGGTGGCTTTCACTCCTCAACCCAATTAGGGCTGCAAGGCATCTTCTAAATTAAATTCTGTGTCAAATCTTTTTGGGTACTGCAGAAATGGAAATAAGGGGATTTTGACCCAGGAAAGAAGTGATAACATATACGTTACTCCTCAGAGGAGCCTAACACTGGCTGACAAAAGCTTTAAGAGCAGGAATTATAGCAATATTATTCCCCATTCCCCAGAATACTGGTACTCACCATCGCACTCACCATCACTTTGCGAAGCTGGAGGAACTGGTGAGACTAAATATATAATTTATAACCTTTTTTTTTTTAAATTATAAACTGTATTCAAATACATTTAAAATCATTACACACTGACAGACAATACCAGATATGAAAATTGAGTAATTAAGCATAATATATACAGTATATATACTGTATATACACTACAGTTCAAAAGTTTAGGGTCACTTACATATTTCCTTATTTTTGAAAGAAAAGCACATTTTTTTTCAATGAAGCTAACATTAAATTAAACAGAAATACACTCTAGACATTGTTAATGTGGTAAATGATTATTCTAGCTGCAAACGGCTGGTTTTTAATGCAATATCTACATAGGTGTATAGAGACCTATTTCCAACAACCATCACTCCAGTGTTTTAATGGTACATTGTGTTTGCTAACTGTGTTAGAAGGCAAATGAATGTTTAGAAATCCCTTGAAAACCCTTGTGCAAGTATGTTAGCACAGCTGAAAACAGTTTTGCTGATTAGAGAAGCTATAAAACTGACCTTACTTTGAGCTAGTTGAGAAACTGGAGCATTACATTTGTTGGTTCCATTAAACTCTCAAACTGGCCAGAAAAAGAGAACTTTCATGTGAAATTCAACAGTCTATTCTTGTTCTTAGAAATGAAGATATTCCATGCGAGAAATTGCCAAGAAACTGAAGATTTCCTACTACTCCCATTAGAAGAGAGCACAAACAGGCTCTAACCAGAGTGGAGTGAGAAGTGGGAGGCCCCGCTGCATAACTGAGCAACATGGCAAGTACATTAGAGTCTCTAATTTGAGAAATCGACACCTCACAGGTCCTCAACTGGCACCTTCATTAAATAGTACCTGCAAAATGCCAGTGTCAATGTCTATAGTGAAGAGGTGACTCCAGGATGCTGGCCTTCAGGGCAGAGTGGCAATGTTGCTGGGAGGTAGCTGGAACATAGAACTTTACCCAACTTTCCTTGTTATAATGTCCCCTGAAGAGTCCGGGTGGATGAAACATGTTGGGACACCATTAGGGTCATACTAGGGGTTTTGTCTAGCTTATTAAGCTGTGGACTGTTCTTGCTAGGACAGGCGTCTATGGGTGTAAGTTTAGCCTTTAGTTTTCCAGTAAATTGATAGGCCAGTTCTGTTCCTGGAGGACCCTAAACCATGGTACTGGTTGAAACTGCTTGCACACTGACTCATACAGATCTGGGGAGATTATTCCAATTTTATGCTAGTGCACAGCTTATCACTGTCACTGTGTGAACTGTATTTCTTTGAGTATATTGTGTTTTTTCTATTTCCTTTTTTACAGGACCACTGTCCTATTTCATGAGAAGTGACAAATACTCATTCATTTCTGTATTTTGTGTTTTTGTTATGTTGTTTATGTCCAATATATGTTAGTGGTATCCTTAGTGATTTACCCTCTGCTCTTGTGGGAACACCACAACTAGTAGGTGTTTCTTTTTGATTTTGGCTTACTAGTGGGTTTCACTATAGGAACTTGATGATGTTTATTATATGGAGGTGTTCTAACCTTATTTTAATGTATATCTATTAAAGGCTAAATTTTAGTCATATACTTTTGCTTAACTTGGTGTTTGGATCATACAGAAGAACATTTGTGAGACACAGAACAACTGAAAAGATGCTGGAAGAGTGCCTGACACCATATGTCAAGCATGGTGGAGGTAATGTGATGGTCTGCTTTGGTGCTGATAAAATGGGAGATTTGTATAACGTAAAAGAGATTTGGAATTAGGAAGGCTATCACTCCAGTTTGCAACGCCATGTCATACCCTGAGGACAGGGCTTGATTGGAGCCAATTTCATCCTACAACAGGACAATGACCCAAAGCACACCTCCAAATTATGCATGAACTATTTAGAGAAGAAGCAGCAGCTGGTATTCTATCTGTAATGGAGTGGCTAGCCCAGTCACCAGATCTCAACCCTATTGAGCTGTTGTGGGAGCAGCTTGACCTTATGGTACGCAAAAAGTGCCCATCAAGTCAATCCAACTTGTGAGAGGGGGGAAGCATGGGGTGAAATATCTCCAGATTACCTCAGCAAATTAACAGCTAGAATACCAAAGGTCTGCAAAGCTGGAATTGCTGCAAAGAGAGCATTCTGTGACAAAAGCAAAGTATGAAGGAGAAAATTATTATTTCAAGTAAAAATCATTATTTCTAACCTCGTCTTATATGGAATGTTGGCGTGTCACAATGCAGCCAGGGAAAGAGGCAGACACAGACAGGGAAAGAGGCAGACACAGACAGGGTAAGAAACAGACATAGACAGGGTAAGAGACAGACACAAAGAGACAGACACAGACAAAGAAACAGACTGACAGGGAAAGAGAGACAGGGAAAGAGAGGGAAAATGACAGACAGGGAAAGAGACAAACAGGGAAAGTGACAGAGATAGACAGGGAAAGAGATAGATAGACAGACAGGGAAAGAGATTGAGACAGAACAGAGCCACGCCCTTATATGGAATGTTAGCGTGTCACAATGCAGCCAGGGAAAGAGACAGACACAGACAAGGAAAGAGGCAGACACAGACAGGGTAAGAAACAGACATAGACAGGGTAAGAGACAGACACAAAGAGACAGACACAGATAAAGAAACAGACTGACAGGGAAAGAGAGACAGGGAAAGAGAGGGAAAATGACAGACAGGGAAAGAGACAGATAGGGAAAGTGACAGAGATAGACAGGGAAAGAGATAGATAGACAGACAGGGAAAGAGATTGAGACAGACGGAGAAAGAGACAGAGACAGTCAGGGAAAGAGACAGACAAAGAGAGAGAGAGACAGATAGATATATACAGAGGGGGAGACAGACAGAGAATGGGAGAGAAACAGAGAGACTGTTACTATCCCGGGCAGCGCTGGGTGCTATGTTGTGAGGCGAAATTTGAACCCCGTGCGTTCCAATTTACCAATCAATTTTGCCCCTATCTACATAATGGGGAAAAAGTGAAACGAAAAGTGTTGGGGGCAAATTGACAGCTGCCAGATGTGAACAAGGGGGACTTAAAGAATAAGAGCGATGGCGCCAAAGAGTATATACTGTACAGTTGCTAAGGTGGGGCCCTGACATGGGATACTCACCACACTCGGGGATATGAACACACACACACAAGATGCATTACACACTACCACGCACTTGAACACATACCACCCTCAGGACACATCTCACCACACATACACCAACCTCGCCACATAATCGCCCTAAAACACACACAAGTCTGGTATTATCCTTCAAAAATAAAAATCTGATTAATAAGCAGCCAAACTACAAGAACAACAAATGTACCACATAGGAAATACGGCAGCTGTCAGTCACATGACCTGTCTATTATGTGTATGTGTGAGCTAATATACAGTTAGGTCCAGAAATATTTGGACAGTGACACAATTTTCGCGAGTTGGGCTCTGCATGCCACCACATTGGATTTGAAATGAAACCTCTACAACAGAATTCAAGTGCAGATTGTAACGTTTAATTTGAAGGTTTGAACAAAAATATCTGATAGAAATTGTAGGAATTGTACACATTTCTTTACAAACACTCCACATTTTAGGAGGTCAAAAGTAATTGGACAAATAAACCAAACCCAAACAAAATATTTTTATTTTCAATATTTTGTTGCGAATCCTTTGGAGGCAATCACTGCCTTATGTCTGGAACCCATGGACATCACCAAACGCTGGGTTTCCTCCTTCTTAATGCTTTGCCAGGCCTTTACAGCCGCAGCCTTTAGTTCTTGCTTGTTTGTGGGTCTTTCCATCTTAAGTCTGGATTTGAGCAAGTGAAATGCATGCTCAATTGGGTTAAGATCTGGTGATTGACTTGGCCATTGCAGAATGTTCCACTTTTTTGCACTCATGAACTACTGGGTAGCTTTGGCTGTATGCTTGGGGTCATTGTCCATCTGTACTATGAAGCGTCGTCCGATCAACTTTGCGGCATTTGGCTGAATCTGGGCTGAAAGTATATCCCGGTACACTTCAGAATTCATCCGGCTACTCTTGTCTGCTGTTATGTCATCAATAAACACAAGTGACCCAGTGCCATTGAAAGCCATGCATGCCCATGCCATCACGTTGCCTCCACCATGTTTTACAGAGGATGTGGTGTACCTTGGATCATGTGCCGTTCCCTTTCTTCTCCAAACTTTTTTCTTCCCATCATTCTGGTACAGGTTGATCTGTCCATAGAATACTTTTCCAGAACTGAGCTGGCTTCATGAGGTGTTTTTCAGCAAATTTAACTCTGGCCTGTCTATTTTTGGAATTGATGAATGGTTTGCATCTAGATGTGAACCCTTTGTATTTACTTTCATGGAGTCTTCTCTTTACTGTTGACTTAGAGACAGATACACCTACTTCACTGAGAGTGTTCTGGACTTCAGTTGATGTTGTGAACGGGTTCTTCTTCACCAAAGAAAGTATGCGGCGATCATCCACCACTGTTGTCATCCGTGGATGCCCAGGCCTTTTTGAGTTCCCAAGCTCACCAGTCAATTCCTTTTTTCTCAGAATGTACCCGACTGTTGATTTTGCTACTCCAAGCATGTCTGCTATCTCTCTGATGGATTTTTTCTTTTTTTTCAGCCTCGGGATGTTCTGCTTCACCTCAATTGAGAGTTCCTTAGACCGCATGTTGTCTGGTCACAGCAACAGCTTCCAAATGCAAAACCACACACCTGTAATCAACCCCAGACATTTTAACTACTTCATTGATTACAGGTTAACGAGGGAGACGCCTTCAGAGTTAATTGCAGCCCTTAGAGTCCCTTGTCCAATTACTTTTGGTCCCTTGAAAAAGAGGAGGCTATGCATTACAGAGCTATGATTCCTAAACCCTTTCTCCGATTTGGATGTGAAAACTCTCATATTGCAGCTGGGAGTGTGCACTTTCAGCCCATATTATATAAATAATTGTATTTCTGAACATGTTTTTGTAAACAGCTAAAATAACAAAACTTGTGTCACTGTCCAAATATTTCTGGACCTAACTGTATACTGTCAGGGGGAGGGCTTTCTGTTGCCTGGAGATTTATCAGGCTGCCAATAGCAACCAATCAGAGCTTAGCTTCTATATCTGAGCTCTGATTGGTTAATATAGGCAACCATTTAATAATTACATTTCTATCTATTTGTTTTGTGGTTTTTGTGTGCAGAATACATTTTTGTTAATACATTCTATTTTGTTAACAGCAGTTATTTACCCGGGCCAAGCCGGGTAGTACAGCTAGTATATATATATATATATATATATATATATATATATATATATATATGTGTATATATACAGTGCCTACAAGTAGTATTCAACCCCCTGCAGATTTGGCAGGTTTACACATTCGGAATTAACTTGGCATTGTGACATTTGGACTGTAGTTCAGGCTGAAAGTGTGAAATGCACTGCAGCAAAAAAGAATGTTATTTCTTTTTTTTTTTTTTTTTTTTTTTTTTTTTAAATGGTGAAAAGTTTATTCAGAGGTTCATTTATTATTCAACCCCTCAAACCACCAGAATTCTGTTTGGTTCCCCTAAAGTATTAAGAAGTATTTCAGGCACAAAGAACAATGAGCTTCACATGTTTGGATTAATTATCTCTTTTTCCAGCCTTTTCTGACTAATTAAGACCCTCCCCAAACTTGTGAACAGCACTCATACTTGGTCAACATGGGAAAGACAAAGGAGCATTCCAAGGCCATCAGAGACAAGATCGTGGAGGGTCACAAGGCTGGCAAGGGGTACAAAACCCTTTCCAAGGAGTTGGGCCTACCTGTCTCCACTGTTGGGAGCATCATCCGGAAGTGGAAGGCTTATGGAACTACTGTTAGCCTTCCACGGCCTGGACAGCCTTTGAAAGTTTCCACCCGTGCCGAGGCCAGGCTTGTCCGAAGAGTCAAGGCTAACCCAAGGACAACAAGGAAGGAGCTCCGGGAAGATCTCATGGCAGTGGGGACATTGGTTTCAGTCAATACCATAAATAACGTACTCCACCGCAATGGTCTCCGTTCCAGACGAGCCCGTAAGGTACCTTTACTTTCAAAGCGTCATGTCAAGGCTCGTCTACAGTTTGCTCATGATCACTAGGAGGACTCTGAGACAGACTGGTTCAAGGTTTTCTGGTCTGATGAGACCAAGATCGAGATCTTTGGTGCCAACCACACACGTGACGTTTGGAGACTGGATGGCACTGCATACGACCCCAAGAAAACCATCCCTACAGTCAAGCATGGTGGTGGCAGCATCACGCTGTGGGGCTGTTTCTCAGCCAAGGGGCCTGGCCATCTGGTCCGCATCCATGGGAAGATGGATAGCACGGCCTACCTGGAGATTTTGGCCAAGAACCTCCGCTCCTCCATCAAGGATCTTAAGATGGGTCGTCATTTCATCTTACAACAAGACAACGACCCAAAGCACACAACCAAGAAAACCAAGGCCTGGTTCAAGAGGAAAAAAACAAGGTGTTGCAGTGGCCTAGTCAGTCTCCTGACCTTAACCCAATTGAAAACTTGTGGAAGGAGCTCAAGATGTGTGGAGATAGTGATAGTGGAGAAGGAGTGCCTGGCGATCAAGTGGGCCTTGGAGTCCCTGCGCTATTACCTGCTGGGACGGCAGTTTCGCTTGGTGACGGATCACTCTCCACTGGTCTGGATGAGGTCCGCCAAGGAACGGAATGCCCGGGTAACCCGGTGGTTCCTTTCTCTGCAGAACTTCTGATTTACGGTTGAACACCGGGCCGGTAGGTTGCAGGGCAATGCCGATGCCTTGTCCCGCGGCCCGTGTTTGATGGCGGGAGTTCAACCCCGCACGCTTGAACTGAGGGGGGGGATATGTGAGACTGTGACCGGGGTTGTCTATGACGGCCGGTACGTCTCGCCCCGGTTGTGCTCCCTCCATGTATAGAAAGCAACTCCACTCCAGGGTTAATGCTGTTTCCCTGCAGGCTGAAAGGAGGGTTAAAAGGAAACAGGAACATGGGCGTGGGTCCCTAGTGTGAGGGAGTGAACACAACTCCCTGAGTTTCTGCCAGAGAAACACATGTGTGCTATTTTGGACTTTTGGTTTGTGCAATAAACCGTGTGCTGTGACCATTGGTGCCTGGATTCCGTGTCTTCTGCCGCGCAGCCGACCACGCTACCTCACAGATGGTGGAGAACGGCGGGCATGCCAGACGGTGAGGTGTAGCATCCATCCCTGGTAACCCGGTAGCACATGTCCTGGATTCGAGCGGCTATACTACAGCCCAAACCCGGCGACGCCATGGAGGACATACTAAAGCAGCTGGCTCAGGCTAATGCACAGCAACAACAGGCTAATGCACAGCAGCAACAGACCAATGCACACCTGCTCCGGTCGTTGGATCGTCAGCAGCAATCCTTGCAATTGCAGGAACAAAGGCACCAAAAACAGATGGTTCTCCTGGCCAAGTCGATCCGTGCCGGACCGGCAGCAACAACCCCGGGACCGGGTAACGACGGCAGCGTCCGGAAAACGGTGAGACAAGCGTTGCAAAAGATCACCCCGGGGGATGATGTGGAAGCGTTCCTGGCGGTGTTTGAGCGGGTGGCCGAGCGGGAAAAGCTGCCGACCCCTCAGTGGGCTGAGGTATTGTCGCCCTATCTGACGGGGGAGCCCCAAAAAGCGTACCTGGACCTCTGTACCGAGGACGCCATAGAATATGCGACCCTGAAAGCCGAAATACTTGCTCGGTTGGGGGTGAATACCTATGTACGGGCTCAGCGGGTAAATCAGTGGTTCTATGAGGAAGTCAAACCCGTACGCTCCCAGGCCTATGACTTGTTGCATCTGGTAAAGAAGTGGTTGCAGCCTGACACTCTGAGCCCTGCGCAAATGGTGGAAAGGGTAGTGGTTGATCGCTTTGTGCGCACTTTACCCGTCACCATTCAACGGTGGGTAGGACAGGGCGACCCAAGTACCCTGGACCAATTAGTGTGCCTGGTGGAGCGGTATGTGGCTACGCAGGACTTGATACGGGACAATGAGACTTTGCGTGCCGCCCGTCGGTCCGGCCCCTCCAAGCCTCGGGCCAAGGACCCACCGCTTACACCGGTGCGGGAGTCCGCTACCGTCCCGTCTGAGGCCGCGCCCGCCGTCCCTGAGGTCCGGAAGGCTATGTACCCTAAACGACAACTCGTCAAGGGGGTTTCCTTCCCTATTAGATGTTGCCGGTGCCAGCGGGTGGGACATATGGAAGCCCAGTGTCCACTCACCACGGAGCCCATGGATTGTGGGGTTACCCGGCGGGGTTCAATGTATGCTCAGGCGTTGTGTACCGCGGACCTTGTCTCCCCGGAGACTGAGCCCCACTTGTGCCAAATACAGGTGAATGGATGTCCGGTTACAGGCTTGTTGGATTCCGGAAGCTTAGTGACCCTTGTGCGATCAACCCTAAGGGCTGAAGTAAAGGCCACAGGACGTACCGTGGGGGTGGTTTGCATACATGGGGACCGCCGAGACTATCCCACGGGGGTTGTCACCATCACAGCACCCTGCGGGCAGGTGCAACATGAGGTGGGACTTATGAACACTCTTCCCTATGACGTGATCCTAGGAAGGGATCTGCCGTATTTTTGGACTCTATGGAAGGGGCCTCCTAAGTCCCCTCAGGTATTGGACAGTCTGGGACCTGAGCCCGACAATCCCAAATCCGGGACACCTGCCGTAGGGGTCCCCATGATAGGGACAGAATTTGAACCCGATAGGTCGCCCCTAGAGGTATTGGCAGGAGAGGCTGAGATGGTCGAGCCCATCCCGGAGTTGGAGGCGTCCCCGGATACGTTTGGGACAGCCCAACTCCAGGACCCTACATTAATACATGCCCGGAGTCGGGTGACAGTGGTTGACGGGGTGGCACAGCTGCCCGGTGCCCAGGTAAGGTACCCCCATTTCGCTCTTAAGCAGGATTTACTCTACCGGGTAGATGAAATACGGGGCGTGGGGGTAGAGCAGTTGGTGGTGCCCCAGCCGTATCGCCGGCGGGTCCTCGACTTGGCTCATAAACACCTGATGAGTGGCCACCTAGGGGTCAAAAAAACGCAGGAGCGAATATTGCAAAGGTTCTATTGGCCCGGGGTCTTTGGGGAGGTAAAACAGTTCTGCGAAACCTGCCCGGAGTGTCAGCTTACCGCACCCCTGGCCCACTTTCGCAGTCCGTTGGTACCGTTACCCATTATAAAAGTCCCTTTTGAACGGATAGGGATGGATCTGGTGGGGCCCCTCGTAAAGTCCGCTCGAGGGCACCAACACATCCTAGTGATCGTTGACTATGCCACCCGGTATCCAGAGGCGATACCTCTCAGACATACTGCGGCGAGGCTTATAGCTCGGGAGTTGTTTGCTGTGTTCTGCCGGGTGGGGTTGCCCAAGGAGATCCTTACGGATCAGGGGACCCCATTCATGTCTAAAGTGACCAAAGAGCTATGCCGGCTACTCCAGATCAAGCAGTTGCGTACGTCTGTGTATCAACCTCAAACGGACGGTTTAGTGGAGCGATTCAATAAAACCCTGAAAACCATGCTCAAGAGGGTGATTTCCAAAGACGGGAAAGACTGGGATATGATGCTTCCCTATTTGATGTTTGCCATCCGAGAGGTGCCACAGGCATCCACGGGGTTTTCGCCTTTTGAGTTGTTATACGGGCGACATCCCCGGGGAATGTTGGACCTGGCAAAGGAAACATGGGAGCAGGAGCCCACCCCCCATAAAAGTGTGATTGAACACATTTTAGGAATGCAGAACCGCCTAAGCGCGGTCATGCCAATTGTGAAGGAGCATTTACAGGAGGCTCAGGCCGCGCAAAGCGGCCGCTACAATAGACAAGCCACCGTGCAGACCTTTCAACCCGGGGATCGGGTGTTGGTATTGATCCCCACGGCGGAGAGTAAATTCCTGGCTCAGTGGCAAGGCCCCTACGAGATAAAGGAAAGAATCGGGGTGGTCAACTATAAGGTATTGCAGCCCGGTAGGCGGAAACCTGAACAAATATACCATGTCAACCTGTTAAAACCGTGGCAGGAACGGGAAAGCCTGATGGTTGATTTTTCCCCATCTCCCTCCTCTTCGGGTCGTTCAAACCCGGCTCCAGTGACCTCCGGAGAGGACGAACCGGAAGTAAGGATTGGAGAAGCCCTCACCAAGCAACAGAGGCGAGAGGCCAGATGGCTGGTTCAGCAGAACCCCGATGTCTTCTCCAAGCTGCCTGGTAGGACAAGTCTGATACGACATGACATTGTCACCGAGCCTCACCTGAAGGTACGCCTGAAGCCATACCGGGTACCGGAGGCTCGAAGACAAGCCATATCAGAGGAAGTGAAGACAATGCTACGCCTGGGGGTCATCGAAAAATCCCGGAGTGAATGGGCTAGTCCCATTGTCCTAATACCAAAACCCGATGGCTCCTTAAGGTTCTGCAATGACTTTAGGAGATTGAACGAAATATCCAAGTTCGATCTCTACCCCATGCCCCGGGTGGATGAGCTGATTGATAGGCTGGGACAGGCGCGATATTTCACCACGCTCGACCTGACCAAGGGATACTGGCAGGTGCCACTGACGGAGTCCGCCAAGGAGAAAACCGCTTTTGTTACGCCGGAGGGTCTCTTCCACTATGTTGTCTTGCCTTTTGGGTTACATGGCGCTCCGGCCACGTTCCAGAGGTTGATGGACTTGGTGCTGGAACCCCACCAGGCGTATGCATCAGCGTACCTTGATGACATCATTATTTACAGCTCCGAGTGGCAGACCCACTTGGAACAGGTACAAGCGGTGGTGAACGTGCTCCGAACAGCCGGATTGACAGCCAATCCCAAGAAATGTGCGTTGGGGCTCACGGAAGCCCACTACTTGGGCTACGTAATAGGCCAAGGAGTGATTAAGCCCCAAATTAACAAAGTTGAGGCGATCCAGAAGTGGCCTAGACCCCTGACCACGAAGCAGGTTAGGGCCTTCCTGGGTATCGTGGGGTACTACAGGAGGTTTGTAAAAAATTTTGCGGGACTATCGGCCCCCTTGACGGACCTTCTCAAAGGCAAGAAGTCCGTCATGGTGCGCTGGACTCCGCAGGCCGAGGACTCCTTCCGGGCCCTGAAGGGGGTCCTGTGCGGACAGCCCGTTCTTGTCAACCCTGATTTCCGGAATGAGTTCGTAGTACAGACTGACGCCTCTGAGGTCGGCCTAGGGGCAGTGCTGTCTCAGGTGGTTCAGGGGGAGGAACACCCCGTCACGTTCTTAAGTAGGAAGCTCACCCCTCCTGAGCGGAATTATAGCGTAGTGGAGAAGGAGTGCCTGGCGATCAAGTGGGCCTTGGAGTCCCTGCGCTATTACCTGCTGGGACGGCAGTTTCACTTGGTGACGGATCACTCTCCACTGGTCTGGATGAGGTCCGCCAAGGAACGGAATGCCCGGGTTACCCGGTGGTTCCTTTCTCTGCAGAACTTCTGATTTACGGTTGAACACCGGGCCGGTAGGTTGCAGGGCAATGCCGATGCCTTGTCCCGCGGCCCATGTTTGATGGCGGGAGTTCAACCCCGCACGCTTGAACTGAGGGGGGGGATATGTGAGACTGTGACCGGGGTTGTCTATGACGGCCGGTACGTCTCGCCCCGGTTGTGCTCCCTCCATGTATAGAAAGCAACTCCACTCCAGGGTTAATGCTGTTTCCCTGCAGGCTGAAAGGAGGGTTAAAAGGAAACAGGAACATGGGCGTGGGTCCCTAGTGTGAGGGAGTGAACACAACTCCCTGAGTTTCTGCCAGAGAAACACATGTGTGCTATTTTGGACTTTTGGTTTGTGCAATAAACCGTGTGCTGTGACCATTGGTGCCTGGATCCCGTGTCTTCTGCCGCGCAGCCGACCACGCTACCTCACAATATAGACAGTATATATATATATACACATATATATATATATATATATATATATAATTGCCTTATTCTGTTTGTCTGTCTGTCTGTCTGTCTTGCTCCAAAATTGTGTCCTTACGGTGACACAAAGCGGATTGGCCGCTAGGCTCGCCATGGCCCCGCCCAGCGCACGGATTGGCCGCTCGCCCAGGCTCCACCCCAAACGGATTGGCCTCCCGCCCCGGCACCCTGCACGTATTGGCAACTCGGCCACGCCCCGCCCCCCTCACGCAATGCACGCTCGCTCTGGCCCCGCCCTCTGCACGCATTCCCCGAAGCGACACCACGACACTCAGGTGAGTACTGTACCCCCGGGAGCCCACATCAGCGTACGCCGGCAACCCAGCCGACACATACCCTCGCATTGCTGGGGTTGCCGCCGTATGCTGGTGTGGGCTCCCGTGCGAGCGGGGGACGGGATACGCTGGTAACCATGGTAGCATAGTTACCAGCGCATCAAGGTCCTGCAGCGGTGGAACATACACACACACGCACACACATAACAACACACACACACACATCAGATCACACTCGCTCTCACACACACCTCACACACACATCACATCGCATCCACACACTCACAACATCCTGTGATATCGCTTGCTTCTCGGCGGCGATACTGTGCAGTGAGCTTCCAGGACCTGCCGGAGGATCACATGGCCAGAAGCATGTGGTATCTCCGGATGTTGTGAATGTGAGCGCGTATGTGCAATATCGTCAATGTGTGTGTGTGTGTGTGTATGCGATCGGATGTGTGTGAGTGTGTTCTGATGTGTGAGTGTGTGTGTGAGTGTATGCGATCGGGTGTGTGTGAGTGTATGCGATCGGGTGTATGTGTGTGTGTGTGTGTGAGTGTATGCGATCGGATCTGTGAGTGTCGGCAGAGGAGCACGGCGTGCTGGAGGAGGCTGGGAGGAGAGAGGCTGATCCTGGGGAAGGCTGAGAGTGGGAGGCTGATGCTGGGGGAGGCTGGGAGGAGAGAGGCTGATGCTGGGGGGAGGCTGATGCTGGGGGAGGCTGGGAGGGTGTAGGCTGATGCTGGAGGAGGTTGATGCTGGGGAAGGCTGGGAGAAGAGAGGCTGATGCTGGGGGAGGCTGGGAGGGGGAGGCTGATGCTGGGGGAGGCTGGGAGGAGGGAGGCTGGGAGGAGAGAGGCTGATCCTGGGGAAGGCTGGGAGGGGGAGGCTGATGCTGGGGGAGGCTGGGAGGAGAGAGGCTGATGCTGGAGGAGGCTGGGAGGAGAGAGGCTGATGCTGGGGGAGGCTGGGAGGAGAGAGGCTGATGCTGGGGGAGGCTGGGAGGCAGAGGCTGATGCTGGGGGAGGCTGGGAGGCGGAGGCTGATGCTAGGGGAGGCTGGTAGGGGGAGGCTGATGCTGGGGGAGGCTGGGAGGGGGAGGCTGATGCTGGGGGAGGCTGGGAGGAGGGAGGCTGGGAGGGGGTATGCTGAGAGAAGAGAGGCTGATGCTGGGGGAGGCTGAGGCTGGGGTAGGCTGGGAGGAGAGAGGCTGATGCTGGGGACAGAGAGGCTGATGCTGGGGACAGAGAGAGGCTGATGCTGGGAGGAGAGAGGCTGATGCTGGGGGCAGAGTGGCTGATGCTGGTGCAGCATGGGGGATGGAGCACGATGGGGGTGGGCGCAGCATGGGGGATGGAGCACGATGGGGAGTGCGCAGCATGGGGGATGGAGCATGATGGGGAGTGCGCAGCATGGGGGACGGAGCACGTTTGGGAGTGCGCAGCATGGGGGATGGAGCACGATGGGGAATGCGCAGCATGGGGGATGGAGCACGATGGGGAGTGCGCAGCTTGGGGGATGGAGCACGTTTGGGAGTGCGCAGCTTGGGGGATAGAGCACGATGGGGAGTGCACAGCATGGGGGATGGAGCACGATGGGGAATGTGCAGCATGGGGGATGGAGCACGATGGGGAGTGCGCAGCATGGGGGATGGAGCACGTTTGGGATTGCGCAGCATGGGGGATGGAGCACGACGGGGAGTGCGCAGCATGGGGGATGGAGCACGTTTGGGAGTGCGCAGCATGGGGGATGGAGCACGATGGGGAGTGCGCAGCATGGGGGATGGAGCACGATGGGGAGTGCGCAGCATGGCGGATGGAGCACGATGGGGAATGCGCAGCATGGGGGATGGAGCACAATGGGGAGTGCGCAGCATGGGAGATGGAGCACGATGAGGAATGCGCAGCATAGGGGATGGAGCACGATGGGGAGTGCGCAGCATGGGGGATGGAGCACGATGGGAGGTGCACACGTCCCCCCAACACACACACACACACACGTGCACGCGCACTGCACACCACACCACACACACGCTGGGAACCACAAACACCGCCTTACACAGACACCCACACACACAGACAACGCTGCACACACACAACACCCAACACACAAACACCGCGGCATACATAAATATACGCACATACCACACAACACACACATTGCACAAAACATACCTCCCCCAAAACACACCCACACCCCACACCCACACAAACCGCGCAACACACACACACAACGCTACAGACACACAGCGCTCCACAAACAACGCAACACACGCAACACACATACAACACCGCTCTCACCCCCCGCCACACCCAGACAACACCCAGAACATGTACAGCCCCTACACAAACACTTAGTAACTACACACAACAACATCTATAAATATATATATATAACAAAAATCATACATGAACTACACAATACGTAAATTCTAGAATACCCGATGCGTAGAATCGGGCCACCTTCTAGTATATATATATATATATATATACATACATATATATATAAATATAAATATATATATATTGTGAGACTGTGACCGGGGTTATCTATGACGGCCGGTATGTCTCGCCCCGGTTGTGCTCACTCTATGATAATCCACTATAGGGTTAATGCTGTTTTCCCTACAGGCTGAAGGGAGGGATAAATAGATTCAGGAACAAGGGCAGGTGTGCCGGGTGTGAGGGAGTGATCACATCTCCCTGAGTTCTCTGCCGGAAAGGCACATATGTAATATTATGGACTTTTTCTTTGGAATAAACCGTGTGCTGTGAACCTTGGTGCCTGGATCCCGTGTCTTCTGCAGCGCAGCCGACGACGCTACCTCACATATGGTGGAGAATCGGCGGGCATGACAGCCGGTGAGGTGTAGCATTCATCCCTGGTGACCCAGCTGCGCATGTCCTGGATTCGAGCGGCTATACTACAGCCCAAACCCGGCGACGCCATGGAGGACATAATAAAGCATTTGGCTCAGGCTAATGCACAGCAGCAACAGGCTAATGCACAGCAGCTACAAACCAATGCACACCTGCTCCAATCCTTGCAAGTGCAGGAAAAAAAATTCCAAGAACAGATGGATCAGGCCAATGCACGTCAGCAGCAATCCTTGCAAGTGCACCAAGAACAGATGGAGCAGGCCAATGCACGTCAGCAGCAAGCCTTGCAATTGCAGGAAAAAAGGCACCAAGAACAGATGGTTCTCCTGGCCAAGTCGATCCGTGCCGGACCGGCAGCAACAACCCAGGGACCGGGTGACGACGGCAGCGTCCGGAAAGCGGTGAGACAAGCGTTGCAAAAGATGACCCCGGGTGATGATGTGGAAGCGTTCCTGGCGGTGTTTGAACGGGTGGCCGAGCGGGAAAAGCTGCCGACCCCGCAGTGGGCTGAGGTATTGTCACCTTATCTGACGGGGGAACCCCAAAAAGCATACCTGGACCTCTGTACCGAGGACGCCATTGACTATGTGACCCTGAAAGCCGAAATACTGGCTCGGTTGGGGGTGAATACCTATGTACGGGCTCAGCGGGTAAATCAGTGGTTCTATGAGGAAGCCAAACCCGTACGCTCCCAGGCCTATGACTTGTTACATCTTGTAAAAAAGTGGTTGCAGCCTGACACTCTGAGCCCGGCGCAAATGGTGGAAAGGGTAGTAGTGGATCGTTTTGTGCGCACTTTACCCGTCACCGTTCAACGGTGGGTCGGACAGGGTGACCCGAGTACCCTGGACCAATTAGTGTCCCTGGTAGAGCGGCATGTGGCTACGCAGGACTTGATACGGGACACTGAGACTTTGCGTACCGCCCGTCGGTCCGGCCCCTCCAAGCCTAGGGCCAAGGACCCACCGCTGACACCGGTGCGGGAGTCCGCTACCGTCCCGTCTGAAGCCGCACCCTCCGTCCCTGAGGTCCGGAAAACTATGTACCCTAAACGACAACTCGTCAAGGGGGTATCCTTCCCTATTAGATGTTGGCGGTGCCAGCGGGTGGGACATATGGAAGCCCAGTGTCCACTCACCACGGAGCCCATGGATTGTGGGGTTACCCGGCGGGGTTCAATGTATGCTCAGGTGGTGTGTACCGCTGACCTGGTCTACCCAGAGACTGAGCCCCACTTGTGCCAAATTCAGGTGAATGGATGTCCGGTTACAGGCTTGTTGGATTCCGGAAGCTTAGTGACCCTTGTGCGATCAACCCTAAGGGCTAAAGTAAAGGCCACCGGACGTACCGTGGGGGTGGTTTGCATACATGGGGACCGCCGAGACTATCCCACGGGGATAGTCACCATCACAGCACCTTGCGGTCAGGTGCAACATGAGGTGGGACTTATTAATACTCTTCCCTATGATGTGATCCTAGGAAGGGATCTGCCCTATTTTTGGACTTTATGGAAGGGACCTCCTAAGTCCCCTCAGATATTGGTCAGTCCGGGACCTGAGCCCTACAATCCTGAATCCGGGACGCCTGCCGTAGGGGTCCCCATGATAGGGACAGGATGTGAACCTGATAGGTCGCCCCTAGAGGTATTGGCAGGAGAGGCTGAGACGGTCGAGCCCATCCCGGAGTTGGAGGCGTCCCCGGATACGTTTGGGACAGCCCAACTCCAGGACCCTACATTAATACATGCCCGGAGTCGGGTGACAGTAGTTGACGGGGTGGCACAGCTGCCTGGTGCCCAGGTAAGATACCCCCATTTCGCTCTTAAGCAGGATTTACTCTACCGGGTAGATGAAATACGGGGCGTAGGGGTAGAGCAGTTGGTGGTGCCCCAGCCGTATCGCCGGCGGGTCCTCGACTTGGCTCATAAACACCTGATGAGTGGTCACCTAGGGGTCAAGAAAACGCAGGAGCGAATATTGCAAAGGTTCTATTGGCCCGGGGTCTTTGGGGAGGTAAAACGGTTCTGCGAAACCTGCCCGGAGTGTCAGCTTACCGCACCCCTGACCCACTTTCGCAGTCCGTTGGTACCGTTACCCATTATAGAAGTCCCTTTTGAACGGATAGGGATGGATCTGGTGGGGCCCCTCGTAAAGTCTGCTCGAGGGCACCAGCATATCCTAGTGATCGTTGACTATGCCACCCGGTATCCAGAGGCGATACCTCTCAGACATACTGCAGCCAAGCTTATAGCTCGGGAGTTGTTTGCTGTGTTCTGCCGGGTGGGGTTGCCCAAGGAGATCCTTACGGATCAGGGGACCCCATTCATGTCTAAAGTGACCAAAGAGCTATGCCGGCTACTCCAGATCAAGCAGTTGCGTACGTCTGTGTATCATCCTCAGACGGATGGTTTAGTGGAACGATTCAATAAAACCCTGAAAACCATGCTCAAAAGGGTGATTTCCAAAGACGGGAAAGACTGGGATATGATGCTTCCCTATTTGATGTTTGCCATACGAGAGGTGCCACAGGCATCCACGGGGTTTTCGCCTTTTGAATTGTTATACGGGCGACATCCCCGGGGATTGTTGGACCTGGCAAAAGAAACCTGGGAGCAGGAGCCCACCCCCCATAAAAGTGTGATTGAACACATTTTGGGTATGCAGAACCGCATAAGCGCGGTCATGCCAATTGTGAAGGAGCATTTACAGGAGGCTCAGGCCGCGCAAAGCAGCCGCTACAATAGACAAGCCACCGTGCGGACCTTTAATCCCGGGGATCGGGTGTTGGTATTGATTCCCACGGCAGAGAGTAAATTCCTGGCTCAGTGGCAAGGCCCCTACGAGATAAAGGAAAGAGTCGGGGTGGTTAACTATAAAGTGTTGCAGCCCGGTAGGCGGAAACCTGAACAAATATACCATGTCAACCTATTAAAACCATGGCAGGAACGGGAAAACCTGATGGCTGTTTTTTCCCCACCTCCCTCCTCTTCGGGTCGTTCACATCCGGCTCCAGCGACCTCCGGAGAGGACGAACCGGAAGTAAGGATTGGAGAAGCCCTCACCAAGACACAAAGGCGAGAGGCCAGACGGTTGGTTCAGCAGAACCCCGATGTCTTCTCCGAGCTGCCCGGTAGGACCAGTCTGATACGACATGATATTGTCACCGAGCCCCACCTGAAGGTACGCCTGAAGTCATACCGGGTACCGGAGGCTCGACGACAAGCCATATCAGAGGAAGTAAAGTCAATGTTACGCCTGGGGGTCATCGAAAAATCCCGGAGTGAATGGGCTAGTCCGATTGTCCTAATACCAAAACCCGATGGCTCCTTAAGGTTCTGCAATGACTTTAGGAGATTGAACGAAATATCCAAGTTTGATCTCTACCCCATGCCCCGGGTGGATGAGCTGATTGATAGGCTGGGACAGGCGCGATATTTTACCACGCTCGACCTGACCAAGGGGTACTGGCAGGTGCCACTAATGGAGTCCGCCAAGGAGAAAACCGCTTTTGTTACGCCGGAGGGTCTCTTCCACTATGTTGTCTTGCCTTTTGGGTTACATGGCGCTCCGGCCACGTTCCAGAGGTTGATGGACTTAGTACTGGAACCCCACCAGGCGTATGCATCAGCGTACCTTGATGACATCATTATTTACAGCTCCGATTGGCAGACCCACTTGGAACAGGTACAAGCGGTGGTGGACGCGCTTCGAACAGCCGGATTGACAGCCAATCCCAAGAAATGTGCGTTGGGACTCACGGAAGCCCGCTACTTGGGCTACGTAATAGGCCAAGGAGTGATTAAGCCCCAAATTAACAAAGTTGAGGCGATCCAGAAGTGGCCTAGACCCCTGACCACGAAGCAGGTTAGGGCCTTCCTGGGTATCGTGGGGTACTACAGGAGGTTTGTAAAAGATTTTGCGGGACTATCAGCCCCCTTGACGGACCTTCTCAAAGGCAAGAAGTCCGTCATGGTGCACTGGACTCCGCAGGCCGAGGACTCCTTCCGGGCCCTGAAGGGGGTCCTGTGCGGACAGCCCGTTCTTGTAAACCCTGATTTCCGGAAAGAGTTCATAGTACAGACTGACGCCTCGGAGGTCGGCCTGGGGGCAGTGCTGTCTCAGGTGGTTCAGGGGGTGGAACACCCCGTCACGTTCTTAAGTAGGAAGCTCACCCCTCCTGAGCGGAATTATAGCGTAGTGGAGAAGGAGTGCCTGGCGATCAAGTGGGCCTTGGAGTCCCTGCGCTATTACCTGCTGGGACGGCAGTTTCACTTGGTGACGGATCACTCTCCACTGGTCTGGATGAGGTCCGCCAAGGAACGGAATGCCCGGGTTACCCGGTGGTTCCTTTCTCTGCAGAACTTCTGATTTACGGTTGAACACCGGGCCGGTAGGTTGCAGGGCAATGCCGATGCCTTGTCCCGCGGCCCATGTTTGATGGCGGGAGTTCAACCCCGCACGCTTGAACTGAGGGGGGGGATATGTGAGACTGTGACCGGGGTTGTCTATGACGGCCGGTACGTCTCGCCCCGGTTGTGCTCCCTCCATGTATAGAAAGCAACTCCACTCCAGGGTTAATGCTGTTTCCCTGCAGGCTGAAAGGAGGGTTAAAAGGAAACAGGAACATGGGCGTGGGTCCCTAGTGTGAGGGAGTGAACACAACTCCCTGAGTTTCTGCCAGAGAAACACATGTGTGCTATTTTGGACTTTTGGTTTGTGCAATAAACCGTGTGCTGTGACCATTGGTGCCTGGATCCCGTGTCTTCTGCCGCGCAGCCGACCACGCTACCTCACAATATAGACAGTATATATATATATACACATATATATATATATATATATATATATATATATATATAATTGCCTTATTCTGTTTGTCTGTCTGTCTGTCTGTCTTGCTCCAAAATTGTGTCCTTACGGTGACACAAAGCGGATTGGCCGCTAGGCTCGCCATGGCCCCGCCCAGCGCACGGATTGGCCGCTCGCCCAGGCTCCACCCCAAACGGATTGGCCTCCCGCCCCGGCACCCTGCACGTATTGGCAACTCGGCCACGCCCCGCCCCCCTCACGCAATGCACGCTCGCTCTGGCCCCGCCCTCTGCACGCATTCCCCGAAGCGACACCACGACACTCAGGTGAGTACTGTACCCCCGGGAGCCCACATCAGCGTACGCCGGCAACCCAGCCGACACATACCCTCGCATTGCTGGGGTTGCCGCCGTATGCTGGTGTGGGCTCCCGTGCGAGCAGGGGACGGGATACGCTGGTAACCATGGTAGCATAGTTACCAGCGCATCAAGGTCCTGCAGCGGTGGAACATACACACACACGCACACACATAACAACACACACACACACATCAGATCACACTCGCTCTCACACACACCTCACACACACATCACATCGCATCCACACACTCACAACATCCTGTGATATCGCTTGCTTCTCGGCGGCGATACTGTGCAGTGAGCTTCCAGGACCTGCCGGAGGATCACATGGCCAGAAGCATGTGGTATCTCCGGATGTTGTGAATGTGAGCGCGTATGTGCAATATCGTCAATGTGTGTGTGTGTGTGTGTATGCGATCGGATGTGTGTGAGTGTGTTCTGATGTGTGAGTGTGTGTGTGAGTGTATGCGATCGGGTGTGTGTGAGTGTATGCGATCGGGTGTATGTGTGTGTGTGTGTGTGAGTGTATGCGATCGGATCTGTGAGTGTCGGCAGAGGAGCACGGCGTGCTGGAGGAGGCTGGGAGGAGAGAGGCTGATCCTGGGGAAGGCTGAGAGTGGGAGGCTGATGCTGGGGGAGGCTGGGAGGAGAGAGGCTGATGCTGGGGGGAGGCTGATGCTGGGGGAGGCTGGGAGGGTGTAGGCTGATGCTGGAGGAGGTTGATGCTGGGGAAGGCTGGGAGAAGAGAGGCTGATGCTGGGGGAGGCTGGGAGGGGGAGGCTGATGCTGGGGGAGGCTGGGAGGAGGGAGGCTGGGAGGAGAGAGGCTGATCCTGGGGAAGGCTGGGAGGGGGAGGCTGATGCTGGGGGAGGCTGGGAGGAGAGAGGCTGATGCTGGAGGAGGCTGGGAGGAGAGAGGCTGATGCTGGGGGAGGCTGGGAGGAGAGAGGCTGATGCTGGGGGAGGCTGGGAGGCAGAGGCTGATGCTGGGGGAGGCTGGGAGGCGGAGGCTGATGCTAGGGGAGGCTGGTAGGGGGAGGCTGATGCTGGGGGAGGCTGGGAGGGGGAGGCTGATGCTGGGGGAGGCTGGGAGGAGGGAGGCTGGGAGGGGGTATGCTGAGAGAAGAGAGGCTGATGCTGGGGGAGGCTGAGGCTGGGGTAGGCTGGGAGGAGAGAGGCTGATGCTGGGGACAGAGAGGCTGATGCTGGGGACAGAGAGAGGCTGATGCTGGGAGGAGAGAGGCTGATGCTGGGGGCAGAGTGGCTGATGCTGGTGCAGCATGGGGGATGGAGCACGATGGGGGTGGGCGCAGCATGGGGGATGGAGCACGATGGGGAGTGCGCAGCATGGGGGATGGAGCATGATGGGGAGTGCGCAGCATGGGGGACGGAGCACGTTTGGGAGTGCGCAGCATGGGGGATGGAGCACGATGGGGAATGCGCAGCATGGGGGATGGAGCACGATGGGGAGTGCGCAGCTTGGGGGATGGAGCACGTTTGGGAGTGCGCAGCTTGGGGGATAGAGCACGATGGGGAGTGCACAGCATGGGGGATGGAGCACGATGGGGAATGTGCAGCATGGGGGATGGAGCACGATGGGGAGTGCGCAGCATGGGGATGGAGCACGTTTGGGATTGCGCAGCATGGGGGATGGAGCACGACGGGGAGTGCGCAGCATGGGGGATGGAGCACGTTTGGGAGTGCGCAGCATGGGGGATGGAGCACGATGGGGAGTGCGCAGCATGGGGGATGGAGCACGATGGGGAGTGCGCAGCATGGCGGATGGAGCACGATGGGGAATGCGCAGCATGGGGGATGGAGCACAATGGGGAGTGCGCAGCATGGGAGATGGAGCACGATGAGGAATGCGCAGCATAGGGGATGGAGCACGATGGGGAGTGCGCAGCATGGGGGATGGAGCACGATGGGAGGTGCACACGTCCCCCCAACACACACACACACACACGTGCACGCGCACTGCACACCACACCACACACACGCTGGGAACCACAAACACCGCCTTACACAGACACCCACACACACAGACAACGCTGCACACACACAACACCCAACACACAAACACCGCGGCATACATAAATATACGCACATACCACACAACACACACATTGCACAAAACATACCTCCCCCAAAACACACCCACACCCCACACCCACACAAACCGCGCAACACACACACACAACGCTACAGACACACAGCGCTCCACAAACAACGCAACACACGCAACACACATACAACACCGCTCTCACCCCCCGCCACACCCAGACAACACCCAGAACATGTACAGCCCCTACACAAACACTTAGTAACTACACACAACAACATCTATAAATATATATATATAACAAAAATCATACATGAACTACACAATACGTAAATTCTAGAATACCCGATGCGTAGAATCGGGCCACCTTCTAGTATATATATATATATATATATACATACATATATATATAAATATAAATATATATATATATATATATATATATATATATACACGGTATATATATACAGTATATTGATTCCATATTGGGTATACTGACTATCCCTCACCCTAAACACAATCTCCTACCTAGCCACGGAAGGACACCCTAGGTTTTTACCCTGTGCCCGCGCTCACCAGACGCTGCCCCTATTGATATCCTAACTCCCCCTACGTTTTGGCCAATATGCCGATAACTTACAAGGAAAACCTGCAGATTTATCTGGATTTTCTAGATAAATCCACAGGTTTTAGGAAGTACAGACACTCCCCATATTATCCTATGGGACATGGGGAATGCTGTGTCCATGCTGTGGTAAGTGTGGTAGCGGAATATGCTGCGGATGTCCCGCAGCCAAGCGTAACTGCGTGTCAGTTATTTCTGCAGAAATTGCTGCGGAAATACCGGCCCTCTACTATGGAGATGGAGGCCGGGACTTCCGAAGATACGTTGCACGAATGTCGCAGGTTTACCGCAGATATTTTGCTGGAATCAGGCAGCAATGGATAGCTGCGGATTACGGGGAGCTGCTGCGAGAAACCTGCGGACATACCTGCGGATATATCCACAGGTACAATGTCCCGTGGGCACATAGCCTAATAGTCCAATTACCAATCAAAAGGTGCTTACATTTCCACACAGGCCAAATAATTCACTAACAATTGGCATGTTTGAATACTCAGAGAAACCTATCATATAATTAACATGAAATCTATAAGGAACCTAATCTTATCCCCTGCCTGACCACATAGGTTGACTCTATACAAACACCAATGGCACCCTTGCTCACTATGGTCTAGACCTAATGGGACCTAACCATTAAAGAGTTATTGATAAAAAGGTTTGTCAAAAACAATTATATCAATTGGTAGATTAGTAACATCACCCACTGGAGACATTACATTTTTATTTTTCTTGTTTTTCATCCTCTTCTTTAAAGAGCCATAATTTTTTCATTTTTTCATTAATAAAGTTGTTAAAGGGGCGATCGGGAGCCTCATTAGTCATGACAGAGCCTTCTGTTCAGCTGCAGCGCAGCCTGATGTTTTTCCTCTGCACCCCAACCACCACTTTAGTGCAATACAGTAAAAAGCATACTTTTCCTTATGTGTCACAAGCACTGACACTGTCACAGATTCTTTCAACCAAACTTCTTTACTTGTCAATTTCATAAACAGTCTTTTATCTCGCCAGACATTCTTGTTCTTCCGAAGGGGTTACCATTAGCAACTGATAGATTATACATTTTGCTATTCGACCGCTTCCCTGGTACTCGGGCTCCCATTGGGGTCCCTAAGCTCCTTACCCTATCCTTCAGCTTAATTGTGCACTATAGACACAATAGTCTTTCTGGCCAGTCAGGCCCTACTCTCTTTTCAAGAACCCAGTGACCTTCCGCTGACTGAGGGAGTTTGTTAGGTATCTGAAAGGGAATGGCCACCACCTGGGCCGCACTGCGTGTCCAGTACTCAGATTTGACAAAGATGGGCACGCCAAATTAAAGGTTTTGGGGTTTTTCCTCCACCACATCTCTCACAAACGCCACCTGTTCCTCTCCCTTAGGGACTCTCCTCCCACTAAGTAACTTCTTAACCCTTATTTTTCAAACTAAGCCCCTCCCCTTCACTAAGACCCTCTAGCCCGGGAACACCAGGGAAGCAGCTGATGTTGAGCCCCGCATTACCTTCAGGTCGCCTCAGGGTCTTCAGGGACTCCACATGCTGGGATTCTTCTGGCCGCAGGTAGGTCTGGTTAACTTCTATGGGAATCGTGACACCACTCAAATTGCAGTCAGTGGGTGATCGCCACTGCAGTTTAGGGAGCGCCTGGGGCTGATGGTAAATGCAGTCAGTTGTTGTGGCCTCCCGAGAGTGAGGCTGGACCAGAGCTCAGTGTAAGTGTGTTGTACCACAGGTCGCAGAAGAATTCACACACAGGCAGCAATGTCTTTCAGGGTTTTTACTCACTTTCAGATGGTAGCTGTGAGTCAACTCAGGCAATACTATGATGAACCAGGTGGAACTGGGTATCCCTTCGGCTGATGTAGGGGTGACTGCTGACTCGCCTTCCTAGCCCTTCTTGTTTGGGGTGACTCCTTACGTGAAGTACTGCGGGGATCACACAGGGAAGTCGCAACTGCTGTTCTCCCCTCTCTGGCCCGTTTGCTGGCAGCGTGGACCAAGGTTAAGATGGCTCCAGGCTCAATCCTCCTTATGGGCCCCCTCGTTGCTGCTGATGCTGCGGACTCTGTGTAGGTTGGTGAGGCACATACAGTACCCTCACCAGCAGGTTTAGCAGGCCAAGTAAATGGGTTCCTGTTCTGGGGACCTGTTTCACTGTGCGGGCTTGGTCTACCGGCAGTCCCCTTACTCAGCCACCTCTTGCTACTGCCCTAGGTGGTTTTCAGGCGGCACTACTGGGTAGCCTCTCTCCCCCGCCAGCAGCCACTACAGGTGCAGGGTCTGACAGGGTCCTGCTCCTCTGCTCTACCCTTCAGGCGTGGCTCCTCCACTCCTACTCCTCTGACTGCCACTGCACACTCTCCATCTCCAGTCTCACTACCCACCACTAGCTGGGATGCGAGGGCTATGCCCCCTCCCTGGGTCTGCCCAGGGGTCCCCTCTAAGCTGTGTGTGTGTTCCTGGTCACTTCGTGTCTGTGTGTCCAGACCCTAGTCAGCCTCTGGGATTACCTGTTTTCTACTGACCCAGCATGGGTGCAGTACTCAGTGGTGCCTGACCAGGTCAAGGGCGGCACACTTACACATAGTGGCCACCTAATGGCCGTTAAAACACATTACACCATAAGATAAACTTAAAACAATACATTAACACATTACACTATATCATGAAGTTCAAATATTGCATTTCATACACAGTGGATTTACATTACATAGTCATGCCACATAATGTACTGGAAATCAAGAAAATAATTGCAAGTGCTGTGAAATTATAAAAAAAAGTCCAATTCCACAATGTTCTCTTTATTTTTCTTATTTACCATGTTCACTTTATGGTAAAATTTCCTTGTCAATATAATTCCCCAAGTAAATATGAGTATGTAGATGCCAAACATGTATAATTATTATTTATTATTTAAGTGGTGAAAAAAAATCTGAAATTTGTCAAAAAAAGAATTTCCCTTTGGTCACCAGTTTCTGGAACCAATACCATTTTCATTTTTTTGTGATCTGGGGACATACGATGTTTTGATTTCCTTTTATTGCATTTTATTGCAATGTTGCAGGAACCACAAACCCATAATTCTGGTGGCTTTTTTTCTCGTTAATCCGTTTACCATTTAGATTAATTTATTTTATATTTTGACATTTCTTAGAGCAGCAATAGCAAATGTGTATATTTTTAATTGTTTAATTTTTGATAGGGCAAAAGGGGTTGATTTGAACTTTTGTGTTTATTTTATCTTTCAATGTTTATTAAACTGTTTTTTTTACTTTTAACGTTATTTAATAGTCCCTTTAGGGGTCCTTGAAGCTGGAATCGTCTTATCACCTTTGCTTTACAGAGCAGTGCATCATGATCTCCTATGAATGCCGGATCGTAGCCATTGCTCACAGGAGAATCGTAATGATAGGTACGGGGATCATCAGCTTTCCCCACCCTGTCATAACAAGCCATCAGCACCTCATGATCATGTGACAAAGATGTCAATGGGTGGGACTAGTGACACATTTTCTGTCAGCGCTTGTTACACGCTGCTGTTAGAGATTGACAGAGGCATATAACTAGCTATCTGCCATGGGTGGATCTATGCCTGCTTTACACGCTTCAATAAATCTTTCAATCCGTCGTCGGGGTCAAGTTGTAAGTGACGCACATCCTGCATCGTTCGTGACGTACTTGCGTGTGACACCTACGTGCAATCAAGATTGAACGAAAATACGGTGATCGCATACACGTCGTTTATTCCTCATACATTGGACGTTTTGTTGTATGAACCTAGTCAATTGAAATGTGTGACATCCCTCATACGATTTTGATGTCTGAGGCTATGTGCGCAGGTGTGCGCTCTGCACCGCAGCTTAAAAAAGGTCTGCTTCAGAGCGCAGCTGAAAAGCTGCGTTCTGAAGCACCTCACAATGTCTGTCATTCACTAATCTCTGTCAGTCCGTCACTATCTCTGTCCCTCTCTCTCTGTCCATGTCAGTCTATCCCTCTTACCCCCTCTCTCATACTCACCGATCTCCGATCCCCGGCCCGGCTTTGCACGGCATTCATACTGCTCCGGCGGCTTTTACTGTTTTGAAAAAGCCGGCCGCCCATTAAACAATCTCGTATTCCCTGCTTTCCCCGCCCACCGGCGCCTATGATTGGTTACAGTGAGACACGCCCCCACGCTGAGTGACAGGTGTCACACTACACCCAATCACAGCAGCCGGTGGGCGTGTCTATACTGTGCAGTGAAATAAATAATTAAATAATTAAAAAAAACGGCGTGCGGACCCCCCCAATTTTAAAACCAGCCAGATAAAGCCATACGGCTGAAGGCTGGTATTCTCAGGATGGGGAGCTCCACGTTATGGGGAGCCCCCCAGCCTAACAATATCAGCCAACAGCCGCCCAGAATTGCCGCAAACATTATATGCGACAGTTCTGGGACTGTACCCGGCTCTTCCCGATTTGCCCTGGTGCGTTGGCAAATCGGGGTAATAAGGAGTTATTTGCAGCCCATAGCTGCCAATAAGTCCTAGATTAATCATGTCAGGCGTCTATGAGACACCTTCCATTAATCTGTAAATTACAGTAAATAAACACACACACCCGAAAAAATCCTTTATTAGAAATAAAAAACACAAACATATACCCTGGTTAACCACTTTAATCAGCCCCAAAAAGCCCTCCATGTCCGGTGTACTCCAGGATGGTCCAGCGTCGCATCCAGCGCTGCTGCATGGAGGTGGCCGGAGCTGCAGCAGACACAGCCGCTCCGGTCACCTCCACACAGCAAATGAAGACAGCCGCGCGATCAGCTGAGCTGTCACTGAGGTTACCCGCTGTCACTGGATCCAGCGGTGGATGCAGCGATGGCCGCGGGTAACCTCAGTGACAGCTCAGCTAATCGCGCTACTCACCTCAGTTGCTGCGTGGAGGTGAGAGGAGCAGCGGTGAGTAGCGCGATCAGCTGAGCTGTCACTGAGGTTACCCGCGGCCACCGCTGCATCCACCGCTGGATCCAGTGACAGCGGGTAACCTCAGTGACAGCTCAGCTGATCGCGTAAACCAGGTAGACCCCAGGTCCAAGGGATGTGGGAACCGCCACCCTTGCCACCGAAATCCCTTTGGTTCCAGTTAAACAGACTGTCCGGGTGACGACAGAGGGGACCCGGTTTTCAGCTGAGGCCCACATCGATTCCGGGGCAGCAGGCAACTTTATTCACCAGGCCACGGTAGACAAATACCAGGTCCCTGTCACTCCGCTGAAGAAGCCCCTCTGGTTCGCCTCCGTAGACGGCAAACCGCTCTACGAACCTGTCCGGTATACCACCGAGCCCGTGAACCTCCAGGTTGGCACTTCGCATACAGAGACCATTGCCTTCTATGTGATCCCGAGGATGGCTCCTGAGCTCCTGTTGGGCCTGCCCTGGCTGAAACTCCATGACCCTGTTATTAGTTGGCGCTATGGCGCGATTGCCCGCTGGAGTCCCTTGTGTCATGACCACTGCCTATAGCCTGTTCCTCGGTCCCTGTCACCTGAACCGTTGGAACCACCGACCCCTGAAGAAGAGACGACGCTATCCAGTGTCGTTCCATTGTCCCCAGTCTCTGAGACCTTGATTCCACCATCTTCTGGAGATGAGACGTTGATTTCACCGCCTTCTAGAGTTGACACTTTGAGTCCAGCGGCTACTGAGGATGAGACTATGACCGATACCCGGTCCGAGACGCCCGATCCGGTCGTCCAGGATTCCAGTCCTGCTTCTGACTGTCCTTCCCTTTCCGTTGCTTCCATTGCCACTGCTCGAAAATCTTCGGTTAAGCGTGTTGCGGTCCGGAAGGGTGCATGGGGTCAGCCGTCCCTCCTTTCCTTTGCGCTGGGTTACGGTCCGGGGGCTCGGTCCCGTGTGCCCCGGGGGTCCTTTGCTCGGAGAGGGGGGCTTCAAGGGGGGGTACTGTCACGCTCCCGGTGTCCCAGCAGCGCTCCTTACCTACTAAGCCGGTCTCACCATCCAGGCACCGCTCCGTAACCACTGAGCCAGTCACATCTGCGTCACGCCACCGCTCTGTACCCACTGATCCAGTCTCACCAGCGTACCACCGCTCCTTCCTCACTGGTCCAGTCCATGCGTCCACCGGTCACGCCTGCCATTCCCGCTCATGCTTCCCAGAGTCCTGTTCCTGGTCTCAGGAGTCTGATTCTGACTAATGTTTTGTATAGGACCGGGCCGCGCCCACTCACCTGGTCTTATAGCCCCAGCACTGCTTCAACAGGAAATGACCTGAGGCTGTGCTGAGTATATAAGACTGGCCTCTCCATGTGGGCGGGGCCTGATCATCGCTTGTGTTTCTTTGCTTTGTCTTGTGAGCTAGGTGCTCAGGTCTTTGTTCCTGTTTCCTATTACTGCCTTAAAGTACGCTGTGACCTTAGTGACCTGGTCCTGTCTTTGCTTTCTGATACCTGCACCCATTCCTGCCACGTTAGTGCTCCGGCTACCGTGTACCCTGCCCTCCAGGTGGGGTGCTCGGTCCAGTGGATCCACCTCCTGGGCCTACCAGTCCTCCCCGGCTCTCACAGTATGATCAGGCCATGGATCCCGCTGGAGCACAGGCCATGGATCCCACTGAAGCACAGAAATCAGAGCTGGCTGAGCTGCGCCAGGAGCTGGCACAACAGCGTGAAACCCTGAACCAGATGCTGAAATTCCTGGCGTCCGTAGACCACCGGTTGTATACGCTGCAGACCGCCGCTTCGTCCACGCAGCAACCAGTCTCCAGGTCTGAACCAGGTTCCTCCACAGCCTTGCAACTTCGCCTTGCTGCTCCGCCTCGCTACGCAGGGGATCCCAAGTCCTGCCGAGGCTTCCTGAACCAGTGCTCCTTGCACTTCCAGTTGCTCCCGCACTTGTTCACCTCAGACCAGGCTAAAGTGGCGTTCCTTATGTCACACCTGGAAGGTGAAGCCCTGGCCTGGATTAACCCCCTGTGGGAGAATGAGGACCCGATGATCACCGACATCCATGAGTTCCTGCAAGCTTTCCGAAGTACCTTCGATGAGCACAGACGAACTACCGCAGTGACCTCTTCGCTTCTCCGGCTACGCCAAGGGACCCTGAACGTTGGCCAATACGCCATCCAGTTCCGCACGCTCGCCTCTGAGCTGGGCTGGAACAATGAGGCCTTGACGGCGGCCTTTTGGGAAGGTCTCTCTGGCCGCATCAAAGACGAACTAGCCGGCCGTGACGTTCCACGAACCTTGGACACTTTGATTTCCCTGGCCACTCGGATTGACCTCCGTTTTCAGGAGCGTGCCCAGTAGGTAGTCCGGGAGAAGCGACCACCTCGCCACATCTTGCCCCCACAGAGGTCTGCCGCTCCCTCGTCCCTGCCTTTCCGTGACTTATCACCAGAACCCATGCAAGTGGACCGTCTGACCCAAGCCAAGCAACGCCGTGCAGAACGGCTCGCCCGGGGCCTGTGCTTCTATTGTCGAGATGGTTCACATATGCTCTGTTCTTGCCCGGAGAAACCAGGTAGACCCCAGGTCCAAGGGATGGTGGGAACCGCCACCCTTGCCACCGAAATCCCTTTGGTTCCAGTTAAACAGACTGTCCGGGTGACGACAGAGGGGACCCGGTTTTCAGCTGAGGCCCACATCGATTCCGGGGCAGCAGGCAACTTTATTCACCAGACAACGGTAGACAAATACCAGGTCCCTGTCACTCTGCTGAAGAAGCCCCTCTGGTTCGTCTCCGTAGACAGCAAACCGCTCTACGAACCGGTCCGGTATACCACCGAGCCCGTGAACCTCCAGGTTGGCACTTCACATACAGAGACCATCGCCTTCTATGTGATCCCGAGGATGGCTCCTGAGCTCCTGTTGGGCCTGCCCTGGCTGAAACTCCATGACCCTGTTATTAGTTGGCGCTATGGCGTCATTGCCCGCTGGAGTCCCTTGTGTCATGACCACTGCCTACAGCCTGTTCCTCGGTCCCTGTCACCTGAACCGTTGGAACCACCGACCCCTGAAGAAGAGACGACGCTATCCAGTGTCGTTCCATCGTCCCCAGTCTCTGAGACCTTGATTCCACCATCTTCTGAAGATGAGACGTTGATTTCACCGCCTTCTAGAGTTGACACTTTGAGTCCAGCGGCTACTGAGGATGAGACTATGACTGATACCCGGTCCGAGACGCCCGATCCGGTCGTCCAGGATTCCAGTCCTGCTTCTGACTGTCCTTCCCTTAGTGACCTGGTCCTGTCTTTGCTTTCTGATACCTGCACCCGTTCCTGCCACGTTAGTGCTCCAGCTACCATGTACCCTGCCCTCCAGGTGGGGTGCTCGGTCCAGTGGATCCACCTCCTGGGCCTACCAGTCCTCCCCAGCCCTCACAATAATCAACAGGTCCCTATTCAGACTAGGAGAAGCCCTAAATCTAAAACCTAAAACTATGCAAATGCACCCGACACAACTGACCCTGAGTGTCCTTAACTGCATCTTCACCTGTAAACAAAGTGTAACACAAAACAACAATAACCATAACTTAAGTGAATACAAGCAGAGGGTAAGACAAAGGACTAAGAAAGTGTTCACTCAGTGATAAAGGGAAGATGGAGGAAAATGGAAGAAACCCAAAAGACGTACGGAATACATGGAAACCTCCCAAATCTAAAATGTAACAGAATTGGAAGTATGGTGTGAAGGGAAACTCACAAGCGAATTGCATGGAAAAAACAATAAGGATAATTCAGAAACAATATCCTTAACAGAAGAGCTGGGACTCAAAGTATCCATATATCTTGAAACATAGCCAGCATTGAAGACATGTGCATGGTGAGTATAAATAGCCCTTCCGAAGATGTGATAGGGCAACCAAAACAAGTGAAAGCACCTGAAAAAAAATAAATAGGAAGGCAAAGTAAATGGATAGGAAAGACAAGTGAACTATCAGCAATAAGACAGAGGCAAAATAGGCTGTAGTCCATAAAAGAAGGAAACCAACCACACACCCAGAGGTCACCGGATCGAGCCGCGGACTCGAACCATGACAGATTGAACTAAAAACTCCCTTCTCAAACCCAAAAACCTTTACCACAGGGAGTGTGCTACTGTGGTCACAATGTATATAAATAATGTTTGAACCTCCATTATTTTTCTGATATTGCTTAAGCAATTTGTTAATTGGATACAATGTTGTCAATCAAAAGAACAATCTTATGTTGAAGAGTATTAGAACACTGTGAGCTTAGGGCAGATTTCCTACAAGATACAGACAAGAGAACAGTGTTAGCTTGACTATACTTCCCCTATAGAACATGATTTTAGCAAGTGGGAGCATAACTAATTGAAAGGGGTAAGTGGTAGTAATACCATCATTGGTGTAAGATTACCAGGATGGCATCAAGTAAATATAATTTGTGACTCTCTTAGATGAAGTCACCGTAGGGCAAGATTGAATAAATGGATTTCCCAAGGAACACAGATAATAATTTAAATGAAACAGCTTTGAAACATCTGTACATTCAAACCCTTTGGGAGAGCAATTCAAGGGAAAGTGTCCTCTTAGGCTACTTTCACACATCCGGCTTGAGCTCTGCGGCTCAATCCGGCTGTGCAAGCTATGCAACGGATGCGGTGAAAACACCGCATCCTTTGCATAAGTTTTTTACATGCGGCCAGTCCGGTTTTTGCCGCTTGCGGCATGCTACTGAGCATGCGCAGTGGCAAAAACCGCATGCGGCGGCCGGATGCGGTTATTGCCGCATCGCGCCGCATCCGGCCGCCATAGGCATGCATTGAAAATGCGGCGCGATGCGGTTTTTTTTGCCGCACGAAAAAACGTGCCAGGCAACGTTCCATCCGGCCGCCGCATCGGCTAAATCTGCCGCATGCGGCAAAAACCGGATGGAACGCAAGGCCATGCGGCACAATGCGGCACTAATTAAAGTCTATGCAGGAAAATCGCAACCGGCAGCAAAAAAAACCGGTTGCGATTTTCCTGCAAAGTGCCGGATTGTGCCGCAGAGCAAAAACCGGAGGTGTGAAAGTAGCCTTAAATTCCTTTTGGAGGATCAGTCTGTTCCAATCTCCCTTTCTAGCATGTTGTTTAACAATTTGTAGAATACAGAATGACAGAGATCCACTGTTATCTTGATGGTACATTCTAATATATCTGACAATGGGCATGTCTTTTCCATGTCTAACGTCACTAAGATGCTCACTGATGTATCTTCTAAGTGCTCTTTTTGTTTTACCACCTTAATATTGTGGGCAAGAGCAAGTCAACATGTATACCACACCTACTGTTTTGCAGTTGGTTAAATGATGGATATACAAAGTTTTCTTAGGAGTTGTACCAGTGAAGCATATGCATGATAATCAAATTACAGAAATTGCAGTCACTGCACCTAAAAGAACCACAGGTTCTATGTTCCAGCCAGGTGTCAGGTTGTACTGGTTTTCTGTACAAACTGTAGACCCGATGATCCTTTATACATTGACCCTTCTTGTACATGAAACTATTATATGGTAAAATAATGTCTCTAAGGCCCAGATCTGCCCATAGGATGCACCAATGTTTTTGAATTGTTTGCAAAATCTGATCAGTCTGGTTTCAAAAGCCTCTATAATTCTCACTGAGCACTTGGTGTCTACCTTAATTTTACTGTACAAGAGGGATTGTCTATCTTGATTGAGGGCATAGATGAAGACTGGTCTAGGGTATTTTTGGGGTGTCCTATCTGGATAAATCTATCTCTCAGATCAGGAGCCTGAATACAAAAATCCCCAATATAAGAACAATTCCTTTTCAAGTGGAGGTATTTTCCATTGGGTGTGCTGGTCTTAAATGGGACTAGGTGATGGCTTTCCTATTTCAGGAGATTGCTATGTAGCAGTGGGGCTGTGCCCCACCATGTATTTCTACTATGTTTTACAGATTGTTGAATATTATAAGATGTATATGTTTGTATCAACGGCTGCCATCTAGTGGCAAGTCGCCTTTATATTAGATGATTAGATAAGATAGGGATAAGCTAGTGGAATAGAGGAGTGGAAGATGGCGCGAAAGAGATCAGGAGGGATGGCTTTAGAGGGGACCAGTAGAGAATAGAGTTCAAGTGTGAGAAAAAAAGGTCTCAGTGCTAAACCAGTAAGAGAACCCTGAAGTAACCTTAAGAGGTCCGGAGCCTACGGCTCCGCCCGACAGAATTAGAAAATCGGCCAACTAGAGAGCTGTCATGGCCCAGAATGGGACACTGGTGAGCGGAGTTAGAGGGAAGGAGGCACAGACTCCGGAGCTTGAGGATGAGATCCAAGAAGGTTGGAAAGAAATACCATATCTGTCATAAGGATGTGAAGAATAAAAGTTAACTATTCTGGTTGGCTAAACGAATTCTGGTGTTGTGTGTGTTAATAACTGTCTATGATGTCAACTGCCAGTGAGGTGATGGACATCAGCCTGAAGAAACCAGTAAGTGTCAGGCACCCCACACAATGTCACATCAGCACACAGTCTCCTTAGTGACAAAGTGTGGTGCCCGTGAGACCCGGGGCTGGCACTTTTATTCAGTTACTTGAAGTGAGTTTACGGTAAGTACATGTAGTAAGTTCACCCTGTCAAGCCCGTCTTAAAGTCAGTCCAAAAAAGGTTGTTCCAAATGATTTATCTCAAAAGTGGACTTAAGGCTAACATTGTGATATTGTGATACTTAAGCCATCAACAAAATGGTGGAAGAATCCTGTGTTCCTCCTCCTGTGTGACATGTGTGACATGCACTTTCGCTTAGTAGGGTATGTGCGGCAGCTTCTCTCTGCCTGTACATTCGCTGCTAAGCGAAACCAAAAGTGAAAAGCGGAAAAAAAATATATATCTCATATTTACCTGTCTGCAGACTCCCAGGACACGTCCGATTGCTGCAGGACCTGCCGGTAATCAGCTGATGCGGTCACCTGAGAGCATCAGCTGATCGTTTAAGTCCAGCAGTGAACAGCCGGCTTTTTACCACCGAGCCGGTTTAAACGATCATCTGATACCGTCAGGTGACCGCATCAGCTGATTACCGTCAGCTCCTGCAGCGATCAGTCAGGAGTCTGCAGAGAGGCCTATAGTTTTTTTTTATACTGATGCATCAGCTGATTGTATAAAGGCTCTGTTACACGCAACGACATCACTAAAGAGATGTCGCTGAGGTCACATAATTTGTGACACACATCCGGCCTAGTTAGCGACGTCGTTGCGTGTGACACATATGAGCGACCGCTAACGATAAAAAATACTTACCAAATCGTTGATTGTTGACACGTCATCCATTTCGAAAATATCGTTGCTGCTTTTAGACGCAGGTTGTTCGTCGTTCCTAAGGCAGCACACTTCGCTACGTGTGACACCCCAGGAACGACGAACAACACCGTACTGCGTCCTCTGGCAACGAGATGGGCGTGACTTTTATGTGGCTGCTCTCCGCCCCTATTGGACGCCTGCCGTGTGATGGCGCACGAACCGCCCCCTTAGAAAAGAGGCTGTTCGCCAGCCACAGCGACGACGCTAGGAAGGTAAGTATGTGTGACGGGTACTAACGATATTGTGCACCACGGGCAGAGATTTGCACATGACGCACAAATGACGGGGCAGGTGCTTTCACGAGCGACATTGCTAGTGATGTCGCTGCGTGTAAAGCGCCCTTAAAAGCCGTTTATACAATCAGCTGATGTGTCAGGTGATTCAGGTCCTTGAACCTGATACATCTGATTTAGTTCAATAAAGATGGAGTCACTAATTGTGTTTTGTTTGATTTCTAATAAAAAATATTTTTCGCTGTGTTATTTTTTTTTATCTTTTCTAGAAATTCATGGTGTCAATGCCTAATATTAGCATGACATCATGAATTTCAGGCTTAGGGCCAGCTGATAATACACAGCTAGCCCTAATCCCATTATTACCCAGCGAGCCACCCAGCACCAGGGCCACTGGATGAGTTGGATACAGCGCCAGAAGGTGGCGTTTCTATGAACGCGCCATTTTATGGGGTGGCTGCGGACTGCACTTCACAGCAGGTTGGGCCTAGAAAGCTTGGGCCAACCTACGCTGCGGATTCCAATCCCCAGCTGCCTAGTTGTACCTGTCTGGACACAAAAATTTGGTGAAGCTCACATCGGGTTTTTTTTAATTATTTCATGAAATTCATGAAATAATTAAAAAAAAAAAGGGCTTCCCTATATTTTTGGTTCCCAGCTGGGTACAAATAGGCAGCTAGGGGTTGGGGGCAGGCCTGCTTTCTGTACATGGCTGGCATACAAAAATATTGCGAATTCAGTGGCTTATGCTAAGTGGGAATCGTAGGGTATTGCGGGATCAAAAAATCAAGCTCATGTTTAGATATGAACTGGAAGTTCTAGCCTTCAGCAAATATGTGCAGAAGAATATCATCATATTTACATGTATAGGATTTCAATTTTTTTTTGTCGAACAGAATTTAGTTGCACATGGAGATATAGTTTGACTGTTCAAGTAGAACCGAATTCCCTCCTTTATGATAGCTGGCATAAAGCCCAGGTGTTAGTAATGGATACATGTCTATCAGACACCCCCATTATTAACCTGGCAAGCACAGAATTAAAAAAACACACACACAAACATAGGAAAAAAAGTTTATTTGAATAAACACTTCCTCACACTCCTTTGTTCACCAATTTATTGAATAAAAAAAAATCCTCGACGTTCCGACGTAATCCAAATATGAAGAAAGACTCCCCCCACACTCCCTCATTCACAAATGTATTAATTCAAAACAAATCCTAAAAGTTCCAATGTAATCTAATAGTGTAATGTCCAAGGATGCCCATCAGTTTTTTGTAAAGTCTGTGTTTGGTTTGAACACCGAACTTTAAAGTCCGGGTCCACTCATCTCTACATACCAACAGTACGCAAACTCCGAACTCAGACACAGAGTTTTTTAAACATGTTCGAGTCCGAGACCTGGACACCTGGTGTTTGGTTTATACCTTGAACTTTATAGATTGGGGTTGCTCATCCCTAGTGATCAGAGATGAGCAAACCCAAGGTTCAGTGATCATGACAAATAGAGACCACGCAAAAAACAGAGTTCGGAGTTTGGGTGCTTTACATATGCAAACCACCTCTGCGAGAATTGTTGTGCTTGGGAACGCTTGGATACTCAGCCCAGTGCATACCTTTTACATTGTTTAAATGGCTTGCACTAGGGGTAACAACAGGTGTGATCGGATGTAGTGTGCACCAAAAGTAAAAAAATAAAATAAGAAAAACCCCACATACCCTCCCCCGGAAGTGTTCTGTTTATGGCTATCTGCATGTGGGCGGAGAGCCGCACTGCCCAGTTAGAGACTTTCATTGGGGTTCAGGTCAAGTACTAGTCCCAAACCCAACTTTATCTAAAGTACGGCTGAACTCGCCGAACTGAACTTCCACATGTTCACTCATCCCTATCGGATTGTTAGGTATGCAAACCACTGGTGTAGAGATGGGCGAACCCGAGGTTCATCTTTTGCACTTTATTGTCCAATTAGTGACTTCCTTTTAGGTTGAGGTCAAGTCCAGGTCCCAAAGTGAACTTTATCTAAAGTCCGACTGAACCACTCGAGCCTAACTTCCATGGGTCCATTCATCTCTAGTGATGACTGAAAAAGTGTTGGGAACTCTGCTATCAGCTGTACTCAACTGTAATTGTTTTATAAACTTTTCCACCAGCAATTTACTACATACTACTTTGGCCTTTTTGCACTCTACTTAAGTACTTGATTTCTCTAGTTTGCAGTCTTAAAGTAAAGTATAACCATACTTCCCAACAGAAGAACAGAAAGAGGGACAAATTATGCAGCACACACACTGTGCTGCTGCAATTTTACCACGATCCTAGTCACACCCCCATGCCACACCCATTTGGCAATGAGGGACATTCATTAGATGCCCAGGACTGTTCATCCATTCATAGTCAGAGAAGCCAGAACTTTGTCATCTTTATGTAGATTAACTATGTGACATGTTGCTTTACTGTGCTTGTATGGCCATGTTCACACGTGTAAATACTTTGTTTTTTTGTTTTCTGCTGGCGTCTACACCAAACGATGCAATAACAATCTTCTTTGATTATTTCAATTTCGCTGCAGTTTTTATGTCTTTTCCATATTATTTCATGCATTTTTCAGGCAGATGTGAAGTTGCATTTTTAACTATTTTTATATTACAGAAAAGCTTTGGTTCTGCACTTCAAGTAACTGCAGTATTTTACAGGCGTTTTTGTAAACTCCACATAGAAGCCTCTTGTTGCGTCTGTGTGTGACAATATAACTGTGCTTAAAAAACGTCACAATTCAATATGAATCCACCTGCGGTTTTTGCACAACAGGTCCAGATACTATTGCAAGAGGCGATTGATCTGCGGTCACAAGTTGTGCAGCAGCTTCAGCAAATCATGGGTCTACTGGTCTCGCCTTACGTCTAGACTTTGCTGAACCCAAGATTGCCCTCCTGGATAGGTTTTCTGGGGGCAGGAATAAATTCATAAAGTTTAGGGAAGTAAATAAATTATATTTTAAGCTCAACCCTCGTTCCCAGGAGTGAGTAACAGTGAGTGTGGATTGCAGTCTCTTACAGTTAATGGACAAGTTATTTGCGACTTTGACCCTTTTTTTATGACGATCCTGACTGTGTTTGCCTTGCTGAGTCTAAACTCCATAAGCTCCACCAGGGGGCAGGTGCTGATGAGGAGAACTGATTTGAGTTACATAGGTGGGCAACTGACACCTAGTGGAATGATCCTACTCTTAAAAGTCATTTTTGTCATGGTCTGTCAGGTAGGCTCATAGACTTTCTGGCTTAGTATGCTACTCCAGAGTCATTAGAGGCCACCATAGCTCTTGCTTTAAGGGTAGATAAACCCCTCAGATATAGACCCCAGCGCATGTTGTTCTGCCTAGTGAGGAAGTTCCAGTGGTGCATGTTGACAAACCCATGCAGCTGGGAAGGGCCTCACCTCATATTTGGTTTCTTACATTTTGCTGTGGGATGGAGGCATATTTTTACTGTGGTATTAAGGGTCAATTTATTGGGGTTTGTCCATCTATACCCAAATGAGTAACATCTTCAAAATAGCCACGACCCACAGGTCGTAAGGAGGAAGGCAACCTGGGTGTGTACATTTCCTTCGTATATACGTCTCAGTTTACAATAACTACTGATGTGGTTTTTGGAGCAAAAATTTCTGACCTGGTGGAGTGTAGAGTAAGAGCAGTTTTTCTTGTAGTGCTCTAGCGAGATCCATTCCTATATTGGTTATTGATGCTGCTCCTCTCAGCTAAAGATGTTTTTTACAAGTCATGCATAACATGAACTTGCACATATAGACTCTTTACAAAGAGCTGCTGCCCTGCTACATCTTGGAGGGTCTACCCACTCCCATTTGTCTTCCCTGACTGTTAAAACACAATCATGTGATTGATTGGTGATCTAGAGAAGTTATCAGTTGGGGCAAATGTTGTGAAAATAACAACTTGGGTACATCTATCTCTTAAAAAATCCACACTCTCTTTCACACTGGAGGCAACTAAGGTGCCTCCGGAAGGAAGGGTTGATATTCTATAACCTATTCAGGTGAAGCTTTGACATCAGTGTCCCCCCGGAAGAGGTGAGTGAAGGGGGTAGTTTTTTTTTCAACTTAGTGTTCTTTTCCTAAGGCTAAGGTATTGAAGACACAAGTCTCTCTGTTGTTTATCCTTTAGGGGATTTACAGCATATAAGATGACTTTTTAACCCCTGAAAATCATCTCTAAAGTTGGGAGTCGTCTTATGCTCCGGGTGTTGTAGTTATAGCACGTATAATTAATTAGGTAATTTATAAGCCTTCCCTGTCTCCAAGACTCTGCCTCTCAGATCTTGCTCCTGAGGACTGGAATAAAGCGGAGTAGGCACGCATGTGTAAGATCTGAGAGGCAGAGTACCATATATACTCGAGTATAAGCGAGTTTTTCAGCCCATTTTGTTATGCTGGAAACGCCCCCCCCCCTCGGCTTATACTCGGTGAGTGTCACACAAAAAAATATTCTCACTGGTCCTTTGTTCCCGTGGTTTCCTCAGCTGCTTCTTGCATACCGCAGGCACTTACATCTCTTGGCGATCTCGTCCAGTGCACACAGCCGCCGCTGCAGGCTGCCATCATTGCTTTACTGTAGTTGAATGTTTTACGACGGCAGCGCAAAGCATTACACTGCAGAAAAGCACTGACTTCTGCAGTAGCCCTTTGTATTGGACGTGATCATAGAGCAGTCCATGTGCCTGCGGTCCGCAAAAAGCACCCCTTGATGATCACGTCCGGTGCACGAAACAGCCACTGCTGTCAGCGCTTTACAGCAGCTGAATGCTTTTCGGCACCGCCCCCGTAAATCGTTCAACTGCAGTAAAGCCACTGGATGAGATCACCGAGAGGGCTAAGTGCCTGCAGTCTGCAACAAGCAGCTGAGGACACAGCGGGAATGGAGGACAGGTGAGAATAATTTTTATTGTGTGTAAACAATAGCATAATAGGGGACAAGAAGGGGACCAGTCGGAAGACAATACAAAGCAATTGGCAGATTACTGCAAGGCACATTACTAAACAATGGGCACATTACAGCAGGGCACATTACTTAACATTGGGCACACTACTAGATGGCCCAAGGAAGCGGCACAAGAATTGGCACATTACTACAAGTGGGACAAAGATGGGCACATTTACTACAAGGGGCGACAAGGATGGGCACATTACTAAAGGGGGACAAAGATGAGCCACATTACTTTTTATTGAGATCTATTTTTATCTCACCCTAGGCTTATACTCAAGTGAATTCAGTTTCTCAGTTTTATGTGGTAAAATAGGGGCATCGGCATATACTCGGGTCGGCTTATACTCGAGTATATACAGTATACCCCAATTTCTATATTTTTACTGGAAAAGTTGGGGGTCGTCTTATTTGCCCAGTCATCTTATATGCTGGAAAATACGTTATCTACTCCTAAGAAAAACATGGCTGGTAATAAACATTCAGGTCCAGAGCTGTGTGACTATGTATGAGTGTTCACTAAAAAGATCAGGTGGAAGTGTTCATCATGGACTCTGAGCTCTAGGTTTATCAGTCCACATAGCATAGTGGCTGTTAGTAACCCTATGGCATTTCAGCTGGAGCTACCCCCAGTACTGAATGTCCCGAATATTTTCCACAGTTCATCACTCAGGAGATGTGTCTTGCCTCAGGAGCCTATTTTATTATCGTTGCTTCCAATTTGCGTTCATAGTAAATTCGAAGGTCAGGAGGCAGCAGAAGTGAAAGCCGGTCGGTTGGTGCATTATTTCCATAGGTCTTATCCAAACAGTTCCATTCTTGAGGGTCCTGCGGTCCCACGTAGAAAGGGGATACTGGCCCGAGGGTCTCTTGTCCTTTGGAGACTTGTGACAGGTTATGGATCTGAGTCTTACTGTGATGCTCATCACTAGGTGGCAGTATACACTACTTGCGTGCAGTGAATGGAGAGGTAGTCAGACAAGCCAAGGTCAGAAGCCAGGAGGTAATGACAGGGCACTAGGAGCAGACAGAGTAGAGATCAAAATACAAGCCGAGGCTCAGGATTCCAGGAGAATATGTACATGATACAGGGAGCAGGCGGGGATGTGGTCAGGTGGAGGACTGAGGTCAAAAGCCAGGAGGTAATGACAAAAAAAAGGGAGACAGGCAAGTAAGAGTCATCAACAGTCCAAAGTCGAGAGCCAAGATCAGATCACTAAACACTACGGCAGCTGAGAGCAATACTGTGTAACCAGGAAGTATGACCGGCATCGTTTCGGGCAAGTCTGCTCCCCAATGAAGCAGAGAATTCACCAGGAACAAGGAGCACCTGTGCAGGCACCCCCAGAACTAGCGTACAACCCAGCGCTGAGAGACAACCCGCCCATAGGTGCTCAAGACAAACAGAAGAGCATCCAAACCTGCAGAAAGCTCTGTGCGATGAAATAGCAACTACTGGCTCTGGAGGAGAGCATGGCAGAATAAAACAACAAAAGATGCTCCATGCATTGGAACCGTAACACTCACATTGCCTTGTGAGACTCTGGGCTTTAAATGTAGTTGCTCTCTTTTGTTGCAGCAAGTGTTAATGACCTTTACATTGCTAGAAGTTCCTGATTAGGCTTATCTCAGATGCAGCTGGACTGTGACCACACCCTTCCTCTCTAAATAGTCCCATGTTCCATCACTTGATGCTGGTTGTAGAATTGCATTCATTCTGGACTGGCTACCAGGGAGAAAGGAAGCATTTGGAAGCTGTTGGAGCCATGTCACCTGCAGCCCTGGTGTTTGGCTGCAGCAGTGTTCATTGTATTTCCTTTTTGTCTATGTACTCCTGTCTGTCTTCTTTCCACTGTGTCTTATCACTGCAATGGTAAACTGTAGTACACTCACCGGCCTTTGCAATAGCCATGGTGAGTGGAGGGACAGCTAGGAAATAGGCAAGTGACAACAGTGGAAGTAAGGACCCGCTTAGGGACATTCAGGAGCTCATGGAGAAGACACATGTTAGTATCAGGTGGTGAACCCATTTCATATCTCCCTATCATAAGGACCTTCCTCCCCCCATTCCATCCCTGTTATACCTCTGTGTTGCGCAGTGCACCCGTGCACTGGACATCCCCTTGTCTGTATCTAATACCCCCACTGAAAAAAAAGCATTAATACTTAGCATTCAGTTGCGTCTTTTCATGAAATCACTCACATCCGCTTGGACAGTTAAACATGGCGGAGTTTTTGTGCAAAAAAGCAGCAGAAAAAATGCAACATTGACGCTCCACGTAAACATGGATTCAATGTATAAGAAAAGTTGATGTGATTTCACGAAATCTCCGCCCACTGAGCCTCTAAAGACACTGCAGAACTGTGCGCTTTTGTGCTTTTTTTTATAGGCTTCTTTGTGGAGTCTGAAAAAAAATGCAAACAAAATCAAAGCTTTTCTGTAGAAATACAATGCATTAAAAACTAGAATTTACATCTGCAAGAAATGTGTGTAAAAATATCGGGAAAGATGCATAAAAGTGCAGCAAACATACAATAATCAGAGAAAATTGTTATTGCATTGTGTGTTTCGGAAATCTGGAGAAAAAAACGCAGCATTTACGCTACGTGTGAACACAGCATAAGCGTTACATTTTTATTACTTTTATTTATGGGTTTAAACTGTTAATGACAGTGGGCAGTAATATTATGTCCTAAGCAGTCATAGTCTAATTCCCCCGGCTGCTGCCAGCAGCCGGCCGGAATCCGCGCGCATAGCTGATTTGTACAGCTAACATGTGTGCCTCGCAGGCACGAGTGGATTCCGCCCATACTTATCCACCCCTTAAATGGCACTGTCAAAATGTAACAAAGCCATTTAAATCGTCGGCATGGTAAATCTGTACTCACAGGCTACATCGGCGTCGCAGTGACAAGATCACTGTGAGCTGATGGTTGTCATGGTAGCACAGGGTCATGTGATGGCTCCCGAGAAAAATATACCTTATGACCCTAACTATGCAATTTACAGTCATATGAAAAAGTTTGGGCAACCCTATTAATGTTAATCATTTTTCTTTATAACAATTTGGGTTTTTGCAACAGCTATTTTAGTTTCATATATCTAAAAACTGATGGACTTAGTAATATTTCTGGATCGAAATGAGGTTTATTGTACTAAATTGTACTAACAGAAAAGGTGCAATCCGCATTTAAACAAAATTTGACCGATGCAAAAGTATGGGCACCTCAACATAAAAGTGACAATATTTTGTAGATCCTCCTTTTGCAAAAATAACAGCCTTTAATCGCTTCCTGTAGCTTTTGAGTTCCTGGATCCTGGATGAAGGTATATTGACCATTCCTGTTTACAAAACAATTCCAGTTCAGTTAGGTTTGATGGTCGCCGAGCATGAACAGCACGCTTCAAATCATCCCACAGATGTTCAATGATATTCAGGTCTGGGGACTGGAATGGCCATTCCAGAACATTGTAATTGTTCCTCTGCATGAATGCCTGAGTAGATTTGGCACCGTGTTTTGGATCATTGTCTTGCTGAAATATCCATCCCCTGCGTAACTTCAACTTTGTCACTGATTCTTGCACATTATTGTCAAGAATCTGTTGATACTGAGTTGAATCCAGGCGATCCTCAACTTTAACAAGATTCCCGATGCCGGCCATGGCCACACAGCCCCAAAGCATGATGGAACCTCCACCAAATTTTACTATGGGTAGCAAGTGCTTTTCTTGGAATGCCGTGTTTTTTTGCCTCCATGTATAACGCCTTTTTGTATGACCAAACAACTCAATCTTTGTTTCATCAGTCCACAATGTAACTGGCTTGTCCAAATGTGCTTTTGCATACCTCAGGCGACTCTGTTTGTGGCGTGCTTACAGAAATGGCTTCTTTCGCATCACTCTCCCATACAGCTTCTCCTTGTGCAAAGTGCACTGTATTGTTGACCGATGCACATTGACACCATCTGCAGCAAGATGATGCTGCAGGTCTTTGGAGGTGGTCTGTGGATTGTCCTTGACTGTTCTCACCATTCTTCTTCTCTGCCTTCTCTGCCTTTCTGATATTTTTCTTGGCCTGCCACTTCTGGGCTTAACAAGAACTGTACCTGTGTTCTTCCATTTCCTTACTATGTTCCTCACAGTGGAAACTGACAGTTTAAATCTCTGAGACAACTTTTTGTATCCTTCCCCTGAATAACTATGTTGAATAATCTTTGCTTTCAGATCATTTGAGAGTTGTTTTGAGTAGCCCATGATGCCACTCTCCATAGGAGATTCAAATAGGAGAACAACTTGCAAGTGGCCACCTTAAATACCTTTTCTCATGATTGGATATGAAGTTCAAAGCTCAATGAGGTTACAAAACCAAGTTAGTGCTTTAGTAAGTCAGTAAAAAGTAGTTAGGAGTGTTCAAATCAAGAAATTGATAAGGGTGCCCATACTTTTACACCGGTCCCATTTTGTTTAAATGCGGATTGCACATTTTCCGTTAGTACAATAAACCTCATTTCAATCCATCAGTTATTAGATATATGAAACTGAAATAGCTGTTGAAAAAAACCCAAATTGTTATAAAGAAAAAAGGTTAACATTAATAGGGGTGCCCAAACTTTTTCATATGACTGTAAGTTCACAGATGCCCCCTGTGGGGGCTAACCGTGATTAGCACTTACTCCATGACATGTATCAATACCAGGAGAACAAGAGTAATCAAATTTGCAAAATATAACAATGTTTATTAATATACCAATACACAAGACACACAGAAAGGAAGGAATAGCCATAAAATAAAACCATTAAAAACACCATGGAAAGGGGAAGAGTGACCCTTAAGCAAGGACAGAAAACAGCTACGTAGCTGTAAAGTGCATATAGCCTGAGCCAATAATAACTGTCTCATGTGGAATATGTCATTCATTGATACATCATGTGTAACACTTTGCAAAAACAAAGGAGACATAAATTATTGCATCTTGCCAAAAGTTGGAGTATACAAAGGCCTGAAAGACTATAATGAGCATATACCAGCAATATTAAATATAGCCTGTAGGGTACAGATATGGCAATCAGTGGTAAATAGGTTTCTGGAAGCAAAAAAAATAAAGACAAAAAAGGTGCTGTGTGCTACATGTCCCAGAAAAAGGGATCCCCTTACAGATAAGCCCCCAAACCATCCAACGCACGTTTCACAGTTATATAAATACCCTTGTTATATAAATACCCTTGTGGTTAAGGCTTCATCAGGGAAGGATGGTGATTGTGAATGCATTCAAAGCCTAGGTACTATAGAGAGAAAAAATGATGTATAAATATGACAATCTTTAATCTAGTAGAATACATAAAAACACCCCCCAAATCTATTCTCCTCAATCAAGGGCAGAACTAAGCCAAATGTCGGGTAGGAATACTGCACAGGCAATTAGATTACAGGACAAGCAATGTGCTATACTGGTTAGCAGGAAGTAAGTACAATACTATATCCTCAAATGCTAATTGATAGATATCTATATAGTATGTACTGTTCAATAGTATACTGTATACAGTACATATGTACAGAGAAAATTACCTCCAGAGCAGGTCAGAGCGTGGTGAAAGGACGGAACCAGAAGTGTGCACAGTGAGCATTTGCTCTTATTGCAAAGGATTGCTCTTAAACCAAGTTACAAATATTTAAAAAGCTTTGCTTGTCTTGCAAAACACTCTCAAACCAAGTTACTCTTAATCCAAGGTTCCACTGTATTTCCTTATTTGTGATGTTTATTATTTTTTTGTAAAGTGCCTTAAAAAAATTACATTCTCTTGTTTTAATATTTTTAGTAATTTTATTGGAAGAAAAAAAATCTCTTTTATTGTTCCTTTAGAATATAGAACATAGAGATACACTATTCTGTATAATGGATCTCTATGTCCAGTGCAATTTGTCTGTGGAGTCAGAGGCTGCAATGCAGCTTCAAGTATAGAAAATTCTCTGTTGGGCATCATCAGAGTCTGTGGCTCAAAAGCTACGGCTCCTGTTAAATCAGTTGGAAGTTGATGGTTTGAATAAAAAAAATGGAATTTCTGTAATTATTTCTCATTGTTTTATAGTAGTTTTGTTAGAGCAAAAAATATTACTGTTTTTCACCTTTATAGGTGTGTATATATATATATATATATATATATATATATATACACAGTACAGACCAAACGTTTGGACACACCTTCTCATTCAAAGAGTATTCTTTATTTTCATGACTCTGAAAATTGTAGATTCACATTGAAGGCATCAAAACATTGAATCAACATGTGGAATGAAATACTTAACAAAAAAGTGTGAAACAACTGGTAATATGGTTTATATTCTAGGTTCTTCAAAGTAGCCACCTTTTGCTTTTATTACTGCTTGCACACTCTTGGCATTCTCTTGATGAGCTTCAAGATGTAGTCACTGGAAATGGTTTTCACTTCACAGGTGTGCCCTGTCAGGTTTAATAAGTGGGATTTCCTGCCTTATAAATGGGTTTGGGACCATCAGTTGTGTTGTGCAGAAGTCTGGTGGATACGCAGCTGTTAGTCCTACTGAATAGACTGTTAGAATTTGTATTATGGCAAGAAAAAAGCAGCTAAGTAAAGAAAAACAAGTGGCCATCATTACTTTAAGAAATGAAGGTCAGTCAGTCCGAAAAATTGGGAAAACTTTGAAAGTGTCCCCAAGTGCAGTGGCAAAAACCATCAAACGCTACAAAGAAACTGGCTCACATGAGGACCGCCCCAGGAAAGGAAGACCAAGAGTCACCTCTGCTGTGGAGGATAAGTTTATCCGAGTCACCAGCCTCAGAAATCGCAGGTTAACAGCAGCTCAGATTAGAGGCCAGGTCAATGCCACACAGAGTTCTAGCAACAGACACATCTCTAGAACAACTTTTAAGAGGAGACTTTGTGCAGCAGGCCTTCATGGTAAAATAGCTGCTAGGAAACCACTGCTAAGGACAAGCAACAAGCAGAAGAGACTTGTTTGGGCTAAAGAACACAATGAATGGACATTATACCAGTGGAAATCTGTGCTTTGGTCTGATGAGTCCAAATTTGAGATCTTTGGATCCAACCACCGTGTCTTTGTGCGACGCAGAAAAGGTGAACGGATGGACTCTACATCCCTGGTTCCCACCGTGAAACATGGAGGAGGAGGTGTGATGGTGTGGGGGTGCTTTGCTGGTGACACTGTTGGGGATTTATTCAAAATTGAAGGCATACTGAACCAGCATGTCTACACAGCATCTTGCAGCGGCATGCTATTCCATCTGGTTTGCGTTTAGTTGGACCATCATTTATTTTTCAACAGGACAATGACCCCAAACACACCTCCAGGCTGTGTAAGGGCTATTTGACTAAGAAGGAGAGTGATGGGGTGCTATGCTAGATGACCTGGCCTCCACAGTTACCAGACCTGAACCCAATCGAGATGGTTTGGGGTGAGCTGGACCGCAGAGTGAAGGATAAAGGGCCAACAAGTGCTAAGCATCTCTGGGAACTCCTTCAAGACTGTTGGAAGACCATTTCAAGTGACGACCTCTTTAAGCTCATCAAGACAATGCCAAGAGTGTGCAAAGCAGTAATCAAAGCAAAAGGTGGCTACTTTGAAGAACCTAGAATATAAGACATATTTTCAGTTGTTTCTCAATTTTTTGTAAAGCATTTCATTCCACATGTTGATTCATAGTTTTGATGCCTTCAATGTGAATCTACAATTTTCAGAGTCATGAAAATAAAGAAAACTCTTTGAATGACAAGGTGTGTCCAAACTTTTGGTCTGCACTGTATATATATATATATATATATAATATTTATATTATATATAATGTCGCTGTGACGCCGCACAAACCGCCCCCTTATTTCTATGTAAACAAATAAATTGCTTGAGTTTAATGCTTGTAT